>NC_138346.1:28390390-28990390 GCF_046562875.1 Panthera onca | reverse complement strand
AGGAGGGGGAGGAGGGGGAGGAGGAAGAGGAGGGAGAGGAAATAACCAGAAAGCACCCATGAAAACGTGCATGGGAGAAAAGCAAGCCCATACTTCCACATGGAGTCTATTTTACTTTTAGATAAATAATTGGAAATATTATATAATACAGGCGACTGGGTGGCTCAGTCAGCTGGGCATCTGACTCTCGATTTCGGCTCAGGTCATGATCTCATGGTTTGTGAGTTCGAGCCCCACGTCAAGCTCCATGCTGACAGTGCAGACCCTGCTTGGCATTCTCTCTCTGCCCCTCCCTTGCTCGCATGCCCGTTCTCTCTCTAAATAAATAACTGAACTTAAAAAAAAAGAAAAATTATATAATAATAGCTAACTTTTATTGTTTACTACATGCCAAGTTCTTTCTAAATACTCAGCATATATTAACTCACTTAATCGCCACATCAGCTCTCTGTAGTTTGGACCACCATCACCCACTTTATGGATAAGGAAACTGAAGCATATATCCCTGGTTACAAGCTAGTAAATGACAGACCTGGAAAAAGATTCTGGATAGTCTGATTTATGAGCCCGTGCACGTCCTTCACTGTCTTACGTCGGCACTCACTTACCCAATACCTATACCGGATAGCTATTACCGCATTCTATATTTTATACAGAGACTGAGAAGTAGAAAGGCTGTGTGACCATCCCACAAGTGATGATGCAGTGAGAATCCAAGTGTCTAAGGCTGCTATTATGTTTTCCAGCAGGACTGATCATATTTAAGCAAACAACTTAACGAAAACACCCCTGGAACCAAGTCCTATTCAACAGATACATTAACATTATAAGTAAATAAACACACACACACACACACACACACACACACACACACAAATGAAGATAATATACCCTTTGTACCAGCGAGATTGTTCTCTAATTACTTTATGTACATGAATGCCTGAAATTGCACCGATAAGCCCCTTGAGTGCAGGAACATATATTTTGTTTGTAAATATCCTAGTATACTGACATGAAGTATGCCTGGCAATTACTAGTATAATGAGTCAATCAATCTATCAATCAACCCACATTTATTTGTTGAATGTCTACTATCAGAGGCATCAGAAGATGAAAGGTCATAAGAGAAATAGATTAACCTTAACTTCCATTTAATGGCAAATGGGGTAAAGTAAATACTTTAAAAATCAGGAATAGAAGCATACCCCCTTCTTCATTATCAAAAGAACTCAATTTTGTTGGGGGTGGCCAAGTACCCCTCCCCTCTCCCAGATTCCCTTATGGATAGAGGTGACCTTGGAAATCAGTGCTGGCTGATTGCTAATGAAAGCAAGAATCACAGGGCGGGGCTTCCAGGGGACCGTCTGGGGCAGGGGCTAGGGCCTCTGCCTTTCACTCTGCACTTGCTCCTTGTTTAACTTGCTAGAGCATAAACACAATGCCTGTTGGTGAAACCACGGTGACTGGAAGGAGCCCAGGTCCTCAGTGACTTCCTCAGGCACCAGCACCTGCTTTGGACGGCCCGCCCAGATTCTTTGTCCTGTGAGGACAACGCCAATGTCCTTTGTGTAAGCTGAAGAAACCAGGTCTCTCTTCCGTGCAGGTGAACTAAATCCTAACTGACGGGGATGGCTTACTGGGTCTGAACTTTCTGTCCTTTTCCTGGTTTTGAGGAGTACGTGTCTTCTGATTCCGCCTACATGATCACAGGTAGACATATGAGAAAAAGGGAAAGAAAAACCGAAAGGGGTACAACGCAGCATTACTAATTGTGCATTATGTAACTTTTACAGGTTTAGCTATTTGGGGAAAGTATCTGGAAAGAAAAACAGATTTGTTATAATTTTTTTTTCCTGCCATGTCCCCCCATCTGTTTATTTTTTACACCTCATTTTGATGAAATCACTGCTCATGCTATTTTCCTCCTAAGGTCTCTTCAATATGAGGTTTTGAATGATTTCCTACTTGGCTTCTCCAGTTGATTTTAATTTCCATTTTTTGCTCCAAAATAAACTCCTAGCATGACATACAGGATCTTCTAGACCATAGTGGGTTTGCAACATTACGTAGTGTATTCTTAGCGTTGATATCTTTATCACTCCTGAATGGTAGCTGTTCCACTCAAGTCTTCATAGAACTTCTAAGGAGGCCATTAAAAGACTGTTCAAAAGTATTGCTAAAGGAATCAGCATGCTCTTTCCGATGTTCAAATAGTCTTCTGCTCACCGCCCAGCCCTAATAACCTCAAATAGCAAAGGAAAAAATATTTAAGTCAAGCTCAGTACTTGTTAAAATATTATATATATTTTCAACTTCACAGAAGTTAAAAAATTAGAAACATAAAGGTAACGTTAAAAAAAACTTTACGAAGTTAATGTCAATATATCCCCAGGTAAACTCTATATCTCAGGTAAAAACACCATCTCACTGTACTTAAGTGCCTCATTGTTGAGAGAAAACTTGGCTTGAGATTAGGAATTTATCAGAATGACTGCTTTATTTACCGCCAACGTGAGTCCTCCCCAGCTTTCAATTAGTCCGTCAACCTAACTTTGAACTTGGTCATAGGAAAAAATAGTCCAACATAGACGTAGTAAATGAAGAAGCAAACTCAGAAAAACTTGCCTGGTCTTTATTCAAGTTCCATAAACTCATAAATAACTAGGAGACAAAGTGTGGGGTGGACGAATTGCTCTGTGGTATGGGAAATTTATTCTCTCCGGCAGTCTCTGGCTACTCTTTGTACAGCCCCTAAGTACAGATGACTACACCACCCAGTTTTCTCCAAAACTCCCCTTTCCTCTACCTGTGTTCTTAGGCACTTCTTCCTCCTGGCTCTCCTCTCCCTTCTCCTCCCTGACTATACCCCGTGTGCTATTGCAGGACAATTCTGTGGGGGCAGTCGAGGAGAAACAAGGAAAATGTGGGGAAGGACAAAGGGGTAAACCTTCATTCTTCACTCCTTCTGTCCCTCATAGTTTCTTCCATGGCCTGCTGGGGGAGGGAAGAGAAGCCTTCTACCACACACAGCGCACAAGTCCTTCGTGGTCTGGTTCCTGCATTTTCAAATGTAGCGTAATTGCCTAAATGGACCAATTCCTCGAGGAACCGTACCCAGCTCAGCTGGAGCATCAGCCGGTGTGGGCTAGGCAGCCCCCTGACCTCTTAAGCTGTGCATTCTTCTCCTGCACTCTTTCCGCATTTCACACCTTTCTACACAGGGAGCAGCTTGAGAGCAAAAAACATCTTTCATCTATATTTCCAGGGCCTAGCAGCCTTGCTCAGTGACTGGCTCAAAAAACCAGTTGTTTAAAAAATATTTGTCGTAGCATGAACGCATAGCCCCAAGATTTTTCCAACTGCCTCCTCCCAGAGCCCCTGCTCTGGTCTCCACCCAGGTTTCCCCTCACCAAAGTAACTCTTACGTGGTGAAGAGGGAAGGTGAAGTGAATTGAGGTGTTTTCTTGAAATGGAAATGAAGCTACTTAGGTCCTTTTGCTAGGCTGAGATCCAGAATTATCACCCGTGTGAACCTGGGTCTCTAAATGTGGGGGGTGGGGGGGAGACGTAGTAGGGTGTCCCTGGAGAGGCTGACTTCCCTTAAATGGGTGGGGCTTTTTAAAAGAACAAAGGTGAAGATATGGTTATAGATAAAAACAGCCAACATGCAGTTAGCCTTTATTCTTTTAAGATGCTATTGTAAATATGTTACATCTATTGCCTCCTTTACTCCTTTAGTTAACTCTATGAGGTCTTAATGTTCTCCCTGAGTTAGAACTCAGGTACCTTTTCTTCAATCCGTTAATATCTACTCAACGAAGTATTACTAGGCATTGAGAAAAAAAAAAGCGTGTGTCTGTGGAATCTTAACAACAATAACAAAAAAGAAACAACTTAGAGAGAACAACAGATTGGTGGTTACCAGAGTCGTAGAGTGAGGGGTGGGGCGAATGGATGAAGGTAGTCAAAGGTACAAACATCCACTTATAAGATATGTACAGCCTGGGGACGTAAGGTACAACATGGGGACTACTGTATTGTATATTTGAAAGTTTCTAAGAGAGTAGATCTTAAAAGTCCTCATCACAAGAAAAAAATATTGATGTTAACCAAACATATTGCAGTGATCATTTCCCAATATACATATGTACGCCAAATCATCGTGTTGACCCCTAAAACTTACACAATGTTATGTGTCAGTTATATCTTAATAAAGCTGGTGGGGGGGGGGGGGGAATGGAACAGCTTCCAAAAGAAAAACATAGTAAGACCTCGGTTTGCAAGAATAATTCGTTCCAGAAACATGCTTGTAATCCAAAGCCCTTGTATATCAAAGCAAATTTCCCCATAAGAAATAATGGAAACTCAGATGATTCATCCCACACCCCAAAAATATTCATATAAAAATGGTTATAATGCTGTAATATAATACCAAATAATGAAGAAAATACAAAATTTAAAGAAAAATAAATTAATCTGAACTTACTTTTGAAAACCTTCGTGGCTGGTGGGAGGGAGACAAGAGAGAGGAGAGTTATTGTGTAGGACAACTTCCACTATCACTAACGGAATCATTGCTATCTGTTGGCTGAATGGAATCTTTTTTGTAGCACAGTATTAATAAACTTGTCATATACTATATTGAATGTAACTGGCAATAAGGAGCAGAAGAAAGGGTCTCTATCTGCAGGCAGCCTGACCTAGAATGAAGCAAGGCATTCCTAAGCTTACTCTTGTATGGACAAGCAAAGGACTGTATGTAGGTGCTTTGAAGTGACCAAAAATACCCTAGTGCTGGTTGTGGGCACCTCCCAACGTTCTGAAAAATCACTGATTTCAGCCAAACACTGTGGCCTGAGACCAAGCATCTGAGCATGGGAGACGATCACCCACAATCCTACAGACAGAGAGAGGCAGAGAGAAAGGGAGAGAGAACCATGGCCCAGTTGTGATCATGTGACATTTGACATCACGTACTGCTCGTATTGCAAATCATCGCTTGTCTATCAAGTTAAAATTTATGAGAAATGTTCGCTCCTTTTGCGGAACACTCACAGAACAAGATACTCACAATCCAAGGTTTTACTGTAAGTAAGTAAATGTGACAGGTACATAGGAGCATAGAGAAACGTGTATTCATTAGTAAGAATGCTAAGATAAAAAGTCTGTGCCCCTATAATCTACAGCCATACAAACATGTAATAAGGACTGAAAGGGAATGTCCAAAAATGAGAGCACTTAGGTTGGAATGATGGATAGTATCTTTTTTTATATGCTATTGCTATTGATAAAAGCTTGTAATATAGAAATGTACTTCCAATGAACTAGACATACGTTTCAATGAATATCAAGGCCAACACATATGAGACTCTATTAGAGAAATTTTTTTCTAATTTAAGTAGGCTTTTTTTTTAAGTAGGTTCCCAACATGGGGCTCAAATGCACAATCTTGAGATCAAGAGTTGTGACTCAGCCTGACTGACTGAGCCAGCCAGGCGCTCCTCTTAGAGCATTCTTTACTTTCCCGTCATCTTTTATTTTTAGTCTCTCCCTTTTCCCCCAAACCCCCAAGCAGAGTTCTCGCTTTAGACACTGAAAAGAGGGAAGAGAATCGACTTTCATTGAGTTGGTTAAGAAGACTGGGGCTTGGGGCAGTAACTTGGCCTCAGCCTTCGTCTCTCCATTAGCCCCCACCCTATTGACTAGGGACAACCGGTGTTGCCTCCGTCTTGTCTAAAATGGTACATAGAGGCGCCTGGGTGGCTCAGTTGGTTAAGCGTCCGACTTTGGCTCAGGTCATGATCTCACGGTCTATGAGTTCGAGCCCCGCGTCGGGCTCTGTGCTGACAGCTCAGAGCCTGGAGCCTGCTTCAGATTCTGTGTCTCCCTCTCTCTGACCCTCCCCCATTCATGCTCTGTCTCTCTCTGTCTCAAAAATAAATAAACATTTAAAAAATAATAATAAAAATTAAAAAAATAAAATGGTGCATAAATACAACTTCAAACCCTTCCTTCCAACCAAACCAGCACCCCTCAGCCCTCCTATAAGGAAATTCTGGAGTCACCAGCAGCAGAATGTTGACTGTATAGCAGGCCCCAGGAGGAGGCTTTTTCCTCCATGGAACAGAGGAGAGAAGAGAGAATCTTGGGTCTGAAACAACCAGGGTGGCAGTGAAAGAGGAAATAAAAAAGGTCTTGGCAGAAAGTCAGTGAGAGATGACTCTAAAGCTGATGAGGATAAAGAGTGGTCTCAACTCAAAGGTTTGTGCTGGAAGGTTGGCCTCCCCGTACCTCCTGGCCCCAAGGCCATCCACCCCCAGAAACACATACTCCAGATTGTCCTGCCAAATAGGGATCCTACCTCACCAACCTTGACTGGCTCAGAAGTGTGAGAATCCCTGACCCCCAAACTGGGCTGGAAGGGAGGTCCAGGGAGGGTCAGGCCAAGGCTCCCAGGGAGGATCAGTTCCCAGCTCTCCAAGACAGAGGAAACTTTCTGAGGGAACTCCTTCTCAGCCCTGCTCATCTCCTTCCGTGGGTCAGGCAGGTTGCAAAGTTCATGGGTTTCTGTGGGCTGGGCAGACCAGCCTTGTCTAGGTCTTTAGGCAACTTGCTCAACTGTTTCTATGGGAAAATCCATGCTAAACGTTGAAGAACCAACTACAAATGAGCCTTTGGAACTCACTTGCCCCTAACTGGACCCTGTCCACACAATCAACGTGAGTGAGGAATTTGTTGGTCATTGCCCACAGGCTTTTGCCAGATGGTTAATTTTTATTGCCATGGCTCGTTTTCTCGCCATACTCTTTCCCAGCAAATAATTGCTTAAACAGAAATTTATTTTTTTAATTCAGATTTTAAAAATAGATAAATAAGACACTACAGATACAGTTAAATCCTCCCAAAACTCCTCCTTGATTTTGTTGCCTATCCTTATTCTTCAGGTGGGACCATTTCCCTGAATTTGGTCTTTCTCATTCTATGCATGATTCGATAGCTTCACTACATATGTACGTACCCATCAGTAACATATAGGTTTGTTTGCATATTTTCAGACTGGATGCAAATGGCGCTCTGGACTTGCATCTCTGTTACTTAGTTTTTGCTCAACATTGTTTTTGAGATTTATTCATATTAACATGGCCCTAGTGAATTTATTTTTTTATTGATTATTGTTTTTTTAATTTACATCCAAGTTAGTTAGCGTATAGTCCAATAACGATGTCAGGAGTGGAATCCAGTGATTCGTCCCCTATGTATATAACACCCTGTGCTCATGCCAACAAGTGTCTTCCCCTTACCCATTTAGCCTATACCCCCACCCACAACCCCTCCAGCAACCCTCAGTTTGTTCTCTATATTGAAGAGTCTCTTATGTTTTGTCACCGTCCATGTTTTTATATTATTTTTTCTTCCTTTCCCTTCTGTTCATCTGTTTGGTATCTTAAATTCCACATGTGAGTGAAGTCATAGGATATTTGTCTTTGACTGACTAACTTCACTTAGCATAATACACTCTAGTTCTATCCACATTTAATACTCCATTGTATGTATGTGTGTGTGTATGTGTGTGTATATATATATATGTATGTGTATATATATATATATATATATACACATACATATATATATATATATATATATATATACATATATATATATATATATGCCACATCTTCTTTCTCCATTCATCTGTCAATGGACATTTGGGCTCTTTCCATACTTTAGCTATTGTCAATAGTGCTGCTATAAACACTGGGGTGCATAAATTTTTTTTAAGAGTGGGGGGGAGCATGATCAGGGGAGGGGCAGAGAGAAAGAGAGAGAGAGAGAGGATCCCAGGCAGGCTCCACACTGTCAGCACAGAGCCTGACACAGGGCTTGAATTCACAAACCATGAGATCTTGACCTGAGCCAAAATCAAGAGTAAGACACAACCAACCGAGCTACCCAAGCACCCCAATCTAGTGGATTTATCTTCAATTGTAGCATTCTATTATGTAAATACATCACATTACTATTATTAGAGTAGAGTTGACCCTTGAACAACCACGGGGGGTGCCCCGTACCATTGAAAATCTGTGGATACATTTGACTCCCCCAGAATGTAACTGCTAATAGCCTACCATGGACCGGAAGACTTACCTAACACAAACAGTAGATTAACACATATTTTGTATGTTACATGCATTATATACTGCATTCTTGCAATAAAGTAAGCTAGAGAAAAAAATGTTACCAAGAAAACCATAAGGAAGAGAAAATGCAGTTACAGTACTGTACCGTATTTATTGAAACAAATCTGCACATAAGTGGATCTGCACAGTCCAAAACCACACCAAAGGGCCAACCGTGTTCCATGTTCTATGCCCGTTCCTTTCACTGTGGTATTTAAGTGTAGTATTCTATTACATAAAGATACCATAGTCTGTCCCTCAGTTCTCAGAAGTGGAACAGCTGAGTGGTACAGCACGAACAGAGCAGATGATAACGTCCAATAGCGGTTGAGCAAGGAGCATCCCAGCAGTGGCTGGGACTTCCTGATGTTTCACAACCTCAGACACACCTGGTATTGCCAGACTCCTTCGTTTTTTGCCCACGTGATGGACATGACGTGCAACCTCATTTTGGGCACGATCTTTTTTCACAAATTGAAAAAGGATTTTTTTCAAAATTCTCTTTTAGGTCAGTGGTTCTCAAAGTGTGTTCCGGGAACCCTGAAAGGCACCTGAGACCCCGTCAGCCAGTCGTTGGGGCCACAACTATTTCCTAAGAGCACCAAGACGTTATTTGCCTCGTTCACTCCCAGTCTCTCACAAGTACACATGGAATTCTCCAGAGGCACCGTGACAGGCACAGATGCAGCAGACTGCGTGATCACCCAGCTGTCCTCTCTGAAGCCAGACATTAAGGAGGTTGGCAACAGTCTAAAGCAATGCCACTTTTCTAAGGACTTTTACCTTGGCAAAGATGATGATTTCTCATTTTTAAAAAATACGGTACCATAATGGGTTTGTTATCGTTCTTACATGAATTAATAAATACTTTAACTATTTTGGTATTAATTTCTAATGTAAACAAATATCACAAGATATACATATAAACAAAAGCTCTTTGAAGTCCTCAGTAATATTTAAGAGTGTCAAGGAGCCCTCCTGAGACCCAAAAATTGAGAAGTCGCTTGGATAGAGTACACACTTTTGTTCTCACTGCCCACTTAAAGTAATGCCAGCTGACTTTTAGAGGGTGCTTCCTGCCCCGGGCCGTCACGCTAAGTGCCTGAGGGCCACTTTTTCTTTGATCTCCTTGATACTCCTGTAAAGCAGCTACTGTCATTGGCCCCAGCGAGGGAGAGAGCGGGCTGAGGCTGTGGGTGATTGGGTGGTGTGCCTGAGGTCAGGCACGGGGTTGAAGCCCAGCCCCGTGGCCGGCCACCAGAGGCCCCCCGCCCTTCACCAGCCCAGCCTCTGTCCTCCTTCTGTACCCCTCCGGCTTTCTCCTCTTAATCATTCTCTGAGTCAACCATCTTGAAACTATCTACTCATCTTTGAATCATCCTCTCCTTTTCCCTTGAAATGAGGTGAATTCCCTTCCCAGGGCAGCAGAGGGGCGGGGGCTCCGAGGCCAGCTTCCTACAGCTGGAGCTGCATGCAGTGAGCATGGCCAGGCCCCAAGCTTCCGGGCAGGGGAGCCAGGAGACCAGGGAGATGCACAGGATGCAGGGCTGGAAACAGACCCCCTCCCCCCCAAGAGGGCGCTGCTAAAAAGGACAGCATTTGCAGGACGAGATCTGGAAGGCCAGATTGCCAAGGCCTCGGAATAGAAAGGTAGATCCTTTTCCTCTGGATTTCTCTGCTTCAGGCCCATAGGTGGAGAGGAAGTGTTAAAGCCAGACATCTGCCTCTTACTCATATCCATCTCTTAATCTCTCTTCCCACTCACTGACTTTCTTCATTCAGCAAATACAATGGTGTGATAAGTGGGTTGCGGCAGGGTAATAATAACAGCTGACATTTACTGGTGCGAAAGGACGCAGGTGCCTGGAAATGGGGCTGGAGAAGAAAATGAGAGCCAGCTCCTGAAGGAATGAGATTTTACAAGGAAAGTTTAATCAAAGGAGCAATCTGTTCGGATTTGCTCTTTACAAAGATCCTCTGGCTGCAGAGTGGAGAATGGATTGCAGAAGAGCGAAGCAGAGGCAGAAAATAACGGTGCCTGGAATCGGCATAGGACTAGTAGGGACGGATGAAGTCAAGTGATGGAGGGGCGGCCAGAAGCAAAGATGTGAATGGCTTCTGGTATGCCTCAGATTATTGCCATAGCCTCCTAACTGGATTGCTCACCACCAGGAGTCTTTTCCTTCCAATTAACCCTGAATATCACCACCAGATTAACCTTCCTTATATACGACTTATCACTATAGGAGTCCTAAACACACTACTGATTAAATGCATTTGCTCTAGAGCCAAGTAGCCTGGGTTCAAATCCTATGTCAACCACTTTCCTGTGCCCAAGTTTCCTCACTTAAAAAATGAGACACTGAAAAGAGTGTTTACATCACAGGGTTGCTATGGGTCAATGTATTACAAGAGTACTTATACCATTATCTATATACAAGAATCTTCAATTAAAACATTTAAACTATATAGCATTTGTGTACTTAGAAACCTTCAATAGAAAACCTTCTATTTCCATTTGCTAAAATTCTGCGGCCTCCCTCTCCAGAGCCTTCATAATCCAGGCTCACCACATTACCCAGCCTCATTAGATTCTGTTCCCCAAATGCGTCCATAAATACACCAGACACAGCACCTTTGTGCCTTCATCATGCTGTTTCCCTCATTTCAAATGCCTTTATTTTCCCCATCTCCCCTCCCCAATTCTTCTGTCCCTTAAATGCTCATCACCACTTGTAGAAAAATGACTCCAAATGCAATGACTGGTGACCATACCTGTGTAATCATTTTGCTCCAAGCAGGACAGCATGGCGTTCCTCCCAGGAGGCTATCACCCCAAATAACTCACAAAGCCACTCACGCTCATACTTGTCACTGCTTTCTAAATGCTAAGTACTCACAGAAGGCCCAGAGCATAAACTTGTCTTTCTCATGCTTCGTGGAGCACCATGGATGCCCTCAGAAGCCCATAAATAAAAAATAACTTTGGTATGAGTTAAGTTTTCATCAGGACCATCAGCTATGAAATATTTAAAGGCTCTCTTGGGTTATTAAACCAAACCAATGTTGTGTGTTAAACAGAGACGGGACCAAAAATATATGAATTAATTGACCAAAATATATTTTAAGGGAAGCAAAGACTTAGCCTAAACAGGACTTCATAATGCATATGTGCCCTTCTACACTTCATGTCTTTTTGTTTTTATGGCTTTATTGAGAAATGATTGACAAACAAGAGACTGACTGCCCAATATTAAAGTGTGCAGTTTGATAAATCTCATGTTCTCTTAACCACAAAGCTTTGTAACAACCAGCATTTGTATCAGACTACTTGAAACTGCCTTCTATTTTCAAACATGATCCTGAAATGATAGAACCCAAGTTTGCCTACAATGGAGGCTCTCTGCACCTGTTAGTTACTAGAAATTCCTCTTGGTTGGGAAAATATGTTCCAGAATGTGAAGCTCAGAAACCAAAAGGATTTCTTTTTCACTGACAAATTAGAGCTTTGCATTTTCAAACCAGGACATTGGAGGCACTTGATTTGTTCTTGGCTTGGAAATAAAAGATTGTCTCCAAATTGGGGCCCTCCTTAACTATAATCTCTCTATAGATTGCACTCAGTTCAATAGAAGGAGCTTGTTGAGAGACAGAGGAGAACTTCTCTGAGTGTTTTCGGAGAGGTTCACACTGAGAGAATGCCGACCGGTGGATCCTGGCAAATGTTTACTTTTTATTGCTTCGCTTATTCAACCAACATTTACTGAGCCCCTGCTTTCTGCTGCTGGGTAGCCCTGCCCCATCAGCGGTTTAGAAACTACTGTGAGACATAAGACACAAATTTCCAGTCCTCACAGTGATCCAGCAGGCAACTGTATCCACCTTCCCAGATTCTTAACTTCTCAATATTTTTTCCATGGAATATTCTGTCTGGAACTGAAGTCTTTCCCCGAGTTCTAGCCAGCTTAGGGTAAGCCCCAACTGTCAATGACTTTCTCAAAAAAAAAAAAAAAAAGGCTCCTATTTCCCAAGCCCACAGCTGCCGGCTAATGTCCGGTTGGGAATGGACTCATCACCCAAAGTGGCCCGACCACTGGGTCACCTTGGGCACCTGTCAAAATTACAGATTCTTCGGCCCCAACCCAACCCGATTTGAATCAGCAGTTCTGGGGGAAGGGAGGATTTCCAGACGAGGAAACTGAGGCTCAAAGAGACTAAATCATAGACTGACATCCATACGTGTGAGTACAGAGCCAAGAAAAGACCCCAGATTTGTTCAGTCCCACTGCCTTGATGCTGTAATTAGACACAGGAGGGGGTGTGGAGCCATGTTTGCTGCAGCCCCACCCCCCGTCTTGAGTCACAGCCTCCTTATTCCATTTCCCAGAGTCATACATTTCCTCAGCCTCTTCAGAATGTAATCCCGGGTCACGAACTCAAAAGCCCACAATAGACACAGGGAAGGACTAGAACAGATTGTGGTGGTGTGAGTGCAGCATCGGAGGAAGGCAAGGAGTCTGGGAAACCAAAGAGTCCTTCCATGTCCAAGTAGACACCTGCTACTCACCAACCAGCTGTCTCCCAGTGAGAACGTGGGCCCAACAAGATCCAGATTTTCAGGTGAAATCTCAAAATGCCACTCCCCTGGTGGCCTTAACGCTGTATAACACTCTGTCTCAGAGACTCGAGAGAGAAAATCTGTGGTTGGTCTTGAAGAAGCAAGTCGCTGTGCTGTGAACTGCCTGTGGAGGGGGCTACAGGGCAGGGAACTACAGGCAGTCTCTAGGAAGTGAGGGTCTCAGGCCTAGGTCCAAGGAACCGAATTCTGCCAACAAACCCTGTAAGCTTGGACAAAGATCCAAAATTCCAGAAAAGAATGCAGCGCAGCCAGCATTTTGCTTGGACTTTTGTGAGACCTTAGGCAGAGGACCCAGCTAAGCCATGCCCTGACTCTTAACTTACAGAAGCTGCAAGATGATAAATGTGTGTTATTTTAAGCTACAAAGTTGTGGTCATTCTTACAGAGCAATAGAAAACCAATACACTCTCTGAGGTCTGCTCTTCTC
Source organism: Panthera onca (assembly GCF_046562875.1). NCBI lineage: Eukaryota > Metazoa > Chordata > Mammalia > Carnivora > Felidae > Panthera > Panthera onca. Next base: position 28,977,147 of record NC_138346.1, on the reverse strand, counting down.
AGACAGGGCTTCAAACTCCAGAGGTTCCTTCTCCCCATCTGCCACCGACATTTCCATCCTTAACCACCCGAGTCTCAGCTGGCTGCCAAGAGAGAAATTAATTGGACAAACTGATTTGCCATTTATGACTTATCTCCCCCTGCTAGGGAGTCTTTGCATTTTGAAAGAGAGGGCTTGGAGAGACACTGGCTAAATCAAAGGTATGATTGACTCAAAATGATAGAATTTCAGAAAATCACTACAGAAAAGTAGAAGTAATTTGGTGCCTGGAGATTGTCCCAATGGACCTCAAGCCACACCATTGTCTTTACCTAGCAATAAAGTCAGCCCAGCCAAAAACACTCTACACTTGGAACGGGAGCCAGGAGCCACCTAATTAGGAAGACTTATTAGGGAAAGTCTCCATTTTCCTCTTTGTTACATAGGAGCCAAGACTGCCCCTGACTGCCTCAAAAGGTTGTTGTTGCACTGTTAGTGGGAATGCAAACTGGTGCAGCCGCTCTGGAAAACAGTGTGGAGTTTCCTCAAAAAATTAAAAATAGATCTACCCTACGACCCAGCAAGAGCACTGCTAGGAATTTGCCCAAGGGATACAGAAGTGCTGATGCATAGGGGCGCTTGCACCCCCAATGTTTATAGCAGCACTTTCCACAATAGCCAAATTATGGAAAGAGCCTAAATGTCCATCAACTGGTGAATGGATAAAAAAATTGTGGTTTATATACACAATGGAATACTACATGGCAATGAGAAAAAATGAAATATGGCCTTTTGTAGCCACGTGGATGGAACTGGAGAGTGTGATGCTAAGTGAAATAAGTCATACAGAGAAAGACAGATACTATATGTTTTCACTCTTATGTGGATCCTGAGAAACTTGACAGGAACCCATGGGGGAGGGGAAAGGAAAAAAAAAAAGTTAGAGAGGGAGGGAGCCAAACCATAAGAGACTCTTAAAAACTGAGAATACACTGAGGGTTGATGGGGGGCGGGAGGGCGGGGAGGGTGGGTGATGGGCATTGAGGAGGGCACCTGTTGGGATGAGCACTGGGTGTTATATGGAAACCAATTTGACAATAAATTTCATATTAAAATAAATAAATAAATAAATAAATAAATAAATAAGGTCATTGTGACGATCATACCAGTTGATGTGTGCATGTAAGGTAATGGAAAATACATATTGGTCTCTGCCCCCCAATTATTGGCACAGAGCTCCTTTGTAACTTCCTAGGTGATAGGGATGTCTTGTGTTCTAATAAGGTGAATCTGGGTGGGCTCCTGGATATCTCCTGGATGAAACGAAGTCACAGGAGAGACTAGGCCATGATTAGAAGCTTGGAATTTTCAGCTCCACACCCCCCACCCTCCATTCTCTTGAGGAGGGAGAAGGGCTAGAAATGTAGCTAATCACTGATCATGTCTCATGAAATCATCATGAAATCCCCATGTAATGGGGTTCAGGCAGCTTCGAGGCCAGTGAACACATCCATGTGCTGGAGGGTGACACACCCCAACTCCATGGGGACAGAAGCTTGGGACCCTCCCCGACCTTACCTTATGTATCTCTTCACCCGGCTCTTCACCTGTTTCCTTCATCAGATCCTTCAATAAACTGCTAAGCATAAGTGTTTCCCTGAGTTCTGTGAACCGCTCTAGTAAAACTAATCAAACCTGAGGAAGAGGCCATAAGAACTTCAATAGTCAATTGGATAGAAGTTGTGGGTAGCCTGGGGACCTACAATCTGCGTTTCCTGACCGAACTGTTGACCTGTGGGATCTGACCCTAATTCCAGGTAAGTAATATCAGAATTAAGTCGAACTGTAGAACACCCACTGGTGTCAGATAATTGCTTGGTGGGGGTCACATATCTGGTGATCGATGTGTCAGAGGCATTGCAAATGTGATAGGCACGTAACAGTAAAGGAAAACACAGGGAGGAAAAGACTGAATTTTTCTACTCAATGTGAAATCACTCTGTAAGTAAAGAAATATACTCATAAAAACAAAATGAAGTGATATGGCAACCACAGGTCACTTAAGCCAAAAAGATCCCGGTGCACACATTATGATTTCAGCCTTGCAGCTTCACTACTGACCTTACTCCGTCTATTGTCAGACCTTTGTTTCCTGGCCACCTCTCAGTTTCAGCCGGAGGCTCCCAGCATCCATGCAGCCAACAAAGGCCAGGGAGAACTGAGATGACACTCACCTTACACCCCAGCATGTGCTAATCAGGGAGGAAGAGGCCTTTGGGAAGGTCACGCAGATGTCTGCAGAGTCCCCTGACACCAGACCAAAAACAGCCCATCAGAGTCCCCAGGCTCCAAAAATGAAATCACCCCTAGAGGTAGCGAGAGCCCGAGTCCTTCAGACCCAAACAGTCAGGGCCCTGAGACCTCTACAACTCTCTCTCATCAGCAGGGATTCACTGTAGCCAAATCCCCATTTCAAATGGCAGGAGCAAGCGACCACATTTCTCTGATGTCTATGTGGCTTAGCGCGAAACCCACATTAGGCAAGGTGTTTTATTGTATTCAAATGGATAAGAAAAAGAGTGGGAAGGAAGGACAGATGATGATTTATCCTCTTTATAGTCAAACAGACAGAAAAAAACAAAAACAAAAACACATGAGCAGAAATAAGCCATTCCTGTTTTAAAGCCAGGGGTGGAAGTCAAGGATCACACAACTGATTGGAAGAGGCAAAAACCCCTCATCCCTCACCTAAATTATTAAATTGTAGAATTTAGTAAGGATAGGAACAATAACAGTAATTCTAAAACCAGCCATGACAATACTAAACATTTACTGAGCTCAACATGTGCCTGGCCCGGTGTTGAATGGTTTCCATGCATGCTCTCTCTCAATCCTCACCACAGCCCTGAAGGAAAGCCACCATTATTGCTTTTATTTAACTGATGAAGAGGGGCGCTTGGGTGGTGCAGTCGGTTAAGTGTCTGATTCTTGTTTTCAGCTCAGGTCATGATCTCATGGTTTGTGAGTTCGAGGTTCGAGCCCCACGTCGAGCTCTGTACTGACAGTGCGGAACCTGCTTGGGATTCTCTTCCTCTCTCTCTCCCTCTCTCTCTCTCTCTCTCTCTCTGCCCCTCCCCTGCTTTCTCTCTGTGTCAAAATAAATAAAATAAAACTTTTTAAAAAATAAATCATTAAAAAAAATAAATAATTGATGAAGAAACCAAAGCTTGGTGAAGTTAGACAATTATACAAGGTCATATACAACTAACAAACAGTAAAGCTGGCTCTTGAAGCGGGCTAGGTCTGCCTCCAGAGCCTGGGCTCTTCCCCATTATGCCATCTTGCCCCCCCAAAATGGATGGGCACAACTCTGCCCCCTTGACCACAAATCTGCTCCTGCCTCTCCCACCCTTGTTCTCCCAAGAGCCTTGTCAGATGTGCCTGGAGAAAGGATTCCCTGCACAGTTCCCCGAACCTCACGATGACCTTCCCTTCTTCAGAGAAAAGGCAAGAAGCCCCACACGATACCTGTTAATATTAACAGTAGCATCAACACCATTGGTACTTGTTCCTCTCCAGAAATGAAACATACCGTTTTCAGAAAGTGAGAATCTTCTTTATTGGAGGCAATCTAGATAACTCAGCTTCGCCCACAACTTGGTGCCAATAGACAAATGGATATAGTCTTGGCAACTGAGGAAGGAATTGTTGGCTTTGCCTGGAACACTTTCCCTGCATGGCCAGGACTTGACCCAAAAGCAATAATACCTTTTTATATTGTTGAGGTACTTTGCAAAACTAGATTTGGTTGTGTCATCTTCTTTAAAGACTTAAAATTAGTAAGTAAGAGACAATTGAGGGCTAATAGGTTTATAGTAGCATCGAAGAAAGAAGCATAGGTTAAAAAAGTATCCAACGTTCGCAACCTGAAATTAACAGTGCATTGGAAGAATGTCAAGTTTAGGCAGAAATGAGAGCAAAAACCATAGGCGCCATAGTAGCCTCTGTGTGGCAGAGTAGATGATCATTAAATGGACATATGGTACCCAAAAAGGTCAGCGTTCACTTGAGGTTGCTTTCTCAGTGTTGCTGTTCCACAGAACAGATCTAGTCCTTCGTGTTACAGGGAGTTTCCAGGATTATAGTGGGGACGTGTCTCTAATTATAAAGAGGAAAGGGAAGAAGTCAAGGATGAAAGATTAGAAGGAAGACTGAGGGGAAAAGGAAAGAAGGAGAAAAAAGAGGAAAAGCAAAAAACGTGGACTGCAAGTGAAACCCAGAGGGGACAATTCAAGTCTGTATCACGACAATAAAAAGATTTTCAAATTTCCAAGTATGAAACTTCATGAAACGTAGGTATTAAAAAAATATAAAACCAAAAAAAATCAGATAGCATATTGGAACTCTTGGTATCAGAATCTAACCTGTAATTCAGAAAATAATAATCGCAATGTCTAATGCCACAGGAAGGAGTGGAAGGTCATGGTAAGAGGGAATATTAGTTTGAATGATATCTGTACTATATAGGTAAACTAAATAGCAGTTTTCCAATTTTCGGTTTTCATAATAATAGCTATCATTTTTTAAGTGCCTTGTGTACCCATCTCTTTGCTAAACACTATTTTTAATACTCTATTTGATTTCATCTTCCCAACAGGTGTACCAGATAACTATAATCATCCTCATTCATGTGTGAGAAAATGGAAAATGAGAGAGGGTACGTTCCTCAAAGATGCCCAGCCAGTAAGAGGCAGAGCTGCTCCTGAGGGCCAGCCCTGTGTGACCGGACTACTCTCAAACCTGCCCGGTCATAAGCGTCACCACCCCACCACCAGCATCCATAACAACACCTACTGAGCAGTTTACATGGAGGGTCACCTCTAACCCCCACCATAACTCCTTGAGGTGGTAGCTATTGTCGCTCCCACTTTACAGAACGGGAAACTGAGTCTCAGTTTAATAATGATTTAATAATGCCCATGTTCACCTAGCTAGTAAGGTGCTAGGGTTAGGATATGAACTCAGACAAGCTGACTTCATATGCCAAACCACTGCATGCTTCAATATTCCATACATTTCAGAAATATGAGACTTTCCAACGTACTTACACAAATAATACGGAACTAGCGTCTCAATGAATGTGAATGAGTGGCTTGCCCTTTTGCACTCTGAACATGAGAATTAGCATTGAAATCAGATCAAATTCAGTTACAAGTCACCTAACGCAGGGACCCGTCAGTTGTATTTTATTTCCAGTTTCTCATTTTGGTAGAAAATGCTATAACGAGTTCATTGCGATAAATCACATTAATAGCCTATCGGAGTTAGACATTCAAAAAAGGAGCTGATGGCGAGTCTTACTATCTTTCTAAAGCAACAGTACATGAACAAATTCAAAGCAATATTCTAAACAGAAGACAGTGAAGAAGGTGTCTGGAAACCCTTCCCTACTACAGGCTTTGAGGTGTATGTATGTTTGTGGACACAAACAACCTGGGCCAGTAGGTCTCGGTAAATGATTGGGACTTCAGCCATATTTGTCTGGCAATGAGCAGGAAAATTAACAAACTCTGAAGAGTTCAGCTTCTTCCTTTTCCACTCTCTTCCTGCAGCTACACTTTCACAATACATTGACCAAGTTGTAGGTGTTTATCTATCTAATGACCGAGAGGTACTCTAGAACGCACACATTTTATGAAACGTGGCTCAGTCAGGAGGAGACAGGCTATGCTGCATTAAAACGTGAGCCAGTGACTTCGCCCAGGAAAGTTACATTTCTTGTTCCCACAGAGTGCTATGTCAACTGAACAACTCCCCAGAGTACCCGTCCTTCTTTGGGGACACAGTCATCCAGGCTGCTTCACTATCTCGGCACCTGGCCTGCAAGCTCACAGCAGCACCGGGAGCGGAAAAAACAGAGCGACAGTATCCCACACAGGCTCTGACCAGCACATCTGCTACTCTGCTGACAGTTCAAGGGCCAGCATTTGACTCACGGGTGAGAGGGCCCGGAAACGTAAGGAAGCACACGCATGCCTAGCGGGGAATAAATGTCTGACACCGAGCATCATATACACGTTTTTGAATTATTACTACCACTGTCGCTGCTGTCACTACGAATACCATTTATTTATTAAAACCGAAGTTTGTTTCATTCATTTTTTTTTTAAAGAACATATTTGGGGTCTTCTTAATTCCACTAAGATCATTTTGCTTCATTAATTTTGCTTCTGTATTTAAACGTCTGCAAACTCGTCCGTTCTTCGGGATTTTGTTGTTGTTGTTTCTTTTGTATCTTTTTAAGCTGGGTACTTGATGTTCAATCTTTCTTGTTTTCTAATAACCTTCAGGCGAGAAATTTCTCTCTGAATGCCACGTGGGCTGCTTTCTACGGTTTTGATACCTGCTACTTTCCTTGGGGTTTCATTCTAAATATTTTGCGATTTTACCCTGACTCCCTTTTTTTTTTAATTTAAAAAAAAATTTTTTTTAACGTTTATTTATTTTTGAGACAGAGAGAGACAGAGCGTGAATAGGGGAGGGTCAGAGAGAGGGAGACACAGAATCCGAAACAGGCTCCAGGCTCTGAGCTGTCAGCACAGAGCCCGACGCGGGGCTCGAACTCACGGACTGTGAGATCGTGACCTGAGTCGAAGTCGGACGCTTAAGCGACTGAGCCACCCAGGCGCCCCCTGACTCCCTCTTTTATCCAAAAACCGAATTACTTAGGAATGTGCTTTAATTCCCAAATGTATAGATTTTGAGTGACTCTCTTGTTAATTTATAATCATATTACACTGTAATTAAATGACATGATACCACCTATATGATAATAAAAGACAAGGGGTGCCGGGGTGGCTCAGTCGGTTAAGCGCCCGACTTTGGCTCACAATTCATGAGTTCGGGCCCCACGTCAGGCTCTCTGCTGTTGGTGCAGAGCCTGCTTTGGATCCTCTGTCTCCCTCTCTCTCTGTCCCTCTCCTGCTCTCTCTCTCGCTCTCTCTCTCTCTCTCTCTGTTTCTCTCTCAAAAATAAATAAGGATTTAAAAAAATATTTAACATGTAATTTCTTTTGTAGCCCATTAGGGCTCTATTTATCTCACTCTCTAAAACAAGGTAAATAATTCCATTGGGAGCTTTTACCAAAAAACCTATAGCCCAATGGTTGTTCAGACTACTGGGTCCGAATCTCCAGGGGCAGGGCTAGGCATTGTATTTTCACCTGCCCCTTCACATCCACCACAGCAATCACATACACCACCGGTTGAAAACCTCTGCTCCAATGATTTTGTAGATCTGGAGTTTGAGGAACTGGGAGATTAGGAAAAGATTGCAGGAAGAGCAGACTGGGTTGTAGTAGAAATGAACAATTCTTCCTGGTCATATTAAGTAACTGTATCTGTTCAGCACTGTATCTCCCTTATTGCACACACAGTGCCTGGCACAGAAAAGGCACCAAGAAACATGGATGATTAGATCAATCACGTTGCCTATGCAACTATGAGCATTACATAATGATAGCTAATAGTGTGTAGAACAGAAATAAACTTTATTTCATCCTCTGAAATACCAATCACTTGTGAGAAGGTGTGACAACATTTCCGTTACTTTTGTATCTTCTCCCCAAGCACAATGTTGAGCACACAGCAAACACTTCATAAATACGTCTTAAATGTAATTTATAAACACATGCCGGAATAAATTATCACAAACTCGGTGGCTTAAGAGAACGGAAATTGATTATCTCAGAGTTCGGGAAGTCAGAAGTTCCAAATGGGTCTCCCTGGACTAACCAAGGTGTCAGCAAGGCTACATTTCTTTCTGGAGACTCTAGAAAAGAATCTATTTTTCTCCCCTTTTCCACTTCCAGAGGCTGCACATGCCTTAGCTTGTGGCTCCCTTCCATCTTCAAAGTCATCCGTGGGAGGCCTTCCTCACAGTGCCATTTCCCTGTTTCTGAGTTTTGTTTTGTTTTGTGTGTGTTTTGTTTTGGGGTTTTTTTTTGTTTGTTTGTTTGGTTTTTTTTTTTTTGCCTCTGCCTTGCCCTGTAAAGGAATCCCATGATTACATTGGCCCACCAGATAATCCAGCATAATCTCATTATTTTAAGGCCAGCTGATGACCAAGTTTCATTCCATCTGCAGCCTCCATTCCTCTTGCCATGTAGTGAAACATACACACCATGTCTGGGCAGGAATACCTTTGCAGGGGGCCCTTATTTGGTCTACCACAACATGTAAAACAAAACAAAACACCCAGGAAGAACAGAGGAAGAAATACTGGGCAAGAAGTGAATGGCCAAAATGGAGTGGTAACATTAATAACAATAATAAGTAACAAGATTCTGGAACAAAGCAAAAAAAATTCTCTAGTCAATGCTACTAACTAAATTTCAAGGGAGCACTGGGAGCACACACATGCACACACACTCACGAAGCCACTAATATCCTGGTTAACTGATGCCGCAGCTGGGATATAACCATTTCCTAATTAGACAAACTGAGCAAGAAATGAGTGACATTTTGTTATATATAGAACTTTTGCAGAAAAAGTTCCCAAATTCCTTTCTTCCTGGAGACAGACTATTTTCTTGCCCCCTCCATTCCAGCTCACCTCTAGCATTTCTGGAAATTTTCTAGGAGGATGGATAAAAGTCTCAATACTTGCTTACCTGCCTTAACCCATCACTGTGCAAGGATGGCCAGTGACTGTCCCCGCGTACTCACGAAATGGAGCACCACCGCCCTGGTTTACAGGCGAAGTCTGGTCAGCATCACCCCCTCGTGCAGAGAGGCAGAGAAATCATTCTCTGTGGTTACCCAACCAATTTGCTGGTTGAAACTTCTCGGCTAAAACTCCATGGAAACCAGTTGTTTGGACAGTGATGTTCCCCAGAGATTTTAGAATCAACGTTTTCATCATTCGAAACCTACATATTGGGAAATCTCTCCAAAATATTGTGCAACAAGAACAATGGTACTGAATCAATACTGCGTGAAAAGATACAACAGCAAAAAACAAATCCTTCATCTCCACGCCTTGGAAAGAGCACTCCAAACGTGATTGCGACAATTCTTTCTGGCTGTGAACCTCCGTTCTCTTCCTGTTCCACAGAGTCGGTAAAATACCAGTATTCTTTTGCATGTTTGGGACATTTAAAAAAAAAGGTTTTGGGTTGTTGTTTCTGCTGTGTTGTTTTTGTTGCCGTCTGTGGTCCCCCTTCTGGTTTGAGCTGGCAGTGTGGCTTCCTTGAGTGGCTTCCTTCCCCTTGTCATTTGTGGAAATAGTGACTAGGATACCAAGCTAGTTAGAACTGTAAGCAAAGTGAGATTGGACAGGCTAAAAAAGCTGTCTCTTACAAGTACGTGAGATTTCAGCCCAAGCTGGAGTGACATCGCACACACGACTGCCCATTCCAGCTGGAATTTGTGACTCTTTGACACCTATTTGGCTACTTAGAAGCTATTTTTACCTCTTTTCTATTTTTGCTCTGAATAGGTTAGTGTGAATTAGTTATGTTTTGGCAAGATGAAATATTGCTGTATTTTTTCAATGTGCCAAAGTCCCGAAATGGGATGAAAGTTCCTTGGTTCTGGGACCAGACCAGGGCGGGGGGGAGCCCCTTTCAATGTTTATGACAACTTGATATAAAACCAGTGTAAATATCCATTAATAGAATACGTAAGTGTGGTTCATCTGTATGATGATGTGGCTATGGACTGTGTATACCACATACACATACGCTGACTGGAAAATATATTTATTGTCATATTGTTTTGTTAGGGGAGGAGGGAGCTTGTGGATAGAAAAATGTTTCCCTCTTTGTCCCCCAGCAGACAGTCCTGAGATGTAGTTCATAAGCCCCTCGGGAGGTGCCAGCAGGTCAGTAATGCATCCTTCTGTTGGCTGTCCCTCTTTCCCCGATTCACTCCCTCAGTCCTTACCCCTGCTCCCTGCCATCATCTCCCTGCCATCACAAAAGCCTTTGTCTCAGATTTTGCTTTTGAGAGAAGCTGGGCTGCCTGGGTGGCTCAGTCAGTTAAGTTAAATTAAGTTTGACTCTTGGTTTTGGCTCAGCTCATGATCTCTCGGTTTCATGAGTTCGAGCCCCACATCAGGCTCCGTGCTAACAGCGCGGAGCCCGCTTGGGATTCGCTGTCTCTCTCTCTTTGCCCCTCTCTGACTCACACTGTCTCAGTCTCTCTCCAAATAAATAAACTTAAAAAAAAAAAAGACACTGTCAAATGAGAACATGATGTTTACAGCTGCTGTACCCACCTTGCAACCCCGAGGGGAAGACAAAGAGAATTGCCAAGAAACTGACCCAGATCTATGGCATCACTGGGCTACAAGAACAACCGTGTACCTCTAGACATCTTGTTCCATGAAAAGAATAAACCCCTATCAAGTCACTCGCTCTTGGGGTTTCTGTTATTTGCAGCCAAAAGTACTTTAATGTTTTTTTTAACATTTATTTATTATTGAGAGACAGAGACAGAGCATGAGCATGCGAGGGGCAGAGAGAGGGGGAGACACAGAATCCGAAGCAGGCTCCAGGCTCTGAGCTGTCAGCACAGAGCCCGACGATGGGCTGGAACTCACAAACTGAGAGATCATGACCTGAGCCAAAGTCAGATGCTTAACCGACTGAGCCACCCAGGTTCCTCCCAAAAACACCTTAAATGATACTCATGACCGATCAACATCCTTCTTGGGAATGCTTTATTTAGTTGAAGGCGAGGGATAAGCCCTCTGCACGGGAAGCCTGGAGTGGGGAGCCAGGCAGCTTCTCGTGACCAGAGTTCCAGCTTGTGGAGAATGCTGGTCTGAGAGAAGCAGAGACAAAAGGCCAAGAGACTGAGTCCTGTGGTTTAAATTCTTCTGCCAGTGAGTTCCTCTTTTTGCCCCAAATGGTCGAGGTAGAGTTTCTATCACTTGCAAACAGAAGTCCCACCTAAGTGAAGTATGAGAGCATCCTTGTTAAAAAAAAAAAAAAAAAAAAAAAGAGGGAGTGTAGTGTGTGAGCATATGTTCCTCTAAGCATGCAAAAAAATGCAGATAGATGTACTGACAGTAACTAGTAAGACTGGGTCATCATTTCTCTGGGAGAGTTGGAACAGAGTAGGTTCAGGACACACGCATCATGTTTACTTTATAATCTTCTCGATGTTTAAACTTGTTCTTACCAGCTTGCACCATTTATGCAATTTTAAGAGGCTAAAAACTTCAGAAACCCTGAGCTAATAAGTGTGTGTTGCTTTGTGCCATTAAACTTGAGATATGCGGTAACTGGAAACTAATAGGCGCGATTCATTACAAACTTGAGATCCCCTGCTTTACAAACGACCCAGCAAACCTCAGACAGCCAACCACAGATTCCCAGACCACATAAAACTAGCAACAACGTGCCCAGTAAGGGACTGAGGCTGGGAAGTTGTATCCAATCTGCCTCTGACTACGGCCCCCCAACCCCCCCCCACACACACACACACATAGTTTCCATTTCCCCAAAAGCCAACCCTAGTAAGTCCACAGTGTAAGTTTTAAACAAACAAAGAAACAAACAAAACAGCATGTTTGTTATACAAATAAAAGCAAGCTCATCCACTCACCCCTCTCCAGCCCAGTGCATTTCTAGACAGAAAAATCTAGAGCGGCCACAGCCCCGTGCGTCTGCACAAGTAGCCTGCATCACTCAAGGAGGTGAGCAGTATGCTGGGCCAACCTAAGCACCCAGGCTGGTGGGATGGAACCAGGACCAGAAAGGAAGGGGTCATGGGAAACTGATACGGCTGGCTCAGCCACAAGCCACTAGGTAAATGGACCAAAGTGGGTAATTGTTAAGGACATGACACTCTCGGGGTGGAGATGGTGTCACCAAGTGGAGCACAGACAGCTAAAAGAAAGGCAGGTGACAGTTCTGAGCAATGCCGGCTGGACCCCAAATGTTGGCTGGAGGAGGCCAGGAGGAGGACACAGGGAGAGCAGCAAGATCTTGTGTGAGGCTAAGGGGCTGGAGACAGCACCTGATGATAGGTGGGACCCAGAATTCCAGGCAGGGATACCGAGGCAGAAGTTCAAGGGTCTGGACAGCAAGAGTGATAGGTGCTTACTTACTGGATGGCAAGTGCTCGTATTTTACTTAATTCTCCCAAAAACCCCGTGAGGGGGGAATTTTTATTATCTCCATTTTTCAGAGGAAGAAACTAAGGTAGACAGATGTGTGATTTGCTCAAAATCGCACAGCCCAGTATATTAGTCGGCTCAGGCTGCTGCAGCACAGCACCACGGCCTGGGTGGTTTCAGAACAAAAATTCATTTCCTCGGCATTCTGGAGGCTCAAAGAGCAAGATGGCCGTGCTTGGCAGAGTCGTTCTCTGGTGAAGCCTCTCTTCCTGACTTGCGGACGGCTGCCTTCTTGTCGCCCTCGTACAGCCTTTCTTTCATGTGGGGAAGAGAAAGATCACTGGCTTCTCTTTCTCTTCTTTTTTTTTCTTTTTTTTTACTAAAAAAATTCTTTTAGTGTTCATTTATTTTTGAGAGAGAGAGACGCACACACACAGAGGGCAAACAGAGGGGTGGAGAGAGAGGGAGACACAGAATCTGAAGCAGGCTCCAGGCTGTCAACACAGAGCCTGATGCGGGGCTCAAACTCACGAACCATGAGATCATGACCTGAGCTGAAGTCAGACGCTTAACCGACTGAGCCACCTCTCTCTCTCTCTCTTCTTATAAGAACACCCATCCTATCAGATTAGGGGTCCACCCTTATAAACTCATTTAACCTTAGTGACCTTCTTAAAGGCCCTGTCTCCAAGTACTGTCACATTGGGAGCTAAGGCTTCAGCATATGAACTTGGGGGGTGGAAGGAGGAGACACAATTCAGTCTGGAGCCAGCTATTCGCAAACAGACAGTGGGATTCCAGAGCCTGATGTTCTTTATGTGTGTATACTTTTATGTTTTATTGAGGTATAGATTAAATATTATAGTTCAGTGCTTTTTGAATAAATGCATACATCCATGTGACCCACATTCCTAGCAAGAACTATATACAGTAATTCTCTTGACCGTACTAGCCGCTCTCCCGTACTAGCCGCTGACAGGAGTGGTACATTTCATGGCAGCCAGGAGTCATTTCTGGTACTGCACACACAAGCTTTGCTCCCAGGAAGACTCGATTCTGAGTGGGAGCGCTCTCTCTCGTGATGTCTCCCTACCCCCCTCTCCCCCACCCCCCACACCTACACACACAGCCTCCTTGTCTGGGTCAGCCCTTATCTCTGGCTCTGTGCTGGATCCCAGGAGACTGACCCTTGTGAGCTGTGTTTCCCGGGGTATTTTGCCCCCCCCCCCCCCCCTGCCGAAGGCAGTGTCTCTGGCATCTCCTCTCTGGCTCCGGCTTTCACCAGACAGACCCGAGGTAGTTTTCCACCACACGACCCTCATGCCTCCCCCGCTTTAGTAAACAAGCATCTCCCCCCTGTTGGCCTCCAGTTTAGAAGTAACTGTGGCTTTCAGCTGTTACTGTTCTTTGGGTTCTCAGCTCTCCACCCCTCCCTCCTGTATAAACAGTTACCTGCGTTAAATTCCCTCTGTTTCAACTGCTCAGCATGGTCTCTCTTTTCCGGTTACACCTTTATAGAACACTGGTACACTCTCTACTCGTCAGGACCGGCTCAGAAACTGCGGTGCTTCTAGGGGTTAGATGGAGCCCACCCACAGAGGCTGAAGGCTGGAGGACTCATCAGCACAGATTTCCCCAAGCGGGATACAGGGCAGGGGCAGGGACCATATTTACATTTGTTCTGCACTGGTTGACATCTGGTTGGGCCACCTTGTTAGCAAATTAGCGCCTTCCTCCAATTCATTCCTTGCCCAAGGCTCACCTGGTCTTCAGGTGGACCTCTGCAAGCTGTCAAGACTAGAGAGGCTTTTATCACCTGGCTCTTCAGCTATTGTCATGACACTAAGCTACTAATTGGATTTGCCCGACCGCCACTTATTTTCAAAAACACATGTTCGCCTCGCCTCCGTGAAGCAGTTGGGAAGAAAAGAGTGACTGAGGAGAGCAAGACAGGACACTGCAACAAGAGAAGCCTTCAACAGCCTGTGGGTATCCCCTGGGATCCCGCCAAGCAGCTTAGGGGGTCGGGGAGGAAGCCTGCAACGGAGGCTTAAAAGAGACAGAATGCCTGGCCACTCCGGTTCCAGGTCAGCAGCCTCTGGCGCACTGTAAAATCCGTATGGAGTAGATCCCCAGGACCACAGCAGAAGGACCTCCATCTTGACTTTGGCTGCAAAACAAAGCCCAGTCTTCCAAGAGCCTTTGGCTCCAGGAGGGAGAACCAGGAGGCAGACTGCACCCCAACTGGCTCACTGCCCCATATCCCGGGCCTTCTCCAGATCGGTAACCGCTGTGAGTCAACTTTCCTTTTCTCGCCTCACCCCACCTAAGTAACGGCTGTTGGCCTGTCCTGCCTGCAGGAGCAGGAGCCCTGCTGGCAGGAGGTAAAAGGAGAGCAGACAGTCCCCACTTCTCTTTCCCCCTGCATGATAAATCACTTCAGCCCGGAGAAATGTTGTGAAACAACCTGGCAGCTAATGGGAGAAATGTAACCCAAAAAAAGAAAGAAACGAAGAAAGAATCCTGTTAGTCACAGAGCTTTTCATCTGAACCGCCAAGCAGGCCCTGGCTTTCTGCGGGAATAATAAAATCACACTGTGTTAGCTCCCTGAACAAAGGCAGCTCCCTCATATGTAACTCTTCAGGGCTTTGGAGTTGGATTAGTTTTCCCCAGGCCAAGGCACACATGAAAAGGAGAGACCAAGTGCCCTTCAGAAAATCAAAGACGGAAATAAGCTTGCTATTCAAACGAGGAAAACACAGGCTGTGGGGCAGCTCCGCTCTGCGGTCCGTTCAACACCTGGTGAACAACCAGCATGGTCCCCGCCCGAGCTGGAATTTTCCCACAGTGGGCCAGCAACCTTACAGGCCCAGGAGCACGCCAGCACTGTCTGCTGGCCTTTGGAAAATAGGGTGAGAAGGAAGGGCTGGAAGAGGTACTCCATGCCAAAGGAAAATCACAAAAGCTGAAAGTTCTTATAGGAGAAAGACCTCAAAGCAGGAGGCTGGAGTTATTTTAGAGGTAAAGAAATACTCTTGGGGCGCCTGGGTGGCTCAGTCGGTTAAGGGTCCGACTTCGGCTGAGGTCATGATCTCACTGTCCGTGAGTTCGAGCCCCGCATCGGGCTCTGTGCTGACAGCTCAGAACCTGGAGCCTGTTTCAGATTCTGTGTCTCCCTCTCTCTCTGACCCTCCCCCGTTCATGCTCTGTCTCTCCCTGTCTCAAAAATAAATAAAATGTTAAAAAATTAAAAAAAAAAAAAAGAAATACTCTGTGGAGATGTGTTTAGAAACACACACACACACATACACACACACACACACAGAATGTATGATATCATATGATAGGAACAAAATGTTCTCTCCACAATAAAAAGCCAGTATGGAATTGGTTATTTTAACATCACCTAAGCCTAATGCATGCCACCTAGGCAGCAGTCTGTTCGAGGCAGAGAAATTGGGGCTTGGTAACTCTATCTTAGCCTTCTTCACCCTCCCACCCCATCCTGCCAAGCGCCTGCCTTCAGCAACCCCTTCTTCCAAAGGCATCCAGGACTCTCAGGATTCTCTGAGAAGACTGTTCCTCTAAATTATTCATAATCCAGTGCCACTTACGTCCACCGTTCCCTTCCCAGAAGTATTTGCTACGTAAGAATCCGGCAAAGATGAGCAGTGCCTGAACACACAGTCACTCCCGATAAAATTTCAAGCACCTGTAGAGATTTCATTAGGGGTGGGAGGAGAGGCTCTTACCCTTAGCCTGTATCATACGACAAATAAAAATATACTGTAAACTTGACCTCTTTTAGAGCATTAATTCACAGTGAACGGGTATGAGAACATTACTTTTTAAATGCTGACTTTCAAAACATGAGATCACAACTTTCAATCAAAATAGCCATGTGCCTAAAGAAGGCCAACAGGAAAATACTTATGAATTTATTTCCAAATCGCGTTCTCCTCGTGTTTGAACTTTTATATCTATAAAGGCATGGGAAAACTTTTTACAATAACCAACAAGACTTTCTACAATCCTGATTGTAAAAAGTAATTGCTATCCTGATTGTAATATGATACCATACATTGTGTGTGTGTGTGTGTGTGTGTGTGTGTGTGTGTGTGTGTTTCTAAACACATCTCCACAAAGAGTATTTCTTTACCTCTTGTTGATCTTGCCACACTTCTTTTCTAGTGGTGCACCAAAAAATTTTGGAAGTGCCTGGTCCTGGTAAGGATAAAATACAATGAATGGTCTATGTTCATAGTTACAAGTATAAGGGATTCCGATTATAAAATTGACATCCTCATTCCCGATTATGTCAGACTATTGCCAGACAGTTACAATAATCCCTCTCAACCACGTGCTCTTTTTTGAGGTGACTTTGCCACTCTTTGTTCCCAGCGGGAGTTGGAGTCTACTTCCTCTCTCCCCTTGAATCTGGGCTGGCTTTGTGACTCGCTCTGACCGACAGAATCTGGCAGGAGGGACTGACTCAGTGTGATTTCTAGGCTCAGGACTTAAGAAGCCTTAGAATCTCCATCTCATCCTCTTGGAGCCCCAAGCCTCCAGGTAAGGCCGTTCAGCCTATACTACTAGAAAGAGTCTCCTGGAGAAGCACCAAGGCGCCCAGCCCCAGCTGTGTGAGTGGAGCCGTACTGCACCCTCCAGCCCTAGTCACAACCGGCCCACATATGGAGAAGAGAGGCAAGTCTTCTCCATGAGTCCTGCTCAAATTGCAGACTCCAAAATCACAAGCGGATTAATTCAGTTTGTTTGGGGGTAGTTTGTTCCATAGCAGTAGACAACCAAAACACCAAGCTCTTACAAAAATGACTAAATTATGCATAGCTATCCAGACTTGACACATTAAAGACATTTGACCTCAGAAAGCATAATCTGTCTCAGTACAAACACGTGAAGGATCAAAGACCAAGTTACGCTCCAAATCAGAGACCGCTCCCCAAACACTCACGCTCTCCATCTTCTAGGGGAGTGGTTCTCAAAGGGTGGTCCTGGACCAGCATTAGCAGCAACACCTAGGAACTTGCTACAAATGCAATTTCTTGCCTCTTACTGAATGAGAAACTTGTGTTTCAACAAGCCTTGCAGGTGATTCTGATGCATTTACAACTGCTGTTCCATAGCAATAACACTTCTTTGGGTTTTTTGTTTTGTTTTGTTTTGTTTTAATACTTGTTTATTTTTGAGAGAGAGAAAGCGAGAGACAAAGCATGAGTGGCGGAGGGGCAGAAAGAGAGGGAGACAGAATCTGAAGCGGGCTCCAGGCTCTGAGCTGTCAGCACAGAGGCCAATGGGGGGCTCGAACCCACAAACCCTGAAATCATGACCTGAGCTGAAGACGGACGCTTGGCTGAGCCACCCAGGCGCCCCTGTAGTAAACACACTTCTGATGTTTAACTGGAATATCTGGCCACCTGGATAAAGACTAGGTAAAATGGCCAGGTAAGGCCACAGCTAAGTTTAGGTCAGCAAGAAGTAAGCAAAAATGGGAAAATGGCTGTCCCCTTGTCTGTGTCGTTCACCTTCATGCTGGCTGGAATTCAGATGTGATGGCCGGAGCCCCAGAAACTGTCTTAGGCCATGAGATGATCCTTGGGAATGAAGCCATGCACAGCAGAACAACAAGAGGGAAGGAGAGAGAGTCCTGACGCTGTGGAGCTGCCACATTGGCTCTGGACCACCTCCTTGACCTCCTGAACAGGACCAAGAAATTCCCATTTTGCTTAAGCCTCCGTTTTTTGTTTTCTGTTCCTCCTAGTCAGCTCTGACTCTAACTAATACACCATCCTAATAAAGTAGCCTAATAAAGTCGTCCTCCTTCCTCTCCCCTACTGAGCTATTCTTTAATATACAAATGTCTTATTCTCCTTGCTTGTCACAGGCTATCTTTCAGATTATTCCTTTAGTTGCTTATTAACTATCTCCCTATTTAACCAGAAACTCCATGAGGAGAGTTTTGTTTTCCTTGTCATCCAGTCCTCAACATCTAACACACGTCTACCCTTACAATAGACTTGGTGAATATTTACTGAATCGAATGGACAGATGGAAGGGTGGATGTAGGCAAACCAGATCTGTCCAGTTTAATAGCACTGATAAAATGACCAAGCCTCAAAATAAATCTTTCTTTTAAACACTGACCTTCCACCAAAACTACCTCCCCCTCAACATCCCACCTCTGCTCCACATTTTAATCTGAATATGAAGTAATAATACTAATAACCAACACTTTTTTAAGCCTTCAAAGGTGCCAAAGACAAATTTCACAAGAGGGGCATTTTACAGTATACCTGACCGGTATCCCTCAAAACTGCCAAGGTCATCAAAAACATGAAAGTCAGAGAAATTGTCACAGCTAAAGGAACCTAAGGAGACACAACTACTGGGTGCAATAGAGTTTCCTGGCTGGGTCCTAACACCGAAAATGATATTACCTAAAAACTAAGGAAATCCAAATAAACTACAGACTTTGGTTAATAATAACGTATCAATATGGGTTCATTGATTGTTAACAAATATACCTACTACTGCAGAATGTTAATAAGGAGAAACTGAGCTTGAGGCAGGGTGAGGGGAGGATATATAGGTATATATATTCCATACTGTTTCCTTTTTTTGTGGATCCAAAACTGTTCTAAAAAATTAAATCTACTAATAAAAACAAAGACTTCCATATATTAACTCCTGTTAGGCATACTGATTCTCATAAAGGCTTAAATAGGTACTATGATGAGTCCTATCTTATAGACACAAGAGTGCACTAAGTTTAGGGGCACCTCGGTGGCTCAGTTGGTTGAGTGTCCAACTTCGGTTCAGGTCATGATCTCGCAGTTCATGAGTTCGAGCCCTGCATTGGGCTTGCTGCTGTTAGCGCAGAGCCAGCTTCTGATTCTCCGTTCCCTCCCTCTCTCTCTGCCCCCCCCCCCCAATAAAACTTAAAAAAAAAAAAAAGTACACTAAGTTCGGTTTCCCCGGCACCTTGAGGCTTAAGCCATATGTTTCTTCTGGATCAAAATTTATTTGATGTAGTCATTTAAATAATGCACATTGATTAATGTATGTCATCCAGGGACCGAGCTTAGGTAATTCTATGAAAAGAGTCAAAACTGGGAAGGCA
Organism: Panthera onca; assembly: GCF_046562875.1. Taxonomy (NCBI): domain Eukaryota; kingdom Metazoa; phylum Chordata; class Mammalia; order Carnivora; family Felidae; genus Panthera; species Panthera onca. The sequence continues at coordinate 28,957,903 of NC_138346.1, read as the reverse complement.
GAAAGGGCTTTGGATCTGCCTACTGAAATTCCAAGGGCGCAGCTAAGCATTGTAAAGAATGTACAATTCTAAAATGTGTTATATTTACATGCTGACAGCACATACACTCCTCCAACAGCTAGAAACAACTGAGCTTGATGTCTAATTATCAAGAATATTATTTAATATGAAGCCACCAGATGGCACAGATTGTCAAGAACACATAAATCATACACTGTAAGTTACAAAGCTGATTTGAGAGTGGATTTGTGTCCCAAGTACTGAATAGCTAGGACTCTATCTCTGAGGCAACCCTGGTGTGCACAGAAAGAACACCTCAAATGAGAAAAAGCTCTGTGCCATTGCATTTCTTTCTAAAGATATTCATTATAAACTTCCTTAACTGCTACTTTGGCTAGCAGAACCTTATCATTTCATTACCAGCCACTCTACTGACCAAAACGAAGATTGGGGCTAGTCAGATTGAAATTCCTGGCCAATGCAGTTTGACCATGAAATGTTACCAGTGCTGACTGTGATAATGAGGTACAGCCAGACAGACCTAAGCTTTATTGACACATTTGTTTACAAAGGGTTTTCCCAATGGAGCTTGACTTCCTTACTCAGAACGGTAATATAAGTTGAGTCCGATCTAAATTTCCACCTGAAACAACACCCAAGGGACTACTTTGCATCTGTGATCTCATTGCTTCCCATGGTTCCTTGGGTCTCCTCACTCTGTTTATCCAGAAACAAGTCCAGCTGAGACATTAGCTCCTTCACAAAGTCTTTCTTAACCTGCTCAGTGCAGGCCATTTTCCATATATTTCCACTGCACCTTGTGGTGGTCTCAGTCAGCAGATTTATCAGAGTTCAGTACAATTCAACAAGTATTCAATGGATGCCTCTGAGGCGCCGTTCTGGGCACTTGGGAACCATAGTGAACAAATCAAAGATGCCTGCCCTTGTGAGAAATCTAGCAAGCAACCAACCATAATCAATGAGTCCATTTTATAGAATGTTACACTGCCAAGTGCTGTGGAAAAAGAAAATGTGGAGTGTGTTAAAGAGGGTGGGGTGGCCCGGACTGCAGTATTAATTCACGTGGTCAAGGGAGGCTTGCTTCAGTGAGCACACGAGCAAAGACCCGAAGGAGGTGAGGGAGTTAAGTCTGCAGATCCTGGAGGCGGTTTTCTGGAAGAGGGAAGAGATAGGGCAAAGACGCTTAGGCAGGAGCATGTCTGGTGAGATTAAGAAACAGCCAGGAGGCTAGTGAGTCTGGAGGAAGTGCCCAGAAGGGAGTAGGAGGGGAAGAGAAGGGTGAAGTGGTGAGCATCCATTGTGCAGGGCCAGGGGAGGAGGGGAACACTGCAAAGACTTCGGCTTTCACTCTGAGTGAGAGCCGCAGCTACTGCTGGGTTTCAGGTAGAGGAGGGACGGAGAGCTGCCTTAGCCTTGCAAGATTTGTTCAGGCCACTGCGCGCTGACGACAGAGCTGTAGTAGGGCCAAGACAAAAGCAGAAAAACCTGTTGGGGGTGATTATAGGTGAAAGACGATGATGCCTTAGGCTAGAGAAGCAGCAGTGGAGGAAGACAGATGGGAGCCAGGTTCTGGATTTAGAGTCTTGGTGGGGCTGGAGGGGTGTAACAAACAGAGGAGAGCCAAAAGTGACTCCAGGGATTGTGTTCTGAGCGACTCTTACAATGGGGAAGACCATGGAAGCAGCCGGTTAGGATGTGACATGCAGCAATTCAGGAAAGAATGTGAATTTGGTTGTCGCCTGAGAATGCCCTCTGGACTTTCTGGGAAGACAAAACAAGTGCAAGGAGGGTCCGTGCCAGTGGTTGGTGAGAAAATCTGGGATTCGGCAGATGAGACGTTTTAGGAATGCTGCATTTCTCATTTCCAACACTTGCTATCACAGAAAACATTGCAAGAAAAAAACACACGGAAATCAACGTCTCTGAGTCAAAAAGTGATTTCAACGAACTAGACTCTGAACATGCGAGAGAGTTCCTCTTTATATGTGGCCTGAGAATGGAACATGGTTTTTAAAATCTGTCTATATAAGTCTAAAATCTTTCAACATGTAGAAAATAATTTTGACGGTAAGAAATTATCATGTAACAGTTTAATTGGCAGTTTTTTAATTCGAGACACAAAACTACCCTTTAACTGCATGCAGTGAATATGGTGGTAAGAATATCTAACACTAATCACTCCCAGTGGGTCAGGGACCCAGCGCTAAGGGAGATCCATGGATCTTCTCGTTCTTCCTCATAACAACCTAGGGATGTAGTTACCATCCTCAACCCCGCCCTTTGTAGAGAAAGCTCGAAATTGTGAAGAAAACTACCATGTTTCCTGTATGCCCCAAACAGTCTTTGTACTTTGCCATTTTTTTCTTGGAAAAAATCCTCAGCCTCTTATTTAATAAATCCTCACCTTTAAGAATTTTAAGAACACAATCTTTAGCACAAATCTTCCATGCCTCCCTCTCTATTCCACTCAGCTCTCTGATTCTAGTCTCTTGTGTTCTGTGTTTCGGGTGTTGAGTTTGGTTCACTCTGCTCAGGTCAATAACCAGGCACAGAAGGAGGTGCTGGACGAGAGCAATGAGTAAGACTCTGTCCCCAGCCTGGAGGCACTTAGAGTCTATCTGGTTGGGCAGATTACTGCCTGAATGGGTGATACACTTCCTACCACAAGAGAGGAGCTCTGCCTGTATGTGTGCAGCAAGCTCTGACAGTGAAGCCACAACTTAGGACAAGCCCTCATGGAAAGAAAGGGAGGGTGTTTTTTAAGCTCCTTTGGCTTCATGCTGCGCTATGGGTAATTCCAGTAAACATTCTCGGGCTGCAGCAAGCCGCTTAAGGAGTGTTTTGATCATAAGTCTTTTCACACTTTGCATCACGAAGGCCACAAGAGCAAACGCTATCTGTCTAATCTTGGACTGACAATGACAGAGTAGGTCATATAAAAGCGAAACTAATAGTATGTCAACTATAACTCAATTAAAAACAAAACAAAAAAAAGTCCTGAAAATGATTCAGTTCTGCCTTCCTGGAAGAAGTATGAGAAACTCTGACACACAAATAGAAAAGCATTCTACTGGTTCATCTCAAAACCACAGTTACAAAAACGATTTAGCAACTGTGCCAAAGAATAGAAATGAGTAACATTTACAGGGTGTTAGAGAGTAACATATTAGATGATAACACCTGCAGATTCATTAGATGAAGCTACACAAGGTAATTGTACTGGGAGGCAGGGGGGTGTTGTCCATCTCTAGATAGGAAAACTCCATGAACCTAGAATGAGAAGCCATCCTGTCAAGAGCCAGGGCTGTGAGCACACCAAATTCTAGCAAGTTCAATTCCATTTCACTTCTGTTTATAACCCTCATTTGTAGTTTGAGAATAGATTACTAAGGGACTTCTCATTTTATTATTATTTTTAAATTTATTTTTGAGAGAGAGAGCATGCGCAGGGGAGGAGCAGGGGGGGACGGAGGCTCCAAAGTAGGCTCACGCCGTCAGCACAGAGCCTGACTTGGGGCTCGAACCCATAAACTGTGAGATCATGGCCTGAGCAGAAATCAGATGCTTAACCAACTGAGTCACTCAGGCGCCCCTAAGGGACCTGCTAGTTTAAGAGGATCTCAGAACTGTGAAGATATTCATTCCAACCCACGGATTAGGAGGAAACAAAGTTGCTTTTCTGATCTGCAAATGCACAACCCTAATGATATAAAATCCGCTTGTGCACATGTGTCCTCCTCAAAGTCCTGTTGGCAAGAAGGTATTTCCTGAAAGAAGCAACACTGTGGTTGATGCAGCGTGCAGAAACATACACTAAATCATCATTGACAAGTCCCTAAAAAAAAAAAAAAAAAAAAAAAAAAAAAAGTATGTCAAATACTGAAATATAAGAATTTAGCTGACAAGACCAGATTCCTTGCTAAGTCTACACAGAGCAGGGACACTAGCAATCATGACACTGAAATTTTTAAGGGTTCTTATTCTCATTTGCTGCCTGGAGATGTGTATGGGTTAAAAGATTTATTCCCTCCTTCTCTATCATCATTACACACTCAAATAAAAATACTCTTTAAATTCCTTGTAAAAGGGGGGAGGGTGGGGAGGGATTTCAAACGTGGGTGGGAGGAGCTTTTGAAAATGGACAGCACCCCTTCCCCCCGGTATCAGCTTTGGATGTTATTGGTAGAAATGTGTTGTGTGAGAAAAAGAAACTTGAGAGCCCCTCACTAAGTACCAGACCACAAAGGTCAAATACCTCGATATGGTTAGTTTTAGGAGACCCACTGACTCCTCTCTCAGAAGCTAACCGGGTTTTGACAGCCTTTCACTGTGCAGAGATGCGATGCCCCTCGGGGCATGGTTTAAACCTCTATATCCTCTACCTGAGTGTAGGTAGTAACAATTCCTGTTTGGACATGAGTCGGCTGTGTTGTTTTCCAGTGTCACCAAGACAACATTCATGACTAACCCACAACTGACAGAGCCCAGAAGTGTTTTATCAAGACACATGTGAACTTCAGCGTTAAAATCGACAGAATTACTGACCACTTCATCATTTTCGCTCATATATTGAAGAGAAATGTCACCATTCTGGAGAAGAAATGTGCTCTGGTATTTATGAGGTGCATCCTATGATAAATTGTATTTTACTTAATCACAGGGAAGCATCAAGTTTTTGAAGCCCCCAAAGACAGTTAGTATGGACGTCTTCTTTGTTTCCTGTGAATAGGCACCTGCAGCGTGAGCATAAAGCCCGAAGGAAAGAAGCAAGAACCTAAGGAACTAGTTAAAAAGGCAAGAGAATCCCCATCTTTTTATATTATTATTGCTAATACCTAAGGTATTTGACTGTTAACATGAGAGCAGCGCAGACAAAAATGCAGAATTTGGATAGGACTGCATAAAGTAAGCTTGTTATCCTTAGAAAGTCAAATGTCTTCACCTCGGGCCTGCTAATGCTGTTTTCCCACGGTTTCTTGGAAAACACAACTGTTTTCTTTGGGTTCTTTCCAGGTGCTTTACTGAGGGGCCAAGATGGATGAGGAGGAGGTTGTCGCAAATAAGTTGTCACAGAAGAACAGGGAAAGCTGACCTCAATATGCTTCTGTTCTTTCTACATAAAGTTCTCTGAGTATAATGCGGAGGGGGCAGGACAGTCAGAAGTATAGCATGGTCATTTGCTGATTGTCCTAGGGCAGCATTTCTAAATATTTTCATCCTAGAGCTTTACTTTTATCCCCTCAATCAGTGTTTCTAACACTGTGGTGAAGGACCAAATTTTCTGATCCAGTCCAATGCAGGTGTTTGTAAAAGAGGGTAGAAATGACTTACTAGAAGAAATTTAAAAACTAAGAATATAAGACATAACCTCCACATTTTGCATTATTGATTTCAATAGACATACACTACTCTGTTGAGTTGCTGTTAAAGTATTTTTTTAAGTTTATTTATGTATTTGAGAGAGAGAAAGAGAGGGAAAGTGGGAGGGGCAGGGAGAGAGGGAGGGAGAGAGAGAATCCCAACCAGGCTCCACACTGTCGGCACAGAGCCTGTCACAGGGCTCGATCCCACAAACCGTGAGATCACGACCTCAGCTGAAATCAAGAGTCAGTCACCCAAACTGACTGAGCCACCCAGGTGCCCTGCTATTAACGTTTATAATAGCTTACTCTTAATTTCTTTTCTGACCTTGTGGCAGACAGGTTAACAAAAATTCCCAACTACAGTTTGAGAGGAACCGCCCAATCCCACACAACACAAACACAGGATGCGTGCACATCAGAGGCACAAACACACAAGACACGGTTGAGGTAAACTATCCACTTAACAAGTAATTTAAATTTGTATTCGAAAAATTTCACACGAGAAACAGTTTTCGAAACATTACAATTTTTCGAAGAGACTGCTTACCTCGCCACTCTGTCTTCTCGTGCCCACCCAGAGAGGCCGGCATCTAGCTGTCAAACCTGTCACAAAGCTACCAGTGCCAGTTTCCAACCCCCCCTCCCCCAACCTGACCTTCTGCCTGAAGCTCTCTTCCTCCTTCTCACAGATGCTGTCCTGGTATTCCCTTTGCCTCTCTCCAATGCAGGGGTTTCCTTTCGGATATATTTTATTACCATTCAAAATATCTGCTAATCCTGCCCTGGGGTGAATTATACTTCCTTACCCCCTTGATGGCCTAGGCCATGACTTGTGACGTTCCTCTCTATGGAAGGACTGTACATCTCCGCCATGTTAAACTCAGAAGTGACCATGTGACTTACTTTGGCCAATGGCATGTGTCACTCCAAGGTGGAAGTGTAAGATCTACTACCTCTTTCTCTCTTTTCCGTCTGCCGCAAGACTAGCCATAATGTCCCAGATAGAGGACTCCATCAGCCTCCGCCCCACTAAGGTGACAACAGAACTACCTGATGAACACATTGGGTGAGTACAAGTTCAACTTTGTTGGAGACTTTTCCTGTTGGTTGTGACTGTCTCATAACCTAAGCTGACAGATACTCACTTGTTTCCCGGATCTTCTTTATTGGTTTACATTTGGATGATGCATATTTTCTAATAGTTTCCTAAGAAAGTGTGAAAACCTGACAAGTCTAAAAACAGAATACTGTATTTGAAATACTTTTCCCTCAAGATAAGGAAAGCATTGATACATTGTCTTCGAGCTTCCGATGATGCTGTTGAGAAGGCCGGTGCCATTCTCATTTCTAGTCCTCTGTAGGAATCTTCAGTCCCTCCCGGAGGCTTTTACTATCTCTTTTGTTTTTATAAACCGGCATTTTAAAATTGTATGGTTGCAGCGCCTGGGTGGCTCAGTCGGTTAAGCGTCCGACTTTGGCTCAGGTCATGATCTCACAGTTCGTGGGTTCATGCCCCACATCGGGCTCTGTGCTGACTGCTCGGAGCCTGGAGCCTGCTTCGGATTGTGTGTCTCCCTCTCTCTCTGCCCCTCCCCCACTCACACTCTGTCTCACTCTGTCTCTCAAAAATAAATAAAAAATGTTAAAACTTTTAAAAACTGTATGGTCATGTGCTCAGACATGACCTTTTTGCATCTCTTTCAATCTTCATGCTCATGTTTTTCAAATTCAGGAAAGCATCTTTGATAATTTTTCCCCTTAAGATCATCTTTTATTTCTCCCCACCCCACCCCCCTTTTTCTTTTTTGAATCTAGTTTTATTGGGCGCCTGGATGGCTTAGTTGGTTAAGCATCCGACTCTTGATTTCGGCTCAGGTCATGATCTCACGGTTTGTGAGATTGAGCCCCACATCAGCTTGGGCTCGCACTGACACGCGGAGCCTACTTGGGATTTTCTTTCTCTCTGCCCCTCCCCTGCTAGCACTCTCTCTCTCTCTCAAAATAAATATACTTAAAAAAGAAAAAAAGAATCTAGCCTTATCAAAGCTATACATGTTCATAGTTTGAATAGTCCACAGCCTTCTCACTGAATATTTACCCTTCCCTAGAGATAGTCACTGTGAATTTTTTTAGCTAATTCTTTGAAATTGACCTCCATATCTCTACACACACACACACACACACACACACACACACACACACACACATTTAATTTTAGAGAGAGAGACAGAGTGCAAGCAGGGGAAAGGGGCAAAGGGAGAGAGAGAATCTTAAGCAGGTTCCACACTCAGCCTGGAGCCCAATGCAGGGCTCAAACACACAACCCTGGGATCATGACCTGAGTTGAAATCAGGAGTCAAGACACTCAACCAACTGACCCACCCCGGCGCCCCCTACACATATTTCAATTGTGGTAACTTGGTATTTCTGCTTTAGGCATTATTCACTTTGCATTATGGAAATGAGGGTTTATTTTTCTCCCTCTCTGCATGCCCACTACATACATGCTCTTTCATTATATATCATAACTTTAATTAGATTAATAATTAGTGGTTATATTTTTAGAGCCTTGTATTCCAGTTCTTTTTGAGCTGTATAATAGGCTATAATTAATTTTCCTCCTCTTCCCAACTTTTTGTCTTTCCTGGAGTTAATAATTGCACTGTTCTTGTCACTTAGTGGTTGTCTTAAGCACATATCACTCATTCAAAACTCTCCATCACTTTAACTCTCAGCTCAATATATCAGACGTAGCAGGTTTTCTGTTTGGTTGGTTAGTTGGTTGAGTAGTTTGTTGGTTCCTCTGTTTCATGCTGAACAATTTCTTTAAATTCACTGGTGTGCCCCCAAATGGAGGTCCCTTCTCTGCATTTCTCAAGATAGGACAGAATATACTTTAGATAGTGGTTTATTAGCTGGATTTATAACTTAAAATATTTAGCCAAATGTTCTGTAGGCCTTCCTTTGTACTCTTTTCCTGGGCTCTGTAAATGGGATGTATTAGGTATGACCTCTAATCCCTGAGACCTTCTGGATTTCTATAGGACAAATTACTTCCTTCTTATTGATATCCCCCCTCCCCCCCACCCCCGCCACCGTGGACACTCAGATGTCAGCTTCATCCATCTTCCATCTGTTACTTTTCTTCCATCTATCCCATCTTCTAAACATGTGTGGATTCTCTCAACTCCTATGGTTTCCTTTCTTGTTCTTTTCTGTCCTTAGGGAGCGGAATTAATTTAGTATTGCCAATATAACAAATCACCGCAAACTTAAGGCTCAAAACGCAACTGTATTATCTTACAGTTCTGAAGGTCTGAAGTCTAAAAGCAGTCTTAGTGGGCTAAAATCAAGGTGGTGGCAGGGCTCCGTTCCTTCTGAACACTATAGGGAAGGATCTGTTTCTTTGCCTTTTCTGTCTCCTAGAGGTTTCCGTATTCCTTGGCTTGTGACCTCACCATCTATCTTCAAAACAGAACCTCTTTAAATTTTTTTCTCTCTCTCTGACTCAAACTCTCCCGCCTTCCTTTTGCCCTTATAAGGATCTTTGTGATTACACCCATATAATCCAAACTAATCTTCCCCTTCTCAAAATCTTTTAACTTTATTACATCTGCAAAGTCTCTCTTGCCATGTAAGCTACTATATTCACAGGTTTCAGAAAGAAAGACATGAGTGTCTGGGGGTGGGGTGGCATTATTCTGTTTATACCACAAGGGTTCATACTTTTCTTATTCTGGTCCTGTGGAGTGTCAGGGAAGAACAGAGCACAAAGCGTGTGTTTAATCATCTTGTTTGATCAGGAGCCCAGATAGTATGTGTCCTGGTTCAAATCTCTCAAACTTCTCTCGTATCTCTGAAATAGATATAAGTAATGAGAACATACAATAGAAATAACCAAATGTCACTAAAGCCGTCAACGCGTATATAAGATTAGGATAGGCTTGACAATGTTTTCATAAACCCCGAGTGCTACTGTCTGGGAGAGAAGCTAGCAGAGTGGAAATGGAAAGGAAATGAATAAAATGTAAAAAACAGAACCAAGGGGAGGGGAGAAAAGGTTTGTGGAGGAGGTACGTATGATAAGATTATGGAATATGGCTGTCACTCAATAATGTGGGTGCTACCTAGGGCCTAGTAGACACAGACCAGAGATGGGACTAGGAAGACAACATTATATATGAAAAAAAGAAAGCAACAGTTATAATTGGAAGCCCTAGGGGCACCTGGGTGGCTCAGTGGTTGAGCATCCAACTTGGGCTCAGGCCCTGATCTCAGGGTTGGTGAGTTCAAGCCCTGCATCAGGTGCTGTGCTGACAGCTCAGAGCCTGGAGCCTGCTTCGGATTCTGTGTCTCCCTCTCTCTCTGCCCCTACCCTGCTAGCTCTCTCTCTTTCTCTCTCTCTCAAAAATAAACATTAAAAAAAATTAGAATTGGAAGCTCTAAATCTAAACTCCATCCTCAAATTTACAGTTTTATCTTGTTCAAGTAAACCAGGTATCTTGGATATATAGGTGAGGAAACTGAAACTCAGGGAAGTTATCTCAGCTTGAATTAGTACACCTATGTGAAAGACCCTAGTGAGACATCACATAGCAGTTGAATGATAGTTGAATCTGAGTCAGAAAGAAACACCAACTGGAAACTAGCATTATGGCATAGTCAAAGATAGCATGAAAACCCAAAAGCTAAAAGGCAGATGAAAAGAAAATTATCTTTGCCATCTCAGGCTAGATGAACTTGCTTCGCCATAAGAAAACTCACCTTGATGCATGGATATAGTATTCTATAGAAAAACCACTTTTATTCATTCAACACAATTTTACTGAACCCCTCCAATGTGAAAAACATCATGCCAGGCATATTGCAATGAATAAGGCAGATGTAATCTCTACCCTCATAGAGATTATAGTGCAGCAAGGAACTAGACAATTAAAATCATGACAAGTAAGTGTGATAGGCACTTTGATGGAAACAAAACCAGAGGCGCCTAAACCAGACCGGGGTGTTGGTATGGTGGGGAGAACGGTTAGGACGAACTCGGAGCTAATGATATACCCTTCCCAGCTCAGCTAAAGAGTAGGAGCCAGTGAAGCAAAGAGAGAAGGGAGTGGTTTGGCAGAGTGTTTCAGGGAGCTTACTCTTTGCCTAGGAAGCATGATATCTTAGAAGCTAGTTGGCCTGATTCTTGTGGCATGGATGAAAGTGGCAATAGGCTGATGTCGGCAGCGAGGGGGGGGCGGGGTGCGGGAAGTGTTTGGGTTACGATGGTACTTTCAGAATGGTAAAATTACAATGAAGAAACCATAATTACTTTGCATTCCTTCCAATGCAGAGTCTCTCCCCACTGTTCCCTCTACAACCAGGCAGTGGAGCGCAGTGGTTAAGAGCAAAGCTCTAAAGCCAGACTGTCTGGGTTCACGTTCTGACCTTTCCACTGACTAGCTCTAAGACCTCAGAGACATTTCTTCACCCCTCTGTGCTTCAGCTCGCTCATCTATAAAATGTTCGTAATGCTAATATTCTCCTCATTGGGTTGTTGTGAGGATTAAATTAATTCATACAGCCAAAGTGTATAGAACAGCCCTTGGCACAAAGTAAGCACTCAATAAATCTTCACTTGTTACCACTACTGACCTCAAATGCCAACCACCGGCCCTCTGGCAATTTCTAGGAGGAGAAGAGGCCATTGACTTTGTTTACATGGTATTGCGTTCAGTCACAGGAAGCTGAGAATGCAGCAGTACTGGAAGCTTACCATTCAGTCCTCAAAATAGAAATTAAAAGTAACCAGAATCTTGCTGGCCAGATCCCCCGTTCTGACTCTGGGACATGAAAAATCAGAAAGCTTCAAAGAGGTCCTCATCTCTTTCAGGTTATATAGAACCAAGACAGAGATGGCAGAGAGGGTGGCCGTGCTGAAATCAAGCCCCACAAGAAGGCAGTACCTTGGGGGAACCATCATGATTCAGGCTGCAATACGGAAACTCATTTATCTTTAGACGCACCCAGAGGTGATCAGGCCGAAGGGGATCTGTTTTGCCAACCAACGCCAGGAGATTAATATTAGATCCTGAATTTCAACAGCACTCAAATATTTGAACACTAGCTGTATATAAGACACTGTTCTAGATGTTAAGGACACAGCAGTGAAAAAAGAGACAAAAGCCCCTGCCGCAGAGGGGTTAGATGGACAATAAACACAGTGAATTAAGTAGATAGCACACCAGAAAGTGGTAGGTGCCATGGAGAAAAATTAAGTGGCAAAGGGAGATAAGGACGGCAAAAGAAGAGAGGTGGGGTGTAGGGTAAACAATTTTTATCAGGGTTGTAAGGGAAGGTCTCACAGAAATGGGGACATGTGAGCAAAGATCTGAGGAGATAAGAAAGATGTGGAAATGTCTGGAAGGAGCATTCCATGCAATTGCACAGTCCCTGAGGAGAGAGTGTATCCGAGATATTTGAGGAACGGCAAGGTGGCCAACATGACCAAACAGAAAAGTAAGGGGAAGAATATCAGAGAGCGAGGGCAGGGAGGTAATGGGGCTTGTAGGCTAATTGTAAGAATCATGGCTTCCACTCTGAGTGAGATACGGACCTGTGGGAGAATTTTGGACAGTGATGGCATGGTCTGCTTTACGTTTTAAAAGGATGGCTCTGGCTGCTATGTTGAGAATCGAATGAAATTAAGGGTGACTGATACAAAATCATAGTCAAAGCTGACAGTGGTGTCATCAAAGAAGATGGGAAGAGGGCCCATATATGTTGAAGAAAGGGTAACAGGATTTAATGACAGGATTTGGACACGGGGTGTAAAAGATGCTGAGTCAGCCTCTGCGATAGGAATGATGGTGTTGCCGTTAACTGAGATGGAGAGGTTGTAGGGAGAGGTTTTTGAGGGGAGAGGAGATCTGGAGTTCAGTTTTGATATAACAGAATGGAGAGGTCCATCGAACATCCAAGTAGAGATGCTGAGGTACTTGGTTATACAAGTCTGGGTCTGAAACTAGGGAGTTGTGAACTTACTTGTATCTAATGCAGTAAGATTGAAGGAGATCACCAAGGGAGAGAGTACAAGAACAAAAGAAGTTCAAGGACAGAGTCCTGAGGCATTCCAACACTAAGAGGTCAGTGAGCAAAGGAAACTGAGAACAGTGGCCAGTAGTGTAGGACAAAAACCAGAAGAACATAGTGTCCTGGAAGCCAAGTGAAGAAAGTGTTACAGGGAGTGGGGAGAGGGATCACCTGTGTTGAAGGCTGCTGACAGGTCAAGCGAGACCAAGACTTAAAAACAGGTCACTGGATTAAGTAACATGGAGAGCAGTCGGGTGGAATGCTGGGGGGGCAAGAGCTAGTTGGAGTGGATTTAACAGAAAATAAGAGAAAGGAAACTGGGACAGTGAACATAGAACCCTTTCAAGGGTATTTACGGTAGAGAGAGAGGAAAAAAAGAGAAAAGGAAAGAAAAAAGTGCAACAGTAGCTGGAGGAGGAAGTGAAGTTACGAGTTGTTTTGTTGTTGTTGTTGTTGTTGTTCTTTAAGATTAATTATAGGGGCACCTCAGTCAGTTACATGTCCAACTTTGGCTCAGGTCATGATCTCACCACTCATGAGTGTGAACCCCGTGTCGGGCTTTGTGCTGACAGCTCAGAGCCTGGAGCCTGCTTCGGATTCTCTCTCTGCCCCTCCCCGCCCTCAAAAATATATAAACATTCAATTTTTTTTTAAAAAAGATTAATTTTAAGAAGCAATGTATTAATTTACATGGAGAACTATAACTGGTAAACAGACCAGGAATAGTTGTAACAGTTCAGTACTTCCTCTTTTTTGTTGGAAAACTATCTGGAAAGTATGATGAAAATCACAAGATGACTTCGTGAGCATTGATAACTTGCACTGACTCTCCAACTATGAAGAGCCTCAAGCATCCCTCTACACTGCAGGGGAAGAACTCAGTAGATCATAAGCCTGCATTGACTGGGCAAGGAACCTCTCCCACTTCAAGTCCCACTTCAGGTGAACATGAACCCTGCTTTGTGTAAAACATGAGCCCGCTTCGGGTGAGCCCCGCTTCTCTCTCTCTCTCTCTCCCTCCCTCCCTCCCCCTCCCTGTGCCTCTCCTCAGATGTCTCTCTCTCTCTCTCTCTCTTTCTGCCCCTTGCTCAGTTGCGCCCTCTCTCTCTAAAAAAAAAAAAAAAAAGAAAGAAAGAAAGAAAGAAAAAAAAGAGGTACATATACATTTAAGGGACAAAAAAATGAATTAAATAATTAACTATTTGGTATTGGAGATATTTGGGCCATTCAATTTTTTTCTTTTTGCTGTTATAAAGAGGGATATTAATGATTCCAATTGCTTCTTGAACTAGAAATATTTGTTGATATCTATTACATTGAGATCATGAGAAAATTACCAAATAAGAAAACCTTTTATATACCTCCTCATTTAAGTGCAAAAGCAACCAAGAAAATAAATCTGAAGAGTATGAGCCATCTAATACCAACAACAGGCAAGTTGGAAATTCATTCAACAAATATATATTGAGCACCTAATTATATGTCAGGGCAGGGTTCCAGTATTTGAGATACATCAGCGAACAAAACAAAGATGCTGCTTCTGAAAACTTGTATTTTAGCAGGGGAGTCAGTCAACAATAAACATGAAAAGTAGTAAAATAGTGTACTTGAAGGCAATAAGTGCCACAGAAAAAAAGTATTAACAGGGCATGGGGATTCCAGAAAAGTGGGGTGGGAAAGGGAGTGGTTGGGGTGGGTGTCAATTTGCAATTTTAAACAGTATGGTCAAAAAAAAAAAAAAAACACCCCAAAATGAGGTACCCTCTTTCGCCCATAAATAAACAATTGGAGTAAAGGTGGACTGAGGTGGGACATACAAAGGAGTGTAAATTGCTTTCGCCCTTCTAAATAGCAACTTGACAGCCAAGGACTTGGGAATGCTTCATTATCTTTGCTCCAGTAATTTTCCATCCAGCATGAGGAAGTAACTCTATGTAAAACCTCATGAATAAAGGCAAAAAATAGATAGATGATCGATCGATCGATCATGGCTTTAGTGAGAAAGTGACATGTCAGCAGACTTGAAGGAAATGAGGGAGTGAGCTCTCTCCATATTTGGAAAAAGAACATTTTACGCACTGGAACAGCCCCAAGGCGCTAAGGCAGCAGTGTGGCTGGTGTATGGCAAGGTAAGAAGGGAACTTCTCTAGAAGCGATTGCAGTCATCCAGACAAGAGATGAGGCTCTTGTAGACTAGGCTCACTTGCAGAGGAGGTAGTAAGCAGGCAGGTTTGGGATGCATTTTGAAGGGACAGACAATAAATTTTCCTGAAGGAATAGATGTGGGGTATGAGAGAAAGGAAAGCACTAAGAATCTTGCCAAGATTTTTAATCTTGGCTACAAGGATAGGAAAGGCTGTCAGATATAGATGTGAGGGGGAAAATCAGTTCAGATTTGGATACATTGAGTTTGAGGTGTCTGTTAGATGTCTATAGCATCTCAGATCCCTTTGGTCTCCTTGCCTGTGGAGCCTTTGGCCTTTTTCTGTCCCCATTGCCATGGCCAACACACTTCAGGCCGTAACCGCCTGACAGTGCTTTGTTTCATGTTCGGGCCCATACAAAATGGAAGTATCTGTGTTTTGGGGAGGACGGTAGCATTATCATTGCGTTGACAGAATCTTGACCAATTCCCCTGACACACTTTTTTTCCCTACTCTTTTCCCAGGAATTATATTCCCAAATAAAATAATAGCACAGAGCTTATGCCTCAGGTCTGCTTTCTGGGGGTACCCAGGCTAAGTCAACAACCAAGTGGAGGTGTGAGTAAGTACTTGTTTAGATGAGCCTGGAGTTTGGGGGAGTGATTTGGAGGGAAGGTATAATTTTGAAAGTTGTAGCATAGACCTAGTATTTGCAACCATGAGACTGGCTGGGAGCACAAAGGAGTGGACAAAAAGAAATGTCCGAAAGACGAGAGGATGAAAATTTTAGTACCTTTGAGACAGAAGCAATGTTTTGTTCAGTACTATAGCCCCAGTTTCTAAACATGGCACAAAGCAGGTATTTAACAGATACTTTTAGAATAAATGCAATGGATCACCATGGCCTTGGAGTTATGTAGGAAAGCAAATTAAGTCATGAGAGGTGTTGAATTAGAATAGGCAGGGTTCGTTGAACTTGAGTTTGTAGTGAAAGTGAAAATTAGGTTCAACAGTATAAATAATAGAGAAAAATAACAGGAAAAGGAAGCCGTGGTTAGAGAAAAGCTCTCAGATATAACTTTCTCCTTGAAGACTTTTATAATCATCTCATGAGACCTTCCCCTTTTCTGGATCTCTATGAGGGCACTTCTATGTCTTATCTATATTACATTAAGTCAAGTTATATCTATGTGCTCTTCTCTACTTTCCCCAATATAGATACTTTCCAGGGGTACAACTGAGTCGAAAATAAGGGTAGCTTCTAAGTCCCAGAGACAGAAAATGGATGCTGAAAGTTTGACATTCCTAGTTCATTTTTTATGGTTCATGGAGATGGTAGGGAAGAACAGATTAAATTGCGAGACTCGATTTCAAATCTGGAGTGGATCCAGATTTAGTTTAGTAAATATAACTTGCACTTGGATGAATGGAGGACTGAATGTACAAAGTTAGGTGAGTACAGAGGCCAAGAGAGCAGAACTCAAGAATACACGGTTTGAGGCCTGTGGGTCTGAAGGCAGGGCACAGGCGAGGAAGGGAAGTGGGCCTTCAGTCAGAAGGCACCTACGAAGTTAGCAAAGTACGATATGAAGAGAGAGAGCCTACATGAAGGTCAGTGTGACCAGACAGGAAGAATATGCGGAAATTTCTACAAATTATAAAAAATGACCATTTTGCTGGGTGATAAAAATAGGCCATGAGGCAATAATTCCAAGAATTTGGCGTTACGTACGGGGTAAGAAGAGCAAGAAGAGCTCAATTTTGAAAATGTATTTGACACAAGGCTGAGATCTGCAAGGAAAAGCTACTAATAGGCAACATTTTAATCAATGCTTGCTACCTGCCAAACATTGGTCCAAGCGCACATTCCCGGCAATGGTCTCATTTAATTACCACAACACTAGGATGTAGGTGTTATGATCGTCTTTATTTTACAGATGGGAAAACTGAGGCACAAGAATGAACAATTAATTGCCCAATGTCACATAGCTAGTAAGTGGCTGAGCAAGGATCTGAACACCAAAATATTAAAAAAAAAAACTTTGCCCAGGACCACTCATATTCACTATTTATTCAATAAGTATTTAACAAGCACTGCTACATTCTAGAAATGGCGCTGGTGCTAGGAGTGGGAAGGGAGGGAAAAAGCCGGTGGTAAACAAGACAGACATAATGCCTACCTTACATGGACATTAAACAAATAAGTATGTATGGTGAGTCAGAAAAGAAAGTGAGAAGTTACCGTTTGGTAGGGGGAGTGGGTAGTAAAAAGAATTCGAGGGTAGGGAAAAACAACCGTATACCTTGAAATGAGAGCCTACAGTAGGGAAAAAAAGAGAGAGAGAGAGAGAGAGAGAGAGGGAACAGCCTAGAAAAAAATGAAAAGAATAATATGGCTGGAGTGCTGAGAGCTAGGGAGACAGCTGGGGGAGCTGGGGAGAATGAGAAGCCCAGATGGTGGAGGGTCTGGTGTTCATGATAAGGAGCTTAGACTGTGTTCAGTAAGCAAAGGGAAACTATTAAAGGAATTCAAGCAGAGTAGTAACTAGATCAGATTTATATTTTTAAAAATATTACTATGGCTACGGTATGGCAAATGGATTGGAATACCCCAGAAACAGTTCTGTAGGACCTAGATGGTAGTTATTGCAGGAACTTCGAAGAATGAAGATTGTTTATACTAGAGAATGAAAAGTGGCTACAGGAAAGGAGAGAGGCCACAAATCCAATTTTCTAAGGCAGACAAGTTTAGGGGGTTCTGATGTGTGTCAGAAGTATCTTAAGTTTCTGTCTTGAACTGAGTAGATCCCTTTACTAATCCAAGGGCTTTGGGAAGAGGATTTTGGAGGGAATATGATATACAGGTTGAGTTTGACATGGCGCAGTCATCCAAACGAAGTGTAGCAAGGTCAGTTAGGAATATGAATCCAGAGTCCAAGAGCAAGATCTAGGCTTGAGTTATGGGCTGGACAGTCTTTGGCAGAGGGTACCTGAAGCTACTGGATGCGGATGAGACCACCGACAAAGTACACATTAGGGCTCAGCTCAGCAGGATTCCAGTATCTGGATAACGGAGAAGCTGATTGTCAAAGAACAATCAGAAAAATAAGAAGAAAACTTTGCTATAAGAGCAGAAGGAAGAGCATATTTAAATGAGGGGTGTGGTCAATAGTGTCAAAAACTAGAATGAGGTCTTGTAAGATGAGGGGACGGAAGCTTGCGTGTGACAATTCAGAGCTGCTTCAGGTGAGTGGTAGGAACAAAACCTAGACTGGAAAGGGCTGAGGAATGGAACATGTGAGAATGTCCCCTGGGGAAGAGACAGCTGCAGTCATGGCTGGAGAAAGATTGAAGGAGAGAAACATTTTAAATAAATGAGAGAGTTAAGCATGTTCAAGTGATAGAAAAGCCAGCAGTGAAAGAAGGGTTGAAAATAACAGAAGGAAAGGGGACCCCTCTTCAGCCCAAAGTCCCCGAGAAAGCAGAAGGGGATCTAGAGTACTGGGAAGAGCAACTCTTCTTTGTAACAGGAAGCCAGTAAGGGGTGGGGCTCAGATTTGAACCCTCTCGTTCAGCTTCCAAAAGATAGAGGACAGGAGAATTATAATAGACATGAGCCCTAGGAGAGGACCGCAGAGTTCAGTAAAAAGAATAAAGAGTCAGAAGCGTGGCCTTGAGCGACCTCTGAGATAGCAGTTTCGGTAGTCGAGGGAACGTTAGTCACACTGTCGGGTTTAGAGTGGGAGTGGGGTGGTGAAGAAAAGGGCACAATGGGTGTAAACCACTGAGGTGGAAAACGGCTATGAAAAGACGGCGGCCAGGAAGGTGCCAAAAAAAAAAAAAAAAAAAAAAAAAAAAGCGGGCAGGTGGGGGGAGGGAGGTCATATTTCGGAGTGTCCAAGAGCAACCTCGGTCTGGACAGGTGATTGCTCGGAGGCCCCCGAGGACCGAACAGATCATTCCCGGGCCTGGCTGCCCGGTTGCACCCTGCGAGGTGCCACAAGTCCCTGGAGCTCCAGCTACAACCCCCTACCCGCCCCCCCCCCCCCGCCCCCGCTACCCCCCGGAGACCGAAGAGCAGGGCGGGCGGCCTCCAGGTTTCTCCGCTCACTCACGCAGAGGAGAGGCCGCCGGCCGGGCAAACCCCTCCCACCGGGCTACCACAACGCCGGGGCAGCGCAGCGACCCCGGGTCCCAGCACCCGGCCCGGCCGCCGGGCACCAGGCTTGGCGGCGTTTGCAGCGCCTCCGCCGCCCTTCCTCCCGGCTCGCCCTACTCCGGCACCGAGCCGCGTTCCAGACCCCGCGGCGCGTCGGCCACGTCCCCGCAGCGTTCGGAAGTTCCCGGGGTCGACGGCGTTTAGGGACTAGGGGCTAGGGTCCAGGGCCCAGGGCCCAGGCCGGCCCGCCGCGGCCGCCTTAGAGCCCGCCGCTTACCGCCGCAGGGGCTGGCCCGCGCGGGGGTTTCCACCCAGCCGTCGACACCCCTAGGGAATTCCCCACGGGGCCACATTCACACACACCTTCCTCCGGCAAATTTCCGCCGCCGGGTTTTTATCCGCCAAAACGGCGCGGCGGGACTCAGACCACTCCTCCCTCCGCCCGTCCCTTCCCACCTTCGCCGCCTCCTCCCCACTCCCCGCGGAACGCCTTCGCCTTGGCCGAAGGAGCCCGAAGGCCTTCGGCGAGTTCCGCCTCCAGCGCGGGGGGCGGGGCCGCTCGAGCTCCTCCGGGCCGAGCTCGGCTGTTTCCGTGCGCGGCCGCTGCGCACTCGGCACTGGGCGGCGCTGGCTGGCTCCCTGGCTGCGGCTCCTCAGTCGGCGGCGGCTGCTGCTGCCTGTGGCCCGGGCGGCTGGGAGAAGCGGAGTGTTGGTGAGTGACGCGGCGGAGGTGTAGTTTGACGCGGTGTGTTACGTGGGGGAGAGAATAAAACTCCAGCGAGATCCGGGCCGCGAACGAAAGCAGTGACGGAGGAGCTTGTACCACCGGTAAGAGGAGCAGGAGGAGGAGGCAGGAGCCGGAGAGAGCCGGGGGGACGGAGGGGGGACGGGGAGGCGCCGGACACCCGCGCTCGGGGCCTTCCCCTCGCAGGAGGGGCCGCGGTAAAGATGGAGCCTCCGCCCGAGCCCCACAACATCGCCGCCGCTCGCAGCGAACAAAGAATAATGGCGGCGGACTGGAGCCAGCGGCGGCCGGGGCGGCAGCGACTCTGCCTGCAGCCAGCGGCGGCGCTCATGGCGGGGGGCGGCGGGCGGCGGGCGGGGTGGGAGCCGGCGGCCGGGGGTGTGTGCGGGCGGCCGGCCGCGGCGAGCTGGCGCCCGCGTTCCCGCCGCCGCCGCCGGGCCGGGCCGGGCGCGGAGCCGGGAGCCGGGAGCCCGGAGCCGCCCCGGGGGAGGCTGCCCGCCGCCCGCCCGGCCCGGCCCGCCGCTGCCCCCCGCGCCGCCCGGCCGCTCGCCCGGCCCCCGCCGCCCGCCTCGCCCCCGGCCCGGCCCGATCTGGCCCGGCCGTCCGCCGGGGCAGCGCCGCCGGGGTGCCCGCGGGGGGTGGAGGAGGAAGAAGGCGACAGTTGAGGGCAGAGGAGGTGAAGGTGCCTGCCTTCCCGGTAGCCTCGGTGTCTGCCATGCCCGCTTCGCGAGGGGAAGCGCTGCAACGTCTGACCTACTCTTCTCTCCACTCTCTTTGTGCAATAAAGTTCGAAACCAAAGGTTTCCTCTCGTTCTGTATTTTATTCATGCCCTTTTCCCCCGCTCCCACCCCATTGGGGACATACTGTTTTCTGTTCTTTTCTGCTTAGTTGAGATGGTGAGAGCCGTGCTTTTTAATATAATTTTTGACTCTTTTCCCTCGCTCTTTTTTTTTTTTTTTTTTTTTAAGGCAGTAGTCATGGAAATGCATTCTTTCGGGGAGGAAGGGGGGGGCTAAGAAAAACATTTGTAAAACTTTTTAAAAAACTGTTGGGATCCTGTAAAAGGGAAGCTGCTGTTTGAAAACAGTTTCGGTTTTAACCCTTTTCAAAAAGGTAATAATCACTTGAGATCTATCATTCTGAAGCACTTCGTTGAAACGAATATTAGGCGATTCACTTTTGTTTTACATCAATTTTTTATATTTTGGGGGCCAACAATGCCAACCGAGTTTTGGTCCTCCGGATCTCCCACCCCCAACCAAGCTTCCCACATGTCTCTGTCTAAACTTAAGTAAGAGATTAATACTAAATCTAAAAATAAGCATTTAGAAGTGTCCAGTGTTTGCTTCCCATGCAGTAAGTAACCCTTGCAGGAGACGGACAATAGTTGAAGCCACAAGGCTTGTTTTTTCTTTGCCTGTTGGTAAAAAGAACCGCAGAAAAGTCGTTGACACGTTAAAGATTAAAAGACAGTTTTTAAGGGACCTGGAATATGACCTATTTAAGTTTGTCATACCTTCCTAAGAAGTTGGAATTTCATCCTAGACTTCGTTTGCATCAGTTCTGCCTTTAAAGGTTTGGTTTAAAAGATAACTTCGGTTGCCAGCTCTTGAAATCTTTTTGCACTCACGGCTCATTTCCTGATTTAAAAGTAAAGCCCAAACGGTTATTTTAGGTGATACAAAAAATGAACACGTTATTTGTTTTGAAAATACTTACTGTCATAGTGTGATAGCATTGTGATGGATACTACAAGGTTTCTTGTTCAGAATAAATACTGATTGGTAATAGAAGCACTGTCTTTTGATTTTTTTCTGTATCCAAGTCACTTTTCCAAAACCTACTTTATCCTAGTGCAAGTCTTAAAAAAAAAAAAAAAAACCTTAGAAATTTATCATTGCTGGGAAACTTCATTAAGATGCAGTAAAGAGTTTACATAAGGATTGGGAAGATGATCTTACTTCCAAACACTGAAGAAATTATAGTATTGATGATGCGATAGTTTGCTGTGTGTCCTGAAGATTTTCTGCAAGCCAGCATCAGTTGAGTAGACTATTTGTCCCTTACAGAGAATGTGTGACAATGACTCTTTGTGAATTAAAAAAAAAAAAAAAAAAAAGTGTCCTGATGGATTTTTTTTCCTCTCGTATCCAGAAGATCTTTTACGTTTTGTTTTATTTACAGATTGATAGTCTGCAATTCTTAGCAATTCCAAGTGGAACTTTTCAAACTTTTATATTCATTAATATTTGAATGTTCACTTGGAGCATGGCCATAAGTTATACTTATGTCACTTCCCAGGTCAGTAGAAATTACAGTTAAATATGCTTGCGCCTTTTTTTTTTATTGGACACATGTATTCAGAAAGCAAATGAATCTTTGACTGAGACAGACTGAAAAATGTTAAAAGGACACTTAAAACTGGTGTTACCCCTTTTTGAATGACTTTTTTTTTTCTCACCTGAGAGCCTAAGGAAACTTAGAAACCCAATCCATAAAATGGTACCTTCCTTTTCCTGCTTTTTGACATTCATTTTCTTGATTGTATCTAATTAACAGCATTTTTCATTTTTGTAGAGAAGTAGCTTTACGTTAGCTCTCATCCTAAGACATTGGGTTTTGTTTTTTGGATATCATATGGTCATAGTAAAGCCAAGTATGTATTCCCTACTTCACCTCATTTAAAAAATCTTTTCCTGTTTTTCCACAGTACAGAAAATTGTATCTTAATGCTTACAATGTATCGCTAAAATTTATAATTTCACTTACTCCATAAAGTAACTTGTAGAGACGGTTATAAAGACTTGTTTACAGCAGCCTGTGGCAGAGTCTTACAAACGTGTATTCCTGGATGTACAGTGTCACTTTCCTGATGGCTGCGGAGCTCAAATCTGAATTTAAGAACAGCAAATGGAAAAAAATGCAAGGATTTCTTTTTTCTTAGTCCTGTGTGAACTCATCTCTGCTACAGAATCACTTGAGGCAATAGTTCGTGGTAATTCAAATATTTGGTTAGCATTTACTGTGACAATGTAGTTAGTGGAAAGAGCACGGGGTTTGGACTCACAGGCCTGGGTTTCATTCCTGCTGTTGCCACCGCTGTCATGTGCCCACCCTCAGGAAATTTTGTGACCTACGGAAGTGCCTTAATCTTTCTCAACCTTAGTTTCCTTACCTGTTAAATTAGAATACCGCCCAATTTATAGGGCTGTGAGATAATTATAAAGTACCTCCTTAGGGACTCAATTAATGATAGCTATTCATTTTTAAGCTTTATTTTAACTTCCTAGCTATGGGACCTTCAGATTTCTTCATTCCTCAGTTTCCTTCGTCATAAATCTACTCTACCTCATAGAAATGGAGATATTATATAAGTTAATACATATTAAATATCAGGCACTTCACAAGTGCTCATCAAATATTGCCTAAAATATTAAAAATTATTCAGTAGTGGTAGTAGTAGTATGTTTAGTCCACTGGGCCGAAAGCTACAGAGACTCCAGAGATGGATTACACTGTTTTATCTCGATCCTCAGGAAACTTTGGGGGACATGACGACTAATAAGGCAGAATGTATGTATTTATATTTTCAATTTAATTTTTTTAGTAATTCATTCAGATAGTCCATGATTCACCATAAAATGTAATACAGCAGGTGGTCATGTGATACACCCTCACTCTCATCCCCATTGCTCAAGTGTTACCAATTTGTCCTTGTAGCTAATTCTATCCATGTAAAGGCAAATATTGTATGTACTCCCCGCCCTGTGTTGCACATTGTTTTTCTTTTTACAAATGGTATTATATACTAAATACACTATCCTGTATCTTGCTTTCTTTCACCTAATACAGCTGAGTAATTGTTTTATTTCAGTATATTAAGGGCTTCATTTTTTTTTTTTTTTTTTTTAATGAGACAGTTCATCGTATGGATGTGCCTGTGTTTATTAACTGGTTAGTGAACTGGTTTTATTTTTGGGTCTTGTATGACCTTTTAAACTAAGGGAATCTGTCATTATGCCTTTATTTTTTTAAATGAAAGACATTTCTTTTGAATAAGAAATACCAGTTTCTGACAGGAAGTGGTTATTTGAACTGTCTTACTACCTTTTTAGGTCCAGTTTTTAAAAGTTTTAGTGAAGTGATCCAGATGTGCATGAAAAGGCAAGTAAGGTGGGTAAGAGTTAACTCACAAAATGAGTTTAGTCTGAATGTAACTCTTTTGTTGAGATTCTTACACCCTGAACAGACTACTTCTATTATTGCACCAAAAAAGTGTCTATAGTTTTTTCTCTAAATGAGAAAGAACACCTCAAGTACTTTTTTTTTTCCCACTTAAGCAGACTGTTCTCATGCGATATTACTACCTCCTAATGCTGATTGGAGTACTAGCTTTGTCCCTGTGGCATTTTGTTTTCACATTAATTTTTTCTTTGATGATTTTCTAGTATTTCTTAGTGTAATTATCAGTGAGTTTTATATTTTATACCTAATTAAGTAGCAATAAATATAGCTAATATATAAATAGAAAGAATGCTTGTCTATATGCTTGTCTACTTAGACTTTACTGCTTACATGGTGTGTGTGTGTGTGTGTGTGTGTGTGTGTGTGTGTGTGTGTAAGTCCTTGGTCATCCAGTTGGACCAAGTAATACTCATTTCAGCTAGAACACAAAACAGGTTTCAGTACCTCTCTTTTTCTTTTTTTTGGCTCTTCTAGGTAGCATTTAACTATTTGGTACGTTTTACATGCTGTTAGTGTATTTATCTTTAAAATACACATGCTGTAAGTATTTTAAGTTGATTAAACTTAGAAAGAAAATGATAACTAATAATCCTGCAGCAGGGACACACTTAAGGCCCTTATCTTTCAAAAAACAAGTCATTAAATGAAGCTGTTGTGGTGTATCTGATTTTTTGTTTGCTCACATTGCCAGTTACTTGAGCTGAAGTTCTTAGTGTAAGAATATTGCCTTACTATTATTTTGAGGATTTACTAGTATTTCATGTTAAGTACTAATATTTTCTGTTTTTACCTGCTCAGTTAGTAAAAACACTAATCTTTACAGGTTTGGGGAGTTGGAGGTAGATTAGTGAAATCTGCAAAGGCAGAAAATTTTCCTTCTGGAACACATCTGTGGGCGACAGGGAATTAAATGATTTCTCACAGTATGCTGAAATCAGTAAATTGCCTTTTGTGGTAGAAGTAAAGATCATGAACTAAATGGACAAACTGATAATGTGAAAATGACTGTTTTCTGCTGCCAGTTTTACGTGTCATGGTTTAAGAGGTGAACCCTGGTCAACTTTCTGAATCCGTAAGAAGAAAAGATGGTTTCAGTCTTATTCTGTACCATAATATCTGTAAATGTAGGTTTTGAGACATGTTTGTAACTTGGATAAAGAGTAGCCATTGGATTTTCTTCACATTCAGAATGCTTCTCCCCCCTAACGTATACATACTCCTCTTTGTTTTGTTTTGCATTCTTAGCTCTGCCAGATGTGGCCTCATAAAGATAAGTTATGTTATATTTTACCTAGAGTTTTACTCACCTGTTTTCTAGTTTATCAGAAAGAAGAGGGGGAAAAAGGTTAGTCATTCATATTCTGGTATGTATTCCTATAGATAAGTAGAAGACAGTATTTTACATCTCCAGTGATGAAAAATTACCTTCAATATATATTTAATCAGTTCTTGGGGCTAGCTCATGAATTTCAATTTAAAAAAAGTAGTACTTCTTGATAAACTTTTAAATGTCTGAGTTGCTTTTTCTTATGCTGGGGTAAAAGTAAAAAAGGAGTTTACCACGAATGTGATGGGCTGTCTGAACAAAGATGAAAAGCATTTATCAGTTTTCTTTCTGTTGTTGGATTAATCTAGGATCTCTGAATAATCTAACAAAGAGCAAGATTGGGAGAGTAAAAGGTCTGAGGGATCATTGGTGAGTTTCTTGCCTCAAGGGGAGAAGTAAAGACTGACCTTTTGTTGTAGAAGAGAGAATCCAGTAGGAAGTTAAAATTGATAATGATGTTGGTGTAGGAGTAGAGGGTAGGTCTGAAAGTTGACTTACACCAATGGTAATAGGAAATTTCTTTCCGAAAGGTTAGTGAATCTTCTCTGAAACTGAGATTGCTTTCTTCAACTTTAAGAGTATATCTAATGAGCTGGTTATCTGTGTGAGTTTCTGGTTATGATTTTATGACCATATAAATGTAACTAAAAATGTTTGTAATTCAGCCAAAGCTGAGTAACCATTATTTCTGAGGGTCATTATCCCTATTTGTGTAGATGGTTGGCAATAGGAGACTGAGAAATATCACTGAAGTGAAAATTATTGCTTGTTCCGAACTATTTGTATTCTTAAAGGGGTATCATTTCTTTAAAAGTTATCAGTAGCAGCTTTGTTTGCTGTGACGAATAATAATGATGCTTTGGTTTTACTTACTGTCGTTTATCAGCCTAGTCATTTATTCAGTGAACATTTATTGACCATTGACTTTAAAGTGAGTGAAATAATCATAGGAAGATTTATTCAGTTAAGTATTTTTGTAGATGTTAAATGAAGCGTCATGCTAGTTGCTGTAAACAGTAAAGCTGGAGAACCTTCAGGAACCTACAGTATAGTAGAAATGACAAAAATCATGTAAGAAAGAAGGATTTATACATGACGGAATATCAATTTTTCACTACTGTCTTGAAGGGCTATACAGTTTAGAAGAGAAAGAGTTTGGTGAGGAAAAGTTTTATGAGAAAGACAGAATTTAAACTGAATACTGAAGAACTTGGATAGGTAGCATTGAAAGGCAATGTGTTCTAGGCAGTGGTAAGGACAACCAAAATGAAGACATGGAAGTAGAATGAGGTATAAATCAAGAAATAACAACTTTGAATGAAACATTTTAATTTGAAGCACTATATTTGAGAATTATTTCTAATGAAGAATTTATTATGATGCTTGTATGAGTATAGTGTATTACTCATAATACTCTACCATATTGGGGGAATTCACGCTTAACAAACTTTTACCATTAAGGGAGGGAGTAACTCCTTCATTTTTTGCAGATGACTAAACTGAGCTCTGGAGAACTTAAATGATTTATTTGCTGGAAGAGCCTTTTCTCTGAGCAAGAAATAACAGTAAAGCATAGGCTTCATCACTTTTTTGTAGCATTGTCTTTTTGTGATGAAAGTTTTCACGTTTCTAGCTTTATTAATGATCTAGAATTTTTGTTTTTAAATGATAGTACTATATAGTAGTTGTATAAATAGGTATATAAAAGTTCACTTGGAGGAAATATTCTAGCCAAGGTATTAAAAAAATATACTGGTTTCATTATCTTACTAATTAGATCTACATCAGTAGAAAGACATGATTTGTTTTTTTCCATAATTTGTTGTATTTCTGTCATTTCAAACTGGAAGTTTATGGTTTTAAATCATTGTTATTAAATATTTTTTGGAGGGAATTTATAGGCAAACTGGTCATAACGATTAGTTTATAATTGCCAAGCCCTTTTGTATATAACACATATTTTATCTGTTATTAGCTTGTAAGCGCTTTGAGAGAAAGTTTCTTGTCTGTTTTAAACTGTAGTCCCCATAGTTTTTGGTGGAACACTTCTTATGTAATAGGCACAGAAAACGTATTTGTTTAATGAATGATTCCCTCTTGGGATGGTCACAGCTTTGAAAGGCAGGATTAAAAACAGTTCCTGTAGAGTTGCACAGATTAAAGGAAGCAGACATACATGCTTTAGATAATTAAAACTTACTGAAGTTAAAGATTTATTTTTTTAAAGCCAAGGAAATTATGCTCATTTTCCCATAGCTTAAAAAGTTTTTCCACTTTGAGTTTTCATTAACCTCTGATGCCTTACTAATACTTTTTGCCTCTGAGACTTGAGAAATGGCATAAGATTGTATAAATCAAAACGACCTTACCAGAAATCACTACCAGGTCAGTAAAAAATAAATAAGTAAAATAAAATAAGTAAGCTTTATAAAAAGGGGCTCCTGGGTGGCTCAGTCGGTTGAGCGTCTGACTCTTGGTTTTGGCTTAGGTCATGATCTTGCGGTTCATGAGTTCAAGCCCCTTGAGCCCTGCTTGGGATTCTCTCTCTCTCTCTCTCTCTCTCTCTCTCTCTCCCTCCCTCCCTCCCTCCCTCCCTCCCTCCCTCTCCCTCTTTCTCCCTCTCTCCTGTTCCCTCACTCATGCTGTGTCTCTCTAAGTAAATAAACTTAAAATAATACATCTACCTGAAAGATTGGACTTCATGTTGATTCTTTTAGGAGTAAAAATAAAGATACATAAAATTGAAGTGAATCTTTAAGTAAAACTTTGCTGTTGTCTGTTTGTAATTTATCAGCTTTGTAGCTTAACCATGGCTAATGTTTATTATTATTTTTTTAAGTTTTTGAGAGAGAGAGCATGAGCACGTGAGCCGGCAGGGGTGGACAGAGGATCCGAAGCAGGCTCTGTGCTGACAGCAGAGAGCCCAGTGTGGGGCTCGAAATCACAAAGCTGCAGTCGGCCACCCAAATGACTGAGCCACCCAGGCGCCCCAACCATGGCTAATTTTTCAGTGTAGTCCAGTATGTCCTTGGTCCCTTAGGTGCCAGGCTTTTTCTAGTGAGCAAAACATAATAAAAATGCTTAGCACGTGGCTTAATTGTTCATGCAGTTCCATTGCCAAATATACAAAGAATTCTTCACATTTTCTAATATTGGAGGCTGTGTGGTACAGCCCTGCACAGTCTTGCAGATTCCTTGCAAATCTCTCAACATGTCTAGTTCTCCATCTGTGAAGTCAGAACTAAAAGCAGGATTCCTGTCTTATGACTTCTCCTGTAACATGTGCCGTCTCACTTCAGGAAAAGTGAATTTTCACTCTTCCGTGTCTAATTTGTAAATAATTCACCAAGAATAGCATTTCAAAATTTAGTTCAAAACAGAGCTGTCAAAATAATAAATGTTTAACTTTATAAACACACTTGGATATTCATTTTCCATTTGAATGTAGTGATTTTCACATAGTCTCTCAGGTTTTATTGAGTAAATGAAGTAGTAGGCTTTAAATATTTAACTTCAGAGCATAACTTTTGTGGGTCCTTACAGTTTTAGCATTGAGCTAGTTTATGAATCAACTTAAAATTTTAAGAGTTTCACTCTTTAGTCAACACAGAAATTGCTTTTCTAAAAGTAACTGCATGTAGGTGGTGTGTAATCCTTTTATCCTTAAGTCCTTTAAAAAAAATTCAGCTCCAAAACATCCATTTAGTGGAACTTCATATGTAGAAGTTTATATAGGCTCACTTCTTTGAAATGCTTAGGTGTAAAAAGCTGTAAACAGTATTGCATGGGAAAGAAAGGAGAATGGGAAGTAATGGGATAAAATGTTATCTAAAATAATGCACAGTCATGGTTGCTTCCTTGCTAAGCAACACTGTTTGTCTCTTGGTGACCAGATACATGAAGGCTTGTTTGAGAGCCATAAGTAGTCTTACGTGAAGGCAAGCGAGGCAAATACATTTTGCCAATACTTAAAAAATAATGACTTTGGTTTGAGAAAACACTAAAGCTTTTCTGTTGAAAGGTACTATAGAATTAGTCCTAGGAAGGCTGTCATCGTGCAGTGCATTTCTATAAATCATGTAACATTTTTCTAATTCACCGTGGTAAGTACTTTGAGAACAGTGTCTTTCTTGTAGCACATGCTACACATTTAAAAATGACTTTAAAAATAGCATCCAAATACTGTGGTAATTATGAAACTGCAATAAATAATAAAATATAAATATTTAACTTTTTAAAGCAGTTTCTCTGAGTTGAGTCCAATAAATAAGTTAATTTTATTAAATAAAATTGAAAAGATTTCCCTTTCCTGTATGCTGCCTTCGTTTTTCGGTAGTGGTGGTTGGGTTATACTGATATTTACTACTGATAAAAAGAAATTATAAAAATATATAAGCAATCTTTAGGCTTTTATTTTTGTATTAAAAATGTTTAAAATTCATTGAGTTCAAATCACACAGAATTAACTTCATGTACAACTTCTTGCCTTCCTCTAATATCTGGACTAGAGGCAGATTTATTCTCCCAATTAAGGAAGAAAGACCTTGGTAGGAGCACAGAGTAAACTGTTTCTGAAAACTGTGTTAGAATTTACTTAACTTGATAAAGACACCAATTTATTTTAGTTTGTCACATTTCCCATTCATACTCTTTTTCAAAAAATGTATAATTTCATTTTGTTAGGGTGTGATTATTCTAATAAAATTTTACAGTTGAAGTTGGTACCTGTTGAGGGGGGGGTATGTGTGTAGGTACATATATACCTATATAATACCTATAATGTGTATATATACGTATATACGCATTATGTATACACATACAGCATTTGAATATGCTGTTTTCCTCTCTGGTTTTAGTGAAGATATGCTATTTTTAATACCAAACGACCATTTACTACTAGCATCAGAAACCTGAAGCATTGCTAAATTTCCAGTATTGATTGCATACATCTCCATTCCACTAGATTGAGCATATTAAAGAGTGACATGACAAGTACTTCAAAGTTAACAATCCCCAAAAAATGTACGGGGAAAAAAAATAGAAAAAACGGCAGTACAGCATAGTTATTGACTGTTGGAAAGCCGAAGTCTTGTGTAGCACCTGAACATTTCATTACTTTCTTTAGTAAATTAATCATAACACTTTAGAGAATTAATCAAGACATGCTGGAGTTGTTAAGAATGTGTTAGAATGCTTTTTAAATAGTCATAATATCCTAAAAACGAAATAAGAGGTACAAAACATGTAGAGAGTATTCAGTATCGCCATAGATGTTTCTACTTACACTTCTGCAAAATATTTCTAGTAATATATTTGACTATGACAACAAAATAATCATATAGTTTTTTGGTTTTTTTTTTTTTAACGTTCATTTATTATTGAGAGAGAGACAGAGCATGAGCTTGGGAGGGGCAGAGAGAGAAGGAGACACAGAATCTGAAGCGGGCTCCAGGCTCCAAGCTGTTAGCACAGAGCCCAAAGCGGGGCTGGAACTCACAAACCACAAGATCATGACCTGAGCTGAAGTGGGACGCTCAACCTACTGAACCACCCAGGCGCCCCAAAATAATCATATAGTTTTAAAATCATGTGCCCAAATGTACCTTTTACACATCAAGGAGGTTACCCTGGAGACTTTAGAGTTGTGCTTTCCTTAAATCCCTGGGCTTTGAGGTTAGGAGGCATCAGCCACTTGTTAGGGTAAGGGTGAGGTTTTTTTCTCATTTATAATTAAGGTCATTTGCATTTAAAAAAATCACAGCATGTAATCTTATGTTCCATTAGTTATGGCCGCGTTATTCATAAATCAAAATCCTGGATTAAATTGGTCATAGACTTAAGGAATTAAAAAGTAAACTAGATTGTGGAGGAGATGGGTTTATTTTTTATAAAGTTGAACCTGAATAGAATGTTTAGGATTGTAAGGACTGGGGCACTTCTTGAAGGTCAAAATATTTTGGGAAGCAGAACAAGCTAAAATCTGCAGCATTCATTCCTTTTGTAATGACTTTTCAGCAAAAGTGACAGTATGAACTTGCTTTCTTGTTTGCTGAGCTTTGCTTAAGTTGGCAGAGGCACATAGATATGAACATAGTGCTGCCAGAAATCTGTCCCTGATTCAGTATAGTTCTGTAGAGGTGCTAAGTACGTGAATTAATTAATTAATTAATTAATTAATTTTCATTAAAACTCATTTATTACCAAATTTCAGTTTCAGGTAATTCCCATAATATTGATTCCTATGACAGTTATTTAGAAGGTAATTCCTGACAAGTTCAGACAATTTGATTTAAAAAATTACCACTAATGTATACATGATATACTGGGTCTAGCTAATCTGAGTGAATTAAATGCTGCTTTATTAATGACGTTTTCACTGGTCAGCTTTTAGAATCTTGGAAATCCCTGCAACTTCCTTCTCAGCTTTATTTTTTATACACTACCTCTCACCATCTGATTTATTATACATTTTACTTACCTTCTCTCCCTGCTCCCACACACTAGAATGTAAGTTCCACAAAAGGAAAGTGTTTTTAAAAATTTGTGTATTTCTTTTTCCCGAGTGATTTGACCGTGCCTGGCATGTAAGTGTTCAGGTCTGATACCCTAATAAAAGTATAACGTATATAATGTAAGTTGTGAAAATTGGAGATGTTGTTGGTTTTATTTAGTTACTTGTGGTGAATTCTCTCAGGATATATTGCTATATAGAGTAGAAGTGAAATTCATTGCAATATAGAAATTCTAAACCCAGTAACTTTAAAGAGACATCATTCTCAATTCTCATTTTGTCCTAGTAGGAGATTGCTGATAGCTTTAGAGTGACTATTCTGTTTTCATTTGCCTTCTCTCCTTGCTTCTGTACAGAATCTGACCCCAGCCACTGATTCACTCATTTCTCTAAAAGCATACTATAATGTCAGCCTTGGCTCATACCATTTTTCTTACCAGAAAAGTTACCCTCCTTCCTCACATTTTTGAATTCTGTGTCCATCCTCAGTGCTGCTTTGGAGTTCCCCCACTCTCTTGACTATTGCAGAACATTTTCCTTTCCTTTAAATGTCATGGAAGCACTCATTTGACGCTTTACTGGGATGTTTTTCTAAACTACATTGTGAAGTTTTCAGTATCTACTGTCTTTACCATGTAAAGGGTACAAAGTGATACCATCTTAGATAAATTTCTTGAAGCTTTCTAAGATGGAAAGGAAAAACTTCTTTATCCTCTTTGAGAATTAAGAAAGGGGACTATAAAACTATTTAATAACTATTTAGTTGATAACTAACAATAAATGTGACCAGAGCAATGTAATGATAAAAGAAACGCTGTCCAACATTGAAAGAGAATCTTTGTTGACTAGTAGTCTGGTCTCGTAGCATTTTTTTTTTTTTTTTTTTTTTTAAGTACTGCTAATTATCTCAAGTTGTATTGCATTCTCATGATTTTATAAATCAGTAAGTGGTAATAGCCCTGTACTAATCCAAGATCAAGAGGCAGGCTAGGTGACCTATTCCTAGTGAGCTGTCTTCTTTTACTGTGTACATATTATTATATAGTAAAAGGAAATACTTCATTTATATTAAGTGGCCTGCATAATTACGTGTGTGTACATGTATCTTGTGTCATTTCTCAGGGTCAGAGCATTTAAAATTGAAAGAATTCTTTTTAATTCATCTTCCTTGTTTTCATAGATGAGGAAACTGAAAATCAAAAAGTTTAATTTTTCCAGTGACTGCTTGGTGACAGATCCAGCTTCCCACCAAGTGTTAGGTTCCCTCTCCCCACTACTCACAGCCGCATTGTTTATTTCTCTGAACATTGGGTGAATAATGCAAAGAATCACTTCACTTTATTTTTCGTAATGAGAGGCAGAACTCTAGAAGACATTATAGCAAAATGGTATGTATCCTTGTGAATTGGCTTAAATATTTTTGATTCTTTTAGGCATGATACTGTTTTGAAATTTGTTATAAACTTAGGGTTTCCAAAGGATTATATTAATTTTTAGGGAAAAATCAGGAAAATCTCCAAATTTTAAATATCAGTAACCCAGAGTTTTATAATTGTGAGAGTATTGGAAGAAGAACCCCCAGACTGTCAAGCTGATACTACATTTTCAGTGATATCTGAGATCCATTCTGTTACTGATGTTCCAGGCCCAGTATTTATACAACATTCTCTCTGAGCTTATATGTACCTAATATTTTACTTATTTCATAGCAGTATTCAGTCGTTCTTAATTTTTGTATTCCTGAAAAGCATTCATTTGTGTAATGAATTAAGAATCTCCTTTCTTCAAACGACTTTGGACACCCACATATTGGCTGTAGTCATTGATCCTGTGTCTGCATACTGCACTTCTGGCTAGACTGCTCCTGGGATGTTAGCAAAATTGAAGATTGTACATATGATACTCTAACATCTCTTCTCTCTCCACCTGAAGATACAAACAAAAAAGAGCAAAAGTTTTCCGAGTCCAGAAAGAATGCACCAACTTTAAGTGTCAGTTTAGTCTAGTTGAGAGACTGCTATTTCAGTACCTTGATGGTAAAATAGTGTCTGATTCAGTTCAGTCAGTGAGTTTCTAATCCGAAACAAATTGTTATTACTTAAACAATTCTCACTTACACTTTGAGAAAAGCACATTGAGAATTTTCTGATGAAAGACAGTATTTGTGCTGTTGCTTGAGATGTTGATACCTCCTTAAGCTAAGAGTTATAAACATTAAGAAGGCTGTCCCCATATCTGAAAAAGATTGGTAGTCTTCCTGGATGAAAGAAATGAAAATAAAACAGTGGCAGTTTAGATGAGAGAATCCTACCTGTTGAAAATATTACACTTTTTGTTTTTGTTTTTTAAGAATATTACCTAGTTGGGAAGGGAAGAAGGATGAAAGTCCCATTCTTATTTTGAATGTGTCCTTGTAGCTATAATCATTGATGTTAACTAGTGGTTTTGTTTATTATAATATATTTTCTTTTCTGCAACAAAAAGTTATAAAGATGTTCTATACCTCAAATGTCAGAAAAAAATTAAGTAGTCCTGATGTTGTATAGTGGGGGGAAAAAAAAGATACATGATCCGTACCTTAGATTGCTTTTAATCAAATGGGGGATTGAAACTATATAGATGACAGCACAGGTTTAAAAAAAAAAATGTGGCCTGGAATAAAGTTTTTTAAAAATGGTTGGTGTATACTCTGTCTACAAAGGAGGTATGATGATAAAGTTATATTTATCTTTATTCGCATTAAAATGATGACATGGGGGAGAAGACGGAGAAAAATTTATGGATTTCTGCCCATACTTAGCTTGACTGAGTTCAATCTTGTCCTCAAATGGATTCACTTGCATGCTATTGCGATTAGGTGGTTTTCACATGCTATTTTCTTGCTGACCAAAAGTATGGACAACATTTAGGGTACAGAAACCATTTTGTTGTTGATGTTGCCTTGTTGTTAATGTCTTTCTTAAATTTTTTAGTTTAAAAGAGCACAGACTGTAAGTATATAACTCAGTTATCACAAGTGATCATAAAGTTACTTGATAATTTTTAAGAATAGTATTTCTGCTGTTTAGAAATATGGGGTAAGCAATTGAGGCAGGATTTAATAAAAATGGTAATTTCATATAAAAATATCTGAGATTAAAAATTTTTTTTCAACAGGTATCTCAAAATCATGATTGAAATACGGTTTTTTGGTTCATAGTTTTCAAAATGTTGTTCATGACTTCTGGAATTAAAATCTTTTAAATTGTACAAGTAATTCTGAAGTGATGCTGATGGGAAGAAAACAAAATGCTAAACTATGTAAAAAGTACAAGGTGAAAGTCGTCATCCTATCCAGTTCCACCACATCTTCCTCTGTCCAGAGCCACCGCTTACAGTTTAGTATGTAACTTCCCATACTTGTTCGATGCCTACATACAGCGTGTTTTACACAGTGTGACTTGTTTTTTTACATAAGTGGAATTCTCCTTTACGGTGTGTTCTGTGACTTGCGCTTCCACTCAGCCTTGGAAAGCTTTATCTGTCGTTATAGTACAGACTCCTTTTTCATTGTTGTAATTTCTTTAATGGTCCTTCTGATAATGGATACTTGTTTCCAGTTTTTCACTGTTACAAAAAATACTACAGTGAATATTCTCGAGCATGTATTTTTGTGAACTAGTCAATAAGGAAGGAGTTTCTTGTTGACTAGTAGTTTCTCTGTATTCTAGATGTTACTGTGTCAATTATATATGCAGATGTTTTCTCCCTACGCACTTGTCTTAGTGTCTTTTGTCATATGAATGTTGTAAATAACTATGCAGTTAAGTCTGTTGATCTTTTCATTTGTAATCTCCTTTGTGGATTCTATATTTCTATATTATTTATACTCATTTCCACAGAGATATTTTTACTTCCTTTTTTTTAACTGTCACTTGTAAAACTTTTTCTAGAACTCTGAATGATGGCAAAATGTATTCGTATATTATACATTACGATGGCATGTAATAATCACATAAGAATCAGTCACAATTTTGATGATCTATCAATTTCAGAGTTATAAAATAAATATAATAAATTCTGGAAAAGCATTGGGGCTTTTGTGTTATTTATGGAATCATAGTAGGTAGTCATTATTTTTAGTAAATTCATTTTTGACAGGTAATATGCCAGGCACTAAATGATAACAGTGGTACACAAGTAAGAAGTAATCTCTTTGATTGTGAATCCTTTAGACACAATTATTACCAGAAATTTATTTCTGTTGTCAGAAATCTTTCCTCAGCATGTAGCTGCTGCTAGGGATTGTTCTCTGCTTACCTATGCTCCCAGTCAGTGCCAGATTACCCAGCAAATATACCAGCAAAGTAGGGTCCCAAAGTAAAAAAGAGCAGCCTTCATTAACTTACTCAGTTTTGTTTCCTGTATGTGTGCATGTGTAGTGTGGCACACTACACATAGGGTGAGGAGTCAGAACACTAATATTTGCAGTGTCTGCGGCCTCTAATTTGGCTCTGTGGATGTTTATCCCACCTTTCTATCTCGATACCCCACAACTCGGGCTGATTTTGTCCCAACATTTCCTGTGGAAGTAGCATATAATTTTCTGCTTCTTCCCTATAATAGGAGGGAATACCCTCATAGGAGGTACCATGAAGCCGATACATCTCATAGACCCTGTCATCAGCTCACTTCTACTCTCTACCTTCTTTCCATACCTAATTAGTACAGTTTGAAAAAATTACAGTTTTACTGGTACGCTCCTCCCCTTGTTCATAGAGGAGATTCATGGAAGGGAGGAATCCCTTCTTCTTTCTAGATGGAATACTGTCCCGTTAGGAAGAAGTGACAAGTGAAAAGACAGGTGGTTGTTTTTTTTCCTTTTTGAAGGAACTAGAACTTATACAGCTCAGCAGATTTGGATGAGTTTGACAGTATTTCAGCTAGGTTACTATTTTTTTTGAACTAGATTTGAGTGCATTTGCTAATGTAACCAGTACATATACCTATTCATAACCTGAAATTTGCCTTTAAAGTCACAAAAGCACAAAGCACTGTAGTGCTTGTAACACTCTTCCATGTTATTGTAGGTAACTAAATGACCATGGAATCTGGAGCAGAGAACCAGCAGAGTGGAGATGCGGCTGTAACAGAAGCTGAAAACCAACAAATGACAGTTCAAGCCCAGCCACAGATTGCCACATTAGCCCAGGTATATAAAATACATGGAGAAGATTCCAAGTTATGTCTCTTCTAAGAGGAGTATGTTTCAGACAGGAAGATTTAGTTCTTATTATAGAGATAAGCATAGAACGAGCGGAGACATTCTTAGGGTATCAAAATTCCTGTTTACTTAGTATTATTAGCCTAATTTTAGAAATGATACAATTAATTTAGTAACATAACAGAAAACCGTATTTTTAAACACTAGTTATCTATTTGTAGTGACCTGATTCAGAATAATGACATTTTAATAATGGGTAGATTGTCTCTCTTAAACCAAGGAAGAAAACCTGGTAATGTTAACTATTTGGGTTTTTTTTTGTTTTTTTTTTTTCATATCACACAGATTTATTCTGAGGCATGGGAATTTAGATAATCTGACAGGCTAAGTTTTCCATGTGCTTAAACTAAAAAATAGGATAAACAAACTGACACACAAGTAAATTTCAAGGATGATAATGGTGTTTGTTTCCTGTATCCTTCAAATATAATTCACGATTCTTTAACTTTGTCTTTGTCTTAAACATTCTATCTCTAAAGTCATATTCTCTCATCCTTATTTTTTGTTCTGGTGTATTTTTCCTCAAATATTTTAAATAATACTAACCATTATTTGCATATAAGTGAGAAAGGTAGTTGATATAAGACATAAACCTGCTAGATAAAAGAGTGTGATACTGTCTCTTTCTGATAAAGGCTCCCAGAAGAATATAATCCTAGCAGAGGCTCTGGGATGTTGAACTTCAGCGTCCTGAAGAACTGAAAAGCCCTCCTAGGGGAGTCCCTGAGTTTGAATGGGTCTTGGAGAATAGGGGGCTAACCACAGACTAAGGGGGGGCTACTACACTAAGCCAAAGTGGGGGCCAAATACTGGAGCTCCAGCAGGAGAGAGTCACAAGGAGTGGGCTGCTGTCTGTTTTCTCCTGATTACTAGGGCCCACCTCCACCCCTCAGGAGTTAAGGCAAAGCAGAATATATCTGGGGGTGAAGTAAATACTTGGATGAGGCAGGTGCAGAAACATAGGGGGAAAATCCAGGGCTTCATCAAAACGTGGTCAAGGCAAACATGCAGAGGTGAGAGTCTGGGTTTATCCACTGGGTTTATCCAACCATTTGGCCTGGTAAAAAGGTACAGTGCCAGCAGGGATCTTGGTGATGAAAACCTTCCACTTATCTGTCTCTTGGATGGCACTATTGTGTCTGATCTGGTTGTCCTCTGAGTCTGCTATATGATGCATTCCTGGAAATTCCTTTCCCCTTACTGTCTTTCTCTTAATCGAGTTTGTGTTCTTGACATAGTAAAGCACGTTTTCCAGTGGTTTCTTAAGCAAGTTTGGGTAAAGAAGTCTTGGTAAAGAAATCCTTTTTCTTTCAAAGTTTGAAGGCATTGATCCACAATCACCAAGCAGTGTTGCTGTTTGAAAGGACTAAACCACTTTTTTTCTCTCTCTGGTATCTCTTCACAGTGCTTCACCATTTCATTATTAGGACCTTGGCTTAAATAGTTTTCATCCATTGTGCCATATATATATATATATATATATATATATATATATATATATATATATATTCATTCAATGGCCCCTTTTATAGTGGAAACTCATGTCTTCGATTCTGAGCAATGTAAATTATTTGGTTGAAGATTTTTTTCTCTAGGATCCTTGTGATCTAGATGCTACACTATAGGATTGTTTCTCTAACTCTCTTTTCCTTCCTCTTTCTCTTTGTCTTTTTGCTTTGTTTTCTGGAGATTTCTTCAGCTTCGTGTTCCAATCCATTTGTTGAATTTTTTATTTCTGCTGTCATGTTTCCAACAGTTCCTTTTGTTCTCTGAATAGTCCTTTTGTGTTTTGTTGTTGTTGTTGTCCTTTTGTGTTTTAATAGCATCCTGTTTATGTTTCACAAAGGCAATATTTTCGTTCATTTCTGAGAATATTAATTAGGTT
Organism: Panthera onca; assembly: GCF_046562875.1. Lineage (NCBI taxonomy): Eukaryota > Metazoa > Chordata > Mammalia > Carnivora > Felidae > Panthera > Panthera onca. The sequence goes on along the minus strand of NC_138346.1, from coordinate 28,919,165 downwards.
TTAAGTTTTCTTCTCCCCATATAGATTTTTCTCTGTATAGATTTTTGCCCTTCAATTTGTTTTGGTCTCTCCATCTTTAATGTTAGAAGAAGCTTTCCTCAGATGTTTATAATTTGTGCTTGTCTGCTCAGGTTTCAAGTAGGGGACCGCAAAACTGTACCCAAAGCTCTGGATATGTTTGGGGCCTGATGCCTATAAGTTGTGAGCTTTCAGTGTAGGGTGATTATGGCCTTCCCAATGTCAGTATCTTTCAAGTCTTTATTCAAGCCCCTTGTGGTTGGTTAAGTTCCTCGGGGAAAGCTTTACTAATCTCTTGCTTACAGGGTAAAGGCCTGGGAGCTAAGTGAGAGAAGAAGACTGAAAGTTAGTTACCCCACCTTCAGCAGTGTCTGGTGTAATTTCCCCTATCCAGAAATTAAATCTCCATTTTTCTGTCAGCATGGAGTAGATTAATTATTCTTCCACAGGGAGTTATGGAGAGGGGATCCAATTGCTTCTCAAAGAGCCTTCAACCAGCCTTCCTTATTTTTAGCTCTCCCTTTACTCCACCTTCCAGGGTGACTTACTTAGATCCTGAACCTCTGAAGGATTTTGTGGTGCAAATCTGGCTTTCCCTGCATCTACCTCATGAGTTGGCCTTTTTTAGTACCATTCATCCATCTTTCCAGCCTCCAAAACTCTTCCTGTTGCCTTTCTCATTCTTTGCTCATGTGATTATGCCTGTAAAAACAGAGTCAATTTTATGAAGTTTAATTGGAGATTAGGAAGGAGCAAAATTACATGCGTATGTTTGATTTGTCATCCTCATCAGGCAGTCCTTTAGGATTGACCTAGAACAGAATGACATGATGTTTGAGCTTTAGGAAAGCTAATTTTCTTTCTCTTCCCATTTGTATAGTTTTGGTTTTTTTATTCTTAATTACAGAGTTTTTTTCATTTGCTCATCCATGTCCTTAACACATACGTTTCACATTTTTGTCATAGTTTCCTTTCATAAGTCTGATACCCAGTATTTTTTATTGTCATATTTAATATCAGAATATAATAAAAATTGTCAAATCCATGATTATAGTGGTCAAGGAACAGAAGAAATTTCAGCCCAACTAGTAAAGGAAGAAAATCAATCTAAAACAATAATGAGAGGCCTCATTTTACTTTGAGAATTTAACAGAGATTTTTTAAAGTGGAAAGGAAAATAATCTTGGTTTTGACTATGAGAATGTAAATTTTTATGGATTTAAAGAAGTAAAAGGATGATCATTGAATCTTTTTGTAATAGGCAAATTTGAAAACCTAAATATCTAATAATGAATTTATTAAACAAAGTATGTGATTTTATTGTGCAGCCATTAGAACCACTAAAGAAAATTATTACTGGTATGGAAAGATATTTATAATGGATTCAAAAAATAAAATAGATTCCATGATAGTATGTTATAAAAACAGCTATATATCTACAGCAAAAAATATTAACAGCGATTCGCTGTGGATGGTAGGAACAGAAGTGATTTTTATCTTACTTTGTCTATCTGTACTGTTTGTAAACTTATGATGAGAGGAGCCAGTATATAGAATGATCAGGGTAGAATAGGGATTATTCATTGAGTTAGCTTGCTACGTTTATTCTATAAAATAGAGAAGATGTAATAATTACTTCAAATATCAGAAGAGCTTTTGTATGGAACTAAGAGGAGATATTCTGAGTAACTTAAGCTGTGACTCTCAAACTTAAGTGCAGGGGAAAGTGTCCTTGGGTCCACTGAGATTCTGACTTTGTAAAGAGGCATCCTGTGTAATGCTAATGGAGGCAGTCCATGGACCACATTTTGAGAACCACGTAAAACTAGATAAGATTTATGGCAGTCAGAGAGAAAATGATAATAAGGAGGGACTTCCTAACTGTCCAAACATGGATGCTTATGGTTTTAATCTCTACTTTCTTGGATATCAGATCAATTCCACCATTCCCCTTTGCCCCGCCCCCAACCACCCCAAAGCTTACTTCTTGTGTTCTCTGTTTCAGTTGGTGGCATAGTTTACCAATTTTTACCCAAACATGAATTATGTGGGTCATCCTTGATTTCCTCTCTCACCTCCTTCAACCAATCATTCATAAAGCCCTTTCTAGTCTGCCTCCTGAATTTTCATTAAATCACTTCTCTCATTCCCCCTCCCTACCACTAGTGCTTTACTTCTGGCTTTATCATCTCACCTTAACTACTGTATAATCTTTCTCAATCCCCTCACCTCCACTTTTTTCTTTCTCTGAAATGAACATCTTTCATACTGCCACTGAAGTGATCTATCTAAAATGCAAACCTCACCATGATACTCCAGAGTTCAAAAGTTCTTCAGTGTCTTTCCCAGTCTCAGGAAAAAACGCACGTTCTTTAAGGTGACACATAGGTGGCTTTTCATGACTAGCTCATCTAGCCCCAGCCTTCCTTTGTTACAGTGTTCTCTCTTCCCGGTTCCTACATTCATAAAGTAACACACTTAGGTGGTCAGTCTAGTAGTGCTGACTGCTTTCCATCCCTCTCTCCCTGAAAGTCTGTGCCTGTCCCAGGGAGTCATAATATACCTAATGTATATTCTTTGTTTCAAATTCACATTCTTGCCTCCCCTCCTCTTAGGTGCCAGTGGGTAGCTCTCCTCAGTGTGTTCATTTTTCTTTTGGCAAGCCTTATTATTTCACTGGATTATACTTATTTATGTTCTTCTCCTGATGCCTTCACACATGTAGCCCCAGTTATTTTCTTCATGTTTGTAGTTTCAGTTCTGACACCACCCTTGGCACCTGGGTCCCCAATAACTGTTTACTGAATGAACAAAAAATAATGAATCCCTGAATGTATTCAAACATAGGAACAGTAAATACCATCTAATAGACACATATGACATAAGAACCCTTTGAACCTGGATATTGACTCATTAAAATTGCCTTTGTGCCTCAGGAGAAAATTCGTATCTCTTATATTCCCTCAATTCTGCTTTTATTCCTTCAAGAGGAAAATAAATCCTTAGAATACCAAGTATCATACCAGTTTGATTTGGGGGAGTGGGAACTTTGAGTTTATAATACGTATTCATACTTTCTCACTAATGAAAGGCATGCTTGTAGTTAGTTTAAGAGAGAAAACTATGCTGTATATTTTAAGATGTATATTTGTTCTAGACTTAGAGAAGTTTTGCCTAAGTTTGAGAGCAGGTATATTTTAGAATGTGGCTTATTTAACACACAATATTCTGAAGACTTCTATATTTCTTCAAAGCTAGCATATCTCTTGACCTTGGGTAAGTTACTTAATCTCTTGAGCACTTGATGTTTTTGTCTCTAAAATGGAGATAATCCTTATTACCCAGTCTTGATTTCTTCGAAGAGCAAAAGGAGAAACTGGACATGAAAGCAGGTAGGAAATTGTAAAATGTAAAGCACCATACAATTAAAGTGTATTTGGTATTCAGAGGAAGTCTGTGTTACAAATTTTGATACTGCATTAAAATAGTTTTTTGGTTTTTTGTCATTTGGAAGGATTTGAAAGGGAGGGGGCATTTATGGTCCTTTTTTTTTTTTTTTTTTTAAAGAATATTAAATTTAATCATTAGTTTCTTTCACACCAGTGAAATACTTATCTAGCAAAAAGGTCATCTTTTTCCTGCTAAAAAATTGGTGCATATTGAGCATGACTACCTCGAAGGAGGTTATCTGTGATGGTAATTTTTTTCCATGTTCAACACCATAGGTATCTATGCCAGCAGCTCATGCAACATCGTCTGCTCCCACCGTAACTTTAGTACAGCTGCCCAATGGGCAGACAGTTCAAGTCCATGGCGTTATTCAGGCGGCCCAGCCATCAGTTATTCAGTCTCCACAAGTCCAGACAGTTCAGGTATGTGTATAAAAACTTCTGCATCCACTTTCGTAACTGTCATTTATAGCCATATCTCTCTCCTTTCAGTAGTTATGAAAATAGATACATATCTAGTTCAAAGTTTATTTCATTTTACAGTAAGGAATATGCTGCGTCTGTATAGTCACCTTACGTATAGGAACATATATGTATATATATATATATATATATATATATATATACATATATATATATACACAAGAACAGACCCAATTAAAAGACTTTTTCTTAAGATATGGAGGAAAAAGAATTGATTGGGGAAATCATTAACTATGTGGGATAAAGTGGAAATGTTTGGGAAAGACTAACCTGATATACCTTAGTTCAGGAAAATTAAGATACAAAAATAATAACTTAGTAATTATTTTCTAAATGTGCCATTGGAAAAAACTAAACCCTTGTCAAAATTAATAACCTTACCTAAGCTATTACCTGAATTTTGAGATCATTTAAAGCATTGTAAAACCAGCTATGTCTAGGCATGTAAGTTGGAGTATATAACTTTGAAATAATTATATATTCAGAAAGTTCACCTTAAGGGTCAGGGATTACACTATGCACGTTACCTAATTCTTTGGAGACCTTGTTCCTTTGGATTGAATCCATGGGGAATAAAGGCACCTAGAGCTCCGCAGGTGACTGCTGAACTGGAACCTAGAGCAGTATACATCTTTGCAGTGAGCTTATTGAAAGAAAAAAAAAAAGACTTGAACGTTCATTCAAGTAGGCCATAACCCCAGCCTCCCATTTCATATTTTTTGCTTCACAGTCTTCCTGTAAGGACTTAAAAAGACTTTTCTCCGGAACTCAGGTGAGTCCTAGGTCCTAGATTTGGAGAGAACTATTTTTAGAAAGGAAGGTGAGAAATTATTCTTTATGTCTTTTTCCTTCTATAAACATGCAGTTTAAGGTTTGCGTAAAGATCTTAGAGATCTTCTAGGTCTAGGCCGAACTTGTTAACCTGCCCAGCCCTTAGTGCGTTGCTTAATTTCCCTGTGTATCCTTTCTTCTCTCCTCCAAATGGTAGTCCAGCATTACTTTGAGAAAGGAAGCTGTGTCTCCTGAGTTAAACAGTTTATAAATAGGGGTCATTGCTAAACTGTTCTTCCTGTAGTGAACCAGAATATACCTTTCTAAAACTTCTATTTAGTGGTCCCAGTTCCATCCTCAGAAACTGGTTAAGCAAATTTAATTCCTTTTCTGTTGGACCACTCCCTCTCCCTTATCTCCCACACCCTTCTACTTTACAAAAATGCCCAGACTAAACAAATGTCTGTTTTCCTTCAGCCATTTATTATATGGTATATCTCTGATTGCTCCTTACCATCCTTGCTATCTTCCTGTGGAGGAGAGCTGTTGTGTTTTCCTTGAGTATGGTAGCCAGACTGATTGATATTTGTAGAGGGAGAAGTGCCTCCTCTGCTCTGGAAGCGTTCTGTTAATGTCCTCAAAGGACATACTAGATCCAGTCAGCCATATTATACTATTGAGTCATTTAGCCACTGTTCCCTACCTCTACTTCATTCTGTTCTGGTGCTTTTGGTTTGCTTGGACACTTATGTGGGGGGAAAAAATGTTTTCATGTGAAAACATCAAGGTAGGGGCGCCTGGGTGGCTCAGTCTGTTAAGCATCTGACTCTTAATTTCGGCTCAGGTCATGATCTCACAGTTTGTAAGATTGAGTCCCACATCAGGCTCACGCTGACAGCACAGAGCCTGTTTAGGATGTTCTCACTCCCTCTCTCTGCCCCTTCCCCCACTCTCACGTGCTCTCTCACTCTCTCTCTCTCTCTCTCTCAAAATAAATAAATAAACTTAAAAAAAAATCAAGGTATATGAATTTCCATAATGAAAGACACTGGGGACCGAACTTGTTAACAAGATGGAGACAGTGTTGTCCCAGTGACAATCGAAGTATTTGGTATTTCTGTGGAATCGCACTACTGAACAGTAGTCTCCTATCTTTTGTCTCAGTTTTTATTTCATTGAATGCTACCTTACTATTTTCTATACTGTGCCATTACTAATTCCCCACTCATGTTTTCTTCTTGATAACAGTAGAAAGAACCTGACCTGCTAGTCAGAAGACATAGATTCATCACTTTCTCTTTTTCACTTGTAATGAGAGTTTGGTGTGTTATAAAGAATACACCAAAATTACCAAATTTGTTAAAATTATAATTTTTGGTCATAATATGTGATATTTAATTATTGATTCTATTTTTAATTTTAATCTTTGTGACAGTAATAATTTGGATCTGAGGGTTGCATGGCTGTTAACTTTATAGAAATACTTATTCATCTTTTCAAGAGCACATTTTTCCGTTGAGGTGGGCTATGCTTATCATTGAAAGCCTGAATTCTATGAATAGAGAGACACAAACTTTTTTTTTCTACTTCTTTAAATTTTTTATCTTATTTTTTTTCTTTAAAGGAAAACAACCAGGGAGAATATATTAGACTTTAATGGCCATTTCAGCTGGTTAACTGTGATTAGTATATTAGTAATTAGGAAGTAGTGTACATCAGAAGAGATGTTCAAACAAGGAGAGAAATGGTCCCTCAAACTTCTAGATGGGAAAATACGAGTAGTGTAGAACAGCCTTTTCAAAATCTACAAGACACATTTCTCTTGATGTGAGAGTTAGATATTAGCATCTCTTTATATTTTTTAGTCTACAAATATTAGAAGTTATGCTGTACTCCTGTTTCATTTATGACTTGACATTAGTGCCCTACCTTTATCCTTATATATATTAATGTCTCACAGATTATGTCAGAATCCCCTCAAAATAATGGGATTTATGCAAATGGATAGAAGTTAACAGTGGCATCTTCACTTTTCCTTTGTTAATTTTGAATGCATTTTTAATACAGTGCAGCTTAAACATGTCAGGATTTATGGATTATGTTACCTTAAATTATTAAATTCATTCCTTCAATGAATTTTTATTGATCACATGCTATGTGCCAGTCACTGTTCTAGGTGCTATGAAAGACAGCAGTGAACAAATAATACTTCTCTATTCTCATGAAGATCACATTTGAGCGAAGAGAGACAATGAGAAAATAAAATATGTCAGGTGAGGATAAGTGCTGGGAAGATGATTGAAGCAGGGGAAAGGGATAGATAATGTGGAGGGAAGGGTGTTCTCTTTTATGTAGGGTGGTCAGGGAATACAGTGAACAGAAACCAGAAGCCAATGCAGAATGCTAAACCATGCAAATAGTAAAAGCAAGTCTGAAGGCTTAGGAGTAAGAATATGTTTTACATATCAAGGAATAGTAAAAAGATGTGCTCCAATAGAGCAAGAGGGAGAGTGGTTAGATGAAACGTGATAAAATCTTCACAATACTTTGTAATATGATGGGAACAATAATAACCTTTTGTGCAACACAGGGATTCAGTGGCTCTCCTGCAGCAAAGTACTTAAGAGTTATCTAACATAGGGATGAGTTGCTGGTTTGTTTTTTGCGAGACAAATGTTCCAGAGTTTCTGATCTTTTCAGTGATGGTAAGCAAGGATTTGCAAGGGATATATTACCTAACATATTTTTGAAAAAAAGAAATCCCTTTCAACTATCCTGGGATAAAGTGACGTTTTTGAAAGAAAGTTGTGCCGTGGAGAGACCATTTTGAAAGAAGTTTGGAAATGTATTCATAGTTTTTTTATTTTTTTTAAACTGCAAACCATATAAATTTGTCACCTAAAAACTCACATCTATATACTTTTAGACCCTGTAAATAGAATTCTCTAAACTATTCAGGTGTCTTCTAGAGTTTCAGTAGTTGTTGCACTTATTTGTTAAAATAAATATAAAATTGCAACACCTATTATTAGCATACAATAACTGAGAGCCAGGGAGATGAAAATATACTAGGTAAATCTCATCAAAAGTTTGTATAATTGATAGATGAAAATGAAAACTGATTTAGTATTTAGTAAGCCCAGCCAAAAATGCACTTACTTTTTCATGAGTTCTCTTTTTCAACAATGCCAAATGTTAAATCATGTTTTAAAAAGCCCAAGCTTAGAACCAGATGTTTGAGTCACTGTTATGAAATATTAAATGATTTCTTAATGAAGCATATTCAATTACATTTACTAATAATTTAATTTAATAATTATTTGAAAAAGCATCTGATTTGGTTTTGGCACTGTATGTTTCATTTTAAAATTTCAAATAACTTCAAAATAGGAAGATTTTCCCCTCTTACTAATAGGAGGTGCAGGTTTTTAATAAACTAAAGAAAGTTGAGGAATATAGATCTAAAACTTTACATCTACACATGGTGGTTTGACTTTTTGAAAATGTCTCAACTTCTAAGTGGCCAAGGTTAAAGACCTATATAAGGATCTGAGGAAAGGGCTAATAAGAGAGGTGATAAGAGGTAAGGGCCAGAGGAAGGGTCTCTATCGTTGGACTGTGGTAGTGGTAGTTTGGAATATAATTTTTCATACGGTTATTTTTAATAACCTATTAAATAATAGTTATTTATAATAACCTATTTATAACCTATAATTAATAGTTATTTATAAAAAGGAGTTTTGACATGATTTTTATTAGTCTCAGAAATGTGGATCCAATGTGCATATGGGATTTTTGTTTTTGTTTTTGTTTGTTTTGGTAGATAGTCCGTAGGAATTGACTTCATAGCTCTTAAGTTCTCCCTGGATAGTATTCCCAAAGACGAAATGTTAACACTTGTTGTTATTATTTTTATTGAGTAATTCTGAACTCCCTTAAAATGGTTATAATCACTACATAGTGATAAGTTAATTTCCTTTTGACTCCATTGACAAAATCTTACAGATCAGAGGAAGGGAGGCTTTTTTCCTGCTAAGAGCAATAGAACCACTGAGTTTGGGGGGGGGGGGGGGTAGGATTAAAGGTCACATGTTAAAAAGCAGCATTAATTTATTTCATTTCACAACTTCCCTTATGGGTAGTTTATACAGTATATTTTAAAACTGTTGTTTTAATGCCTTTCAACTTGGAAGAGTATGCCTAAGTCACTATCTGTCCTTACAAGAAGGTTGTAAGGATGAGGGTCATGCAAAGGAGGCAGAAAGAACAGAGGAACTGAGGTTCTGAGAAGTATTAATGAAGGTAAACACTTGTGATAGTGCTGTCCACTTGAGTTGGGTCTTGTTATTCCTGGAAATCCTGACACTCTGCTAAGGTCTTTTCATAGCTCCTCATCTGCTGTGTATCTGAGAAAGTCTGTGCAGAGACTATGCTGAGCGGGCTAGTTACAGCAGCTACAGATTAGTGGGAGTGTTCTCTGTGCTGTAACTGTAGCATTATTACTCTGCAGAGAATCACAGACTAAATTCAGCCTCTGACACAGCTTTTTATCTGTCATTTCTGGATTTGTTAAGTGTTGCCTGCTAATGTGTAGGTCTTTAAAGTTCTTACATTTGAAAGTGTTTGGATGGGGCACATTACTTTATTGTAGATAAATTTTGTGAAAAATTACTACATTTACCTGATTTCATTTGAGAGTGAGTGCCTATTACAAAGTGCCCTGTCAAGATGAGCCCCCACTCTCCAAAACCCATAGGCCCAGACCACATACAGAGTACCTGTGGGATTTGTCAGGTTCCTCTGAATATGTTTTTTCTTGTTGCAATTGCCCTAAATTTTGACATGGAGCTGAGCCACACAGACTCTTTTGCCTTCATTAAACCTAATTCTCACTCTGATAGCACCATGCACACCTAGTTCAGGAAGGAGCAGGAGGCCCCTGCTGATGAGAAGGGAAGCTGAATGAAGCAGACTAGAGAAGCTCGGCTAGATCATCTTGACAGACAGGCTTACCTACTAGGCGAGTGAACTGTAGTCTGAGAATGGTCTAAAAACACCTCTGGGTTGCTGCTTCTGACAAAACTGGTGTGAGATTGGAACCAACAGGATTTTGATGCTGGTAAGGATGTCTAAAACTGAGATGCCAACTATTGACAGTGGCTCCACTACTTCCTAGCTTTGTGACTTGGGTGAGTTACTTAACCTCTTTGTACCTTGAGTTCTTCTATCTATGAAATGGGTTTAAATACTGTACTTAGCTAGTACCTGATGTTATTGTATTAGTGAGTATTAATATAATACTTTATCATTGTGTGCTTTACCATTGTACCTGGCACATAGTAAGTTCTCAATAAATGCTAGTTGCTGTTACCATTATCATTATCCCATGTAAAATCTCTGTTCAACTTCATTACTTTTCAGTCCAGGGATACTTGCCAGAAATACACAGTTCTTTACCTTGAGTTTTTGCATAGTAAAAACTTTGAAGGTCTGTATGTAGACTAAGTTGCTAGAAACAACCATCTGGGGGATCACCAATCTTATTGGTGCAGTTATAAATATAATCACAAGTGTTTAACAGTAAAGGATAATACTTGTATGTCACTGTATAGACTTATGACCAAATATTTAGTCATTTATTCTTTTCTTCATGTCAGAAGTCTTATTTCACTTGGTAGTTTTGTTCTGACAATTGTAAGAAAACAACTGACAGTAATACTGATGCGTTCAAGATTGGTTACATGAAGTCCTGAAAGAGATGAAGCTGAATTTGTATATCACAAAAGTTTGGTTTTGACCAAAAAAATCTTAGGACTAACTGACTTCTATAGGATAAGTAAAGGGGAGAAGAATGTGATTGGTGTGGTTGTCTCCCATAAAAATTGATTTTTTTCTACTGAAGCATGTGCAAGGTTTATATACATCGTTTTATATTTGATTTTTTCTTAAAGTTCATAAAAACTTTATGGGAACTAAATTCGATTATCAAGATAAAGTTCTTCTTTGTTTTCAGATTTCAACTATTGCAGAAAGTGAAGATTCACAGGAGTCAGTGGATAGTGTAACTGATTCCCAAAAACGAAGAGAAATTCTTTCAAGGAGGCCTTCCTACAGGTATGGAATTTAATAGTTAAAAGATTCAGAATCAAAGATGTCAGGAAGCTTTAGGTAGTTGCAGATGAAAAGATGTCGGAAGACCAATTAGCTGCTCAATTCAGGACCGTCTAGGTTACTTCTCTTCATCTTGAGTTACTTCTCAAGTTGAAGTTTATCGTACAGAGTAAGAGAACTTTCTACTCTGAACAGTCCTGGATAAACAATTTTTTTTTTCTTTTTTGCTTCTGTTTTTGTAAACCATGCCAGCTGCTGCTTTTATGTTAAAAAGTTTGGAATATTTGATAGGATTATAGCACTTCTAGTTTGTCAGTTCTGACACACTACACTGTTTATCTACCTAGCATCACATTTGCAGACCATTTCTCACGCCATCGTACTTAGTAAATAACTGTTTATTAATGTAATCCTTATTGCAGCGTGACACTTCGCTGATATTCCCTAATTTTAGGGACACCTTACTATAGTTTCTGTGTTCAGCTATAGAGGTTGCTTTGCCTCTATCATGGACCCAAACCATTTTTTTATATGTAGAAACTGTCTCCATGCTCAGTATCTCCAGGAAGAGCCATTCCATAAATCTTTGTAAGCTTACTTGAGAGTTTAATAAATTTCAAACTTCTAATATTCTTTCTTGTTATTAGCCTAAGGTATTTCTGTTTTTCAGTGAATGGTTAAATTTTTTTTTTCACTTGGCTCCTATGCTAGCCCTTTTCTCAATTAAATGAGGGATCCTAAATGAATACCAATAAACTGATTTTGAGATCTTAAGAAATTTTATATTACCAAGTATGTGTTGTATGCATTTATGCTCATTTCTTTTTTTCCTAAATACATCTAGTTTTAGATTTGAACTTCAAAATACATCCCGTGTTAGTATTTTAACACATTTGATCCTGAAGCAGATCCAACCAGGTGTTGACGAGCCACTTGGCTTCTCTGTCTATAAATTCCAGGCAAATAGTTGTAAATAAATTCTGTAGATTCTAGTTGTAGACCTTATAATATAAGAGCTCTGTGTGGGAAGAAAATATTTTGTTGTAGCCCGTATCCTAGCAAAGATCACTTAAATAGTAACACCTTAATTCGTAATCAAATAAACAATGCCTGAGATGCGCACATGCAGAGAAGGGGCTACATTCATGAGAAATACTGTATCTTTCCTTATAGTCATTGTGTATCTGTTATTTTGTTTTAAGCTTATAAATTCTTGAAACCTAGCTTTTATGTCTTGACTCCAATGAGATCTTTAACAGAGTCCTTATTATGTGCTTTTGTAAGATTGGAGAAATGGGGATTAGTTGATAATTCAAGATAAGTTTTTCTTATCTTAAAGCACTCTTACTTGGTCTCACCTGGTTTGGTATTTTTATCAGCAGTTCACCTGAAAAACAGAAAAGCCAGCTCATCACCTTTGCAAGTGACAGAATGTTAGGGGAGAAATACCCTAATGGGTGGGAGAACAAGTACTTTGAAGGATCATAGCAGCCCGGAGAAACAGACTGTCAGCTGTTGGTGATAATTACAGAATTTCTGAACTTGAGTTTAAAATCAAACCAGTTCTTCAAGTGCAAGATTCTCGATTAAGAATTTGTTTTCAGGACATCTGGGTGGCTCAGTCAGGTCATGATCTCACGGTCATGAGGTCGAGCCCTGCCTGCTTAGGATTCTCTCTCTCCCTCTCCTTCTGCCCCTCCCTGGTACACACTTGCACTCAAGCATGTCCCCTCTCTCTCTCTCTCCCTTCCTCCCTGCTTCCTTTCCTCCCTCCCTCCCTCCCTCTCTGTCTCTCAAAAAAAAAAAAAAATTGTTTTAGAAACGTAATTATGTTATTTAATTATCATTAACAGATACATACAGTTGCCAAAAAAAGCCAATATACCATAAGGCTACATTGGTAAAAACCTAATGTCTAGATTAAGGGAAGGAATTAATCCCACTGCTCAGACCACATCTTGAATCTACTTTAAGAGAAAGTGAATTGTATCTCTGTGATACAAGAATGACCAAGACGGTCTGGAGCAACAATATTAGAAACTGGAAAGAGAAGACAAGAATGATTACTAGCTTCAGGCAAGAGAGAAGTAGATTTATATTATATGCAGGTCTAAAGTAGTAGCTTTGAAACTTTTATTTTTTTACTACAATCCACAATAAGAAATAATCTTTATAGTTTTCTCTCTGTATACATACTATTATTTCAAATTCATATTCGTATACACATAGGTGTATATATATACAGGTACACACATATATAGGCATCTGAAGCAAATAATACAGCACCATATTACGTGTGATGTTCAGTTGTTTTTTTGTTTTACGTTGGTTACAACATACATAACCATTTCCATGATCCACATACGGGTTGTGACCTGAGTTTGAAAAATGTTGCTCTAAAGACCAGTACTTATTCAAAATGTGTGCGCAGAGTTTGGATGGAATGTAGAAATTTAAGATGTCAAAAATTGCATGAGTTGAGTTTTTTCCCCTCCTCTGTGATTATGTTACTCGTTTGAAATAACAATAAGGTTAATTTGCTTTTATTTGTATTCCTTTTTAGAATGTTTCCTCCATTCTTGTTGATACTATTTTTTAATATGCAAAACATTAACATGGTTCCAAAAGTCACAATTGTACAAAAACATCCACACACCTATAAGTGCCCTTTCCCAGTTTTTTCTTTTTTTACTTCTTTCTTACCCATCCCCAGTAGATTAAGTAATTTCATGAAACTCTATCTGGTTTATCCTTTCTGAGTTTTTTCTAGAATAGCAGAACAAACATATGTTATTTCACTTTCTTTCGTATACAAAACGTATGTGCTTTACTCCTCACCTGGATGAGCTCTAGTTTATTCAGCCACTCCAACGTGTTGGCATATAGATAGTCTTCAGTATTTTGCAGTTACAAACAGCGCTACCATGAATAACCTTACGTGTATGTATTTTTGTACTGTAGGAAGTATATCTTAAGGGTGAGTTCCTACAAGTAAGATTGCTGTGTAAACATAGTTTTGTTACATCATCACATTCATTCCATAAGGGTTGTACGCCAATTTTATACTCACACCAATGAGAGTGTCTGTTTTCTCACAGGTTTTTTACTTTTTACCAATCTGAAAGTTGAGACATTTAAAGTCAGGTTTTTAGTTCTTTTTTTTTTTTTTTTTTTTGGCCTCAATTTTTTTAATGTTTATTTTTGAGAAGGAGAGCTTGAGCGAGTGAGGTGGGGCAGAGAGAGAGGGGAATAGAGGATCCAAAGCGGTCTCTACGCTGACAGCAGAGAGCCTGATGCAGGGCTCAAACTCATGAACCATGAGATCATGACCTGAGTCAAAGTCGGACGCTCAACCAACTGAGCCACCCAGGCACCCTGTCTAAATTTTTAAGAGTTCTTTATATATTGGGGCTATTGCTCCTTCATCTGTAATATATGTAAACATTTTTTTCTTAGTGTTGTTGATCATCTTTTGACTTTGGTTTTGGTGTTCTTTGCCCTACAAAAGGTTATTTTGTTTTGTTTTTTTGTGTGTGCTTTTTTTTTCTGTAATCAAGTTTATTAACCTCTGCTTACACCTAGATTTTGAATGATTGCTTCCCTTTACATTCAAATTAAAGAGAAATTCATCGTTTTTTCTAGTCCTCATATGATTTCATTTTGACACATTGATTCCTCATCCGTTTATGGTTTATTCTTGTTCTTACATTTTAAACTGCTGTCCTAAGCACTAGCAGCTTTCCACTCATTTTCCTTTCCTGTTATTTGTATTTAGCCAGTAAATGTTACTTTTATTTTAGTTAATACAGTTCTCTCTTTTTCTAGGAAAATTTTGAATGACTTGTCTTCAGACGCACCAGGAGTGCCAAGGATTGAAGAAGAGAAGTCTGAAGAGGAGACCTCAGCACCTGCCATCACCACCGTAACGGTGCCAACTCCAATTTACCAAACGAGCAGCGGACAGTACAGTGAGTAGAAGATATTTCTGCTTTGGAAAGTGAGACCAAAACACTAATGGCTGCATTCTCCTTAAAGGAATCCTGCAAGTACCAACTCTTTCCTCAGTCTTGGATGCGATCAATTTCACTTCCTTTACTGTTCACTATGCAGACTTCTGGAACAGAAGTATTGTCTTTTCTTCGGGGTTTTTGTTGGGATGACCCAAGCACTTTAGCCCTTTAGGTGGTCCTTTGTTTTGTGCGGACACCAGGAGAGTCTTGAAAGTTTTTTGAATCGCTGCTTGGAGCTCTAGATTGTAGTCCTCGTGTGATATATGATGGTCATAGAGGACATACTTTTTTAGATAACATAACCATTCTCTGATTATGTTTAAGGATAAAAACGGTTTATTTTTATTCACTTTCCGTTCTAAAAGTAGCATTTTAAAATCGTATTTAATGTTTTGTGGTGGGTGTCGACAGGCTTGGTTATAGTCTACCAACACATTCAAATCATTATTCTTTTTAATGTAAAAGGTAATATAGTGAATTATGATAGCATAAACATAAGGACTGCCAAAATTAGAGCACAGTTGGCCTTTGGGCTCAGAGAAGGCAAAGATTTCTTTTGCAAAATTATCAAAGTTTCCATTTCTGTCATGTCTCTATCTGACACTTAGGTCTCTCTCCTTATCTTTCCCCCAAATCTGTTACAAAGTACTTTTGAGCTCTGCTTTTGTTTGATCAGAGGCATTTGTGTGAATGGTGTTTTTCTGTCTTTTCCCAGTATCTTTTGCCTCCTTAAGTGCCTCACACGTAGATTTCTTCATTTTGATGTGTTCATTAAATCCAGTACTTCCTAAGGGCACCTGGGTGGCTCAGTCGGTTAAGCGTCCAACTCCTGATTTCAGCTTAGGTCATGACCTCATGGTTTGTGAGTCTGAGCCCCGCATTGGGCTTCACACTCACAGTGCGGAGTCTGCTTGGGATTCTCTCTCTCTACCCCTACCACACGTGTTCTTTCTGTCTCAAAATAAAGTTGAAAAAAATCCATTGCTTGCCATTATGTAGTTTCCCCCCCTTTCTTCCTTATTGCAAATTAAATGTACTCATTGACACTCCCTTGTTGCATTAATTTTCTAATGCCCAGGGGTGGTCTGTGTCAGGAATGTGTATAAAAGTTTGAGTCCCAAATTAATAGTTTTTGCATAGTTCAGCCTTTGTTTACGTAACTAATTTGCATTCCAACTGTATTAAAAACATATTCCTAAGTAGCAGACTTTTTAGCTGTCCTGAAGCTGAAACTTTTGAAAGTGAGTAGAAGGAAAGCATTTTTTTGACTAAGCTTCTTGTCCACACTGTGCTTACTGGAGTTCAGTCACCTTTTTTCCTTCTTGAGTTCTTTGTTGGCAGAGACAAACAGGTACCATCTATATACATGTATGTGGTTTTTGTAACCCTTATATCCAAATAATTTGAAGTATTCAAGATGTGTGTTCTGAGACATTGATATATGACATGTACTTTTCTCTGTACTTCAACAGAAACCTGAGGGATACACCACACTCCTGTTAGTAACAGTAATTCAGTTGTGCAGGGAATCTCACTTGAACTAGAAAGTATGCTCTTTAGAGAAAAGGCATATAGAATCTCAAATAGGGAAGGGAAATTCAGAAATGTAGATGTTTAATTTGGCATACCACTCTGTCCCAGCAACTGAAAATTGCTACTTTTAGAAAGTTCATACTTTGAGATTTTTAAAATTTTACTGCATTATCCATTATTCTCTTAGAGTATACACCTATTTCCTTGATGGAATTGATTTAACATTATGTTCTTGACACGTATACAACATTTATATGTTTCTTAACTTAATCCTTTTCATCTCTCCCCAGTAGTAAGAGTTTGGTATATATCTGTCCATTCTTTTTCATTTTATTTATACATAAATATGTTACAATGTACAGTATTTTTATACAAGTGAGACCTACATTACTTATGTACTATATATATAATTTCCTCAACAGCTACATTGTGTTTCACTATATAAATGTAACTTTTATTTAAACATCCCCCGCCCCCCCTCCCCCCACATATACATACACACACACATTGGTAAACATTTAGGACATTTCTATTGTTTTAAACAGTAAGACATGAACATTCTTATATATGTGATAAGGTCTCAGTGGGATAGCATCCAAAGAGTGGAATTGTTGGGGCACTTGGATGGCTTAGTCGGTTAAGTGTCTAACTTAGGCTCAGATCATGATCTCCCAGTTTGAGCCCCATATTATGCTATCTCTCCCTCTCAAAAATAAATAAACGTTAAAAAAATTTTTTTTTTTTAAATTGTGCAATTGTTGAATCAAAGCACATCCTGCCCAATTTCCCTTCCCGGTGGCTGCACCAGTTTGTATTCCTTCCATACATTGTTTTTTTGTTTTTTTTTTTTTAATTAATGCTGTTAGTAGTTTTATCCATTACTTTGTTCACTGTTCCTAGAAAAATAAAGTCTTTTTTGAGAAATTCTAAGTTAGAAACACAAGTGTCTATCATTTGGAACTTGAATCTTTTGTTTCACTAAATACAACTAAAACCTATGATGTTTTCCTCATGTTCACTTTAACTACTCAGAATCTCAGCTGAGTTTATGTTTAATTGTATTCTTCCTCTAGATTTTCTGGTAGAATCTCTGGGGTAGAGACACATCAGTTACTTGACTTCTATCTTTTTCTTCTTGTTTTAATGAATTTAGTTTTATTGAAAGCCATCCCAAATCCTTTGGGAATAATCAAGTATATAAATAAATAGTACAGAGAAAAACATGTCTGATAGGATCAGACTTTTGTTTTCAGAGTACTTTCATATATATGACTTCATTTGATTTTTATAGTTGTAGTTAGCATGGCTAGAACCGGATATTTTTACAGAAGAGATGACAGATTCAAATAACAGTGTACTGATGGAACCTGGACTAGAACCCAGATCTGCTGATACCTAGTTTCCTACTTCTTTTTTCCCACCTTGAGTTCATTGGTATGTAGCCAAGAAGAAATTGTGGTTTGATTGTTCCCCTTCTGATTCTTTCAAGTTACCTGCCATTTTAATCTCAATACAGTTCTTACATATTCCTTTTTTTTAATTGCCTAAGAGAAGTAAAACTTACAGACTTAGCTAAAGTAGATGGATTATAAATGCCAGTATCTTAATTTCCAATAGGTATCATTTCTCATTTGCTAAAGCAAATCATAGCTACTTACTGTTACTATTTCTTGACTGAACAGTAGTTAATCAATGTTGCTCATACAGATGACTCAGCATATTAGTTTCTTAGAGCTGGGAGATAATTGATCCCAAATAACTCCCTTCTAACAGACAAAATAAAAAAGTAAAATGCATAAGACATGTTGACTTATTCAGTTAAAATCCATTATGCAATTTTATATGTAATATTGTGATTTTAGTCCTCTTTCTGGAAAACTTTTAAGAGGGAGAGTATCTCGAGAGGATCCAACCACCAACTTAATGCTGGTAGCTAAAGGATTGCTTTGTTCAAATAAAATAATAACCTACCTCTTTCTCTTAACTTTTCCATCTACTGTAGTATAAAGGTGAATTCATTTTTTTTTTAATAAAGTGAAATATCTTTTAGTATGAGCCAAAGTTGATTACTTCATAACAGGTGAATGACAAGTGTGGTTAATTAGTGAATAATCAAAGGATCCTGTATGAGATGCTTGGATATGTAACAGAAATAGCAGTTAAATAGTTTTTCTAAATGATTGATCTTGAGCACTAATTTTTAACTTTGCGAGATACTCTATGATAAATGAGTCTCACAGGATGTATCAGTTTTGCTGAGTGGACGTTTGTTACAGTTTAAGCATTGCTAGCTGAGTTAGAGAACAGAATGCGCTACTGAACTGCTTTAATTGTGTATTAAAACAGCCATTTATTGGGTGCCTATTACTGCCCATTTCTTTGCTAACTATGTGAAAATAGAGAAGAAAAATCACATTTTCTACCTTCAAGAAATTTACTTTCTAGTGGGATAGCGAATATTAAACAATTAAAATATTGCATAATTAAGACTAGAATAAAGGAAATATGGATCACAAAGTGGTACCTCCTCTGAACCAACCACTTAGAAAGGAATTTAACATTTTTTCATTCATTTTTTTTTTTAATTATTAACAGGTGTTACTATAAATTACAATATGGTTCATGGAGTGCGTTTATATTCTAGCAATAGGACATGGGTCTCCTGAGCAGAAAGTTACTTGAGTCTACCAAATCCTACCAAATCCTTCTTGGCCGTGTCATTTGCTATAATAACTTCCCCTAGATCAGGTCTTACACATTATTCTGCTGAATGTAGTGTGTTGTAGAAGTTTGATATGGTATTAATTAAACTGATAACCATAAAATCCATTGGGTTTTAGTTGCCATTACCCAGGGAGGAGCAATACAGCTGGCTAACAATGGTACCGATGGGGTACAGGGCCTGCAAACATTAACCATGACCAATGCAGCTGCCACTCAGCCGGGCACTACCATTCTACAGTACGCACAGACCACTGACGGACAGCAGATCTTAGTGCCCAGCAACCAAGTTGTTGTTCAAGGTAAGAGAATTCAGAATTCATAGGTGTGGTAAATTCTTTGAAAGGGTAAAAATTTTATAAACTCAGATAAAGTAAGTATGATACTGCAGAGCACTGTGAAAATGTAGTTAATTTTGTTTTCATTATAGATAATGTTCTCCATAAACTCTTCTATTTTTCCAGTTGGACCCAAATGTCATGGCATAAAAACAACTATTTTCAGTTTAAAAAATATAACCTCTTTAACACTTCCAGCGTTTGGGGATAGGAGAAACAAGGGTAGGTTACAAGGAAAGATAGTGAAATCAGGAGTTAGGAAAGCTAGATTCTATATCTAACTGCATAGTTTTGCTGTGTGATCTTGAGTAGGACTCACCTCTCTGGGCCTCATTTTTATTCATGTGTCAAATAAAAGTTTTATTAAATCACTGCTAAGAATCATCAGAGGTTCCAGGCACCTTGCTGCCTCAGTTGGTAGAGCATGCAATCTTGATCTCAGGATTGTGAGTTCAAGCCCCACATCGGGTATAGAACTTACTAAATAATCTGTTTCTCTACTTCTTACTCAAGAAATTGACATCCTCATTTCTAAGATCATCATTTTTTATTTCAAATGAAAACAGTATGTTCTGAAATATCTTATACCAGTTTGTAAGTCTACTGGTCTGTAGAGAAGAAGTAGTAGTTAAATCCTTGATGACTGTAGAAATAGCTTTTTTTGCTTTGTTTTAGTTTTTAAATTAAATAATTTATTGGTCTTAGGAATCTTTACGGATAGGAGTTGACCGTTTTTCTTTGAATCTATTTGAATATTTTAAGAGTATGATTTATGTCAGATTGAAACTTGCATACTGAGGAAATACTTTTAAAATCTGTTTCTTAAAATATTTTTATTAATAATAATATATTTTGCCTCTGTTAGGTAGTGACCATCTTACCCCTTCACCATAGATGATAATTTTTGAATAATCCTAAAACACCCAACTAGAGAGTCATCATTTATTTAAAAGGCCCTAATGTATTTACAGAATATATTCTATTACTAAACAAATAATATTTGAAGAAGATAATATTTTGTTTATTAATGGGAGTAAAACACCTTTTCACTTTACATGCAGGTACTCAAAAATTGTAAAGCAGGATGTCAGTGAATTTGAATTCTGAACGTCAGTTTGAAGATGGTAACATGTTTAGTATATAAATCTTTTCCACTCAGACTACACATTTTAATTGAAATTAATGACTAACATGGCTAATTTTATACAGACCTTTAAATTCTCTCAGATAGTGTTAGGTTCTTTATTCTTAGGAGGGCATATTCCTAAGCTGTTTCTAGAAGCAGTTTGACAAATAATGGTTGTGTTTCTTTTCACAAGTGATAGATCATTTAGGTAGAAAAATAAACTTCGGTTTATTTAGCCATTAGCATTTACATTAAAACAAGTAATATAATTGGCATCACGTGGTACACGTTTTCATACTTACAGTTTTGTTTCAATTAGAAATTTATAATAGTTGACCATAATGCTTTATTTTCTCTTCCATTTTGCTATTTTATGAAAAATCATGGTCGTTTTTATGTCGTGGCAAGAGTCTACTTGAAATTTTTTAATATGAATTTACCAATATCAAAGGAAGACATTGAGGAGTATACTCTATCTAGGAAGATCATCCAAGCTGTGCCCTACTTACCTTTTAGACTTAAGGTTGGTAAGCATGTTAACAGAATAGAACTGCATTCCAATGAAAGATAAATACAAGACCCAGAAGACATAGGTGAAGGCCTCTTTCACCCACGTGTCTATACTAATAAATACATTAAATTGGAAATTATTTGTCAGTAATGACCCAAAGAGGGCTGATTAGTTCAATGTTTTAGTTACAATCACATTCCTTCTTTTTTTTCCCTTGCAATCCAAAATGTATGTTTAGATTGATGATTGACACAGCGTAGTTTTACCAAGTCACGGTGCTTCAGTGTCTTTACACCACGTTCACGGTTTTTCTTCTCAGCTGCCTCTGGAGATGTACAGACATACCAGATTCGCACAGCACCCACTAGCACCATTGCCCCCGGAGTTGTTATGGCATCCTCCCCAGCACTTCCTACACAGCCTGCTGAAGAAGCAGCACGAAAGAGAGAGGTTCGCCTCATGAAGAACAGGTACATACAATGCATTTACTCAGATTGTGGGAGGTCAGGTTGTCTTCAGATTCCGCCAGACGTGTGTCTTTTAAGTCTGCTGAGAATATGATCTTGGTGTTGAGCTTTTTTTCTGGTAGAATTGATGGATGTTGCTGAAACTTCTTTATTTAATAAGCAGCACTTACGAAATGGTTAATGGGATTATGGGTCAATCTTTACTCATGGTTTTCTTTTGTGTAATTTCTCCATGAGAGATTTAATACACAACTCTGCTATATTTTCACTATGCTCTAACCAACTAGCTAGGTTATTTAAATATTGTTTTCTTTTCATGACAAGTCTTATTCGAGAAGATCAAGAAATTCAAGTATGGATATTAAAATTGTTTCATTTATATTAAGTTACTTGTAATAAAGTAAATGTATGATGGCCACTGTTTTAATGAATACCATCTTTATTGAAAATTAACAGTTTAACACCTAAAGGTTTCTTCAGAAATAGATTAATTCTAATACCTTGTTCTTAGATAAAATCTTAGAGTTAGTCTTCAACAATGAAATTGCTACGTATCAAAATCTATGAAATGTGGGTAAAGTAATTCTCATAAAGTAAATTCATAGCTGTAAGTAGTTTTGTCAATAAAAAAACAGTAAGATGTTTTTATTATATTTACTTTAGTATTTTTTATTTATTTAGCTTAGGATTTAATATGGAAATGACTTTAAGACAAAGCAAAGAGAATGAAAATAAAGGTATATATAAAGTTCTAAACATTTGATATTGGCGAAAATATTCCTCTGCTGTTCATCCCAAGATTTTTCAAACACTGTGATGAGATAAAAGAAATGTAGGGAGTGAATTTAGATTGTCTGGATGCAAGTCCTGGACTGCCCTTTTTGCTATGACTTTGGAAGAATACATTAACCCTCTCAGCTGCAGTTTTCTTCTTTGTAAAACGAGATTCCACCACCTGCCCAAAGGGCTGCTCTATGGGACAAATATCATATTCCCCTAAAGGCACTTTGTAACTGCAATGTTCAGTTGAAATTTTTTTTTAATGTTTATTTACTTATTTATTTATTTATTTATTTATTTATTTATTTATTTATTTTGAGAGAGAGAGAGAGAGGGAGAGAATCCCAAGTAGGCTCCACACCGTCAAGCGCAGAGCCTGATGCTGGGCTCAATCTCACGAACCATAAGATCACGACCTGAGTTGTAACCAAGAGTCGACACTTAATTGACTGAGCCACTCAGGCACCCCTCGAAATATTTGTTTTTATGAAGTTTCCTGTTTCTGTTCAGTTCAGCCTCTTTTGTTCCTAAAATATTCTTAGCTGTTATAGAGTGTTAGTAAATTACATCTAAGCTATGAGAAATGGCAGGGCTTTTTCTGGGATATTAGGAAAAGAGTTCAAAATATGCCAAGTGGCTTATTTTATTTGTGCTCCATCAGTCTGTGATTTTCCTTAGGAATTACAACAGAAGCATTAAAAGCTGCATTCATTTAAATATATTTTAAAATATAAATTAAACTTTGTATTTAAATCCTTTCAGTTTTAAAATGTTTGTAAAGAAATGTTTAACCCTTTCAAAAATTTGGAAGTAAGTCTGATTAAGAAGTCTTTAGTAAAGGCCAGGTTGTAAAATTTAAAACAGTAGCGCTTAGTAAAGAAACCAGTTCTAATCAAGACACAGTAGAGCAATCAGATGGAAGATAAACCCTCTTGATGATAAAAACAACAGAAGGACTTCATGTTGTGTCTGTGTAGTTGGGCTCTGTGGGACAGAAATGTTTCCCCTTATATAGAAAAGACTAAGAGGCGGTGTAATTAGTGGGTAAGGAGGCAGCACCGTTTAGCTTCTTGTCTTCTCTCTTGTATATAGCAGAGAGCTGCCTATGTATGAAAACTTGTTAATTTGGCTGGCAGACTAAATTTCCTTTTTTATCCATGTAATTTATGTCTCGCCCCTTCCTCTCCCACCCCCTCCCCTCCCCCCATATACATACACCCCAAGTTAGGGATAGGGCATACATAGCTATAGTTCCTAACAACCTTTGCTGGCCTGAGATCTTCAGGGAAGCTACCTGACTTACCACGGACTCTTTAATAAAATACTTTGTCTTGGATTTAGTTTCACTATAAGGAAACTTCCCATTGACTCTGCTATGGTTCCCTTTTCCCTTTATTCCCATGTTACTGCTGCTGCTACTTTTCCAACTTTCATTCATTAGAATGTGGCTTCTGTGACCACCACACCACTCTTATGTCTTTAAAAGATACAGATTCCTTCTCACTTGGCAATCTAGTATTCTCTTTTCATTTTACCTTTATGGAATATTTGACATTTTTGTCTACTCTTTTCTCCTGAACTCTTCTTTGGTTTATTCACCTGGTTTTCTGACTACTTTTGAAGTTTTCCCTTGAGACATTCGTTCATACCCGTGTATTTATTTCAGGCATCACCTATATGTTGCTGTCTCCTGATTCTATGTTTTAGCTTTGACCTTTTTTCTGAGGGACTTTTAATATTAGGGGCCAGTTTATGCTGGACACTGTACCTAGTTTCTTTACATATTAGTTCTACCTACAATGAGTAGAAGCTTATCTCCACTTCACAGAGGAGCTATACTTCAGAGAGAAGTTAACTGTCTTGCCAAGGTCACACCTTTTAAGAAATTGGTGCAGGGGTGCCTGGCTGGCTGAGTCAGTAAAGCATGCGACTCTTTTTCATCTTGGGGGTGTGAGTTCAAGCCCCACATTGGGTGTGGAGATTGCTTAAAAATAAAATCTTTAAAAAAAAAAACTCGGTAGAGCTGAGATTTGAGCCTATTATGTCTGGCGCGAAAGCCTGTGGGCATGGTGCTTCTCGGATTCCAGCCTGCAGCTCTCTCATGCTGTGCCTCTCAAACCAGAGCACATGCCAGTGTGCTGAGATATACGTAGCCCCAAGAAGTAAACTTGGAATGCTTTCCTCCAATGTTTAGTTCACAAAAATTTGAGCAAAATAAACATTTGTAAGGTAAGAAATTTAAAAGAAATTCACACCAGCAGTGGTATTTTGGCTTGTGTCCCCAGAATCCCCATTTCTAGTTTGCTCTGCCCAGTAAGGGTACTTCAGTGGAAAAGTTAGAGGAGCGCTGTCCTGAGCATACTCCCTAGGATGAATGTCCCTTATGTACCTCAAACACAGCCTGTCTTAAATGGAACTTTGATGAGAAGAGTTGTCATCCCCTAAATTCTACACCGTCCAAGTTACCATTTACTCAAAAATGAAGATAAGTGATAAGAAGTCTAAAAGAAAGGACAGATGGTTATTATTTTACTTTTTGTTGCTGCAGTAACAATAACAAAAACCCCCAAATCTCAGTGTCTGAGAACAACAAAGCCTCTTCCTCACATTACATTTGACAGCTGCTAGCCAGCTGCTTGGCCCTCTTCCACATGCTCCCAACTAAAGGAGAAGCACCTTTTCTGACAAAGCATGTCACTTGTGTAGCAAAGGGGAAAAGGCAATGCTTTTTAAATCATCTGCTTGCTGGGGTGAACATGGCATCCACTTGTGTATTCTTCGCTTGGGGAGGGAGGAGTAAAAAATTATGACAGTAATACAATTCACTATCCTTGTTGTATAATTTTAGAATGCAGGAGGATTTTAATAGATTTCCTAAAGGCAGAAGTAATAAACGTAAAGGTTACATAGGTTTGACTACATGTATGAAAATATAAAACCCCTGTTTAGCCAAGCAAAAGATACAGTAGCAAAGCAAACAAACTAGGAACATTTGACAAGTCAGAAGAGAGTTAAGGATATGAATAGGCAAATTCATAGAAAATGAATTAGAAATGAGGTAAAAAAAAAAAAAAAGTTTTGGAAAAATTCCAGATAGTTGAAGTGTATGCTATGTAAATTAAGGCATGTTCATTGTACACATTGTATACATTCAGCCACATACAGTCAACCTTTAAGAATGAATATAGATGGGGGGAGGGGAGCGCCTGGGTGGCTCAGTCACTTAAGCGTCTCTTGGTTTCATGATCATGATCTCACAGTTCATGAGATCAGCCCCCACATCCGGTTCCATGCTTCTAGCTTGGCGATTGCTTGGGATTCTCTCTCTCTCTGCCCCTCCCCCACTCATACTCACGCTCTCTCACACGCGCACACTCTTTCAAATAAACTTAAAAAAAATAAATTTAAGAATAGATAGATGGCATTTTTATTGAGATAGGAAGATGTTCATAGTGGAAAAAAGCAGGTTACCAGAGAGTATGTGTAATCCCACTTTGTTCGGGTGGTGGGGGGGAGTTTGTTTTTTTTATTTATTTTTTAATGTTTATTTTTGAGAGAGAGAGAGAGAGCGCACCAGCAGCGGAGGGGCAGAGAGAGGGAGGGAGACATAGAATCCAAAGCAGGCTCCAAGCTCCAGGCTCCAGGCTCCAAGCTGTCAGCACAGAGCCCAATGCAGGGCTTGAACTCATGAACCATGAGATCATGACCTGAGCTGAAGTCTGACGCTTAACTGACCAAGCCACCCAGGTGACCCCTACTTTTGTTTTTATGACACATGTGAAATATGCTAATTATACAAGCACATTAGAAAACATAAGCTAAAAATTTAATCATCACTAATTGTGCCACCCAAAATGTTAACATTCTGGAGTATAATTTTTTCCCTAATATATATGTGCAAAAATAAATAATATATTTTTAATGTATAGTTCTTAATTTTTTATTTTTAAATAATTTTAGGTTACAGAAGAGTTGTGAAAGTAGTACAGAATTCTAGATACTCTTTATCCAGCTTTCTCTGATTTTAGCATATGACATAACCAGGCTTCAGTTACCAAAACTAAGAAGCTAACATCTGTCATATATTGTGGGTATATGACAGCATATTATATGTTATATTAACACAGTCAATATGTTATATGGTGTAGTATACAACGTAGTGTTGTATACCATAATACTATACTATTAAACAGACTGTACACTTTATTCAGATATCCTCAGTTATTCCACTTATATTCCTTTTCTCTTCCAGAATCCAGTCCAGGGTTCCTACCCACTGCATTTAGTCACCATGCCTACTCATGTCCTGCAAACTGTGACGCTTTCTCTTTTGACTTTCATGGCCTTGTCACTTTTGAAGAGTAGTGGTCAGGTTTCTTTTAGAATATCCCTCGGTTTGGGTGGGCTTATGTGACATTTTCTTACAGACTGAGGTAATGGATTTGGAGGGATAATACCACAGAGGTGTAACGTGCCTTTCTTGTCATACTGTATTGAGGTAGCGCATACCAGTATGACTTGTTAGTGGTCGTGATGTTAACTTTGATTCCTTGGTTAAAGTGGGGTCCAGGTGTCTCCTGCAGAGTTACCATTTTTCTAGTTTTACACTCTATTCCTTAGAAGCAAATCACTAAATCTAGCCCACATTCAAAGAGAGATGAAAGTCAAAAAGGAGAATATCAAAGAATTTATGGTCATAGGCAAAAAACCACCATAGTAATTGGTATATTTGAGGGGAGAGACTTGAAGGCTGTGCAGATACCTTATTTCTCTTTAAAGTTTTGCCCATTAATTTTAGTATTCACTAGTGATATTCAGATGAGGGTTTTTCTATTTCCCCTGTCCCTAATACATTTATTAACTGGAATTCTTTTATAAGGAAAATCTGTCCCTTCTTCCCTACTTACTTATATGTATAAATAAATATATTGTGGATACTTACTTTATAATTCGCACTATAACTTAATACTATTTATTTGTTATGTTCAGATTATTCCAGCTTTGACTTTTGGGAGCTCTTGCAAGTTGGTTTCCTTTTATCCTTTTGACATGTCCCCTCTTTTTTAAACATGTCCTTATTGTCTGACACTACAAGATTGTCCAGATTCAGCTTCTTATTTGTGTGTTCCCTGCCTTAGCCTTGGAACTAACCATTTCTTCCTAAGTTCCTTTTATTGGAAAATGGTACATAGAAGTCAAGAAGAGGGCATCACATATGCTCTTTGCTACCAGGTATCGCACTTCTGGGCCCTCTCAAAAGGTGGTGTCACTAAATATGTATGTGTACTAGCCGATGTATGCACACATCTAAATTTCTGTGTTTGTATATTACTAAAATAAATATGAATTCATACTAGCTTCTCTGACTCTGATCTATAGCCACAGGGTTCATTTTAGTCTTCTCCACTTTGCTTATTTATAACTTCTTTCTCTGACCAGAAACTTGGCTTCCCATTAAGTATATTTACACACTTAAGTGTAGTATACACCTAAAATAGTTACTGAATTGCTAACTTGTACATCCATGAGAAACAGATTCACCAATTACAATACAGTATGTGCAGTTCTTTTTGTTCTTAGCCTTAAAGTACCAGTGTTTTCAAAGCTATTGAGTTGGGTCTCTTCCTTTTTTCTTTACCTTCTTCAGTGAGGTTATATCACACTTGTAGTATGGTTAGATTTGTCATCATCTTCATTCATTTCTGGGATTGCATGTAGTTTACTTTTTATCTTCTGTTGGTTTTCACAGATGTATGGTACCAGGTTTCTACCCCCACAGTGCCTTACAGAACTGTTATACCATCCTAGAAAGAATCCCATGTAATACCCACATGGTAATCCTCTTCTACCCCCTTTCCCATACCCTCAAAACCACTGAACTATTTTCTATCCTTTGGATTTTGCTTTTTCCAGAATCTCATATAAATGGAATCATACAGTGTGTAGCCTTTAGGATCTGGCTTCTTTGACTTGGCAGAATGCATTCAAGATTCATTGATTATCTTGCGTGGATCAGTAGTTGGTTTTACCCCTGGTACTGCCTCGTATGATTTTACTGTGGTTTGTTTGTCCATTGACCTTGACGTTCATCATAGTTTCCAGTTTTGGAGCATTATGAATGAAGTTACTATAAATATATACAGGTGTTAATATGAACTTTCAGTTCACTTGAGTAAATATCTAGGAGTGGGCTGGCCAGCTGGAATGGTAAGTGTATATCTAACTTTACAAGAAACTGCCAGATTGTTTTCCAAAGTGGCTGTATCATTTTGGCATTCCCACCAGCAGTGTTTGAGAGTTCTACTTTTGATCTCTATTCAGTGTTACAATGTATGTTTTACGTTTAGGTCTATGATCCCTATTGAGTTAACTTTTGTATAAGGTGTGAGGTGTATCAAGATTCATGTTTTGTGTGTGGACATCCATTTGTTCCAGCATCAGTTGTTAAAAAGATTATCCTTTGTTGAACTCCCGTTGTACTTTTGTCAAAAATCATGTATCTGTATTTGTGTGGGTCTGTTTCTGGCTAGCTTGTTTCATTGGTCTTTGTGTTTATGCTTTCACTGATGCCATGCTGTCTTGATTAGTGTAGTTCATAGTAAGTTTTGAATTTGATAATGTGAGTCCTCCAACTTTGCTCTTTTACAGAATTGCTTGGACTATTCTCTTTCCTTTGCATTTTCAAAGTATGTATCTTCCATTCTATGAATACAATTACATTTTTTAGCATATAGATCCTACATACATTTTGTTACATTTATAACTAAATACTTCTGGATTTTTGGTTTTGGTTTTCTTGATGGATATAGAAGACTAGTAGGGATTTGATTCCTAATATTGAAAATCTGTGGTTTTTCTCTCCCTCTCCCTCCCTCCCTCTCCCTCTGTCTCTCTCTCTTTCTCTCTCTGTCTCTCTCTCACACACACACACACACACACAAACACAAACACACACACTTACTTGGTTAGTCTGGCTAGAAATTTATAAATTATTAAAAACAGACTATGAGGATTTGATCCATGGGTCACAGGTTGCTAACTATGGTCTAACCCAAGTAAAAGACAAACCAGATTAAAAAACCAAGACTTAACTATACATTATTTATAAGAATCTCCTTTCAAATACAAAGCATAGGTAGATTGGAAGGAAAGGGGTAGAATAGGGTAGGCCATGCAAATAGCAACCTAAAGGAAGTTGAACATTGTCAGGGATAAAGGACATTGTATAATGATAAAATTATTATCATTATAGGCCTCTAATAATAATATCATTATTATCATAGGCCTCTAATTCTACTAGAGTAGGTGTATGTTCCTAACAATTTTAACATATAGTAGGCCAGGGCTGATGACACTAAACAGAGAATTGAACAAATCTGTAATCATAGTTGAAAACTTCAGCATTCTTTTCTTCAATAATGATAGAAAATAAAGATACAACCTGAATGACATCAACCAGTTGTACCTATTTGGCATTTTTATGACACTTGTTAATCTGAAAGAATAGAAATAGAGGTGCCTGGGTGGCTCAGTCGAGTCAGCATCTGACTCGATCTTGGCTCGGGTCATGGTCTCATGGTTTGTAAGTTTGAGCTCTCTGTTGGGCTCTGCACTGATGGTGGAGAGCCTGCTTGGGATTCTGTCTCTGCCCCTCTCCTACTTGCTGTCTCTTTCTCTCCCTCGAAATAAATAAATACTTTTTTTTTTTTTTTTTTTTTTTAAAGAGTAGAAATAATACAAAGTATGTGCTTGGCCCATAAAACATCTGGGAATATCCCCAGTTGTGTGGAAATTAAGTATCAAACATTTCTAAATCTATAGGTCAAAAGGAAGTCTTAAAGGAAATATTTTGAACTAAGTGCAAATTAAAAAACAACAAAAATTTGTGGGATACAGTTCAGTCAGGGCTTAGGGGGAAATTTGTATCCTTAAACACTTAACATTAGAAAAGAATCCTCTGTGTCAGGCAGGGGTTGGCAAACTGCACCTCATTGCCTGTTTTTATAAACTTTTATTGAGGGGCATCTGGGTAGCTTAGTCGGTTAAGTGTCCAACTTTAGATCTTGGCTCAGGTCATGATCTCACAGTTTGTGAGTTTGAGCCGTGCATCAGGCTTTGTGCTGGCGGTGCGGAGCCTGGTTGGGATTGATATTCTCTCTCTCTCTCTCTCTCTCTCTCTCTCTCTCTCTCTCTCTCAAATAAATTTACAAGGAAACTTAAAAAAAAGTTTTATTTGGAACACAGCCATGTTCATTCAATTATGTGTTACCCACGGCTGCTTCCATGCTACAACAGCAGTAGTTGTGACAGAGTCCATTTGGTCCAAAAAGCCAAAAAAATGTTTGCCAACCTAACTTCTATCTTAAGAAACTGGGGGGAAAAAGAGCAAATTAAAATCAATAAAACTGAAGAGAAAACCAATAGAGGAAAATCAGCGAAACAAAAAATTGGTTGTTAAAAAAGAAAAAGTACAATTGATAAACTTCTTTGAAGACAAAAGAAAAAAAAATCAGGTAGTTTGGAATTATTGAAGATGCTGAAAATGGAAAGAATAAGTGAGACAGAATAAGAGTATCATATGGAGGCAAAGAATTAGGTCAGTGAATGGAGGAGGATGTTGAGACACATTATGTGAAAGAACTTTTTTCTAAAAATATGCCTATCACATCAATTTCAGAATCTATAAGCCATCTGTTTGCATGAATGCTTAAACTCCTAAAATCCTGTTTCTCTACTGGAAGAAACATTCAGTGGTCAATTTAATCTTCACACTGTGTCAGACCAATCCACTGGGAGAATCCTATCACTTTCTTCTGTTTTTTAAAAAATATTTAGCTAGAAATTTTTGAGAAGCTTTAAGAAGCATTCTCCGAGCTAAGGATTTCTTTAAAATTTTTATTTAAAGCTCATTTGTATTTTGTATTCTACTCCAAAATACAGTAATGCTTATTTTAACATGAAAATGCTTGCCACCCCTCTGACCCGTTAATCAAAATTGGTGCTTTAGAATGACATGCCACGTTTATTCCCTGATTTTGCAAACTCCTTAATACGAACCTAACAGTCCTGGTTGGAGGCATCTTGATTAGTCCTGTTTTTAAAAACAGAGGAAGAGGGGCGCCTGGGTGGCTCAGTCGGTTAAGCGGCCAACTTCGGCCCAGCGGCCAACTTCAGCCCAGGTCATGATCTCGCAGTCCGTGAGTCGAGCCCCGCATTGGGCTCTGTGCTAACAGCTCAGAGCCTGGAGCATGTTTCAGATTCTGTGTCTCCCTCTCTCTGACCCTCCCCCGTTCATGCTCTGTCTCTCTCTGTCTCAAAAATAAATAAACGTTAAAAAAAAAAAAAGATGAAGAAACAGTTCTTGCATGGGACCTATTGGAAGCTACTCAACTAGTTAGTTTCAAAGCCAGAATCTGAACCCAATATTTCTGATTTTCAGTTTAGGATTCTTGCTAATATGTCATACTGTATCCAAATTTGTTTATTTTAAACCGTGCCTAACTTGAGCCTAACTTGAGCATTGTTCTGCAAGACTGTGTGTTACTTGAAATTTATTTGGTATCTTCCCACCGCCCCCCACAAAAAAAGTATTGTATACTCACGTTCAGTTTAGGACATGCTAGTTAGAATTGCTCTTTGAAGAGTCTCAGTTGACATTAGTATATGGAAAGGATCAGAAGTCTTAGATGAAAGAAAGTTAATTTTCGTAGCCCAGTGTTCTTTTTTTTTTTTTAGAATCCTAGTCTAATCTTTCACAACACTATAGTATACTGATTTTTGTACGACAAAGTTAGGAGATACTAACCTATAGGATCATGTTAGTTTAGCTTTTGGAAACTAGCATGTAGATATAGCATTCCTATGAGCATTTGTGGACTGTAAATTCTCAGATGATGGAGAAGGAGAAAGCAAGGAAAACAAGATGAGTCAGCCCTGGATAAAATGAGATTTGTAAATGTGTATATACATAATACAGGCTTTCTCTTTGTTAGAATTTACCCCATACACAGAACATCCAGCCTGACCTCTGAATCAAGCCCACTGTGACCCTTTAGATCACTCTTGGCCTCGTAGCACTTCTCGACTTGTGATCTCCATCATGCATTTGAATGTTGGGCCATTTTTCACTTCTTTCCAAAAAAATTTTCACCAGTGGTACAGTGATGCAGTGGATCATATATTGTCTGTATCTGTCATGGATAATACATCATCAGGTGCAGCTTTTTTTATTCCAAAAGTCAGCTTGCTCCTTTTTTCTGAACCAGTAGGCTATGTGGGCACGAAGACATTAGAGTTCTCTAGAAACAGTCATTGCTAACACATATGTGGTAGCATTTAGGAAATGCCAGCCACCATTTCATGCACTTTTTGCAGATTAACTCCTTAATCCTCATAAAACTTTTGAAGTAGGTAATATTACCTGTTTTACAGTCTGGTAACTAAAGTTAAATAATTTGCTTGTGGCCATGTAATTGGTAAGAAGTAACCACTTAAACCTAAGAACCGGACACTGAAGATAATAATACTGCTCCTAAGTACTGCCACTGCTGTAAATGAGTGATTAGAAATTGCTGCTTTTTTCCATTGTTTAAAGACTTAGGACCGTTCTGCTTTCAACTCTTGGTTCACTTAGTCATAAGGACCTACCTCATGCCAGTCCTAGTGACTGAGCATATAATATATGGTCCTTACTCACATAGAGTTAAAAGAAGAGTTTGTTTACTAGTTTAGCCTTCATAGCTTGCTAAAAAATATTTTATTCTTAGTGTTAAATTTTTTTTAGTAATTTTGTAATTGTGGTAAAAAATTTAAAATTTACCATCTTAACCATTTAAAAAAAAAATTTTTTTTTTTTTAACGTTTATTTATTTTTGAGACAGAGAGAGACAGAGCATGAACAGGGGAGGATCAGAGAGAGAGGGAGACACAGAATCTGAAACAGGCTCCAGGCTCTGAGCGGTCAGCACAGAGCCCGACACGGGACTCAAACTCACGGACCGTGAGATCATGACCTGAGCCGAAGTCGGACACTTAACCGACTGAGCCACCCAGGCGCCCCATCTTAACCATTTTTAAGTATACAGTTCAGTAGTGTTAAATATGTACACAGTGTTGTGCAACAGATCTCCAGAACTTTTTTGCCTTGCAAAACTGAACCTCTGTTAAAAGCAGCTTCCCTCCTTTTCCCCTTCTGTGAGTCTTTGGCAGTCACCACTCTACTATCTGTTTTTATGAGTTTGACTACTTTAGATACTTGAAATAAGTGGAATCCACAGTTGTCCTTTTCGTGACTGGCTTATTTTGCTGCATTATGTCCTCAAAGTTCATCCACATTGTAGTGTGTGATGGTATGTCCTTCCTTTTAAGGCAGAATAATATTCCATTGTATGTGTACCACATTTTTTCAGTGTATCCGTCTGTTGATGAGTACTTGGGTTGCCTCTGCATGTTGACTATTATGAATAATGCTGTTATGGATGGAGGCTTGCCCATATCTCTTTAATATCCTGTCCTGTGTTCTTTGGATATATATCCAAAAGTAGGATTTTTGGATCACAAGGTAATCCTATTTTTAGTTTTTTAAGGAATCACTGTAGTGTTTCCTGTAGTGGCTGGGCAATTTTACATTCCACCAGCAGTGCACAGGGTTCAAATTTCTTCTCATCCTTGTCAACCCTCGCTATTTTCTGTTTAAGTTTTTGTTTTTTAAATAGTAGCCATCCTAATGGATGTGAGGTGGTATCTCAATGTGGTTTTGATTTGTAAGTTGTAAAACTTCTGTGCCCTTTCATGAACAGAATTTTTTAAGTTTGATGTGACCCAATTTGTTTATTTTTGCTTTTGTTGTCTATGCTTTTGGTGGCATAGCCAAGAAAGCGCTGCCAAATCCAGTGTCTTGAAGCTTTTCTCCTGTGTTTTCTTCTAGAAGTTTTATAGTTTTAGGTCTTACATTTAGATCTTCAATCCATTTTCAATTAGTTTTTGTACGTGGCATAATTAAGGGTCCAACTTCATTCTCTTGCATGTGGATATACAGTGTTCTCAACATCATTTGTGGAAGAGACTCATGTTAGATTGTTGTTGTCTTTTTTTAATGCCCTGAAATGATGAGTTTGTGAGAATTTTCTGTTCAATTTACGATGTTTTGCACACTGATGTTTAGCTTTGGTATTTT
Organism: Panthera onca; assembly: GCF_046562875.1. Taxonomy (NCBI): domain Eukaryota; kingdom Metazoa; phylum Chordata; class Mammalia; order Carnivora; family Felidae; genus Panthera; species Panthera onca. The sequence goes on along the minus strand of NC_138346.1, from coordinate 28,884,672 downwards.
CTTAGTTATTGATATTTATAGAATTTCAAGTTTTATAGGTATGAGGCAGATCCTGTCAATAACCAGTGATATAATTTTAAGTGATCATTCAGCCCTTTGGGTTGTTTGTGGGGTTTTCACATTCGGGGTCCTTTTTTTAAATCAAACATCTATGGTATATTAAAATGTTACATGAGGCAATTTCCAAGTCCTTCTGTGTAGTTTTTTCAAATGCCTAATGTATATTAAAATATTTGTTGCTTTGAGCTAAATATCTAAAAGCATTCTAAGCCAAAATAAGTGATATAGAAATAAATGTTGCATAATTTTTCCTGTCCTCCTTTGCTCCTAGGGAAGCAGCACGAGAGTGTCGTAGAAAGAAGAAAGAATATGTGAAATGTTTAGAAAACAGAGTGGCAGTGCTTGAAAACCAAAATAAGACTCTCATTGAGGAGCTAAAAGCACTTAAGGACCTTTACTGCCACAAATCAGATTAATTTGGGATTTAAATTTCACCTGTCATGGTGGAAAAGGACTGGCTTGGCCTCAAGCAGAAAGACAAAATAAACATTTTATTTTCTAAACATTTCTTTTTTTCTATGCGCAAAACTGCCTGAAAGCAACTACAGAATTTCATTCATTTGTGCTTTTGCATTAAACTGTGAATGTTCCAACACCTGCCTCCACGTCTCCCCTCAAGAAATTTTCAGCACCAGGAATCATGAAGAGACTTCTGCTTTTCATCCCCCACCCTCTTCAAGAAGTAATAATTTGTTTACTTGTAAATTGATGGGGGAAATGAGGAAAAGAAAATCTTTTTTTAAATGATTTCAAGGTTTGTGCTGAGCTCCTTGATTGCCTTAGGGACAGAATTACCCCAGCCTCTTGAGCTGAAGTAATGTGTGGGCCGCATGCATAAAGTAAGTAAGGTGCAATGAAGAAGTGTTGATTGCCAAATTGACGTGTTTTCACATTTTCATTGTGAATTATGTAAAATTGCAAAGAGATATACCCTCTAAAAAAGAGTTTTAGTGTGGTGTTGAAGAAATTAAGAATGAATTCGAAGTGCTTTCTATGTACATTCTCTTCTTCAATACTGACAACTTGTCCTTGACCTTCTGTATTAACTGTAGCTCTTCCGTAGGGCAGTTGTTGCTTCTTATTTCAGTTCTGTATGTGTTCAACATTCTTGAATACATTAAAAGAAGTAACCAACTGAATGAAAAAGCATGGTATTTGAATTTTAAATTAAACTGAAGTAAATAAAAGTACAAAGCTTGTTTTAGTTAGTACTAAATTCTTAGTAAAAAGATGCTCATTAGTAAACCAGCCCCTTGAGTTACGTAACAAGGTTTTTAAATAAATGTTTTTGTCATCGCCTTCAAAAATACTTATGTCACTCATTTACTTAAAAAGATATTTCTAATTAAACTGTTCCCATTTGCACTTACACTATACCACCAACAGGAAAGCCTTCAAGATGTTAAATAAAACAAAGTGATATATTTGTTTATAAAATGTTGTGTTGTAGAAAAATACTGATTTTAAATCTTTTCCATATTAACATACTTTAACAGAGTATCCTTAGTGAATTTTTTAATGAAAGTGTAAGGATATAGTTATAAAAAGTACAGTATTAGATGTACACAAGGAGAGTTATTTTCTTCAGACACATTTGAATGACTGCTGTACTACAATATTTGGATTGTCATTCTTACAAAAGTTTTTTTTTTTTTTTTTTTTGGTTTTCTCCTAAAAAGGATAGTTGTGCTTGAGCTTTCCAATATGCTGTATAGCCTTTGTTGTTCTGCAAAGGAGCTACCTGTTTTAACCCCTGACTATACCAGTCTGTATTTATATGTATCATACATTGTTTCCAATACTACTTCTAATTATTAATTACTCATTCACTAAGCTTGATAAATCTTTACAAAAGTTACCCTTTAAAAAAATAGGACTAAGGTGGATTTTAAAAATTGGAGACTGACATAATGTTAGATATAATTTCTCATTTGAAAAGGTTATTCCTTTTAAAAGAAGAGTGTAGAAAATTAATGTTTTATATTTAGTCATGGGTTATTTTTAAAAGTTTGTTAATGTATTAACAAAATATACAGATGTGGGTGTTAATTGTTGGGTCCCGTTTGAAAAGTAAGGTTTTTAATTAATATTTGTTAATGGTTTATTTTTGTTTGTAACAAACCATTGTCTCTTTTCAAGGATGAACAGAGTTTATGAAGGAGCATCATTCTAAGAATTGAGTGATGTAGTCTTATATTTGGACAATTCACCAGATTCTCAAGAAGGCTTTCAAACGACTGTAAAGTTTGATGTTTATCCTGCTGAGCTAATGGGGAAAGTTGTAGCATAAAAATTATTTGTATGCCAGCATAGATGTGTCATTTTCCAAAACTTCAGCAGAAACCAAGCAAAGTGACAAATCTTTTCACAAACTAGAATTCTTTCTTAATGAGTCAAAATGTTTTGAATGTCATAAACTTTATAAATGAAAATTGCCTAGTATTTAGCAAGTTGTATTCTCCAAAGTAAAATGTTTCCAAAAGTTGAGACATTCTGTTTAGTTAGAAAAGTTGGTGGTCCTCTTAGTCCCTGATGAATCAAGGCAGTCACATCCATATTAGCTGGTTGAATTTGTAAGTTTTTACAAACACCAGGTCCTTTGTACCTTGAGGATGATTGCACTGGTTTGAAGTCAGTTACTTAATGGTGAGGTAAGAAATATATTCTGTTGCTAAATCTGTTTTAGACCCATAAAGAGACTTGAAAATTTCAGTTTATACAGATAGAAATTAAGCATCTTTTGTGCAGACTTTTTTTTTTTTTTAACAAGAATTGGAAAAAAGGTGTTTGTTTTTAAGCATGCAACTTTGAGAATCTTTATTAAGGAAATGACATAATTTAAAAAAAAAATCTTGTAGCCAAGAACATATATGGCCACATTACCAGTAATAAATGTTTTTTTCTCTTCATATTGGCCAAAAGGGAATGAAAATGTCATCATAGGAATCTGTACATATGCTACTGATTTGCCTAGAAAATAGCAAGTTTGGTATCGCTTACTTTGCAAATATAGGGCCATGTGGCACTTTTATCTATAGGACAGATTAACTCTAATAAAATGAAGTGGGAGGGGTTTATTTTTGATATATTACTCTTACGAGTTTTCAAACTTTGATAGTGTTTAGCTGAAAAGTGGTTTAGAAAGGGCTAGATCCAATGTGTCCACCTTATTAAAAAACTGATATCAGATCTAATTTTAATTTCATTCTTTTCAAACTCAAGTACCATATTGGCAACCATCATATTGTCATAGGTGCTCTGTTCGTTTAGATATTATTGGGGGGGGGGGGGGAATGGCATTTGTATAATATATGTGTACATATATATAAATACATACAGTATATAATCTGAAGCTCTGAGAGCTCCTAAGTCAGGAATGCTGAGTATTATACTATATTGAGGTCAGATGAAATTTTACATCTTTGCGTGTTCTGTTGCATCCCGTTTGGTAGTTTCTTGGACTGCATTACTCCAGCACTCATGATTGATTTTTGTCTTCTAATTTTCTTCCAAGTATTTTATTTTTACTGTTCGTTTTCTTTGGCTTGATACTTTTATGTATGTTACTAGTCACTTGAAAACTCCCCCGCCCCCCAAAGTATTTGGTTTTTATGCTTTGTCTCTGGCAGCTATAACAGTGGTAAGAACATTTTGCAGATAGCTTCTAAAAGGTACCACTGATTTTTCAAAACTCATCCTGGGGGAGGAATTTGGGTGTTTTCATTTGAGCAGGGATTTTTTTCAGAAAAATGTGTTTTGATGGTAGGTCAGCAGCAGTGCTAGAATCTGAAAGCACAATACCAGTCAGGCAGGCTGTCCGATCAGAAGTCATCTGGCTGAAGTTTATCTCTGTCTCTCAGGCCTAATCCCTACTATCATTTTGACCACTTGGGGTGACATGTGGAATCATACAAAGGCTTAGGAAGAAACAACCAGTGTGTTTAAACCAGGATGCTTTTACTTACTTGAAGTGACTTCAATCTAGATTTCTTCTTTACATTTTAAAAATGTTTTTAATTTTGTGATCAGCAACAGTCAATTTATTAGCATAAATTGGTCTCTTTATTTCGAAGATCAAAAAGTCTGCTTCATTTTGCAGGATTAAATAAGGCGAATATAAAGTTATGATTTTTGAATTAAAGTGGGTTTTTAGAACAGTCATTACACACCTTTTCAGTTATTTGTAAGAGGCTTCATTTTGTTGCCTTTTTGGCTCTGAAAACTTTTGGTATGCTGTTTCCCGTTGACCTGATACAAAAGTTGTATATTTATTTGGATTATATTTACATTATATTCTTTGTAAATGTTTGGTGTAACTTGCACTTTTAAAAAATGACCCTGTTGGGTGTTAGCAACTTGAGAAAAGTTCCCTCATCAATTGATTGTCAACTGGCTTTTTATGTCTTTTTCCTCTCTTCAAATCATGTGACTTTTTTAAATGGAAAATTTCATTAAAATATTTTAGCACCTAAAGGCTAGCCTTATAAATAGCTGTGAAAGAAAAGTAACAGGAAATTAGATTTGACTAGCCCAGTTAATTAAAAGATGAGTTTGAACCCAATGGGATTCTTTTACATCATGGATAAAGATAGAAGGAAAAGCAACTGGAGTAAATTGATACTTATTTTCAATTTTAAATGAGACTCTGTTCCCATTCCAACATTAGTGTTGTCTATAGGGTGCCAAGATATCCATCAATTTATCTAGAACAGTAAAATAGTTTTCAAGGCAGTTAATTACCATCATCATGGAGACCACATGGAATGATTTGACTGAGGTTTTTTTCACTTTAAATTGGCTTTGTTACCATCAAACACCTAAATCGGACTGAGGTCCGGTGAGAAGGGAAAGCGCAACGCGCTTTGGTAAGCTGCCTGGAGGTGAAGAGTTGAGGGATACATTTGCTCACTCTTGTACAAAGCACAACTAGAACTTTTGTTGGATGGTTTGCCTACATCTTGAATACTTTTAATGTTGATACGTTGACTTTTTTTAAGTTGACTGCACAGTCACTGTATGTACTAGGAACTGGTTTCCTTGACTTTCTCGAATCAATGGCTAGGAGAGGCACTAATCCCTGAGGGGTTGAACATATCATGAAGCTGAGTCAGTATGGAAGAATTTCAAATAAATCAAACAGGGTGCTGAAGTTCCATCTGTCTCATATGCTTCTGATAAGTTCGTACTGATTAGTGAATGTAGCTTAAGCCTTTGTATGTGTCCTCAGGGGGGCAAACTCTAAGAGGGACCAGATAACGTTTGAGTGGAGGGATTATATTTCAGGTGTTTTAGCTTGAAATTTATTTTTTAAAAAAATAAAAATAGAAAAAAAAAAATAGAACAAAGCCTGTGAAGATGATATAAACAGGCAGAGTTGTTTTAGCACAGAGAGAAAATATTGACCTGTCTGCATTCTGGTACTGTGGGTGCAGGTCCTAGCTGGGTATATAACCTGATACATTTTTAATTATTCTCACCAGCAAGTAAAAGGAAAATGAACAATCTTTGGGAAATGTCTTTGAAAAGGGGCAAATGGTAGGAAAATCAGATTTTACCTCCTTTATACAGGCATTATGTGATACTTGCCTACAGAAGTATGGGCGTTTCCAAGCTTCCGAGGAGCATCTCAGAAATGTAAGAGTCAATCTGAGATAGTTGAAAAATTGGTAGGGAAGGAAGAAAATCCCTGCAAATAGTAATCTTATGTTAGTTGGCCAAGTGAAATGATCTATCTTTGTGTTTGGGAGGTTTTATTTTCTTACGTTTTTAAAATTGAATTGGTAAATGCTTTATAGACATATTTTTATCCAGGTGCCACTCCAATTTGTGTATGTAATAAAAATTATTTATATTAAAAGTGGGAAATAATTTGTCACCATTGTTCTGTGAGTATGGATTTATGGAGGGGTGGCAAAGAGGAGTGCTAGTTAGCAGTTTTCCATGTAGAGTCATCCCCAACTGATTTGTCCACATGTCACTTGTCCTCCCCACCCAAAAAAGGAATTATTTCTAACCTAGATGTATCACTTGAGACTTTTTAGAAACAAAATAATCAGGGAAGTTTCTAGAGAGAAAGATGGTGTTTTTGTTTTTGTTTTAATTTTTCCTTGAGGATTGGGGTAAAGAATACCTCCCCCCAAAACTATCAGCACAAAACAGGGTATCGATTTTTAACTCTGATGTTACTATTGGAGTTGAATATTAAGTAAATATAATGAGGGAAATACATTTCTAATAAAATTCCCTACATTCTAGAAACATCCCTGTTTTAATTTTTTTACCTAAATCTTTTTGTGCTCTATCTGTGTAAAGAGAGAAAATGTACTGAGTTATAATGCATTTTATTAACACTATGTACATAGTAGCTGCTTTGTGTTCAGAATGGTAGCAATTGCTTTGTATATTAAAGTGATCCTTGTGAATTTGTGAAATATTGTCAGAAAGTGCTTTTTCTTACTGTAATCTTTGTGGTATCAACTGTCCTAATGCCCTTTTTACACACATTTATGTGCAGTCACATAAACATGCTTTTAAAAACTCTGTAAGTCTCTTTTTTGGGGATGGGATCTCTCGATTTTGGTTTCTGCCAGTAGTGTTAAGCTGTATTTTCTGGGACTTCAGTTTATTACTTTTGTTAAATGAGCAAAGTTTATGTTAGAATATATCACAAGCTTGTGTTGCACGGCAACGGAAAACTAATTTGAGAAACCAGAACATATCTTCAGTTATTTAATTTTACTGTATTCCTCATTTTTAGCACAAGATTTCTTTGTTCAGAAAGATTGAACAGTGCCTATTTGAAGATGTGGAGATGTTACCGCCCTATTGAGAAAACCAATGGAGACATATGACCAGCTGTCTCCAGTGTCAGAAAATACATGTTTTAATTGGAAGAACAATGAGAATAGCTAACTTGTCAGGCCCCCTTGTAATTCTAAAGTTCTGTGATCATAGGAAATGGGAGGAGGTGTGGTTAATCTGCTCTTTGCTTAAAGCATAATAAAAGATTCTCTCCTGTTGATTTAATTTCTGAAAATAAGCAGTTGCATTTATCCTAAGGTACTTTTTTAAAAAATTGCCATGACGTATTTATTAAGCTTGTTACACCTGCTATTGTATTGAAGGAATTGCACACATTTTATTCTTTCTCTTCTACAAAGTGTGACTACTTAAGGTGATTGTACAAGCAGACATTTTTGAGAGTGAAAGGGTGACATTAATAGGGACAACAGGTGTAAACCAGGATTGTGCTGAGCAAATCGGGACCTTTAGTCACCCTCCTTGTAACCCGTGTCCAGGTGCTTGAGCCTCCAATAAAAGGATAGAGTGCCTCTCTTTATCCATACCTTTGTGGTTACTTGCTTATTTCACCAATAGTTGAGCACTAAGAAGTACCTGTCCTCAGGAAGCTCTAGGACACAGCCGAAGAAACCATTCTAAGACGTTCACACAATTTTAGCTCTGGTGCTACACTCTCCTATTTGTCATCTCCACTCAGATTGCAAAACAGAACCTCTCATTTCTCCTCTAAATCCGTTCATCTCTCAGCTGGCTTTTTCCATCTTGTAAATGATGCCACTATTCCACTACGCTGCTTAAGGCAAAATCCCAGAAAACCACTGCCTTAGTGTTACCTTCCACTGTGCATTTTTCATTTCTCCACATCTTTCTTTTGCATATTGACCAAACTGGGGCTTAGGATTCTGATGAGGTCCTAACAAGTGAAGAGGAAAGGTATTTCCAGGCACTGCAATGCTATTTTTTGCTATTTTTTTTAAATTGAGGTACAATTCACATAACAACATTGACCATTTTTAAGTGAATAATTCGGTAGCACTTAGTGCCTTCTCAACGTTGTGCTAGCTACCACCAACTGCATATCTAGGTCCAAATCGTCACTCCAAAATCAAACCTTCCATCTATTAAAGAGTTACTATTTTCCCCTCCCTCTATCCCCAGGCAACCATGAATCTGCTTTCCATTTCTATAGTTACCTATTGTTTCTTACGTACAGGATCCTATGTGACCTTTTGTGCCTGGCTTCTTTCACTTAGCATGTTTTTGAGGTGCCTCAAAATCATTTATCAGTACTTCATTCCTTATGGCTGAATAATCCGTCATATATGCCACAGTTTATTCATTTATCCACTGATGGACATTGGGATATTTCCGCTATTTGGCTTTTGTGAATATGCCGCTATGAACATTCACGTGCAGGTATTGGAGTCCCTGCTTTCAGTTCTTCTGAATACATACCCAGGAGTGGAATTGCTGGGCCATATGGTAGTTCTATGTTTACTTTCTGAGGAACTGCCAAATTTCTCCTGAGCTGCCGCACCACTTTACATTCCTGCCAATGATGATTGATACGTGAGTGTCCCAATTTCTCCGTGCGCTGACCAACGTTGGTTTTAATTATGCCCCTCTTTACAGGTGTGAAGAGCTAGCTCGTTGTCAATCGTATTTGCAACTCTAACGCTTAACGATGTCGCGTATCATCATGTGTCTGTGGTTATTTGGAGGATAACCAGAATGCTCAGAATGTCTGTTCAAGTCCTTTGCTCATTTTTTAATGGTGTTTTTTGTTGTTGTTGAGTTTTATGAGTTTCTTACATATTCTGGATACCAGAGCCTCACCAGGTAGTACGATTTGTCATTATTTTCTCCCATTCTCTTAAGTTTTCGTTTCACTTTCTCGATAGTGTCCTCATTTTTTAACTTCGTTTCCTTAAGTAGTATGTACGTTTGGAAAATAGGACAAATGGGGAAGCAGTAAAAAGCAGTTTCTTGTGTATCCTTTTAGAGACAATCTGTGCATATACATGCAAATGTAATGTCTATTCTCTCCTCTCTCCCCTTTTTACATAAATGGTACTTTTTCACTGAATGTGTCTTGACAGTTCTATTTCAGTTTATGTACATCTGCCTCAGTCTTTCTAACGGATGTGTGGTATCCCATTGTGTAGATGTATCATAGTTTAACAAGCACCCTCTTTTGTGAACATGTAGGTTGTTACTTTTGACTCTTCCAGATACACACAAGTCAGTATAAATAGAAGCTAGTTTATCTTTATGATAGATACTGAGAAGTGGGAATGTTTATTAAGTATGGTTTTCATATTTGAAGGTTGCTTCCTAAGCATTAATAATTTGCTAAATTAATAAAAAGATCACGTTGGTATTTTTTTAATGTCAAGCTTTATAGTGTAAGTAATTTTTAGGAGTTAGAAGTGGCAGAGCCAGCCTCAACACAAGGTTTTGTAGCAGATAGGCCCCCCTTTTCACACCTCTGTTGTAGGGATTTCCCCTCTACCACAAAAATAGTTCTCAGGTAGGAAACTTAATTTTTCAGCATACCATGTCTTCTAATGTTAAGTTTTAACACTTCCTGGCTGTAGAAAGAAAAGCATAACATGATTGAAGATTGGAAAGAAACGTCAGAGCTAACAAATCCTCAATTTTTAAAGTCACAAAAAAAGAACGGAGTTCTGCCCTGATTTCATGCAGTTCTTGTCAGTTTCTCTTTTTCCCAGAACAAGGCTCTCCCTACTCACTGCAACATGTTGCCTCGTTCTTGTTAAAGACCTTGAAAATGCTACTTTTCGGGGCATCTGGATGACTCAGGGTTAAGCCTCTGACTCGGGTCATGATCCCATGGTTTGTGGGTTCAAGCCCCGCGTCGGGCCAGCTACTATCAGCGTGAGCCCAATTCAGATTCTCTGCCCCTCCCGCCCTGCTCTCCCATTCGCCCTCTCAGAAATAAATATTAAAAATTTAAATTAAAAAAAAAGAACGCTGCTTATGTCTAGATAGAGGTTCTGGGGTAGCAGTACAATTATGACCATGTCTCTGACACAAAAATAAATCACAGGACTATTTCACCAACTATGATGTCAGGCCCCATGCTGGTATATTAAAAAGTGGTTTTTAAAATTACTTTAAAATTTTTATCTTGAGAGAGAGAGAGAGGGTGGGCAAGAGGGGCAGAGAGGATCTCAAGCAGGCTCCACACTCAGAGTGGAGCCCAACACAGGGCTCAATCCCACAACCCTAGGGTCATGACCTGAGCTGAAATCAAGAGTCAGACACTCAACCAACTGAGCCACCCAGGTGCCCCTCTTCCCGATTTAAAAACTGTTATCTTGGGGCAGCTGGGTGGCTCAATCAGTTGAGCGTCAGGGACTTCGGCTCAGGTCATGATCGTGGCTTTGAGCCCCGCATCAGGCTCTGTACTTACAGCTCTGAGCCTGGCGCCTGCTTCGGATTCTGTGTCTCCCTCTCTCTGCCCCTCCCCTGCTCACACTCGGTCTCTCTCAAAAATAAATGAACATTAAAAAAAATAAGTAATCTGCACAGGGAATGACAGCGTACTTTATAGTGGTAGTTCTAAGAACCTGGCGTCCTACATATATTTTAACATAGCATCTTGGCACCAGTATTTGATCTTAATTGTGGGAAAAGTCACTGGAACTAAGAGTTCTAAAACTGAGGAGTGTGAAAATCAATGCTTAGCATATAGTTGGTTTAGACTAGGTTTCTATCCTTGAGGATAAGACAGGCACACTTAGAATGCACGTTCCTGAGGTCAATCCTTTAACATAAGAGAAAGCCATCACAGCTTTCCTGACATTTATAGCGGACACTGTGGCATACTATCCAGATATAACGTCTACCCCCAGCCCCATCCCTCACCCCCACACACCCATTAAGCACTCACTTCCCCAGCTTCTGGCAATGTTGGAGGATGGCTCTCAGCTGAGTTCTCTCCAGGTCTTTTCTTCATCCTGAGGGTATGCCCCTTAGATCACATGACTAATCTATGCAGGGATATAAAACCCTGCCCTCTTGGCTTAGTATGGCCCAGCTACAGGGCCATCCTAGCTCTCGTTTCTGAGGACTCCTGACTGCATCCCAGCCTAATTCCCCCCTACTTCCCAATCCTACTACTTTTACTACCTCAGAGATGTCGATCTTGAAATCATTCCCATTTAAACTTTCTACACCCTAATGTCCATCTCTGAGTGTATTTCCCCAGGGAACTTGGCCTGAGACAACACTTTAAACTCAAAGCCAAAAAAAATCATTTGATTTTTCACTTAAACACCAAACTATTCCTGTTGAATTTTTCTTGCCTTTTATTGACATCCATTAAGACAAGAAAAAAAATTACCTTCAACCTTTTCTGACCCTCAATGTTTTATGAACATGCAACACCACCAATTAATGCTTCGTTCACTCGGTAGAGCGCCCAGACATCTTGAAGTTTTCCATCCCCACCCAAAACCACTTTAATGTCTGTTCTGCAAAGTCAGGGATATTAAAGGAGCTGAACCCCAATTAAAATACTCATTTCGAAGAACATACCTGAGTGGGGGACCGGCCTTTCATTTCATTACAGTGTTGATACTGCGGGGCTTGTGTTTTACTTGTTTTAAAAGACCTTCCATGTTCATAGCACAGTATTGGCGTTTTACGGATTTGCTGGACTATGGATATTTCTATGTCACGTGCATTTATCAAAATTGTGTTGAACCTGTACGTCACAGAATGCTCAGAACGTTTAATTCATAATTCATCTTTATTAAAAGTAAAACCTCTAAAATATATGTAGAAAATAATGTATTGGGTATTTTCACATCCAAGGTAGTCATTAAAAGGTTAAGAGGAAGGAGGTCTTGTTTCCGATGATTTACAAAGATCTATCTCCAGTACCCTCGACCATACTGAGATTTTAATTCTTGTCATCTGAATTTGTTTAAACTGTTAAGCTTTTACATTGCTTAAAAAAAAAGGGGGGGTGTGTGTGAGAGAGACAGAGAGAGAGAGACTTCATTCATAAAGTCCGTCAAAGATAATCATAAAACAATGTAGCAGTCATTTAACCCAAATACCAGTACCCTCTAAATGGAATGCAGTTTTTCATTCAGTGAATATTTGGCCCTGAGACACTGGCTGCTGGGACGCAGCCCTGGAGGAGGCACCAGTCCTGGCCCCCAGAAGCTCCCCATCTTCTGGGGAATCCAGACATGGAATAAGCAATTACAAGCACAACGTGGAAGGAGCTTCTCGGGGAGCTAACCTCCCATGAAGGCGTGAGATTTCCAACTGTTTTCAACGTCATCTTATGCATTATACGAAGGAGGGGAAAGCCTAGGAAAGAAATACAAACACAACATCTGAGAAAGGGGAGTGCCAGGGGAAAACTACAGCTATTGAAGACGACACCCCAGGCACAGCACATGGTGGTTTCAAGACGTAGCTCAACTTTTAGTTTTACTTCATTTGTTTGTGTGCCTAAATCGGAAATTAAGCCAAAAAGCATGAAACGAGACCTCAGGGAACTCACATCCTCATCTCAAGTAACCAAAAGTAATACTTAAAACCTAAATGGGGCAGACAAAAGATTTCAAGAGCATCAACAGCTCAGGGAATATACATTAAGCCTCTTGCTTTATATTCAGAAAATTAGAAAACTGGGCTCAACATGTATCTCAGAATGTATTTAATAGAACTTGCATGGGTTAGCCTCACCGAAACAAGCTCACTGCTTTGAAGGCCCTTTTATACCAGCCCTTCATTCTATCACCAGTGAAAATTTTCACCAAGAGGGGGCAGTATGGGATACAGATATCTCATACATTCCTTTAACACTAGTTGGACTTTTCAAAGTAAAATAGGACTATGAAGTCACAGCAGTGGGACAAAGTGCCACTTTGTTTTCAAACGGCACATGTGCTTTGTCCCTTGAGAACCTTTGGTTGGTTAGACTTTTTGTTCAGGAGCCATTTCATCAAATGTGGTTCGATTCCCAGGCTAAGACCTTCACCGACACACTCAATAACAACATTCCTAAAAATTACAGCCAACTAGAAGTCCTCCCTCTGGTTTCTCTTCTGTGCTTTGTAAATATGTACGTCTTTGTCAGGATCGTAGTGAACCTTAGTCACAGTAAACTGCCTCTCCAGCATCGCCAAGAAGTCGTTATCTCGTTCATAGCGAATTCGGCAAGCTAAAAGAATCACGGAGCGGTTGCTACAGAGATGTTCCAAAGTCTGAAGAAGATCTGTGAATGTTTCTTCTAAATATATGATATCAGCTCCAAGTATCAGGTCAAATTCTCCAGGTGAATAACTCCCCAAATTTTGTCCCCAAGTCAGCTCCTTAACAACAGCTTTGGGTTGGATATGGGGAGGTAAGTTGGCTTGAACATTTGATTTAAGAAATTCTAATGCTACTTTTCGATCCGTGATAGTCACATGAGCACCTAGAATGTGGGACAGAGAGAGAGAGTCATGTGCACATCAATACAACTAACAGGTAGGGGTGTCAAGTCAAGCGGGGGGTGGGAGGGGGAGTGTCTCTAATATTCCACCTGAAATCCAGAAGCTCATGCCCTTCAGGGATGGCTGCAAATGATCAGAAAATGACCAGCAGCTCCTCTGCACCGCTTACTGGTAAAAGTGAACTTTGGATTTGCCCCTCTGACACATCTGTTTGCTAAGTTGTGCCTCTGAAGTGCAGAGCCCCCCAGTGACCCTACACTGAAGCTTCTGGATTCTGCAGGTGGAACTGGCCCACCTCCCACAGGTATCTACCACTACATTTTATTCATTAGCTCATGATCTTCGAGTCAGTAGACCTGAAGGTAAAATGGAATCCACAAAAGAAAAATCTAGGAGCAAATGATTATAAAGACAACAAGATACCAAAAACAGGGAAAGGCTACTTTCTCAGGTCTAAGCTTTAACAAGAATCAAGGAGGGATTAATTGGCTATTAAGAAATCCCAGTCCACATCTCCTTATGCTGTTAGGAAGCAGCCAACCTGTATGTATTTAAGTTACATATATATATATACATATATGTATATACACGTAAGGTATATACATATATGTATGTATGTACACATATATGTATATATTTTGAAAAGTGGTTAAACCTAGAAATTCCTAGATTGTACTAAATTACCGTAGGTTAAAACGTGAGATCATGTTTACTAAATGCTGAGTTCCTGCATGCATACGGCAAAGGAGGCAGTATTTCATCAACGTTTCTCACGAGTTGTTTACCATGAACTAAATGTTTGCCGGGAACCAATACGGCTGGGAGAAGACCGAACTGTAGTCACCCTGACAGCAGTGAAGCAACTAGCTAAGGCCGGCCCTGAAGTACCTCATCTGCGCTGCAGGAACCGTATGCATAATCCTGTTCGGCTCTGACTTTGTAACTTCTGAAATTTAACGTAATTTCCATTCTTTCAGAAGATTCTCGCTTCCGTGCCTTCTGTAGTTTGTGACCTTCGTGGGTCACGCCCCCACGGGGTTCCACACCGGCTACGGCAAGCACCCCCTCAGCGGCAGCTGGTGGAATTCAATCTGACGTTTACAGTGCTCCGTGTGACCCTGACAAAGGTGCTCCGGTTGTTGGACTTTACAAGCACGCACCTACCGCGTTGACCATTCTGGCCGAGCAGCGCGCTGCCTCAAGGAGAAGAACGCAGAGTCACTTCCGGTCTCCCCCCACAGTCAAGCTCACAGACAGCCTTTTCCTGGTTTGACTTAGAAATTTATGTCTGGATTTCGTAACAACGGTCTGTATTTGCTGGCAATACTGGAGTGATCTAGTCTTTTGTAGATCACCTTGGTGTTCATTTGAATACTTTTTGCACGTAGACCTTTCCGACGCCTGTCTCGGAGGGTTTCTGAGGTTCTGAGGCTACTTCTAATCTGCTAGGTGTTCCAGGAGTTTCGGTAGGACCTTGATGCGACTTGGCCACTCCTCTATCAACTGCATAAATATCCAAGTGGCTGCTAGCGACCACGGGACAAAAACCCCTACCTCAGAGCTTAGATTCAAGTGAAGAGACAGGCAATAAGAGGTGTTTTTGAAGTCAGAATGACCAGTACGTTAGTTGGAGATACTCACTCACTAGGGCAAAAATAAAGCAGGAAAGAGAGACAGATGTCCAGAGGTAAGGAAAGCGGGTGGGACATTGCAGACTGAACAATAAGGGAAGGCCTCACCCAGACAGTGACTTAGGCGAAGTGCATCGCAGGAGGGGCAGTATCCCCAGCAGGCAGAAGAGCAGGTACACAGGCCCGCGGTGGGCAGGCCAGGGCAGCCAGAATGGTAGGAACGAGTGCAGGAGGGACAAAGCAGAAGATGAGGCCAAAGGAGTAACAGGCAGGAGGCAGACCACCGAGGGCCGCACACGTCAGGTTTCAGAAAGGCTTTGGCTATTTTCTGAGAGGAGAAGCTAATGGAGAGTGCTGAGCGGAAGCGCCAATGAGGTCAGACTTTAACAGACTTTCTAGCAGTAGGGCCAGGCCGGAAGCAAGGGGCCTTGTGACGAGGCCCCCACAGTGACCCAGGTGAAGGAGGCTGGTGGTGTGCCCCTTTGCTGTAACCACGCCACGCACCCACCCCGGGGCCAGCTCCCAAATACGCCCACCCAAGAGCAGCCAACCCTGATTCTGCCGGGAAGCTCTTCCTTACCACCAACTCACGTTTCGTCACCCAGACGACCGTCCCTGAACACGGCAGCCCTGCCTGTGGTTTCCTTTTGGGTGTTTGTTTACGGAGAGGAGCACAGGGATGTCTTAAGTGTCTTTTAATCTATCAGTTTCCCTACAATCTTTTGTTTCCCCTTTCAGTTTGGGGAAGAAACAAATCATTTGTCCTGTAGTTTCCCACAATCTGGATTTCACCGACCGTGCCATTTTATATAGTTTAGTCTGTTCCTCTCTCCTCTGTATCTCCCGTAAATTTGACTTTTTTGAGCAAGGCTATTTCAGAGGTGGTGATACGTTCTTCATCAAGGGGTATGTAGTACCTGGTAAGCTGTATTTCTGTGACGTGAACAGGCATGAATACCCAATGTCCAGATCTTTAATTCACTACATTCCTTTTGCATTTGTTTGTTGAGAAATTTCTATAAAGGATAGTTTCTTTCGATTATAGTTTGTTACTCATTTTGTATAGGAACTGAATAGGAAAGGCAGGATAAATTTTGCTCCTCCCTCCCCTTTTATAAACTGGACTCCAAAGCAGCCTCCAGAGATGACTGATGAGGTTTATTCTGTTGTTGTATCATCAACTCACGGATTAAACATATTTGATATATTTGGATCCAGTGCCATTATCAATATTGATGTTCAAATACTGCCAGCAGACTTTTGACACAACCCCATGTTGTCCTTGTTAGCCTCCCTGCTATCTGGTGGGACAAGATATCCCAGGTTCATCTTACACATTTCCCGCTACAGAAAATACATTTCTGTTAGACATCGTCAAAACTTTTTGTTTTGGGTACCTGGGTGGCTCAGTCCTTAAGCATCTGACTTCAGCTCATGGTTCCTGAGTTCAAGTCCCACATTGGGTGAGCTTAAGCCCCACTTCGGGTGAGCTCGAGCCCTGCTTCTCTCCCTCTCTCTCTCTGCCCCTCACTCACTTGCACCTCTCTCTCTCAAAAAAATGTTGTTGTTGTTTTCTGTTTTCAGATGGGAGCCAGCCAGTTTGCAGGCTTATGGGAAGGGTCAGGCAGAAAGAGGGAAGAAAAGTGACAGTGTGTGTGTGTGGAGGGGGCGGGGGGGGGGGGAGGGGCTGGCTGCGAGCACATCAGGAGCAAAGGCAGAGACTGTGGGGCACAGCAGGGCTGGAGGCAGTGAGGGAGATACAGAAGTTCTCTTCTGACCGCATCAGTCTCCTCAGTGAAATGAGAAGATGCGTCTCTGGCTGGGAGCGTGGATGGAGGAAGAGGGTGGGAGGAGGCTGGCAGAGTAGGAGAGGAAGCACAGTAGCATCCACTGCCCCCCCCCCCACTTCCCCTCCCCCCCCCCCCAACATTCCTGGATCCTCAAGGTGAAGAGAGACCCGGCAGCAGCCACATTCGGCTGCACAGCCACAGGCCTGGAACAAGCAGAGGGCCGCCCTTCGCCTGGAGGTTAGCCTACAGGAGAAGCAGGAAGGGCAGAGCCCCCACGACTGAAGACGGGAGGAAATGCCCCCCCTGGGAGGTTCACAAGGTGTTCAGACAGGTGCCCTCCAAGGCAAGGCTGACTTCATGAGGACTAATGGGCAGGGACCCGGCACCACACACCCCGTGGCCTCTCACTTGGTAATGGACAAAGAACATGTAAACGCTTACCATCACTTCCCATTTGCACTTCTGTGAGCAACACCTTGGAACATTTGAACACGTGCTATGTACTAGAGACACAGAGACGAGCAAGAAGATGCTTGGCCTCTAGAAGCTCAGCCTCATGAGGGAGAGACCCAGAAACACAACTGTGATACACTGTGGGGAATAAAATATGGTAACCTGGAGTGCCAGGAAAGTTTCACAAGGGAGAAATTCTCCGAGAGGGCCAGAGGTCAAAGAAAGGATTTGGAAGGAATGGAAATCTGAGCTTACACTGGAAAGACGTGGCACTAACCAGGGGAAATGGTGAAGAAAGGGCATCCGAGGCAGAAGGGACGGACCAGAAGCAGCGTGTGCGTCCCTGGAACCGAAAACAGCGCGCGCATCTGCAAAATGAGCCTGACAGTCCGTCAGAATGAGGTGAGAGCCTCAGGGGTGTTCGGCCGTGGGGAGGCAGAGGGGTGTTTAAGTACCGGCCACCCAGCACTTCTGCATCATGGACGGGCCACTTCAGTCTACTGGGAAGTGGCTCTGAGAAGACAAAGCAGAGGCAGAGAGGTCAGGTGGTGGGGACCTGCAGAGCCTCACGGAGGAGACAGATGCTGAGAGCTCCAGCCGGGCGGGGGCAACGCAAAGGGAGAACTGGAATCAAGAAATCCTTAGAAGATGGGTCAGTGGGGCTGGCAGGGCTGGCGGGGGCGGGGGCGGTTATGGGGCGCGGGTGGGCCTGAGTGCGTACTTGGATAGCCACACTAACTCAAGAGAACAAAAGGTCGAGTTTGCAAAGGGTAGAAGAGTTCAAGTTTAAACACACATACTGTTTGAGGCGCTGAGAAACACGCAGGTAGAGATGCCCAGCCTTCAGTGAAACATACAAAGAAGTGGAAAGCTCAGTGGAGATTTACACTACAAGTATAGAAAACTAAAAGACAACTTCTTCCTGAGCATTATATTTTAAGACTCTTCCCCAGACTTGGTTGGGCATCAAATCACCTCAGAAGCCTTTAAAATCCAGATTCCCAGGGGCCTGGGTGGCTCAGTCAGTTAAGCGTTTAAGGGTCTGACTTCAGCTCAGGTCATGATCTCATGGTTTGTGGGTTCAAGCCCCACATCGAGCTCTGTGCTGACAGCTCGGAGCCTGGTGCCTGCTTCACATTCTGTCTCCCTCTCTCTGTCCCTCCCTTGCTTGTGCTCTCTCAAAAATAAACACCAAAAAGAAAAAAAAATTTTTTTAATTAAAAAAAAAAAAAAAACCCACATTCCCTGACCCCACCCCAACTTACAGAACCCTATCTTTAAAATGGGATGATTTTTTTCTAAGGATACTTTCCACACAGTATAAAGAGATTTTCAAACTAAGGACGAGGGTGTGAGTCAGAACAGCATTCCAATTCTAACTCCACAATCCAGGAGTGTTGTGACCTTGTGCGTTACCTAACCTCTGTTAAGCCTTCATTTCCCGAGGGGAAGAGAGCTCCAAGTAGACCTCCCCACCAGGCAGGGGGGCGCAGTGAGAAGGACAGACTGAATAGACAGAATGTGGGAACTGCCCAGTAATTAAAAGCTGTTTTTTTCTTTTAATAGGAAAATCTCATCACCCATTATTCAAGTTCTGCATAGAACTTATCGGGTTTTTTTCCCTGGCTTTTTAATAGAATCTGTCTTTTCCTTCCTCCCCATCAGAATTAGAATGGAAGCTTCCTGAGAAGACCGGAAGCCTCAGCACCTAAACCCAAGCCTGGCATATGGTGGGTGTTCCCTGAATTTGGGAATAAATGATTCGGGTTACGAAAAATGAAAATACTTTTTTAAAAAGGAGAACAATCAACCTCTGACACGTTCAAAATCACCACCTATTCTAGTTCTCGCTGCCTCCATTCTAAAGAGAGTAACTTTTTCTTACCCTCAGGTCTCACCCTCAAAAGCAATGCCTTATACTTTGTAGTCACAACAACGGGTGTGCAAATCACACAGGAGTGCAGAGAGATGCGCACGACAGAACATGAAATGAGACACACATATGTGTACGTACATACATATGTGCATACACACACATACACACACCTCTATAACCACGATTACAACTGTGATTAAATATACAAGTGGAGGGGCGCCTGGGGGGCTCAGTGGGTGGAGCGTCCGACTTCAGCTCAGGTCAGGATCTCACAGCTCGTGAGTTCAAGCCCCGCGTTGGACTCTGTGCTGACAGCTTAGAGCCTGGATCCTGCTTCAGATCTGTGTCCCCCTCTCTCTCTGCCCCTAACCCACTCGCATTCTGTCTCTGTCTCTCTCAAAAGTAAATAAACATTAAAAAAAAAATTTTTTTTTTAAATACAAGTGGAAGCAAAAGAATGGAAGGAAATAAACCAATATGCTAACAGTACTTATGTTGCAGAGTCATGAATAACTAGAATGTTTTAGGCTTTTTCCCCCTTTATTCTGCTTCTAGGGCTATTTTTGAAAAGAGTTACATCACTTTTGAGAGAGAAACATTACTTTTCATGATTTTCTAGTTTGCCCAACTCTTATTCCAGAACTATTTGAGTATCTACCACATGGCAAGTGGGGTCTGGCTGGGGCCAAGGACACACAGGATGAGACACAGTCCCAAGCCTCAGGAGCTTCAGCCTGCCAGGAGAGACAGACACAAGAAACACGGGCTTGTAAGAAAGGCTGGAACAACGTGGCAAGTATACCAAGGGCTGTGGGGAGAAGAAATAAGGCAGCAATGAATTCTGCTCTGCGGCAGGAAAGGATTGAAAGAGGGGGCGGTGAAGCTAGGCCAGGAAGCGCACCTCCCCCCAGTCATGAGAGAACACCGTGCTGTTCTGTCCCAGCCCACTCCCAAAGCCGATCGTCTTGTGGGGCGACAACTACCTAGTCCCCCACTCTGTGCTAGTCTTTAAAGAACCTCATCATCCTGTTTCACCCAACCTCACAGATCCGCATTTCTAGATCACAAACAGATATACTCCGAGGAGCAATTAACATTTATTGAGCATTTACTTTGCGCTAGTCAAGGAGCTGATTTCTGTGCATGATCTCATTGGATCCTCAATGTGGCAGGAACTGATTATTATCCCCATTTTATAGGGAAATCGAAGTGGAGAGATTAAGCAACTTGCCCAAGGTCACACAGCTAGTAAGAGTTAGAAAAGGTGTCAAAACCAAGTATAACTCTAAACCTATGCACTTTGCCAACTAGCAAGTCTCTGCACCAGCCGACGCAGCTCTGCATGAAGACCCGCTTGTCCAGAGGAAACAGAAGAAACCTCATTTCCCTTCCAGTTAACTCCTCCCACATCAGCAAACTTAGTGTCAAGGAAAGACAGTAAGTGTCTGATGCACCTGGTTTGAGTCCTCAGGTCTCCACTGACCAGGACTCCACAAAGTGACTTAACCTCCCAGAACCCCAGTTTCACCGGCAAAATGAAAAATTTTTAAATGTGGGGCGCCTGGGTGGATCAGTCAGTTTAAGCATCGGACTCTGGATTTCAGCTCAGGTCATGATCTCGCGGTTGTGAGATGGAACCGAGTTGGGCTCCTCGATGGGCATGGAACCTGCTTGAAATTCTCTCTCTCTCTCTCTCTCTCTCTCTCTCTCTGCCCCTCCCATGCTCATACGCACACTTGCTCTCTTTCTGTAAAACTAACATAACATAATAAAATAAATAATAAAATAAAATAAAGTAAAACAAAATAAAAAAATGAAACCTAACACCCACGGGAATGTCGTAAGGCTAACTTGAGGAGAACAAAAGGCAGTGTACGAGCGAGGGCCTCATCAGTACCTGAAGGTGCCGTGGTGTTGGATGGAGACCTAGATCCATTTACACACCGTTAACTACCAGGCTGCCCATGTTCCCCACCACATTTTGGAAGGCTAGATCTAAACACAGAAAAGAATACTAAAAAAAGAAATTAGGTACCGGAAAGAGGACACAATAAAGGAGGGGCTTAAGTGGGTCCTCGAGCACCTGTCCACAATGGAGTGGAATTCTAGCTCCTCACCACCAAAGTGTGGTCTGAGTACCAACAGCGTCTGCATCATCATCCCCTGGGAGCTTGTTAGATATGCAGGTTCTCAGGCCTGACCCCAACCTACAGAAGCAGAAGCTGCATTTTGACAAGAGCACTGGGTGACGATATTGAAGTGATGAATGTTATATATTGTATCTTAGAGGCTGGTCTACCCACTGGGTGGCTTGAACGGCTTGAGCCAGAAGCTGAAGAAAGGAGTCAACAATAAATAACAAAATAAAAACAAAGCTTAAAAATACTGTAGGCCTAAATTAGTATCTGTGTACCAAACAAAAAAAAAAAAAAATGACAAACCTCGATACCAATTCAGAACCGTATACCGCGAAGAGAATTTTTAAATATAAGATGTCAGTACAAACTACAGCAGGGCCGGCCCTTCTCAGAAGAGACGAACCAGCAAAGTTTCCTCAGCAATGAATGAGACTATCTGTTCTACCTGCCTCGCAGGGTTAAATCCAACAGAGTACAAGAAGGCCCCTAAAGTGTAAAAAACTATGTACATGAACACGACAATTTTCTTTGAACTGAAAACTGCCTTCTGATCATACTGTTGGCATAAAACTGAAAGGGGCAGGGACCTAATTCAGACAACCCAACTGTCTCCTGAATTGCAATTCTAAATGCCCAAATAAATGTGTGTTTGCTTAAACAAAACAAAAACAAACAAACAAAAAACCAAAGGGGGCAAAGCAGTCTTTCATGGGAAGTATAAATAACAGGATGAGAGAAAGAGCAAGAGAGAGAGAGAGAAGAAACGAGGCTTACTGGAGTTAAAGACACCAGCAGGTGACTCCTAAGTACAGGGGACAGAACATCCAGTAAGGGAAAAACCGGTCTGGGTCTGTGTCACGGAAGCAGCAAACACACCTGTCAACGAGCTCCACTCGCAAAGGAGGGAGCCAGCATACGGCACTCACCCAGCAGGGCAGCCACTATGCCCACCAGCCCGGTGCCGGCCCCCAGCTCCACCGCGCGGCGGCCCCTCAGCTCCACAGCTCCCATCTCCAGATACGCGGAGAGAACGACGGCCTGAGTCAAAACACAGCGTTGCGTGTCAACGAGTGCCGAGGACCCCAAGGGTTTCAGGCGGGCTTTACACTGGCAGGAAGACATCACACCCTCTCTCCCACTGCAAGGTTGCAGTCCCAGTTTAACAACACACACAGAAACTCGGCTGCTGCTGGGAGATGACCCTAGAGCTAGAGCGGACGCAGCCTAGGCCCCACCGAGGTCCCTCCTGGGGACAGCAGGGGTCGATGACGCTGCCCACACAACATAGGGTGCTGCTCAATCTGGGAAGTTTCATTTCTTACTGTGTCACTTAAAGTTTACAAAACGACCCCGGTGGAGCTTACATGAACAGTCTCTGTGATTTTGCTTAAAGGAATGTCCAGTTCCTAACCCAAGTTCAAGGCAGCTAGGCCACGATGTCACCCAAAGGAAGAGGCAGAGTGGCTCCCGCCCGGGGCTCCTGGAGCTGGGTGCTCCTGCATCACTGGGGGCCCTCACCACATATTATCAGGTATGGGAAAGGAAGTTTTGGACACCTGATGCATGAGTTAGCATTTGCATACAATTCTATAAAAGCATTGTAGGAGCGCCTGGGTGGCTCAGTCGGTTAAGCACCCAACTTTGGCTCAGGTCATGATCTCACGGTTCAGTTCACGGGTTCAAGCCCCGCATTCGGCTCTGTGCTGTCAGCACAGATCCTGTCTCCCTCTCTCTCTCTCTAAAATAAACATTTTTTTTTAAAAGCATTGTATGTTGTTAACATGATTTTTAAATAGAATTTGTCTTTCACAGCCACATACTAGTAGCATAAGTAACAATTCCTCTTCTTGGTGAGCATTCAAAAGGCTCACCCATTCCTCACTATTATGTGCCCTATTAGTCGTTCTGGGAATACTTTCCATGTAATCACCTTGGACTAGATTCCTAGAAGAGGCTACAATACATTGAGATGTTTACACCTGAATGTTTCTCTAGCATCCCTGACGCAATGTTAAGACCACAAAATTACATCTATCATTTATCCAACATTAAATGAGTTCCCACTGCGAGCTGCTTGAGGGCAAGTCACTGTCACAAAAGCTGACAGAACAGTGCTGTGAGAGGAAGCAGTAAAACAAAGCAACTAATAGTATAATTTTGTGACCATTACAACTACGGAAAACTTCAGGAAAACATGTGATCTTCACTTTGGGCTCTCCCACTTTTTACAGTATTCTTTGTGCAATATTTTCAAAATGAAACTTAAGTGAAAAATTAACTTAATGAGAGTCCAAAGCAGTTAGGGGATTCCTGCCTTCCTTCCAGCTCTCCCTCCCTCTTTCCTGTTGGGTATATTACTGGCAAGTAATTTACTTTCCCTCAGCTTTCCTTTATTCACCCTCAAAATGCAATCTTTTGGGGTTGGGGAAGGGAGCAGGGAAGTAAGAGATTCCAATGGGTATAAGTATTTTTGGAGGGGCTGGGGGATGAAAATGTTTTTAAAACAGAGCATGGTGATGGTTACACCTCTCAGTGAATTTACTTTTTTAAAAAATCACAGAATTGTATAAACAGGTGAAATGTATGGTATATAAATTATATCTCAATAAATCTGTTATTTAAAAAAAAAAAAAAGAAAAAAAAGGAAGAAGAAGAAAGTCAGTCTTAAAATCAATTGTGGTCAGAGGCCCCAGGGTCTTACTTACCGCGTCCCAAACCACCGCGGCGACTCCCAGCTGTCTCCAGTCCTGCCGGATCCGGATCGTGTGGTTCGCAAAGGAGAAGGTGGCAAGAGGTTTGTGGAATTTCTGCAAGCCCATTACCGCTGTCTCCTCGTAGGGCACCAGGGCCATGTCACCTGCATCCAGCTCTCTGCTCCCTCAAAGCTGTTGGGCAAAAGAATCTCGCGTGACGCTAGGGCCAGAAATACTCATTCTCTTTTAAATCGCTCCAAATGTTTTTTTAAAGGTCGTTTTACATGTTCAAAAGAAGAAACACAGGTGGGGGGAACCTTTGTCTAATTCCTTTTGCATGGCTCTTCCCCTTCTGGGGAGAGAAATTTAGTCCTGAATCCATGCTAAAAGGTGTCTTTGGGCACAAGAACCCAAGACCGTGCAACTCCTGCAGGATGCCCTACGCACTCTGCTGTCACCACTGGCTGAATTCCGAACCCAGCCGCGTTAGAAGCGGAGCGGAGCGGCGCTGACAGCCCAGGGCCTCGGAGAACGCGGCTCTTTCTAAACTGGCCAGGCCCACGCAGACTGCAGCTACCGCCCGCTGCGGCCGGCAGGGTAGTTCCTGCTGTTTTGCTTAGGTGTTCCCTCCACCCCCTCTAAATTCAGTGCGTTCACTAGTCACCGCCGAGGACCCGAACCAGCACTTGGACTGGGTGTTAACGGTTTGATTATCCGGCTTTTTGACACCAGCTGGATATACACGGTCGACGCAGCTCCAGCTCGCCGAGACTGGAAGTGAAACACACTGGCGGATTCCGAGTCGCCGGCGGGGAGAGCGAGAGCCCGGGTCCGGGGTGGACTCGGGCGTCCGCGGCTCGGAGGCCTGCCCCGAGTCCCCCGAACCCGCCCCCCCGGCCCCCTCCTAAGGGCCGACAGGTACGCACTCGCTTCCGGCGGGCCCCAGGGCTCCGGGAACCGGTGGAAGTGGGGGTCGGGCAGCCGGTCCACTGGGCCCTTCGGGACCCCCAGCCACGTGGGACGGGCTCTACACCGGGAGTGCAAAGACACAGCCCAGCCCGAGGCGGGCCTCGCCCCTACTTACCACTGCGGATCCGACCCCGCGTGGCGCGCATTGTTTGCCCCGCCCCCAGCGCGGCTGCCGCAACCACCCGCCTTAAAGGGCCCGGACCCGAGAGACCGCCGGGCGCCTGCAGCGCGGCAGGCGGCGGGGGTGGGCGGCGCGCGCCGGAAGACACGCGTTTCCGGTCCCACCTCCCCCAGACAGGTGTTTCCCGAGCGCTGGGGTGCGCGGCGTCGCAGGGGTGCTGGCCGCGCCGTGGAGGAGGACGCTGGGGGAGAGGGCATCAGGCCTCCCTCCGGTGGGTCCCCAAAGTATTCAGACCACCAAATCGGTTTCCCAGCCGCCGAGGGCAGCGTGGGTGAAGGCAGCAAGGTGTGGAGCCGCGGGTAGGTGCGCGGAGAAGGCGCGGGGTGCTCTGGCGGCCGGTGACAGGGAGACCACCAACCTGGCGCTAAGGTCTTGCGCTGGTTCCACCTTCCTGTGAGCTCGTTCTCACCCCTGCGCAGGCGCGCGCGCACTGTGTGTGTATATGTGCGTGTGTGTATTTGCGTGGTTTGGTTTTGGTTTTTTTCTAGTTTGTGTGCTCTCCTGTTTTTCCTGTTAAAGGTGGCCAGTTAGCAGGTGTAGGAGAAAGTTTGCTCCGAAGCATACGTGGTCACCCATTTGTCCTCGCGTCACCAAAGTGAGGACCGAATTGGCGTCATCACCGCTTGGTGGCAACAGAGTAGGAAAAGTGACAAAGCCCTTGTCAACTAGAGCGCGAACTCAGAGTCCGCACGCGGCGCCTGGGCCTCCATAGTAAAACGGGCTCCGGGGACGCAGGGAAGCCGGGGGGCGCGCGATTGGCCCCACACCCGGTCCCGGGCGTTGCTGCAGTCCCAAGGCTCTAGTCTCCCTCCTTCCAGTGCCCACGTTGGTGCACCTGCCGATACGACACCTGTGTTTGACGTGAAAGCCACTGACCTAGGCTGCTGGCCCTTGGAAAGCGCGGCTGGAGTGAGCACCCAAGCGTGCGACCGCGCGGGGTGTCCTCTTCTCGGGAAAGGTTTCCTTTCCTTCCAGTACTCTGACCTCCAGCCCCGTCCCCCACCCACCGCCGCTCGGTCACGGCGATTCTCAGCCCCGGCTGCACGTTAGAATGTAGGAGAGCGCTTTTCACTCCCCGCCGCCTGGACTCTGCCAAGGGAAAGTCTCAGTGTGAGGAGACCCGAGCACTGGTACTTTTAAGAGCTTCCTGGTAATTCCGCTTGAGACCCGCTCCAAGAGCCTCAGGCCAACCCTAAACCATCCCCTCGCCTCACCTCGCCCCTCCCCTCCTACAGGGGGCGTGCCGGCCTCTGTAGGCATTTCTTTAACCTTCCAGCAGAAGGCTGAGGCTGCAAAGCGGACTTCAGTGAACTTCCAAGATCAGCAGTGAAGGTCTTTTACCAACTTTTTTTTTTCTTTGCTCAGTTTATTTTTATTTAAAAAATTTTTCTGTAAGAGAATTTATTTTTGAAGCAGTCTTAAGTTCACAACAAAATTGGAAAGAAGGTGCAGATTTCCCATTCACTCCCAGCCCCAGCACATGCAGAGCCTCCCCCCATTATCAATATCCCCTAGCAAAGTGGGACATTTTTACAATTCATTAACCTCCATTGACACATCACTATCACCCAAAGTCCATAGTTTATCTTAGGGTTCGTTCTTGGTATTGAGCATTTTATGAGTTTGGACAAATCTATGATGGCATATATCCACCATTATAGCATCATGTAGAGAAGTGTCACTTCCCTAAAAAAACCCGTGCTCCATCCATTTATCTCCCTCCCTCCTCCATAACCCCTGATCTTTTTACTCAACTCCCATGGGTCCATACAAAAGAGTGCAATTACTGGATCTTATGGTAAAGGAATGTTGAGTTTTATAAGAAGCCACCAGACTTCCCAACTGGTCGTACCATTTTGCATTCCCACTGGCAACGAATGACAGTTCCTGGAGTTCCTGTTGCCCCACATCCTTGTCAGCATTCAGGCGTTGTCAGTGTTGTGAATTTTAGCCATTCTGGTGGGTGTGTTGTAGTTGTCGTAATTTGCAATCCCCTAATGACCTACGGTTGTGGAGCATCTTTTCATATGCTTATTTGCCACTGTGTATCTTCTTTAATGAAGTGTCTGCTAAGTCTTTGACCCACTTTTTTCTTTATCCTATCTTATTTATTTTCCAGCTTTTTTGAGATATCATTGACATATTTAAGTTGAAGGTACACAGGGTGATGATATGATACATGTATATACTGCAAAATGATGACTACAGTAAGGTTAGTTAACACATCCACCATCTCACATACTTATAATTTTGTGCACGTGTGTGGTGAGAGCATTTAAGATTTATGGTCTTAGCAACTATCCAGTACGTGTTAACTGTAATCACCATGCTGAATATTAGATGCCTAGAATTTATTCATCCTATAACTTTGTACCCTCTGAACAGCATCTCCTCGTTTCCCCCACCCCCAGCTCCTGGCAACCATCATTCCACTCTGTGTTTCTATGAGTTTGGCTTTTTTAAAAATAGATACCACATATAAGTCATATTATAGAGTGTTAGTCTAGCTTCCATCACTTAGCATAGGGCCCTCAAGACCCAACCGTGTTGTTGCCAATAGCAGGATTTCCTTCTTTTTTATGGATGAATAATATTCTAATACATATGATATATATTATATGATATATATGTCACACCATACACCACATTTTCTTTATTCATTCGTCTGTCAACAGAACTAGGTTTCCATGTCTCGGACATTGTAAATGATGCTGCAATAAGTGATATTTGCAATGCTGTAAATAATGAGGGTGCAGGTATCTTTTCAAGATAGCGATTTTGTTTCCTTCAGATATAAACCCAGAAGCGGGATTACCGGATCACAGGTAGCTCTGTGTTTAACTTTTTGAGGAGCTTTCCACACTGTTCATATTGTTTTCCGTAGTGGTTGTACCAAATTATATTCCCACCAACAGTGCACTAAGGTTCCCTTTTCTCCACATCCTCTCCAACACTTGTTATCACTTGCCTTTTTGGTAGTTGCCACTCTAACAGATGTGTGGTGATATCTCAGAATGCTTTTGATTTGCATTTCCCTGATGAGTAGTGATGCCGAGCATCTTTTCATGTATCTGTTGTTTGGCCCTTTTTTTTTTTTAATTTTTTAATGTTTATTCATCTTTTTGAGGGGGGGAGGGGCAGAGAGAGAGAGGGAGAAACAGAATCTGAAGCAGGCTCCAGGCTCTGAGCTGTTAGCACAGAGCCCAATGTGGGGCTGAACCCATGAACCGTGAGATCGTGACCAGAGCTGAAGTCAGATGCTTAACTGCCTGAGCCACCCAGGCGCCCTCCATTTTTAATCTGATTATTTGCTTATTGTTGAGTTTTAAGAGTTCTTTGTATATTTTGGATAACAATCTTCTATCAGATATGTCTTTTGCAAATATTTTCTCCAAGTCTGTGGCTGGTCTTTTAATTCTCTTGACTTTTTTTTCTCTCTGCTTTTGCAGAGCAGAAATTTTTGTTATAATAAAGTCCACCTTACCAATTCTTACTTTCATGGATATTGCCTTTGGCATTGCATCTAAAAAGGCATCACCAAACCCAAGGTTATCTGCATTTTCTGCTGTGTTATCTTGTAGTTTTATTGCTTTGCATTTTAATTTAGGTTTGTGGTCCATTTTCAGTTAATTTTTATGCAGGGTGCAAGGTCTGTGTCTAGACTCATGTTTTTGCATGTGGATGTCCAGTTGTTCCAGCACCATCTGTTGAAAAGACTGTCTTTTCTTCATTGTATTGTCTTTTCCAAGATCTTTGTCCAAGATCAGTTGATTATATTTATGTAGGTCTGTTTGTGGGCTCTCCATTCCACTAATCTGTTGGTCTGTTCTTTCACCAGTTGTCTTGATTATTGCAGCTTATAGTAAGTCTGAAGTCAGGGAGGCAGTCCTCCAACTGCCTTCTCCTTCAATATTATTTTTTCTTGTCTGGGCTTCTCTCCCTCTCCTTTTCCCTCTCCTGGGGTCTCCTTTCTCTCTTACCTCCTCTACGTCTCTATGCTGCTACTGCCTCTCAGCTTTCCTCTCTTCTCATTTTCTTCTTCTCTCTCTTTGTCCCTTTCCTGTGGGGAACCAGGATGGGGCACAAGAAAGATGGTGAAAATGTAAATTCTGCCTCTAGTACTTTAATTGGGGTGACAAGTAACTCCTAAAGCTCCCTAGACCCCAGGCTCCTCGTGCATAAAGCCTGGCCCCTCCTTCCTTCCTTCTCCCTCCTCTCTGCTGTTGATTCTCAAATCACACCAAAGTCTTTACAAAACAAAACCTTCACAACCTCTCCAGCACTCCACTCACATAGGACGTTTCTCTGATTGTATTTACTTACAGTTTATCTAGAAGCTGTCCTTCACTCTTTCTCAGTACACCGAATAGCAGAAGCTGACAGAACACAGGTGTGAAAGAGATGGAAATTTCAAGCATTAGGTAGAAGTTTTGAGTGGGTGGTGTAGTTTAGCTTTCCAGTAAAGTAGATCTTGTTTTGGAGCTCTGCCTAGCTCATAATGACTCCTGGGCCCCCAGTGGCAGCATCAACTAAGACTACAGACCACCTTTATCCATCCGGGATTCTAAGACCTGAAGACAGTTCTCCTGACAGTCTTGCTGGGGATATGCAAAAAATAGATTCACTTTCTCCATGATCCAAATTTCAAAGTGCAGTTCAACCATAAGGTAACAATCTGTAAATGATTGTGCTTTTTCCTAACAGCAAGGGGAACTGGGCTTCTTTTCTGGGTCCCCTCCTGGACCCAGACAACTGAAAAGGGAACGTGTTTGGGCGTCTCCTCCAGCCCAGTGGGTTCCCTATGCACCTTTAGACTGTTGGCCTCTTCATGCCCACGCACCCCCTTGTAGGAGACAAAACTTTGGATGGGATAAAATGTAAGTAACTACACCCAGAGGCCTAGGGTTGATAGCTTTTTATTTTTATCCCCATGATCAAATTGCCTTTTCTCGACCACCTCCCCAGAGAATAATGATGGAAGGGTGCTTATTGTATTGTCCCTTCTGTTTTTTGGAACTAGTCCATGTACTAGGTCATAGCAGAAGCAGCCACCTTGGTACAACATGATATCACCCTGGGCCAGCAGGCTGGGGACGTAGTTCTCTCCACAGAGCGAGAAATCAGAATGGCTATTGGACATCTGTTATTGTGATCAGCCCAGCATCCATGTCCCATTTGGCTGGTAGCAGATCCCTTCTGCTAGTGGTCAAGAGCCCGGCCTTTGTGGCCTGGGAGTCTAGGTCAAACCCCAGCTCTTGCAGCTTACAACTCTGAGGCCTTGACTAAGACGCATTCATAAGTGCCTCAATTTCCCCACCTATAAAAGGGGATAAAGTGCCGATTCAATTAGTAAACAGACATGATGCTGAGTTTAAAACAATTTAACTTATCTAAAGTACCATACCCAACAGTCAACTTCATGTAGCATTTGCTCTTAATATGTTTGGGGTAGGGCTGACCTTGGCCCTGGCTCCAGGCCTAGGCAATGAGCATTTCCTTCCACCTGCCTGTGGGTGGTCCAAAGGCAGGCATGTGACCAAAGCTGGGCTTACCTACAGCGGTTCCTGAGACCTGCTGGGACTCTCCAAAAAGTAGAGTGTTGGCAAAGGATATAAAGTCTGGAGGTCCTGTTGGTCACCTGGTCCCAAGAGGGCTGAGCCAGCAGAGGAGGGGGGGGCTGCCTCTTACAGTGCCCTGTGACCACCAGGATCCAGCTAGCTGGGAATTTTCAGTTATTTGAGCTGTTCAATTCCCTAATTAGCTTAAGCCAGGTTGAACTGCTTTCTTTTGTCCCCTGCAGAAGCAAAACAATCCTGATGCATTCAGTCTGGGCTGGACCCTTGAACAAAGGAGATGTAAAGTCCATCAGCATGGTGTGCGTGGAGTGTGTATGGGGTTGCAGAGAACAGCTGGGGGCTCTCCTGTCCACAGCCTTTCCTGGCTGCACCTGGGTTCCCAGGGCCCATGGGCCACAAGTGTAACCTGAAGATACATTCCCTTCTCTTGCTTAAGCTGGCTTGAGTGCCTGATGCACACAAGAGTCATGATGAGTAGTATGTTTTCTATTGTTTGTTTTTAGAAAGTGCAAAGTAGACCGAATGTAAACATTCTATAAGATCCCGGTGTATAATTTAGCCATATCTAGCTTACTGTCGTACTTGCCAAACAACAGACAACGATCCTAGCAGATGAACATGTGTTTGAAAGACAAAAGTCTCCTCTCCACACTCACTGTCAACAGATGACCAGAGTTAGCACAGACTTTGATAAATGTTGGTGGAATGGAAGCATGATCTCCGGAGACATCTTTCTGCCCATTCTAGGAGGAAGAGGTGGCCCCTCCCTATACCAAAAGTGCCACCTCCACCGCAGTGCAGTGCAAGAGTTGGGAGGTTGGGGGGCACCTGGGTGGCTCCAACTTCGGCTTAGGTCATGATCTCACTATTGGTGAGTTCGAGCCCCTGTCCGGTTCTGTGTTGACAGCTCAGAGCCTGGAGCCTGCTTTGGATTCTGTGTCTCCCTCTCTCTCTGCCCTCCCCTGCTTGCATGCACACTCTCTCTCCTCTCTCTCTCAAAAATTAATTAAAAACAAACAAAACACACACACACACACACACACACACACACACACACTGGAGTACTGTGGCTGACTCCCCAGCCAGCACCCCGCCACCCCATGGGTCAGTGCCCTGTCTTGCTGGATGACCCTGCCACCTCTCCTTCTAGAAGCCCACTGCCATCACTCGGCCCGCACATGATCTTTATAGCTATGCATTTTAGCGGCTCTCCATTACCTACAAGTTCACTGCATCAAAATTCAAAGACCTCATTTGTTTTCCTTTATACTCTGCCTTGTTCCAGAAAATATTTAAGGCAGTATCTCTCTCTCTCTCTCTCTCTCTCTCTCTCTCTCTCTCTCTTTTTTTTAATATTCTCCATGATCTCACTATAAAACTAGACCTTCAAAATAGTTTTAGAACTCAAACCAAATTATTAGCTCAGTTTGGTCCTGTCATCTGTTGGTTTGAAGGGGATCTCTCCAGGGGGCATCTACTCTGTGCTGGGCACAGGACTGCAGTTGAGACCTCAGTCTTAGGGTCTTAGGTTCAGCTGGGCCTCCAGCCCATGAAGTCAGTGTATTAGTTGCCGAGAGCTGCCATAATAAGGGACCACTAACTGGGTAACTTACAAAACACAGCCTCCCAGTTCTGGAGGCTGAGTCTGAAATCAAGGTGTAGGCCACCCATAGCCCCTCCAAAGGCTCTCTGGGAAGAATCATCCTTGCCTCTTCCAGCTTCTTGTGGCCCGTGGCCTTCCTTGCCTCGTGGCAGCGTACCCCAGGCCTCTGCCTCCATCTTCGTGTGGCCGTCTTCTCCCTGGGGCTCTGTCTCCAACTCTCCCAGTCTTTATAAGGACACCAGTCATTGGATTTAGGGCTCACCCTAATGCAGTACGACCTCATCTTTAAGTAAATCTGCAAAGACCCCATTTCCAAATAAGGTCACATTCACAGGTCCTGGGTGTTAAGGCTTCAGCATATCTTTTGAGAGGACACTATTCAACCCATAACAGCCAAAGCAGCAAGAACAAATGAGGACAAAAATTCAACGAAAAATGTTTTTTTAACTCTGGATTTGACTAAAACTCACCATTTTGTAGTGGAAACTGGAATAGGATAGTGGTTGAGAATGTGGGTTATTGGATCATAGTGTCTGAGTTGAAATCCTGCAAAGATCTGTTTCCTTCCTTTTGTGAAAGTAGAATAATAGTAATGCCCACATCATTGGACTGTTTGGAGGAGGGGTGGTCAGTGAGCTAAAACATCAATCACCACATACAATACCTGCATGTAATCTTTTTAAAAAAGTTTTTTTAATGTTTATTCATTTTTGAGAGAGAGTGTGAGTGGGGGAGGGGCAGAGAGAGAGGGAGACACAGAATCTGAAGCAGGCTCCAGGCTCCGAGCTGTCAGCACAGAGCCCAACACAGGGCTCAAACCCACAAACTGTGAGATCATGACCTGAGCCAAAGTCAGATGCTTAGCCGACTGAGCCACGCAGGCACCCCTGCATATAGTAATCTCTTAATAAGACCATCTATTATTAACTCAGCAGTATTTGACTATTCTGGTTTACTCTTTTCCGTTTCTCATTTAGAATCTTAAAATTTCCAAAAACAAGAACACTTTAAATAAATCCACTCTGTTAACAGCCTTAAATCAAAACATTATTGTGCGCTTAGGCAGGTCTTATCTGTCATTTTGTAAATGGGCTACTCTGTGTTCCCCTTCTGTTAAAGCAACAGGGATTATAAATATCAAGTTCTTTTGACATTGGATTCTATTACAGTGAATGATCTGCTCACATGGGTAACCCTCTATGTGAAGGTAAAATGGACTATAAATATCAAGCCATTGTGGCATTGTATAGCCACTGCAGTGAACAGGAAGAGAGTGGCCACTTGATTTATTTAAACTGAAATTTGCCATAATGATAGCAGCATGAGACAACACCAAGCCATCACCCAAGTTCAAGAGCTGTCTACACAGTATGCAGTTAAAATGAATTTTGTTACCGTGAAATTTCACCTGTGATGATTTTTTTCACTAATGTGGGCCAAGACAAATTGGTTAGACTACTAATCTCCTAAAAGTATAAGCCTTCAGGGACTGAATGTTGTGAAAGCAAATTGGACACATTTTTCTACTATTCTTGAGAAAGCATGGAGTTGAGAAAAGGAACAGAAAGTTGAAGAAATTTCTTTAAATTTATTGTTAATGTTCCTGTCCGTATTTTTTAGAATGCTTGATTCTAATCCAAGCTACTATGATGAAGGTTTTGGGTTAATCTTTTATTTAACGTAATATAGATTAGTATTATAGTTGTACTATAACCTCATTTTAAAGATAAAGAAATTGAGGGGCGCCTGGGTAATACAGTCAGTTGAGTGTCCAACTCTTGATTTTGGCTCAGGTCATGATCCCAGGGTCGTGGGATGGAGTCCGCATTGGGCTCCTCGCTGAGCAGGAAGCCTGTTTGAGATTCTCTCCCTGTCTCCCTATGCCCTTCCCTGATGTGTGCACACTCTGTCTCTAAAATAAAAAAGTAAAAAAATTTTTAAAAGAGTAGAAAGATAAATTGAGACATAGACATTTTCAAAAGATTTTTTTTTTAACATTTATTTATTTTTGAGAGACAGAGAAAGAGTGTGAGCCGGGGAGAGGCAGAGAGAGAAGGAGACACAGATCTGAAGCAGGCTTCAGGCTCCCAGCTGTCAGCACAGAGCCTGATGCGGGCTTCGAACCCACAAA
This sequence comes from Panthera onca, assembly GCF_046562875.1. NCBI lineage: Eukaryota > Metazoa > Chordata > Mammalia > Carnivora > Felidae > Panthera > Panthera onca. The sequence continues at coordinate 28,850,288 of NC_138346.1, read as the reverse complement.
CTGCGAGATTATGACCTCAGCCAAAGTCAGATGCTTAACTGACTGAGCCACCCAGGTGCCCCTCAAAAGATATTTTTTAATCTGAGACTCTTAATTGCTATACACTAGAGTTTAAAGTGTTATCAGAAAACACATTGCCTTTAACTTCTAACCCAGTAGCACTTCTCAAATATTTTGGTCTCGAGATCCTTTATGCTCTTTAAAATTATTAAGGACCCCAAAGAACTTTTCTTTGTATGGGTTCTATCTACTAATATTTATCATATTAGAAATTTTAAGTTTTAAGAAATTAAAACTTAACGCAGTGGGGCTTCTGGGTGGCTCAGTCAGTTAGGCGTCCAACTTCAGTTCGGGTCATGATCTCACGGTTCGTGGGTTTGAGCCCCGTGTCGGGTTCTGTGCTGACAGCTCAGAGCCTGGAACCTGCTTCAGCTTCTGTGTCTCCCTCGCTCTCTGCCTCTCTCTCTCTCTCTCTCTCTCTCTCTCTCTCTCTCTCTCAAAAATAAGTAACCATTACAAAAAATTTTAAAAAAACCCAACACAGTAAATTATATTGTTAATTCATTTTAAGGTAACAATTTGACTTCGGTTACACATTAGCATCACAGCAATGACATCATCGTGTGTAGAGCACTTCTGGAAGACTCCATAGTATACTCTTGAGAGAATGAGCAAAATACCAAACATCTTAGTATTATTATGAAAATAGTCTTGATCTTGTGGATTCTCTAGAAAGGTCTCAGGATTCCCCAGGAGCTGAAGGCCAGACTTTGAGAACCATTCATCTAAACCATTCCTACATCTGCATAGCAAAACTGTGTTTTTTGTCCAAACTACTGCTTTTAAGGAATAAATAACAAGAATACTTGTAAAACTCTGAGCTTCTAACACTGAATATATATATATATATATATATATATATTAGATATGTTATCAATTTTCCTGTTCTCTTTAACATGGAAGCAACATAGGCAACACAAGAGTTTGTGTCTGAGGGGACTCTGGAAGCTGGTGTCCTGGGTTCTAACCCCAGGTCTGCCACTTAGCTGCATGGCCTTGAGGGGTCATGTAGCATCTCAACCTCAGTATCCTGTCTATAAAATGAACAGGCTATTCCCATTGACCTCAGAGGCTTGCTGTGAGGATTAATTGAAATAATCTCTGTAAGGGAAGGGCTTTCCCAGCCCCCTCCCAGGTAACTTGGGGCCGTGTAGCTGGGCTGTGGCCACTAGGATGAGGGCCATGTCACGTCCCTCACCCCAGAGCCCTCTCTTGCCCATTTCACACCCTCAAAGGTGGACAAACTGGAGGAGCTGGATTTCTGAGTCCCTGGATTGTGACGTGAGCAAGAAATAAACCTTTGTTGTGGTAAACCACTGAAATTTTGGAGTTTACTCACCATTGCAATGTTTGTTGCCTGGCCTCTCTTCACTAATACACAAGGACCGGCCATGTGAGTGAAAGGAGAGGACTCTAAGGGGGTGACATTTCAATGGAAGTTTAAAAGATTAGTTGGGGTGCCTGGGTGGCTCAGTCGGTTAAGCGTCCGACTTTGGCTCAGGTCATGATCTCGTGGTCCGTGAGTTTGAGCCCCACGTCGGGCTCTGTGCTGACAGCTCAGAGCCTGGAGCCTGTTTCAGATTCTGTGTCTCCCTCTCTCTCTCCTCCTCCTCCACTCATGCTCTGTCTCTCTCTTCCCAAAAATAAATAAATGTTAAAATAAATAAATAAATAAATAAATAAATAAATAAATAAAATAAAATAAAATAAAATAAAAGATTAGAAGCTTCAGAGAGTAGATTTGAAGGAAAAGGCTCCCTAAAGGTGGGGGCAGGGAGGCATTCCCAGCCACAGAATAGAAAATGCAAAAGCCTCCCTCACCCCCGCACCCTGACCCCCATCCCCGGCCAAGGGGAGAAACTTTCCAGAGACCAGCCTCAATCAAGGGGGACATGGCATGAGACCACTGTGAACACTAAGTCCCACTGAAACCTTTGTGGTCCCCAAACCCCACTAACGGCTCGCAGCAGGTGGGAGAAACGTCTCTGCATCATCTACCCAGCCCCTCTGTGGGAGCCACAGAGCCCTGCGTGACACCGCGGGGTGAGACTGGCTGCCCTGGATGACACTCATCTACACTCAAACAGTGACAGTCTTAAGCACATGCACGAAGCCTAAGGAATAAAGATCGGGTTGGTGTCAGTAAAAGATAAGCGTATATAGTCCTGGCATTACCACATTCACCACCGTCCTTCTCAAGTTCTGTAGCTTCTCAGTGTCCAAGTTTTCATAGGGCCTCACTGCCGCAGAGCAGAGGGGAGCCACCCAGCATTGTGCTCTGAGGGAATGTGCAACATAATAGCAACGTGTGGGTTTTTCATTCTTCCAGGGAAGGAATACCTGTTCACAGCCTTTGGCCCGTGAGCCCCATGTTCTCCTTCTTCAGCACAATGGAGGCAGCAACTTGGGGAGAAGTTTTCAGTGTTGCCTCCCGGTGGGTTTCGAAAACACAGCTATGGTATTGAAAGAACTGCTGAGTAAATATCTGTTGAATGAATGAGCGAACGAATGAATGTTACGATTCAGAACCAGAACCATCATACCACATTACTGCCTACCTTACTTCAAAGGTGTTTAGTTCAGATTCCACTTATTAGACACTTCTGAGTCAACGGTGCCTAAGAGTTCGTAACAGCTTTCATCTTTTACACGTGTTTTAACAGCCTGGGGTTCAGCAATACCCATGGGGTGGTGCCGTTTGGGTAAGGAACTGTTAACTTTATCTTTTGATGATTCTGGGGAAAGAGATGGAACCATTGGCCTTTCATTTGCCTGTGCTTGTTAATTTATGTGTAACCATCAAAGTGGATACATTTTACATGCGATCAAAAGAGGTCATCGGGGCACCTGGGTGGTTCAATCCGTTAAGCAGATGACTTTTGGCTTCCGCTCAGGTCATGATCTCACAGTTTCATGAGTTTGAGCCCCGAGTTGGGCTCTGTGCCCATAGCTCAGAACCTACTTGGGATTCTCTCTCTCTCCCTCTCTCTCTCTCTCTCTCTCTCTCTCTCTGCCCTCCCTCTCTCATGTAAATAACTCACAGCAGCGCCCCTCCTCAGAAGACGCAGGGCATTTGGAGTTTCCTGATGGGTGTAAGGATGTTTTCCAGGTGGGATGATGGAGGTAGAGTCACGTGCACACGTGACCAGGGAGGATGGGGCCCTGAGGGTCCAGGGCAGGACGCAGGAAGCTGTCCACAACCTTCAGACAGCTTTGGCCTACAGAGGCCTTTTGTATCTCCGACACCATGGTGTTTTGTTTTTTTAGTTTTATTGTCAACATTTAAGAGTAGGGAGGTATCAGGTAAAAATCAGGGTCTCGGGCTTTCTTTAAAAATTTTGAAATATCTGGCCAAAGTGGGTCCAAATGCCCAAGATAGCGACGAGCTAGAGCTGAGCTGGCCCTGCCCTCACTGGACGGTATGCTGTCTCTTCAGTTTGCCGCAATACCCACCCCCCATCCCCATTCCTTATTGCTTTGCCCTTAGCTGCCTTCATTCACTGACAATACTGTTGGGGTTTGTGAAGGGACCCCAATGAATAGCATCTCTGCTGTTCCTTGGGTCCTAAACAAGCTGAGAAATAAGACAGTATATAAAACTGGAAGCAAAAAACGTCTCCTTTATTTACTGAGAACGAAGCAGTTGGAAGGCATGGCTTATGTCAGGCAAAACCAAGCTGACTCAGCTGGCTGCGTTCAGGGGTCGCTGGATCAGGACAGGCCTCCCACGTCATTCTTACAGCACGGAGCAGCCGCAGAGAGCTGAGGTTCTGCGTGCGCGCCCGCCCCCCAGGAGAAAAGGGACAGAACCGATCCACATGTCAGGAGTTTTGTCTTCGCAGAACGTGTCTGAGGGCAGAGAGCATGGCAGTCAGGGAACTGCCAGAGGAGGGAGGGAGCACTCCTCACTGACCTGGCCCTCAAAGGCACTGGGGCTGATGAAGGCTGGAGGAAGATTCCTTGTCTTGACAAGCTAAGCATAGAACTCGGGATGTGCTCCCATGCTTGTGGTGATTTTCTTCAGGGGGCCCTTAGATCAAGGTAAGTAAATGTGGCAACCTTCAGCAACCATGGAAACAAAGTTTCTGGAAAGAAAGAAGCAGCACTCACCATCCATCTACTGGGGTAAATCAACTGGAATGAAGGGCATTGAAAACAAGAACAATAGAATAAAAAGACAAAGAACTGAAAGGGAATCCAAGATGTACTTTATGATATAGGCACTAAACTTGCAGGAAAACAAGAGACAGCCCCAACATAGACTGGCCACCAGTAGAGTCTGGGGGCCAGTCACGGAGGCATAAGCTTGTTCATTGAGTGCCGGTAAGAGCCACACACATTCCCAACCGTGCCAAGTACGTAACGTTAACCCCTTGAGAGATGAAGAAACCGAGGCCCCGAGTGATTGATTCGATGGGGCCGGTGGAGGGATTGCAGGGCCAGTGTCAACGGCTCCAAAGCCCTTTCCCTCTCCCTGCCTGTCCTTTTGGCCAAGAGTAAGCTGCTTCCCCGAGTGCAGGGGCAGGCTGAGGCCAGCGAGGTGGCCAAGGCAGGGCCTTCAGAGAGCTGCAGGGCTGGAGTCAGAGCCCTGACAGGGCTGGGAACTGCAGCCTGCCCTGCTGCTGGCCGTGGCCTCTCCCTGCTGATACGCTGGCTACCTGGGGTCTGTGATGCTGTGACCTGACCTTTCCCACCCTCTGGCTGCCCACTCCCCACAGAACAGACATGGGGAAAAGGGCATGAAATCGGCCTCCACACACACGGTGTTTGACCCTCTGCTCCATCAGCAGCAAGTTTTCCACAAAAGAAGGAGAGCTATGGGGCACGATTTTGTTGTCGGGGCTTCCTTGACTCTTGGTTTATTTGTGAGGCCGCCAGCATGCAAACCTCAGTCATACCTACACAGGGTCGTGTTCACTCAGTGGTTCTCCAAGAGATCAACTAGGGAAAATCCCTTAACAGGGAATGTTTTTAGAAGGAACATATGGGGAATCAAAAAAAGGGCTAAATATAAACCTGTATTTACAGAACGGAATAAGGAGCAATGGAAAGCCGAACAGAAAGCTGGATGGAGAAGTTTTCTCCTAAAACAGGTTTTTTCAGTGGGTGTGAGTGTGCATTTTGCAGTATATGTGAATTTGTAGAACACTAGAGTTGCCTGTAATTGAACAAACAAACAAAGAACAGCTTCTGATGCCAAAAATAGTTCTGATGCCAGTCATATTATGGACGTGCCTGAGGCCACTAACTTCATCAGAGATAAACCCCTGTGGGGGGCGCCTCAGTGGCTCAGTCAGTTGAGCATCTGACTCTTGCTTTCGGCTCAGGTCACGATCTCATGGTTCCTGGGATCAAGCCCCCAGGTCAGGCTCTGCACTGACCGAGAGGAGCCTGCCTGGTATTCTGTCTCCCTCTCTCTCTTTGGCCCTCCCCTGCTTGTGCTCTTTCTCTCAAGATAAATAAACATTAAAAAAAGAAAGAAACCCACTTGATTGTATTACAGACATAGACATGATCAAATGGAGCACAGACTTTTAAAATAGAAGTTCCAGGGGTGCCTGGGTGGCTCAGTTGGTTAAGCATCCGACTTCAGCTCAGGTCATGATCTCATGGTTGTGGGTTCAAGCCCCACGTTGGGCTCTGTGCCGACAGCTCAGAGCCTGGAGCCTGCTTCGCATTCTGTGTCTCCCTCTCTCTCTGCCCCTCCCCTGCTTGTGCTCTGTCTCTTTCTCTCTCTCAAAAATAAGTGAACATTAAAAAAAAAAAATAGGAGTTTCATATTAAGGGCATTTTTTAGGTAGCTAAAGCAACTCTGAGTAATGAGTTACATCATTAATGCTGAAAGAAAAACGAAGCAAACCCTGAAGTTAGGGCACGTTGCAGGCATGAAAGAAATTTCCATGGCCCAATGAGGGTGAGGAGGGAATGAACAACTATGTATTGAGCAGCTACCACATGCTGAATGGGTGACAGGCATCCTCTTGTTTGACCTTCATGATGTTGCTAAGATGAGATGATTTCTCCCCTCCCTGGAGACTGAAAAACCTCAATATCAAAAGTTATATTGCCAGCATACGGCAGGCTTGCGATCCAAAGCTAGTTCCAATCCAGTTGTCTGGCTCCAAAGACCCTTGCCCTTTCAGATACCGCATGGCCCTTCAGGGTGGCATCAGCAGGCCCTGGGCCTGACTTTCTCATTCCTTCTCTGTACAGAGACTTCACATGTTTGCACAATAAATACTTCACTCACTTGGATCATTCTGATGCAAAACCTAACCTCAAAGGGTGGGTCCTCATGGTGCTTCTGCTTCACTTTCCTTTACTCAAATGTCAAGGCAGTCTTTGAACAAGCAGATTAGCCACTGATTGCTAGATAGCAGAGAATAAGTAGAGCGAGAAAGGCTTCTGGTAGTCCGGCTTCTCTGGACTTGGCCCTCATAGAAAGTTTGCATCAGAGGGCACAGCATTCATTTTACTGAACAGTAGTTTAAAGTGCCCGTCTAGGGGTGCCTGGGTGGCTCAGTTGGTCAAGTGTCCAACGTTGGCTCAGGTCATGATCTCACAGTTCATGAGTTCAAGTCCCACATTGGGTCCTGTGCTGACAGCTCAGAGCCTGGAGCCTGCTTCGGATTCTGTGTCTCCCTCTCTCTCTGCCCCTCCCCCGCTCACACCCTGTCTCTCTCTGTCACTCAAAAATGAATAAACGTGAAAAAAAAAAGTGCCCATCTACAGCACCCCATAGAAAGTGCCTACTTATACAGCCAGCTGTTCGGCGGTAGAGGAGGTCTAGCTGCCTAAGAAATGTATAAATAGTCCACCTGCTCAGACAGGAGACAACCCACTTTCCTGCAAGTACCCTAGAGGGCTACATTCTAACGTGCAGAGCCCAAAAGACAGTATCACTGAGCAGCAAGAAGGAACATTGGAACTGCCAGTTCTCTATGTCTTTTTAATCTCACCCTTTAAAATTTCGAGTTTCATGTAATAGGTTTATATGTACTTAATACATGGGTATTATAATACATGCATAGATTTTGTTAGTAGATGTAAGCTGGAAAAACATGCTTGAAAATTGCCAACATAGGTGCAAAACCAAAAAATCTTGGGGCCTCTCTGCCTAGAGGAAGGTGAGTATCAGAGGAGGTGGTGACAAAAGCTTGCCCCTGAATTCCTAAGATCCAAAAAATAAACTCAAATTGCCTGGGTCACGGTGCACAGAGAGGTGAACCTGCCAGAAGCAAGGTACAATTGGACGTCTCCCTGCTTTTCTTTTTCCCACTGAGGATGATACCCTGTGAAACTGCCTGAGAAGCAGGTGGATTGTGAGTCACAGAACTGCCCTTGTGTTACCTGAGTAGCCCTGGGCTGTGGCCCCCAGGACCCTGAGAGAGACCAGCCCTCCTTCCCAAGCAATAAATTTTGCTGGTCAAAGGAGCAAATAATGAAAGACATTTAAAAAGTTCAACATCACTTGTCCTACAAGAAATGTGCATTAAAACTAGTAAGAATACCCTGTTCTTCAACCATCAACTACATAGATTTCAACAAATCAGTAGTCGGCCAGGGTGCAGAAACAGGCAATCCCATGCACGCCCGGCGGGTACGTAAATGGGCGAAAACTTTCTGTTGGCAATTTGAAAATACTGACCAAGAGTTTGAAAAATACACAGATCTCCCTAACCATCAATTTCTCCTCTAGGCACTTTTTGAAGAAAATAATCAACTTTGTATAAATAAAGGTTTAAATACATAAAAGCTTATTTTTTTTCTCCACTTTTTAATTCTACACACACTGGTATCTTTTTTGAGGCAGACTCTGTGCCAGATGCTGTCACACAACAAAAAAATAAAATAGGGCTCTGCTCTCCTAAAGATCATTAATGATCATTATTACAGTGTTACTTATAATAGGCAAAAATCAGAAACTGACAAAATGACCAAAATCAGTGTTGTTTGTGGTTTTGCAGTTATGAATTCCTGTGCAACCATTAGAAACTATATCGTAGAAGACACTGTAAAGTGTTCACATCAGGTGGTTTGGGGAAAAAAACAGTTATCAAAACTGTGTGTACATTGTATGTCTCATCACGGCCTTGAGTGCCCAGAGAAGGGTCACAGTTTAGCCTAGCATTTGAGACAGAGGTAATTTAGAATGAACAGACTTCTTTTTAGTGAGAAACAAAATAGAACAACAAAGCATTGGGAAATATGTCCATCATTTTTCCTATTTCATGAATGTTTTCTGAGGATGATTCAAGGAGAAACTAGCCAAGCAGGTAACAATGGCATTGATGGAAGATTCTCAGAGGCAGTAAGACTATGTAAGGAACTACTGCCCAACTAAAAATAAGTATCTCATCCAATATTAAAAAGAATCTCCAGCAAAATCAATAAAAAGTCCCTAAGAGAAATGGGCTTGCTCAGACATTGTTGGTACAAGGGCACCTTTATGACAAGCTTTCGAGAAGGCGCTTAGCAGTATCTATCAAAACTCTTAATGTCACTGCCATAACCTAGCAATTTTATCTATAGGGATATACCTATAAGAGTATTTATACCTGCATGAAAAAAATTTAATATGGAAATGGAAATTAACCAGCACATGTATAATGGGAGTCCACAAGGAGACAGAGAAAAAAGAAGCAGCAAGAATACTTGAAATAATGGCTCACATTTCCTAAATTTGATGGAAAAGATTAATCTGCACATCCTAGAAACTCAACAGACTCTAAATGGGATCAACCCAAAGAGATCCACACAGAAATACATCATAGACAAACTCTCTAAAGCCAAAGATGAGAGAATCTTGAAAACAGCAAGAGAGAAATGACACATTATGTACAAGTGACCCTTCGTGAATTAACAACAGACTTGCTCGCCCGAAACTGGAGGCCGGTAGTCCGTGGGATGACCTATTCAAAGTGCCGAAACAAAAACAACAGAATTGTACATCCAGCAAACTACCCTTCAAAAATGTACTACTGAAAGACATTCAAATACACAAATATAAACAGAATCCTGAGACAATTTGTCACTAGTAGACCTGCCCTGCAAGAAACGGTCCAGAGAGTCCTGAGGGCTACATGCAATGACCCTGGACAGTAACTGAATCCACGTGACGAGATAAAGATCTCACCCTTGACCATACTGAGTACTAGAAATATGGAGAAAAAGGCCAGACATAACAAATTTCTGGTTACCTTATCACCTTCTTACTCGTCAAGCTTTACACACTGATTTTTAAATGCGATATCCAATAAATACCCAGTTATATTGAATCAGCCTGAAGTTCCATTTGGAGAGGTGATGACCCATACTTGTTTTGACTTGGTGGCAATTGGAGCTTGGAGCTAACCGCTCCCTTTTGTATGACTTAGCACAACCCAAGGAGTAACACCAGCAATAATAACATCATCATGTTACAATGAAAGTCTAATTGGGAGTATGAACAGAAGTGCTAGTGGCCAAGGGCTCCTGTCTACTAGTTTTGTCTTATTGGAAAACCTGACCCAAGAATCTGACAATCAAAGAGGATTATCTTTAATTTTACCATTATTTGTTCACAGTTATTCCATCTGGCTCATATAACCGGAAGAAACTTGGCATCCACATCCAACTAGAATGACCGTCAATTTTCAAAACATCCTATTTTCTCTTTGCCAAGAACAAAGTGACAACTGATCTCAACGTGGAAGTACTCATCATGTAAAACAAATGACTTGAGCGGGAGTATTTTTTAAGAAGATAGGGTTGGAAGAGCATTTTGATGTCAACAGATATCTCAAACTGTGTTCTAACAATATAATTCATAATTTTTGTGTTTGTCCCTGAATTTTCCCTTCAATTTAACAAATACTTTTTGAGCACCTGCTGTATAAAATAGAATGAGCCAAACACTAAAAGGCTACCAAGCTATATTGGTCAGGAAATGGCTCTAGCTCTATAAGAAAGAAAACATCAGATTTCAGTGGCTTAACCTAATGGAAGTTAATTTCGCGCTCACTTAAGAGCTCAATGATGCTGTCCTAGGTCAGCAGGCAACTTTCTTCCACCTGGTGATTCAGGGATTTGGGCTCCTTCTGTCTTGAGCTCCTGCCATCCCCTAGCACATCAGAATCTTTGCTTCAAATTGCCTAAGAGGTAGGAGAGTAAAGAAAGAATGCACACTTCTTAAAACACCCAGCCCACAAGCGACACCTGTCATTTCCACTGGCATTCAACTGGTGAGAACAAGTCACTTGGGCAGACCTGTATGTAGGATATTGGCCAATATGGTCCCTGGCTGGATAGTCACTTCCTTGCAACAACTTTATACTCCGGAAGAAGGGGAGAGTTCTGTTATTCCTATTGTGTAAGATGTAGTTTCTATCTTCAAAGAACCTTTGTCAGAGTAGAGAAAAATTCCACTGGAGAGAAATGTCATGCAGGAGGTGGCATTTGGGATGATCTTCGATTGACAGACCTGCCAGACCGTGTTGGTAAGAGGGGCATTCTGGATGGTGTGATTGTCACTAACAAAGCATGGAGGTGAGGAGGGAATGTTGGGTAACTACTTTTCCTGGAACATAGATTTGCATAGGGGAGAGATCAAGCTTAAAAGTTTTGTTAGGTCACGGTTATGTAAGGTCCTGAATGTCGGGATAAAGAGTTGGAATTCTATGCTTCCTTTATCATGATTATCATGCATTTTTAACACAAAGTTTCCAAAACAATGATAGCATTAATCACCAACAAGTAACAGTCACAGACCAGACAATACATTCACTGTGAAAGAATTTCATTTTTCAAATGGTAACACTAATGACAGCATCATATTACATTCACAGGCTGTAAAAGATTTCAAAAGTTTGCATCTGTTCCCATGTGTCTTGCTATTTGCAAAATACAATCCAAACATTTCCATTTCACCCTTGCTCCTTCACCCAGGATTATCTCACATAGTTATCTAGAGACGCTGAGGGTAGCTTTACAGGTTGGCATCACAAACCAGCAGGCACCTCCCCTCGGGTGGGGCAGAAGACCTTTCCCAGGGCTGTGAGATCTGAATACTGTTGACACAAAACAAACAAACATTTTTAGAATCTCTAAAAAGTAAGAAAGTCTTATTTGAGCCCAAGTTAGGACAGCTGCCCAGGAAGCACCCTCTTTACAGGGAAGCAAGTGCTCCGGAGAATGAACAGTATTAACAGAATTCTATGCTTTTTACATCTTATGAGAACTCAAAAGATTATAGATGAACATATAAGCAGGAATCACAAGTTCTAACATCAAGGAATGCGGGGAGTGGGAGAGCATTGGTCGATATTGTAAGGACAGGATGGTTTTCCTCTAGGGCACTCGCTGACAAAGCAAATGTGCAATATGTGCTTGGTGGGCCATAAATCAGTCTTTTGGTATAAAGTTTATGTACATTCATGCTGACTTAGAAACCTAAAGTGGCTTTCCTTATATGTCAGGTCTGTAGAGAGTTTTTCTCTCGTCAATACCAACCCCAGTCACTACATGCTCCATAAATGGGATTTCCCTTCATCTTCATCAGGCATTGTAGTTACAATGTCAGGATCAACGCTGACACATAAATCATACCGGAAATTTAACCGGCAGAAATATTTTGTCTAAAAACATTCAGATGCAAAGGGACAGGAGGGGCACATCCAACGACGTTGGGGAGCTTTAGGAAAGCAGTAACTGGACCAGAAGCTGAAGTTTTTCTATAGGCTTAAATTTAGGTTTCTAACTGTAGTGTCGTGTGAGTCGTGACTTTGCTGTATATCCCTGTGGCTTTAAAGTTGGCAGTGGCTTTAAAATATACACAAATGGGCCATTTAAGAAATTCTGATTGCAGGTGGGCTCTGTCTTCATTGTGCTCACGTATCTTCCCTTTTTGGAACGAGGTAGAGAAAAAGAGGCAGACAGACAGACTACAGAGACGTGTAGCCTTCATCTTCTATAGCATTTGTTCTTGAAGCTCTTTGACCTATGTTGTTACCTGGTACTTATTTTGTTGACTTTCATTTAATGTAATGTGATTATTGCAAAACTTTTTTTTTTTAATGTTTTATTTATTTTTGAGAGAGAGGGAGACAGAGCATGAGCACGGGAGGGGCAGAGAGAGAGGGAGACAGAATCCACGAAGCAGGTTCCAGGCTCTGAGCTGTCAGCACAGAGCCCGATGGGGGGCTTGAGCCCGTGAACCACGAGATCGTGATCTGAGCCGAGGTCGGACACCCAACAGACTGAGCCACCCAGGTGCCCCTGCAAAACTGTTTTTAAGCCATTGTTACTTTGGTTGAAAATAGTCTAAATAGGGGCACCTGGGTGGCTCAGTCAGTTGAGCCTCCGACTCCAGCTGAGATCCTGATCTCAGATTTGTGAGTTTGAGCCCCACATCAGGCTCCTTGCTGTCAGCACAGAGCCTGCTTCAGATCCTCTGTCCTTGCCCCCTCTGCCCTTCCCCTGCTTGTACTCTCTCTCAAAAATAAACATTAAAAACATAGTCTAACTAGGCATGATAGAAGCTACAGTTTAGTTATACAGAGCTCTTAATATTATATGCTTAACCTTATTTGCCTCATAAAATGAGACAATTAAAAGCAATAACTTTCACAACAATCAATATGTTAATGAGTTCACATTCATAACCATTTCTCCCATCATAAAATAAGCAAAAGATTTTTTAAAATATCTAAAGTTGGTGAGGACATTGTGAGATGAACACACTCATTCACTGATGCTATTGATTTAAATAAGCACAAACTTTCTGGAAAGCAATTTGGCAAAATGTATCAAGGGTTTAAAATGTCTATTCGGGGGTGCCTGAGTGGCTTAGCTGGTTGAGCATCCAACTTGATTTCGGCTCAGGTCATGATTCCAGGGTCATGGAATCTCTCTCTCCCTCTGCCCCTCTTCCCCACTCATGCACACTCTCTCTCTAAAATAAATAAATAAATAAATAAATAAATAAATAAATAAATAAATACATCTATTCCATTTGTCTCAATTATACACACACACAGAGCAGAAAACATTCTCCATGGTGTGTGTGTGGGGGGGGGGGGGTTGGGGGGGGACATTAATGATGGTTATCCCTTGATGATGGGATAATAGTTTTTACTTTGGAATTATATTTAAAAATTTTATCCCCACTGAGAAAGTATTATTTTTATGATTATGGTAAAAATTCTTTCCATCATTTAAGAATATTTATAAAGAATTTTAATAAAATAAATATAATATTCAGTGAGAACAATACCATATTTTATAAAGAATATAATATCAACTTACTATATTTGTACATGTGTATACATACAAATATATAGTCATTTGTCTAATAGATACATCTATTTTCTAAGGCCAAAAATGAGGTACCAATGAGCTAAGTCTAAAATCATGTTTATCAATAAGTGTTAGGGTTGTTGGAATATGAATTATGGATTTAAAATCTTTCTCATTTAAATTTCGGTTTCTCAGCACTGAGCTTGTACTGCTTTTAAATTCAGAAAAGAATGCTTAAAAATCAAATAGAAAAATCTCTGAAGAGCATGATTATATCATTTTATTCACTGTAGTCAGGTCAGCTTCCTCATTTGTAAATTGAGGGGATTAGACTTGATGTTCTCTAAGGTATCTCTCAGGCTTAAAAGACTCTAAGGCTGTGAACCGTATAGCACATACCTAATAAATAATTATCAAAACAACGACCATGTCTATTGTAAATCTAAAACAACTCTGGCCTTGAGGTTCACGATATAACAAAGAGAGCATGGCCTTAGCATTAAAAGTAACTTGGCTAGCATCCTGGCCGGGTGTCACTTCCCTCATTAGAAAAATGAGGGTAATAACTCTTCTGTCAAAGGATTGGAAAGGGGTTGAAAAGTGGCAACAAATCTGAAGGCCTTTGCATGCTGGCTGCCTTGGAGTAGATGCTTCCTAAATGATACTTTACACAGTAATCCAAGACCTGGTCGTCTATCTGCCAGACCGCACTGGACCATCATCAGTTTGTAGTCCCTGGATCTAAACTCCCATTTTGGACCCTGCATCAGAAGCAGAGGGTAAGCTTTGTGAGGGCTGAGCCATTTCAGCTTTGGGAAGTTGAGACAGCGGTTCGGGTGGGACCCGAATATGGCAGGCCATGTCACTGGGTCTCTGGAATTCTCTTGTCCTGTGGGAAGAGAAGTGGGCAGCACAGGGAGTCAAAGCACAGAGGAGAAGCCTGGTTATGTGTTTGCCTCCGTGCTGGCTTGCTCACCTGCCTGCCAGACCTTCTTCCTTCTCCCCTCCCTTCCTTCAGAAAATATTGCCACTACGTGGCAGTCTCCATGGTTGGCATCAGAGTTTGAATATTAAATAAGATACTCTGACCTTAAGTAGCTTATTGTCTGGTAGGAGAGACAGATAATAAAAATCGCAGACCCACCTCATCAGCCCTGCACACAGGGTAAATTGATGGTCCAGAAGTGAGAGAACACAGTGGTTGGAGGGAAGAGTGTGCTTCAGGACGTGGTGAGAGAAGTCCTACCCAGGACAATTCCCTCAAGCTAATTTTTCTTTCTGGCAGGGATAGATTTTGCTCCAGTAGTCAAGATGCGTTTGAGGTAGGGAGGGGAGCACCCTGTCAGGAACAACATGTGAAAAGATCAAAACACGGCTCCTCCATTAGAGGACCTCATGAAAATGAGTTCCCCACAGAGAAGCATATGAGGTACAGAGAGAAGGGAAATGAGGCTTGCAACCAGATCATGGGGGATGCAGACCAGGCTTAAGAATTAGGAATGACAACTCAACAACAAGAAAACAAAAAACCTGATTAAAGAATGGACAAGGGACTTGAATAGACATTTCTCCAAAGAAAACATACGAATGGGCAACAAACATGAAAAGATGCTCCATTTCAAAAGTCACCAGGGGGTGACAATTAGTGAGGGTAATAGAAGTGTTGGTGAGGATGTGGAAAACTTAAAACCTTTGTGCACTGTTGGCAGGAATGTAAAATAGAATAGCCACCATGGAAAACAGTATGGCAGTTCCTCAAAAAATTAAAAATGGAATTACCATATGATCCAGCAATCCCACTTCTTGGTATTTATCCACAAGAATTGAGAGCAGAATCTTGGAGAAGTATTGATACCCCTACACTCACAGCAGCATTGGTCACCATAGCCAAGAGGTAGGAACAACCCAAATGTCCGTCCATGGGTGAATGGCTAAGCAACATGTGGTAAACATGTACAATGGAATATTATTCAGCCTTAAAGAGGAAGGAAATTCTGACACAGGCTACCACATGGATGAATGTTGAGGACACTGTGCTAAGTAGAATATACCAGTAACAAGAGCACAGATACCGAATGACCCCATTTATGTGAGGTATCTAAAGTTGTCAGGCTCATAGAGATAGAATGGTGGTTGCCAGGGACTATGGGGAGACAGAAGTAGGGAGTTATTGTTTCATGGGTACAGTTTCGATTTTGCAAGGTGAAAAAGTTCTAGAGATCGATCATCACACAACAATGTGAATATAGTTAACACTTAAGTATTGTACACCGAAAAATGACTAAGATGGCAAATTCGTGTTATGTGTTTTTGACCACAATAAAAAAGAGAGAATTGGAAACAGTCTCTTGCAGGCAGTGGACCATTCCCTGAAGCATTTTAAAGCTGGGAGACACATGGCCACACTTGCATTTTCCGTAGTAGCCTCTGGGGAAAGCGTTTTCCAGATTAGTGATAGAACAGACTGGAGCCTGGGGAGACCAGCTGGAGGGACTTTGAGGGTCCAGACAAGGGCTGATGAGAGTGTGACAAGCTCAGAAAGAAACAGCAAGGAGATGTGGCAGGACGAAGGAATGGAGGTATGGCTGGGAACACTATCATTATTCCGCCTGCGCAATTCTGGGCATTGTCCAACTTGGTGTGTTAGTATATTGCCCAAAGAGATCGTGAGGACTTCCTGTCAGGAATCACATTAACTGCTTGTGGTTGTTCTCTATGATTCTGAGACAGGGTCCTCTCCCCACTATAATTCCCTCTCTTCCTTTTTTCTCTTTTTTCTGTTGTTTTTTTTTAACAGTAGCTCCGATTCCCTAGTACATCATCTTTCATATTCAAAGTTGCAACTCTCCTAAAGCCAGCTAAAGAGAGTCTTAATTCAGGAAATATCTCTAGAAATTCGGTAACTTTCCATTTATTTCTCTTCTGTCTGATTCTAGGGAATTTTCCAGTGATTATATCATCCTCCAGAAATGCATCCTGGGTGAAAGCTTTTTGAATCTCCACATTTGAGAAAAACCATTGTAGTGAATGTTTCCCTTCATACCAATGCATTAACATGTGATTTCTGGAGACTGGGTGTGTCCCAGTCAGTGGGCGTCTTGAAGGATGAGGCCACCCTCAAAGTCAGGTGCTGGAGGTCAGGATACTTTCCAGTGAGGGACTCTGTCAGGCATACCATGTTCTCAGCACAATTCATATTTTGCCTCAACAAAATAGCATAGTTCTTTATGTTGTTGGCTTTTGGAATTACTTATGAAATGTGGACATCACTGAATACCAAAGGCCAAGAATAATTTCTTCTAAATTAATCATGAGTGACCTTGGTAAAATAACATTGCTCATTAAAATCATATTTAATATTGCAATTTACAAATTATCAAATTTCTTGTTTTTGTCCTTTGATATTTCATTTATTGCTTCCAAGCTTAGGTAAATTACAGTTCCTCTAAAGATATCATAACTACTAGTTTCTGTTTTCTGCTACTTTGCTATGACTTGATTTATATGTTTAACTGTCAAATCTATCTAAAGTGGGTTTTTTGGTGTAATGTAAATTAAATCATTTTTCAATATTGCTAGCACCAAGAAGTAAATCCAAAGGGAGTTTTCCTTCTCTAGAAAGCAGATCATTTGCATGTTTTGTAAAATGCTTAGCACAGTATAAATTTAACCCATGGGGAAAAAATGTTTTCACTCCACATCTCCCTTGGAAAATATTTGAAGTACAGCAGTCATATACCTAATTTTCTTTGAAGGAAATTTTGGATAGAATCCAGGAAAACTACCCTTTGTAAAACAGATGAATGTTTCATCTGAAAACTTGGTCCACTTACAAAAATTAACTGCCAAACATGTTTAAGTGACTGTGTTAGTTACTGTGGTACAAATTATATTCAATAGAAGTTTCATGCTGAGAAAAACCATGAAATACAGAAGATGAATGCCTTCACTGTGATTATTCTCTTCAGGAGCTAGAAAATAACTACTTAGAAAGATTATGCATGAGGGTAATTGCCGTTTAATGGAGAAAAACTGAGGAAAATAATTATAAGAGTGCAGAAGATATTTCTTAACCATCTGTCACTTAAAAATAAGAAGAAGAAAAAAAGAAAACAGTACACTTTCCAGAAAGACTTGGATGTGATGCCAAAAGGCAATACTCTGATGCTACACGCACAAAAGGACTTCCTGCGAAGAATTCTGGGATTAACTACATGTAGATGACTTCTAGAGCCATCGCCAATATGTGTTTTACTATTGCAGTCAGTCACCTTTATTTGGCATTTCTACGTAGCCAAGGTGGGAGAACACACGCAACTGAGATGTCAGTAATTGGAAGGAGATGCGAATAGAAAGACATTTCCTCCTACCGGGAAAATAAAAGTAGGGCCAATGGAGAAAGGCAACCTTTGAATTTCTTATTTTGTTTAATGCATTGGAGAAATTTTCGTAACCTAATAAAGGTCTATATTTATGGGGCTAGAAAGGCTTTATTCAGATGATATTTTATTGATGTTCTCTTCTGTTGAAGCTGGGATTCTTAAGTATATTCTTAAGATATTAGCCCCTGCCACATGCCTGTCAGTTCTTCTCCCCTGCCTCAGAGGAGCTGACGCTCTGGAGGAAGAGGAAGGAGCGATTCCGTGAATTATTCAGCATGACTGGTTTGCTGTTGTTCAATAATATAGGATTTAATAACCAGACAAGACAACAATACAAGAGATGTTGTGAGGCAGTATGTGATTAAGGGTGCAGCTGGAAGTAATCTCTCTCTCTCCTCTGAATTTCCAGAGCACTTTATCTATGCCTCTTATGGCACTTGCCCTTTTCTCACTGACATTACTGTTACTTTCTTTTCCCCATACTAGAGAGTGAACAACTGGAGGACAAACTCCAGGTCTGACTCGTCTCTGATCCCCCTGACAGAGCCTACACCTGCCTAGTGTTGCTGCAAGTAGACATTTGTTATTTGAATCAAACAAGGAACACAGAGAATAAGTTATGAGCGTGAAGGGGATGAGGTGAGATGCGTGGGTTTGTGTGAAGATTCTCATGTCAGACAAAAATAGATTTAAAACAATAAATGCTGGAAGCAAACATTGTTTTTAACCTCTGTAGCATCCATTCATCCTTTTCGTGTGGAGAACACATTGATTTTCTTCTGAGGAACCACAGCTCTGCTATTGTATGTCCTTGGTTGGACTGTGATCAAGGGGGCCTACCCTTCCTTGGCCTGGATAATCACACTCTCATGGAGATAGAACTCAGAACAAGGACAAAAATTGCCAGTGACTCATCCCAGTGGTAACCTATCCACTAGGATAATGGAGATTGGCCATTCGGCTGCTGTTTCTTGGCAGATTAAAGATGACCACTCATTCTATATCAGCCTTCTCATCAGGAGGCAGAGTCTATGTTCCTTTCCTTCAATCTGGGCAATATGTCCCTTCCCTGATAGAATAAATGGAAGTGACCATGTCAGTTTCAGTGCCTAGGTCTTCACAGATTGGCAGCTTCTGCTTCTTGTCTCTTGGAAGGTGCACTCTTGGAGCTCTGAACCACCATTTAAGTCCAGCTACCTGGAGGCCGCCATGCTGTGAGGAAGCTGAAGCTAACCACCTGGAGAGATCCTGTGGAGAAACATGCCCAAACAGCACCCAGCTCTCCTAGCCATCCTGGCCCAAGTGACTAACCTGTGAGTGAAGAATCCTTCCCATGACTCTACTCTCAGAAGCCATCTGACTATAACTGCATGAGTGACCCCAAGAAGAGCTTCCCAGATGAGTCCATCAAACCCCAAACGATGAGAGATAACAATAAGTTGTTGTTTTAATCCACTAAGTTTTGAGGTGATTTGTTACACAGCAAGATAACTAGAACACATCTAGACCCTGCTTTTCAGAATACTGTTGTTCAGCTTTCCCTCAAATGCTTCAAAAGAGTCGTCTTCTCCTCCGTTAGAATTATAGTACTGCCTTGTGTTCCTGTAACACGGTCTGATGTTCATAAGCATGCTGATGTGCATCATCTCATCTGTTCTGTACCTCAATTTCTTACCAAATGAGGCTACAAGGTACTTTCATCATAGGGTAGATATGAGGACAAAATGAATACCTGTAAAGCACTTCAAACATTGTCTAGGACATGGAGCACCTGGGGGGCTCAGTCAGCTGGGCATCCGACTCTTGATTTCAGCTCAGGTCATGATCCCAGGGTCTTGGGATTGAGCCCTGGATCGGGCTCCATGCTGAGCGTGGAGCCCGCTTAAGATTCTCTCTCACCAGGGGCACCTGGGTGGCTCAGTCAGTTAAGCATTTGACTTTGGTTAAGCGTTCTGACAGTTCGTGAGTTCGAGCCCTGCATTGGGCTCTGTGCTGATAGCTCAGAGCCGGGAGCCTACTTCGGATTCTGTGTCTCCCTCCCTCTCTGCCCCTCCCCCGCTCACTCCCTGTCTCTCTCTCTCTCAAAAATAAATTAACATAAAACAATTTTTTTTAAGTCTCTCTCTCTCTCCCCACACACACCCCTCTGCCCCTCTCCTCTGCTCGTGCGCTCTGTCTCTAAAATTAAAAAAAAAAAAGGGGGGGGGGAGGGGGCGCCTGGGTGGCTCAGTCGGTAAGAGTCCTACTCTTGATTTCGGCTCAGGTCATGATCTCATGGTTTCATGCATTCGAGCCTTGCGTAGGGCTCTCTGCAGCGTGCAGTCAGTGCGCAGAGCCGACTTGGGATTCTCCCCACCACCCCTCCCCTCTCGCACTCTCTCTGTCTCTCTCAAAGTAAATAAACTTAAAAAAAATGGCCTAGCACAAAGTAAATACTTAATGAATATAGCTTTTGTTATTTTTAAAAAGTATTAATCCATATAATAACCCCATGATTTGCAAGAGACTGTTCAGCTTAAACAGGTCAAGTGCAAAACTGCCAACTGGCCATTCACTATTGGCCTGCTCAGTTGAAACAAATATTTGAATTAGTTTCAGCCATTTACAAACCTGATAGACTATCTAGAATCCTGTTCTTTTGTAAAAAAAATAAATAAATAAAAAAAAATGGGACAGTCTCTTAGCCTGGGCTAAAGAGCTGGGCCTGTGTTCCTGCAAGGCACCTAGTGGCTCTTGCTGACCAGTGAGTTCCCACTTTCCGTGGGGCCCGTGCTGTCTGCCTCACCATTGCCCCCACACTCCCTACACTGGTTTGAGTTTATAACTCAAGGAAGACAGCAAAGACAGGAAAGAAGAAAGGAAGGAAGAGAGGGAGAGAGGAAGGCTGATTTCAGCCCCTGGACGTGTTCTTTCGGACTATAGCTACACTGGCAAACATTGTAATAATCAAAACATGCTTTATTTGGTAGGAGGATCAAATACACCTTTATAAAACGAGAACCTATTTCAATCATTAAGACAAAACAAATGTTTGATTCGGAAAGTGTTTTCATTCAAATGCTTGCAAAATATAATTTCTTGCCTGGGAGATGCCGTCTCTCTTTAGAGAAAACCATGGGGAAAATGTCCAAGAATGTCGCGAAGACAGGCCAAAATATTTTGACTTGAAAAGAAAAGATGCTTTTTGTGGAAAATTTTTGTTTAAATTACTTAGTTCTCTTTTGTAATCTCACTTTTCTGTGTGGTCTCAGTATTACATTTACACCCCCAGAGTTTTTAGAAAAGGAATCTATGTGGAGGGACTCTGTACTCTTGCAGTAATTAAAATCCTTTTAGGATCCTTTGACTTGCTGCTTTGTTCTAAATTACGGGAACGATTTAACTTTCACATTTCATCACGTGGGAGTCCGTATAGCCTGAGTTTCAAGATTCCCTGTCTTCCACCTGAACACATGTGCAAATCCGTCTCCCCTCTCCCATCCCAGTTCAGAAGCAGGGCGATTACGTCCATTGCAAATGGAGGGTTGAGGCCATGGCTGTCACCTGCAGCCAGCTGAGGACCTGAGTCCAAGCCAGGGCCTCAATGTGTTCTACTAACAGGAGAAAACCGTGATCCGGAAGAAGGAGCCTTTGTTTTGCTAAGGTCCTGGTAGGCGCCTCACAAGGGGAGAAAGTCCACAGTTTATATTTAACAATCTGCCAATCAGTCACGACCTGGGAAAAATGCAGGAACATTAAAGCAGCCCGTGTAAAGTTTATTATTAAAGTAATATCAACACAAAGAACAATAGGAAAATAAGAATAATAGAAAAAAGATGGCCCATCATCCAAAAAAATAACCAGGTCTAACATTTTGATGTCGTCTCTCTTGCAAATGTTAATAATCATAACGAATGGTTTTGAATTCTGTCTTTTCACTTGACGTGCTGTTGTGAGCATGTTCTCTGTTATTACCTAACCTTAGTAGGCAAGATTATAATGGCTACAAGATATTTCTAGAGGATATGTCATAATTGATGGGATTGTTTTCCTGATATTTGTGTATTTAATTTGTTACTAATTCTTATAAATAACATGGCTCTGAGCATCATTGTACATAAAGATTTTAATATATTTCGGACCATCTCCATATGCCAGATTTTCAGAAATGGAATTACAGAGTCAAAACACATGGGAAATTTTGTAGCTCTTGTTGCGTATTATTAAATTGTTTTCCAAAATGTTTTAACCAAATTAGATTCCCACCTCAAGCGAATGACAGGGAATGTACTATCACCTCCTTACCAACAGTAGGCATCATCCGTTTTTTAAATCGTAAATTGGTTAGCACAGCACTTCACAATTTTAATTTTTATTTCTTTGACTCTACTCAGAAAGAATGTCTTTCCATTTAAGTACTTGTTTTTCTTCACGTTCAATATTAGCCCATGTCTTTTGTGCACTTGAATACAAACCCTTTAGAGTTTTTTCTTATCTTTTTGTGGGCTCTTTATATAAAGTGGTATTAACTTGCTGTTGTATTTGTTGGAAACATACCTTTCTAGTGGTTTGAATTTTTAAAAATATTTTATTCATATGTTGCAAACATAAAGAAGCCTCTAGAGAATAATAGAGCAAGCACTCATGAACCTACACCCAACTTAATCAAATAATATTTTGTTGTAACTTCAGAAACGTCTCAAGAATGAAAAATTACTTGGGGCGCCTGGGTGGCTCAGTCGGTTGAGCGTCCAACTTCAGCTCAGGTCATGATCTCGTGGTCCGCGAGTTCGAGCCCCGCGTCAGGCTCTGGGCTGATGGCTCGGAGCCTGGAGCTTGCTTCCGATTCTGTGTCTGACACTCCCCCGTTCATGCTATGTCTCTCTCTGTCTCAAAAATAAATAAACGTTAAAAAAAAAAAAGAATGAAAAATTACAAATTACAGATTTTTGTAATCTATATGATATTTTTTTGAAATTTGTTGGAGCCTTCCTCTGTGTATGTTGCCAGTTTTTATAATCACTTCATGTGCTTGCGAAAAGAAGAAACCGTCTCTGTTTTTACCCTTCCAGGTTCTCCCTATCCCTACTAGATCAAGATTGCTAGCTTTACTTCTAAATATTCTTTATCCTTGCCCAAAATTTTTGTCTTCTTGATCTAGTAGTTTCTGAACAAGGCGTTGAACATTTCCCACCATGATTTTAGATTTGTAACTGTCTCCTACCATTCTGTCAGTTCCTGCTTCCCATATGTAGTAACTATGCTGTTGAGCCCATACCATTCATGATGACACATGGCTTTCCCCCTTGATCCTGGTGTGGCATCCCAGCTTACCTAAGGGTTTGCTTCATATGCTATTTTGTCTAAGACTGTAACTGCTGCACGGGCTTTGAAAAACAGTATTTCCCCTTTTTCTCTCTTTGTCTTTAATCTCTCCGCTCTCTTTCCCATTCTTGTTTTTTTCTTTCAAATTCCATATGGTTTCATTTTAGGCATAATTCAGTGGCTTTCACCTTAGCAGCACATTAAAAATCACCCGAGAGGTTTTTAAAAATATCCACCGCCTACCCTCCCTGCACTCCACCTGCCCCCAAAGATACTAAGTTAGAATTGCTTAGGTTTGTTTTGTTTTGTTTTGTTTTTTACTGTGGTAAAAAAAAACAAATAACATAAAATTTACCATCTGAACCCATTTTTAAGTACACTGTTCAGTAGCGTTAAGTATATTCACCTTGTTATGTGATGGATCTCCAGAACTTTTTCATCTGACAAAACTGAAATTCTATTGAACAACATCTCCCCATTTCCCCCTACCCACCCAGCCCCTGGCAACTACCAGTCCGCTTTCTGTTTTTATGAGTTTAACTACGTTAGTGGAATCATACAATATTTGTCTTTTGCAACTGGCTTCTTTTACCTAGCATAATGGCCTCAAGGTTGATCCATGTTGTAGCATGTGACTAGATTTTCTTCTTTTTTTTAAGTTTATTTATTTATTTTGAGACAGAGAGGTGGGGGGGAGGACAGAGAGAACTAGTGGGGGAGGGTCAGAGAGAAAGGGAGACAGAGGATCCGAAGGAGGCTCTGTGCTGACAGCAGAGGGCCCAACATGGGGCTTGAACTCACAAACCGTGAGATCATGACCTGAGCCAAAGTCGGATCTTCTGTCTGGGTTACTGGCCATTAAGGCTTTAGTTGTGAAATCATGGATAGGTCTGAGCAGGATTGAGATGGCCGGAGCGCACCTGAGTGTTTGGGGCAACAGTATTTACTAACCAGTAAGGAAGTGTTCAGAGGTGACATTAAAGATATCACATCCTAAAATAGCATGGGTACTAATCAACAGTAACAGACACTAACCATAAGCAGCCTCTTTGCTCACGCCAGTGCCATACTGGATAAATATCAGCCCCGGTCTGCAGGTGGCTGATCTCTTGGTCTTACACTTGGTTATTTGAAATGGTTTCATTTTTGCATACACATAGCAAGAGTTTAGCAGTGTAGACATCTATATTTCTCAGTTCCTTGAAGCTATTACTTCACTGGCTTTTTTGTGTCATCTGATGGGAAGACTGTTGCCTAACTGCACACCCTGTCTTTTACTTATGATAGCCCTTAAGATTTTCTTGTTGTCCTTGCTGTTTTGAACTCACCCTGCAATTTAACTTTTTTATCTTTTTGGTACGTACAATACACTTTCAGTCTGAGGATTTTGGCTCTTTCCCTTCATTTTCTTCTTCTGGAATCCTTGCAATAGATCCTCAGTACTGCTTCATCATTCTTTCCTATTTTTCTTTTCTTTGGCCAGGAACTGGGTGAATTTTTCTCTTCCAATTCTCTCTCTAAATATTTCCAGCCTAAAATTCATCCTTTCAATTGATCTTTTAATTTTAATGTCTATATTTTCTATTTCTATTTTTTTCTCTTTCAGATCCACCTGTTTCTTGTTTCATTATTGATTTTTTTGTTTCAAATTTTTGTGCTTTTTATTGTTTATTTTTGAGAGAGAGAGAGAGAAAGAGAGGGAGAGAATGAGTAGGGGAGGGACAGAGAGAGGGGGACAGAGAGTCTGAAGCAGGCTCTGCGCTCTAAGCACAGAGCTTGGACGCAGGGCTCTGACTCACAAACCATGAGATCATGACCTGAGCCAAAGTCAGATGCTTAACCAGCTGAGCCACCCAGGCACCCCTGTTCTTTTTGAATACAAAGGTTACTTTCACTTATCTCTTTGTGCATCATCAGCATTCTTTATTTTGAATTCCTTGTTGAATAATTTCATAAAATCAATTTTATCTAGAGGGGGAAAGTAGGACTCACACTCTTTCTTATGTTAGATATTTTAATATGGTTTTGGAATTTTATTTTTCAGGAGGTTCATTTTTAATAGAAAAGTGCTTAATCTTTTATTTTATTTCCTTCTCTTTCCCTCCATGATCACGCCTTCCTGTGTGACTATATTGCTTTTGTGCCTCACAGCACCCCGGCACCCCCAATTCAGAACTGAGTACACAGTAGTATTTTGGTATTCCTGGTTAACTTTGTTACTGTAGATGTCACAGATTCCCTCTCAACACCAAGCTTGTCTGAATTCCTACTTCCCAACATTTGCAGCTTTTTGATGAATCCATACCTCTAAGCAATGTGTCCTCAAAGATCTGCTAGAGGTGGTTAGTCTTCATGAACCTGCGGGAGCTGAAGCCTTGGGTATGGGGATGGAAGGCCAGCAGGTATCCAGCTGCAGTTCTGCTCTCTTCACGGCGGTAGTTATCCTTTGTTTCTATTCCATGCATATATTTATTTTTATGCTTTTTGAACCCAACTGTATCGTTTTTATTTTCCCTTTCTAAAAAATGTTTATTCTGAGAGAGAGAGAGAGAGAGAGAGAGAGCACGCTAGCACAATAGTGAGGAAGGGGAAGAGAGGGAGGAGAGAGAGAGAGAATCCCAGGCAGGCTCCTCACCGTGAGCACAGACAGCACAGACGGGACTCGATCTCACAGACTGTGAGATCATGACCTGAGCCAACGTCAAGAGTCTGACATTTAACCGACTGAGCCACGCAGGCACCCATTTTCCCTTTTAATGTCCTATTTACTATTGCTGTGGGTTGTAACGGGTGTGGGGACAGAGGTGGGAGGGGACATTTTGTCAAGCATGAGGTTGCTGCACCACTTGACTGGACATTGGTTGTTTACTTCTGCTTGAATTTAATATGCGAAGTTTGGGAGTTCTGTGATCAAATATTACGCTGCTCTTCTTTTGATTCCTCTTCATACTTCCGAACTCAAAGAACCCTCTCCTCCTGATGTTGGATAAATGTTCACTTTGTCTACTTTGTCTGCAGGCTTTACTATTTTATTTGAACCTTTCGTTTTTAAATACCACTTGGAACACATTTGATTATAGAGTATGAGATGAGGAATTTCTTCTTAAAGAGCTAAGATCTTCTCAACCCCCTTTATTGAAAAATCCTCTCTTTTTTCATAAATTTCTAAAGTATTCTATATACTAGGATTTATTTCTGAGCTATCTGTTCCGTTCTATTAACTTACTTCTCCAGTCATTTTCCAATAGCATCTGCTTGAATTATTGCAGCTTAGAACTAGTAGAACTAGTCAAATACAAAATAAATATTTGTACTAAATTTGAGGAAAATTTATAGGAGCATGACATACATTAATATGTTATTTTTTAAAATTTTTCTTTAACATTTATTCATTTTTGAGAGTGAGAGAGACAGAGCATGAGCGGGGAAGAGGCAGAGAGAGAGGGAGACACAGAATCTGAAGCAGGCTCCAGGCTCTGAGCTGTCAGCACAGGGACCGACATGGGGCTCGAACTCACGGACTATGAAATCATGACCTGAGCTGAAGTTGGATGCTTAACCGACTGAGCCACCCAGGTGCCCGCGATATGTCATTTTTAAAATCTCCCTTTAAAATGGTTTTGATTTTTTTCTTCTGGGCTACATTCATTTTTAAAGGTCATTCTAGCTTTTTGATTCTTTCTTTTTCTTTTTTCCATTATTTCTTAGAAATAATTATTGGTGGTCCATGGGACAACTCTGTCTTGTTACTGTTTCCTATGTTGGCTAAAATTTCCATCTCTCTTTTTCTTATTAGTGAAAGTATTTAAAGGCACAAATGTACATCTTTGTTTCTGAAAGAACCTCTTGCCCTTTTCAAAAAGCTATGTTCAAGTTTTATTTGAAAGCTATTAAGTAGTGTTTAGTTTTTAGTTTTTAATGAAAACATGGCAGGGTTCGTGGAGTGAGGAGGACACACACAGGAGGCCGGCAACGAGTCGGGATGAGATTTTGGAGATCTTACGTGTTGGGCTCAAGAATTTGGCATTTCAACACTACAGGAAGTGACAGTCCAAGTTCCACGTCTGTCCTTAAAAACTCAACTTCCGGAACACACGAAATTCCTGTAAAGCTCTTTCTGTGCTACGGTGCAAGGAGCACAATGTTACATTTGAGAATGACTATTTGTTCATTTCCTGCAAGGCATGTTTGAATGTAAAATGGGAGGAAAAGCCTTGTATTTAAGTTCCTTCCTGATTTTTTTTTCCTTAAAGGGAAGGGGGAACATTACATATTCGTCTTCCATGGTTGAACACCAGCAAAACCCCACACCTGTGCTCCACTGTAAAACACAGTCACAGAAGCAGTGCTGTTTTCTATTGCTTGGTTTTGTATTGCTTAGAAAAGCCAAGTTCCAAGCAGTCAAGAGTCTTTGTGATGTTATTTAAAACCTGAGAAATCTGTAGTTAAGTTGAAAGGGCTTTTTTTTTTTTTCTTAAATCTTGGGTTCAATTTTTCTTGGTCTCAGGCCCAGTGTATCAACAGTGGTGAGTCAGAAGGGATGCCTGAAATAGTTCATGTGCAGTTATCTGTGTTTGTGTCTTATCTCCCTAGGATGGCCAGGACTGGCTCTTATTCATCTATTTATTCCACAAAATCCCAGCAAAGTGTTCCTGGAGTAAATGTTTGCCGAATTGTATTAAAAAGGTTTCAACTCCTCTCTCAAAATTGGGAGACAACAAGTAGTGTTTTATGATGTGTACATTGATGTGAATTTATGGCTTATAGTTAGAATCCTAAGGCCACCAGCAACCCAGAAATGCCCTGTCCCTTTCCTTGACTGGGAGAAAGCATTGCCCAATAAATGGAATTAGCTGATGATGAAAAAGTTCTAGTAAAGATATTTTTCAAAATATGAATAGCAAAGGAAAAACATGTAGAATACATACACACAGAAAGTGATTTTCCTGGTCTAGAAAAACCAAATGACGCATGAAACAGTGATATCCCTCTTTTGGGGGTAAGATAGAATAATAGATGCACAGTCACTGAGCCCCTTTTCCAAAACCCTTAAAAAATGAAAAATAAGTTAGCCTAAGTAATATACTAGCAACGTGTAAACTAAGGAAGGCCACACATTTTGAAGAAGGTCATCCTGCAGTAGAATGAGAAGGTTTAAGGAGGCTTCTCACTTCTGACTTCTCCCCCACCCTCCACAGGCCATAGTGGCCTCCAGAGCACTTCTCAGAGGTGCCACAAGTATTCCTATAAGAGCTTCTATTGACCATACACATGGGTATCAAATCCAGACAGCATAAGAAGTTGGATAGGAAAGGTTGAGGCAGAATTGTTAACTGAAGGTTGTCATTAACGCCAACTGAAAAAGAAAGTATGCCCTAGGTATGTTTTTGCAAGAGGTAAGTTGGGGTTGCTCTAAACTAAAGAAACAGGCACACCTGGGTGGCTCGGTCGGTTGCATGTCTGACTTCGGCTCGGGTCATATCTCACAGTTTGTGAGTTCGAGCCCCACATTGTGTATTTGAAAATTGCTAATAGAGCAGATTTTAAATATTGTCACACATGCACACACACAAATGGTAATTATGTGAGGTGATGGATGCATTAATTAACCTAATTATGTTGATCATTTTGCAATATATACCTGTATCATATCATACCACTGTTCACCTTAAACTAACACAATGTTATATGTCAATTACATCTCAATAAAGCTGGGGCGAAAAGGCATGGCTCTCAATTTGCTAATGAGTCTGGTGGTGGAGCTTCTTCCAATCATTCAACATTTTTGCAGCACTTGTGTGGCGTGAATACATGACAGGAAGGCAGAGGGTTTACCAAATGAATGGTGCTGCTAACTCCATGTGGTGGGGTTTAGGAAGCCATGTTTGTGGGTTGGATGGCCTGGGAAGGCATCGCCAGAGTACTCATGATTTGGTGGGACTCATGGAATGTGTTGGATTTGGACTGGAAGAGAAAGAGAAGGTGATGGCTGGAAGTGCAAAGGCATGAATAGGAGACCTAAGAGGAGTCAAGCAGTCAAGGGAGGTTTGGGCCAGGTTGGGGACACCCATGGGGTTAGGAAATGTGGGAGGGAAGAAAAAGTATGGTAGGCAGAATAATGCCCCCCCGCAAGATGTCCATGTTCTAATCCCCAGGTTCTGTGAATGTCACCTTCCATGGCAAATGGAGCTTTATATGTGTGAGTTAGTTGAGGCTCTTGAGAGGGAGAGATCGTCCTGGATTATCAGGCTGGGCCCGGTGCAGTCACAAGGGTCCTTGTATACAAGAAGGAGTCAAGAGGGTCAAAGAAGGAGATGTGACCACAGAAGCAGAGGCTGGAGGGATGGGGGGAAGAGGCAATGAGCCACAGAATGCAAGCAGCCTCTAGAAGCTGGAAGAGGCAAGGAAATGGATTCTTTTCTAGAGCCTCCAGAAGGAATGTGGCCCTGCCAACACTTTGGTCTTAGCCCAGTGAGACCCATGTTAAACTAACTTGCAGAACTATAAGACAACAAAGTTGTGTTGTTTTGGTAATTTGTTTCAGCAGCAACAGGAAACTAATACAAAACAGAAGTAACATTGAAGGATCCTTTAAAAAATCTTTACATCTTTTAGAAGCTGGGACTACCCTTACTACCATTTTACCGGGAAGAAAGTGAGGCTTGGAGAGAGAGTGCAATCGGCCAGGATCTTATACACAGCAAACCACGAAGCAGAGTTCCAGCCAGTCCTACCTGACCCCCAGACTGCTGCCCTCTCTGGGTGCCAGGCTGCCTCCATGAAGTGGCCTGGGCAGGACAGGTAGGGACTTGATTCCGAGGTGTGTAGCCCCATGGAGTGTGAATCCCCACAGCTCCTCAGTCTGCCCAGTCAGCACTGATTGTCAGAAAATAACACCAATGACAAAATGTCGCTCCAGCCTTACCTGTGATTCCACACATTCTTCCTCACCCCAAGGTGGATTCTGGTCAGGGAAAGAGTGTTTGTCCAGAGGCCAGGCAAAATGGAAGAAAGTGAGGGAAGAGAAAGGGAAGGAGAAAAAGAGAGTGGAGGGGTGAGGGGTGGGGGGCACTAAAAATAAATTTTGTGTACGTCTACTTTGGCTCAGGGTCGCCAGGCTCAGAGGAGCCCCTGCCATGTCAGTGAAGGGGCCAGTCAGATCTTTCCCCATCGGCTTGGTCTTTCCTTTCCAAATGTTAGAATCTGAATGTCCTTTTCTTTAAGAAAATCTGTAGAATTACTTAAAATGAAATTTCTCTTGGCTCTGTAGTTCTCTTGTGCCATGTTAAACTGATCATTAAAACCAAATATATACCTTAAAAGAATATATTTTATGCTATGTGAATTATATCTCAACTTAAAAACAAGTCCAGGCTATTTAGTTAAGAACCCCAGAAGGAATTAAAGTCAATGTTGAAATGTGCTCTAAAATCAAGACAAGAGTCACTGTTTCAACAAAGGTTACATTTTACACAGCATGTCAAACGAAAATTGTATCTGCTGTATGACAATCACTCTGGAAAATCCCTTGAATTGCCCAAAGTATAGTAATAGTCAGGATTAGGATATTCTTTACCATTTCTTTTATTTTTATTTTTTTTTTATTTTTTGAGAGAGAGAGAATGAGTGGGAGAGGGGCAGAGAGAGAGGGAGACAGAGAATCTGAAGCAGACTCCAGGCTCTGAGCTGTCAGCACAGACCTGACAAGGGGCTCAAACTCATGTATTGCAAGATCATGACCTTAGTCGAAGTCGGACGCTTAACCAACTGAACCACCCAGGTGCCCCCTTTACCATTTCTTAATAAATGTAGCACAGCCAGCTTTTCTTCCAGGAGTCCATCCCTGTTTCTATTGCTAGGGTAACAGATGAAGTTGTTGGCTTGCACTTCAGCCCTAGATTGTGTGAAAAATACAATTTGAGTGTGCAGAGTTGATTTGTCAGAAATTAAAGACATACATGATGCGATTTCATTGTCTTGTTAAATTCTACTATTTACCTCAGATTATTTCACTTCATCACTTTCCTCACTTCTGTTCAGCTTGTGATTAATTTCAACTATCTAGTCCTAGTGAACCTTTCTGTATATTATACATGCCCCTGCAAAAAAAGGAAACCTTTCCGTATAGATAACATAATCTTGACATTTTCATATATTTCCTTCTAATCTTTTTTTCCATCTTTTTAAATACAGTTGAAATCATTCTGTACAAATTGTTGCACATTTTCATTGTTTTCAGTTTTCTAATATTATAAGTAACGCTGCAGTGAACATATATGAACAGAATTCTTGGCCTTTCCAGCTGTATGTTTTTCAGTTGTGAAATTTTGAAATAACAATAGATTTAAATTTTTGAAACAATTACAGGAAAATTGCAAGTACTGTTCAAAAAAATTTATTTTCCCTAATCATGAGAGTAAGTTGATATCAACCTGCTAGCACATCACCCCTAAATATTTCTCTGTGTGTTTTCCTAAGAACACTCTCCTACATAACCATAAAATAACAACCAAAATCCAGAAATTAACACTGATACTCCACTACCACTTAATAATACTTAGAGCTCAGGGTGCCTGGGTGGCTCAGTCGGTTGAGTGTCCGACTTCGGCTCAGGTCATGATCTTGCGGACTGTGAGTTCGAACCCCACGTCTGGCTCTGTGCTGACAGCTCGGAGCCTGGAGCCTGCTTTGGATTCTGTGTCTCCCTCTCTCTCTGCCCCTCTCCCACTCATGCTCTGTCTCTCTCTGTCAAAAATAAACATTAAAAAAAATAATACTTAGAGCTCATTCAAGTTTGACCAACATTACATTCCAACCATTCCATTACAGCAGAAGCATCCAATTCCAAATCAGGTATTACATGTGGTTGCCGTATCTCTTTAGTGGCTTACATCCTGGAACATTGGTTCGGCCTTTTTTTTTTTTTTTTTTTTTTTAAACATTTATTTATTTTTGAGAGACAGAGACAGAGCATGAGCTGGGAGGAACAGTGAGAGAGGGAGACACAGAATCTGAAGCAGGCTCCAGGCTCTGACCTGTCAACAGAGAGCTTGATGCACGGCTTGAACCCACGAACCTTGAGATCATGACCTGAGCTGAAGTCAGATGCTTAACTGACTGAGCCACCCAGGAGCCCCTGGTGCAGCCTTTTTTTGTTCTCATTGGTTTCACACTGTGGAAGAGTCTAAGACTGTTATGTTGTAGAATGATCCTCAATTTGGGTTTAATTGCTGTTTCCTCATGATTAAACTTAAGATTAGCATGGATTTTTGGCAAGAAGAACACAGAACTGATGCTGAGTTCTCTCTGCATCCTACCAGGTGGTGCATGATTTAACTCTGTCCCATTACTGATGACGGCCACTTTGATCATTTGATTAAGATAGTGTCTGCCAGACCTCTTCATTGTAAAATTACTCTTTTCCCCTTTGTAGCTGATAAATATCTTGTGGGATGGTCCTTTAAAAGTATGAAAAAAATCCCATTTCTTATTAAACTTGCAATTGATTTATTCATCCATGTATACCAGTGTGGACTTGTGGATTCTTGTTTTACATGTTGCATTGTAATTCACCTTTTTCATCATTTATGTTGATGCTCAAATTGTCCCTGATTTGGTAGTTGGAAGCTGTCCAGCTGACTTTTGTGTCCTTAACATGACCACTTTATTCTTTAAGTACCTTTTTGTTTTCTGGTATAGCAAAATATTCTAGGCTTGCTTTGTACTTTCCTTGTACCAGTCCTGGAATCAACTATTTCTCCAAGGAAACCTGATTTCCTTTACTGGGAAATGGTATTTGGAAGGCAAGATCTGGTCACTAGATGTACTTCTTGCTACTGGGGTGTCACTGGCCAGTAGACAGCACAAACACACCCACAGGCAGACATTTACATCTAGAATTATTTCTGACCTTACCTATATATATTGAAAACCATCAGTTAGCAGTGATACACCCAATTCCAATTCAATGTCTTTTCAAACTATTCTGTAGGAAAAACCAGGCTTGCATTATCTTTTTTTGTTAAGGGTGCATATTATTTTTTTATTTTTTTAATATAATTGTCAAATCGGCTTACATACAACACCCAGTGCTCATCTCAACAAGTGCCCGCCTCAATGCCCATCACCCATTTTCTCCTCTCCCCCACTCCCCACCCACCCTCAGTTTGTTCTCGGTATTTAAGAGTCTCTTGTGGTTTGCCTCCCTCCCTCTCTGTTTGTAACTATTTTTCCCCTTCCCCTCCCCCATGGACTTCTGTTAAGTTTCTCAAGATCCACATATGAGTGAAAATGTATGATATTTGTCCTTCTCTGACTGACTTATTTCACTCAGCATAATACCCTTCAGTTCCATCCATGTTGCTGCAAATGGCATGATTTCATTCTTTCTCATTGCCAAGTAGTATTCCATTGTATATATAAACCACAACTTCTTTATCCATTCATCAGTTGATGGACACTTAGACTCTTTTCATAATTTGGCTATTGTTGAAAGCGCTGCTATAAACATTGGGGTATATGTGTCCCTATGAATCAGCACTCCTGTATCCTTTGGATAAATTCCTAGTAGTGCTATCACTCTGTTGAAGTGTAGTTCTATTTTTAATTTTTTGAGGAACCTCCACACTGTTTTCCAGAATGGCTGCACCAGCTTGCTTTCCCACCAGCAGTGCAAGAGGGTTCCCATTTCTCCACATCCTCGCCAGCATCTATAGTTTCCTGATTTGTTCATTTTAGTCACTCTGACGTGTGTGAGGTGGTATCTCAGTGTGGCTTTGATTTGTATTTCCCTGATGATGAGTGATGATGAGCATCTTTTCATGTGTCTGTTGGCCATCTGAATGTCTTCTTTGGGAAAGTGTCTATTCATGTCTTCTGCCCATTTCTTCACTGGCTTATTTGTTTTTCAGGTGTGGAGTTTGGTAAGTTCTTTACAGATTTTCGATACTAGTCCTTTATCCGATATGTCATTTGCAAATATCTTTTCCCATTCTGTCGGTTGCCTTTTAGTTTTGTTGATTGTTTCCTTTGCAGTGAAGAAGCTTTTATCTTGATGAGGTCCCAATAGTTAATTTTTGCTTTTAATTCCCTTGCCTTTGGAATTTCCCTTTCTTGTGTCGAACAAGAAATTGCTGCAGTAAGGTCAGAGAGGTTGTTGCCTGCTTTCTCCTCTAGGGTTTTGATGGTTTCCTGTCTCACATTTAGGTCTTTCATCCATTTTGAGTTTATTAATTGAAGAAGAAAACCAAACTGGGAGGCATCACAATCCCAGACTTTAGCCTCTACTACAAAGTTGTAATCATCAAGACAGTAAGGTATCGGCACAAAAACAGACACACAGACCAATGGAATAGAATAGAGAACCTAGAATTGGACCCACAAATATATGGCCAACTAATTTTTGACAAAGCAAAAAAGAGTATCCTATAGAAAAAAGACAGTCTTTTTAGCAAATGGTGCTGGGAGAACTGGACAGCAACATGCAGAAGAATGAAACCAGACCACTTTCTTACACCTTGCATTATCTTTTTAAAATTTTTTTTAAATGTTTATTTAGTTTTGAGAGAGAAAGAGAGAGAGAGAGAGAGTGCACAAGCAGAGGAGGGACGGAGAGAGGGAAACAGAAAAATCCGAAGTAGGCTCTAGGCTCTGAGTTGTCAGCACAGAGCCTGATGTGGGGCTTGAACTCACGAGCTGTGAGATTCTGACCTGAGCCAAGTCAGACACTTAATCAACCAAGCCACCCAGGCACCCCCAGACTTGCATTATCTTTAAAATATTTTCTTATTTGATCAGTTCCCTATATGTTACTAGGGTTGGGTTGAACTGGGTTGAATGGTTGCTCCCCCCCTCCCCCCCGCAAAGACATGTCCACATCCTAACCCCTAAAACCTGTAAATGTGACTCTATTTGGAAAAGGGGGCTTGGGGATTATGAGTGAGGCCTAAATCCAATGACCACTGTCTTTAGAAAGGATATACACATGGACACCTGGGTGGCTCAGTCGGTTAAGCGTCCGACTTTGGCTCAGGTCATGATCTCATGGCTCGTGGGTTCAAGCCCCACATTGGGCTCTGTGCTGACAGCTTGGAGCCTGGAGCCTGCTTTGGATTCTGTGTCTCCCTCTCTCTCTGACCCTCCCCTGCTCATGCTCTCTCTCTCTGTCTCTCAAAAATAAATAAATTTAGAAAGGATATACACACAGGGGAGAGACACACAGGGAGAAGAGGGGAAGGCCACATAGAGACCCAGGCAGGGATTGGAGTTGTGCAGCCACAAGCCAAGAAATATGCCTGTGGCCACCCAAAGCTGGAAGAGGCAAGGAAGGATTCTCCCCTAGAGTACTTGGATGTGGCACTGCCAGCAGACATCTTGATTTCAGACCCCTGCCCTTCATATCTGGGGGAGAATAGATTTCTGTTGCATGAAGCTCCCAGATCTGTGGTCATTTGTTACAGCAGCCCCAGGAACCTCACAACTCCTCTGCCATTCCACTTCCCACTCCAAGGCCCTCCTTTCCCTACTCCAGCTCTGACCCCCTCCTTTTGGGCCACTTCCCCATCCTCATGGATGCCCTCCCCACCCCACCCAAGCTCCAACACCCCCACTCCAGGCCACCCTCTGGGTCGATGTCCCCCATCATCCCGTTACCAGGCAAAATATAGGATGTCCAGTTAAATTTGAATTTCAGAGAAACTTCAAAGAATTCATGCAAGATATTCATACTAAAAATATTACTTATTGTTTATCTGAACTTCAAACTTAACCAGGTGTCATGTTTTGTTTTGTTTTGGTTTTGGGGTTTTTTTGGGGGGGTGGGTTTTTTGTTTTTTGGGGTTTTTTTGCTAAATCTGGCAACCTTACCTCCTCACCCTACTCAGGTTAGAACCTCCACCTCCACTATACCAAGACTGGTCTCCACGGGATAGCCTTGGCACACCACGAGGGCTCTGACATTTGTGCCAGGCTACCCCTCTAATGGGGTACCTGTTCTCTCTGTGCAGACTCTGGTACCCCACCCTGGGCCATTCCCCACTCAGCCCCCTACTCCCACAGACACATCTCTTGTTTTGCTCACCCCATGGCTTTAAGACTGAACTGTTGAGGAAGAGAAGAGAAAAGAAGGAAAGGGAATAGAAGAAGAAGCCTGGTTGTATTTTTAAATGTGGTTTATATTCTCCCTATAATAGAAGACTTTATGTGAAGAAATGGCCTGCATTAGAGTTCTCTGGAGAAACAGATCCAATAGGATATGAAATGTGTGAATGTATAGATCATAATATACATCATAGGAATTTAGGGAATTCTAAGAATTGGCTCACGTAACTATGGAGGTCAAGAAGTCCCGTGATCAGTTCTCTGCAAGCCAGAGAACCAGGACAAACAGTGGTATAATTGAGTCTGAGTCTGAAGGCCTGTAAACTGTGTGTAGTGGGTAAGGGTGGGCCTGGTGTAAGTCCTGGAGTCCAAAGGCCTGAGGCCAAGAGCATTCATGGCCAAGGGCAGGTGAACACCTCAGCTCAAAAAGAAAAAGCCAAGAATTTGTTCTTCCTTTGCCTTTTTGTCCCATTCAGTCCCTCTGCAGATTGGATGTTGCCCACCCACACCGGTGAGGATGAATCTCCTTTATGCAGTCTATGGAATCAGATACTGATCTCCTCCAGAGATGCCCTCACAGACACACCCAGAATAATGTTTCACCAGCTACGTGGGCATCCTTTAGCTTGGTCATGTTGACACATAAAATTCACCATCACATGGCCTCTATGGGAAATTGATAGCCCCTTTGTCAGTCATTAAGTAGAAAATAAATTATGTTTTTTGAGGATTGCCTGAGGATAGTGAGATTTCAAAAAGTTCAAATGCTGGGAGAAATCCCATTTGAAGGGTGTTCAGTGTCTTATCTTTTGACCTCTTCACCGTTTTTCAGCTCGTCCTTGTCAATGCGCCTCATGTTTCTGTCTTGTGTCTACTCCTGATTTTTATGAGATTTCTGAATAAGGACCTCTACGTGCCGACTCCAGATTTCCCACCCATTCTCACAAGTCCTTGTCTTGACTTCAATCCTTTGATTGAAACAACAAACAACTGGATGAAACAACATCCAGTATGTCTACAAAGTGTCAAGAAATCAATAATTCCACTCACAGTTATTTTCCCGCCAGATTCAGTTGCTCGCCTCTGGGATCCTCAGATGATCCCAGACCAACCCTACGAACATTCCACACCAGCAACCTCTCAGCGCCATGACCTTGCAGATCTGGGTTTCTCATCTTCTCTTGGGGCCGATGCTGTACCACCATTCCTGTGCCCGAGCATGGGGCAAAGCTGGGGACCTGGCCTGTCTCCTCTCTGCCCATTTTCTGTCACTGACACAGCTACGTTCATCTTTGTACCACAGACCTGTTGCTCACGATCCCTTCCTTTTCCACTCCCTGCTGTTTCTTGCTCTTCACACATGGAAGATCCTGGACAGGTCCATCTCTCCAGGCTGAAGCAACGTGAAGAGACTTTATGACCTTTTAATTACCGACTTAGCCCTTTTTTTTTTTTAATGTTTATTTATTTTTGAGAGAGAGAGAGAGACAGAGCAAAGAATCCGAAGCGGGCTCCAGGCTCTGAGCTGTCAGCACAGAGCCCAACGCGAGGCTCGAACTCACAAGCCGTGAGGTCATGAACCATCTCCGAAATGGGACGCCCAACCAACTGAACCACACAGGCGCCCCCCTATTTAGCCCTTTGGACTTACCTGTATAGCTTTTACAAAGTTACAGGGCCAAAATCAAAACTCAAGCGTGTTTGGGGCTAAAATAGTAAGCAAAGCAGAAACACTAACTTAGGGAAGCAGCTCTTTTTTCCTAAGTGCTCTCTAGTCTTGTTTTTAAATCTACTCTCAGGCCAACTGCGACTATGAATTAAACTGCTATGGTTAGAGCACACATTTCTGATCAAATGAGTCACAAATCCAAGTCAGCCAGTCAAGGCATAATTACGCTCTTTTCTGTGTGTCTCGCCACAGGAAGCAATAAATGACCAAGGGCTATCATGCAACAAAGCTGTTATCAGACTGTGAGAAAAACCCCAGCTATCAGTAGTTACGTTATAGCTGTGCCAGCCTAATAAATTCAGATGCCTCTTGTGTGTCAGAATATTTTCCCATCACAAGTGAGGTACCAAGTAGTGTTTGGCTTTCCAAAGATCTGTCACAGTCGTTTCTACCTTTCCTGCCTGAATCACACTGGTTCATCTGTTGGCACTTAGAAGATTGCGGCCAATGGTTAACACAAGCGGAGGTGGCAAATGTGCTATTGGCTCATGTGAAAGCCCGTGTGGACTGAGTTCAGGAATAACGAGGGGAAGATTTACGGTGGAAGGGCAGCGATATGAGTGGAAATTCCAGTAGTGGTGGAGCGGAGACACGGACGGATCAGAATGAGAGGGTTAGACCCGCCCACTGAGCTACGAGCAAGGAAATCTGGACAGAAGCACCGAACCAATTTCAGGGCTGCAAAGGGAAACTTGTGTCAGGGAAGGTTGCAGGGCAGTGCTAACTTCGGTGCCCCAGCTTTGCCCAGTGGACACCTGGGGGCCTTCAGCCCTGGGCAACTTCTGCAGTGAAATGAGTGATAACAAGCCAACGAGGTGACAGGTGGCAAAAAGAGCTTCCAAAAATCTTGGTGATGTTCTTTCCCCAGCAAGAAACAAGTTTTATGTCTTTTTGAAAAACTTTACTCTCTGTTGAGGTGTCCACGCATTGGAGGAAAACTCATCTTATTGATGCAGATAAAAATCAGAACCTATTGATCAGTTACCCCTGGGTTGTGCTTATGTGTACCCAGCATTCCCCCCCCCCACCCACCTTAAATTTTTCTCCACCAATAAGGAGGATGTGGCTATAAATGCTAGCGATCTCGGGAGCAAGATTGACCCCCGGCCTGGAGAAGAGGCACAAGGTGAAGGATGCCCTCATTAAGGTAGGTTTCATTTTCCCTCTATTGGGCTCTTCCCTTCGGCCAGGGTTGAACTCACGGTGAGGGAGGAAGCCCAGTTCACTTCCCTATTATGGTACCTGGGCAGCCACAGCACATACTTTATAAATTATGTTTCATCTGGTTGACACTGCCCTTTGGAATTAATCATAAGAAAAATCCTGGGAAAGATGCAGGAAGTAAATCTAGTTTTCTGCTGGCCGTTATGAAGCCTGGTATTTACTTTTTAAGAATTAGTTTGACCATGGTTTGGTGTTGAAGCTGTCTTCAGATGATACTACGAGGGTGGTGGATACAGTCCAGAGAAACTTCTTAGCTTTTTTGCCCACCTCAACACACATAAAGGATGACATTCTTAGAGCATTTCTACCCAGTAAAGAATTTTAAGGAGGGGCGCCTGGGTGGCTCAGTCAATTAGGCATCCGACTTCTGCTCAGGTCATGATCTCACGGTCTGTGAGCTTGAGCCCCACATCGTGTTCTGTGCTGACAACTCAGAGCCTGGAGTCTACTTCGGGTTCTGTGTCTCCCTCTCTCTGCCCTCCCTCGCTCGTATTCCGTCTCTCTCTCAAAAATAAATAAACATTAAAAAAATTCTAACAAAAGAATTTAAGGAAATGAAGATCATATTATCATACATGAAGAGCCTGGAATTTATTTTTTTTAATTAATTTATTTATTTTAAGTAATCTCTCCACCCAACGTGGGGCTTGAGCTTAACACCCAAGGTCATGAATCACACACTCTGGGTGCCTGAGTGGCTCAGTCAATTAAGCGTCTGATTTCAGCTCAGGTCATGATCTCATGGCTTGTGAGTTCAAGCCCCGCCTTGGGCTCTGTGCTGACAGCTCAGAGCCTGGAGCCTGCCTCACATTCGGTGTCTCTCTCTCTCTCTCCCTCCCTGCCCCTCCTGGTTCACCCTCTGCCCCCCCCCCCAAAAAATAAATAAACATTAACAATAATAATTTTAAAAAGTTGCACACTCAACTGATGAGCCAGCCAGGCTCCTCGAGCCTTGAACTTATTTTAAAAGGTGAAAAATTGGAAAAACGTAGATGCTCTGTTGTTAATGACTCGTCTCTTGTGAGTCTCCTCAAAAGGGACAGCAACACACCGGGTGTGCTAATGATACGGTCTGAGGTGCTCTTCTCCCAAAAACCTCTTGAGGACTTGAAATTTAGCTGAGGCAATTCCTTCCACTCTACACCATAGGATTCCTGAATAAAATGCAATAACCCTAAAAGTGTGTGTGTGTGTGTGTGTGTGTGGCCTTTGAAAGGAAACAGCCAGGTACCAAAACAAAAGATGGAACTCAAAATGAGAGCAATTGGTGTATGAGACAACAAAGAAGTCCCAGGGACACTGTTACCCAGACGTCGGCCCTAATGGCCATGGGCTGGCATTTTAGTGCTATCTTTGTGAAGATGAAGGCTGTGACTGAGGGCTCATACCAGCTGGGAGCTGGAACCAAGACCTTTGCTGCAGAGCAGAGTCCAGGGAGGGCTGACCGCTCTGTGACAAGAATGTTACACAGACCACACCCATGGCCTACAGGAAGCTTGTGCCCTGCGTGCTTTGTGTGTAAGAGGGAGTTTCCTTTGAGAAATAGAAACCCGTGCAAAAGTATAAGATCTAAATTTATACTGTCCACATGGTATGGGACTTCTGAGCCCAGAAATTAGTATAAAAGTGGGTCCTGAATGGAATGGAATCCCAGAGAGCCATGCCAGAAGCAAATGCAAAATCTCTCTTTGAGGGCACCTTTGTGACTCAAAACACATGCAACAACAAAAGAAACAATGCATCTTGCTAAAGATATGCTCACGATGAAAAACTACAGACCTCACGAGGAAATGAACCAACGGGAGAGAAAGTCAGGAGACAGTGAATGGGAGAATTAGCACCCCAAGAACCTGAGAAAATAGATGCTGCAATAAAAACAATCAAGGGATGATAAAATAAGGAAAAGGTGAGATGGTAGGTTGTTTACTAAAAGAAAGATGTCAGAATACGACAGCACACATATTTGCTATAAAGTCACTGATTCATCATGGATTATATTGAAACCAAATAATTGAAGGTAAGCTTGAAATGTTTGACCATCATACTTTGGAATAGATTGCCTACAAGGATTATGGAAACTCAATTATGTGACTCTTACAGGATTATATTTAAAACCACCCAATGGGTTTAACTTATATCATAAATGTATAAACTTTTCACTGATTTTGAGTTGCTGTATGAATAAGTTTTGTCTGTATAAATGTTTTCTAGTTTTTTCATTTTTTCTAATTATCAAAATAAGAAATCTTCATTATTTGAGACAAATTCTGAAAAATGGAAAAGCAAGAGAAAAAAGTAGTCTCACTACCCTGAAACCCGATTAACATGTGAGCATATTCCCTTCCAGTTTTTCATTCTGTTCAACGTATCCTTTTTTTTTTTTTTTTTTGAGATTTTATTTTTAAGTAATGTCTACACCCAACATGGGGCTCAAACTCATAAGCGTCGCATGCTCTACTGACTGAGCTACCCAGGCACCCCTTCAATGTATCCTTATGGAACTGAACTTATTCTTTATTCCCTTTATTTGATAAATTTTGCATTACAAAAGCATTTCTCCGTGTTCTTAAAACACGTTATAAGCATCATTTACATGGTTGCATAATATTTCTTCATGGGTATGCCATTTACTTCATAATTCTAATTGCCTATTTACATTGTTTCCATGTTTTCTGCAATAAATATCTGTGCATAAATCTTTGTTTATGGAGTTGGTTATGTTCTGAGGCTATAACTGTGTTTTTTAAATCCAGGGACAAGCCTTGATCTTTTATAATTTATGTTTTCAAATGTATTTTATTTCACTTTAACAAAATGTATTGAGTACCTGCTAGGTGCCATATAATCTTTCCTTATACATTTGTTATTGTGTATTTCTTTTCTTTGAAGACTCAAGCATTGTAAGTCAATTTGTGATTATATGAATATAGTATGTGTGTGTGTGTGTGTGTGTGTATACCTACATATATATATATATATATATATATATATATATATATATATATATAATACAATAAAATGAGATGATTTCAGGAAGAAGAAATGACAGTGGGTTATTGTGTGAAAGACTCATTTCTGAAGGATCAAAGAAAAGGGACAATTGTGTATATGGTTCAGGAAAATGAAGCACCTCTTTTTCAGGAGAACTATCTCTTGCACAGTGCACAAGCCTGGCCTGGCACCACGGCCAGATTTTTGAAGGTTGCTGTCAAAAGCTGAGGCTAAGAATATATGTCAAAAAGCAACTTAAGCAAATAGAAATTGCTGCAGCTTCGTACTTCAGTAATTCCTTAAACAATGTTCGATGATAAGGAAGAGGAAACTCAAAATGAATAACAGGAAAAACGACTAAGCGGGTTTTCACCCTGCAAGGATGGTTTCTCCGGTGCTTCCACTGCTTGCCTGCCACTTGAACCTTTCAAACACTGGCCCTCACAAGTGGCTTAAAACCATGTGGAATCAGCACTGGTGAGGCCACGTTCTGACCCCATGTCTTCCAGATGTGGCCACAACACTGCTGGAGGCCTTCTAGGGCTGGTTTCTGAAGACGGCGGCCTCATCTGCCTTTCTTTGGTCTCTGTTTCTTGGGCCAATGCTGGAAGGTGCAGGGAGACCCATGGAGAGGGTGTCGTCCAGTTGTCCACGCCTGTGTGTCTGACGTACAGCATGATATATTGATCGAGTGTTTCTCCTACGTCAGGACCTGATTAATTGGATTCCCACAAAACATAGACTTTTCCCTCAGAGTCACCAGGCACCTTCAGAAGCCATACTATCTTTTCCCGTGCAATACAATGGAAAGAGAATGAGCTTGGGAGTCAGGCCCGACCAGGTTTTGAACCCTGAGCAAGTGGCCTGTGCCTCATTTTCCTCATTTGAAAAATGGGAAAACAATGAGCTCCTCAAGGAGGAATAATTAACCCATGAAGATCACTTGATACAGTGCCTGACACACAAAAGGCTCAAAAAAAAATGTAATTTGTGTTGAGCGGCTGCTTAGTAAGGAAGAGATTAAGCTTGGAGACAGACAGAGTTTAAGTGTTGGCCCTGTCACTTACAGCTGTCTGGCCTTTGGCGGATCACTTCAACTCTGTGCCTTAGTCTCCTCATCCCTAAAATGGGAATAATGAGAGCACCTGCTTTGTGGAGAGTTGCGAGGAATGAATGAGTTAATACATGTCCAGTGCCCGGCATATAGTAGATTCTCAATAAAAATCTTAGCCATTCACTAGAATAAGAATTAACAAATTACCTATCTCATAAGGTTGTCAGGAGGTTTATATAAAATAATCCACAAAAGTGCTTAACTAGCAAAGCTTCTAGCTCATATTAAATACTTGCTTAGAGTTCGATATTACATTAGTGATTATTATTACTACTATTATTGGTATTTCACTATATTAAATAGTTCTGTAATAGAAGACAAACTTCCACATTTCTAAAAACAGTGATGTGTTAATAGTAATGAATTAGATGCTATTATGAGTTGGTAAAAACAGCATTTTCACATATGGAATTGAAAAAGGTTGCAATAATATAATTAAAGAAAATACAAAATGTATTAGCCTTTATGGAAACGTCTTACTTTACTACTTTACAACCCTTTGTAACACAGATTTTCCATGTTTTTCCATCTGAGTTGGTTAAAGATACATTTTTTTTCCTTCAACGTAATTTGAGTCAGTCCCCTGGTATTCAGCTAAATTGAACTCCGGTATTTTGGAACAGCGTCTGTTGACACAAATATATTTGGCATCACTGGGGAATTTAAAACTACGTACAGACAGTGTCATGATCCCTCAAACTCAAGATGACGGTATTATTATGAAGTATGAGTGTTACTAAGAAGTTTTATGCTGTCATTTCTCTACTGAACCTAGAGGCACCGTTAGTGTCTGGTTAGCAATGACAATTACAAAGATTAAACCACAGTTTTGCCAACGTTCTTAACAAAGTACACCAGGCACTTTGCTCTTTTGCCCAAGAAAATAGGAATGAGAATCTGGTAAGGTACGCAGAAACCTGTATAATTTTTCACTCACCTTCTGTCTGATTTTGAGATGACGATGTAGGGTGAAAATCAATTCCCTTGCTCACTTCATCCCAGAGGCATATCTGATTCTCACTCAACCTGGAGGATGTGGATTCACACTTGAGATTTTGTTTTGGTCTTGCTTAGATGTTTCCAGTCTAGAAAATTCCCTGATAGCCAAATTAAACAAAAAAAAATCTAAGAATTCAGAAACTGGCTGGCCTAGGAAGAACATTT
This sequence comes from Panthera onca, assembly GCF_046562875.1. NCBI lineage: Eukaryota > Metazoa > Chordata > Mammalia > Carnivora > Felidae > Panthera > Panthera onca. Next base: position 28,805,947 of record NC_138346.1, on the reverse strand, counting down.
GTAACTCGGGATCTTCTGCAACAACATTTTATTTTTCTAAGTAAAGAAGTAACATGAGGAGGCCCTACTGCTAAATGACCAGACTTTGTCACCTTGCCTCGGTTTCAGGTTTTCATAAGGCCTTTCAGAGGTCAGGAAAAGCACAGGCCACTTCCATATTAAAGCAAACCAACCAAACCAAAGCAAACAGAAGAAGAAGAAGAAAAAAAAAAAGAAAAAGAAATGCCAAAATAGTGTTACAACTTTGGGGTATATTTTAAATGTCAGTATCTAAGAAGTAAACAATTTCAACCTACACATGCACACCCACACACATTCAGTTCAATATAATTATGCTATTCCCAGGATGATTAAGGGAATTATTAGGGGATTTATTAAAAATACTGGTTCAACATTCACGACAGATGTGGCCCAGTAATGAGAAACAGAGATAAGTTGGGAGGAAATGATCTTCTTTCTTCAAACCTACCAATGCTTCTCTGTAAATACTGGTTTAACCTGGTGGCATTGAGGCCCTTTGTGAGAGCAGCGACCCAGGCCAGTGACCCTCCTGGGGTTCCCCTTCTTTAGCCCTGCGGTGTTTGCACTTGGGAATATTCAGCTACCTGTCTTTTTAATGTCAACTCTCATCTGTGGTCAAGTGAACAGATCAGCCCAAGAGTCTGGGCTGAACTGGCACCCTTACTAATGGCATCCATTTGTTTTTTTCCACTTCTATGTGTTTACTGTTCTTGAGAGAGAACAGTTTGATCTCTGGTCTTCATGAAGTGAATAACAGTCAAAATGCAGCCTACAGCGGGATAAGTATACATTGATAGAGTCAATAGGCCTCGGGGGCTGGTGGAAGACATGGACAGACCTTGAACAGGAGGCAAACATCTGTACATACATTCTTAAAGGAAGCTACTGATGAGGGCTCATGAGAGAGGACCCCTCAGGAGCCTAAGAGGAATCTGGAAACTAACAAAAGCTTCCCTGGAGGAGCTCGCTGGTCAAAGTTCAGTCCAACTCCTAGCTACTTAACTGACCCTCTACCCATTACCTCTGATTTTTTTTAAATATAATTTATTGTCAAATTTGATTCCATACAACACCCGGTGCTCATCCCAACAAGTGCCCTCCTCCATGCCCATCACCCACTTTCCCCTCTCCCCAACCCCCCATCCACCCTCAGTTTGTTCTCAGCATTTAAGAGTCTCTTATGGTTTGCCTCCCTCCCTCTCTGTTTGAAACTGTTTTTTTCCCATTTCTTCCCCCATGGTCTTCTGTTAAGTTTCTCAAGTTGCACATATGAGTGAAAACATATGGTATCTGTCCTTCTCCGACTGACTTATTTCACTTAGCATAATACCCTCCAGTTCCATCCATGTTACTGCAAATGGTCAGATTTCATTCTTTCTCATGCCAAGTAGTATTCCATTGTATGTATAAACCACATCTCCTTTAACAGAAGGCGTGAGGCTTCCAAATGGGGCAGAGTAGCCATGACTTCAGTCCCATATCCGACTAACAGACATCGTCTACTTCCCTGAAATTTCACTTACAGATATCAGATAAGGCTTCCATTTCTCCATTCCCTGGGAATGAGGGCATGAGAGGGAGAGAAGCGGGAGAGAAGAGTAAGATGGAATTCTGGCAGACGGCAGCTGGTGCCAGTGAGCTAGGAAGGCTTGAGTTGGGGTAGAGGGAGCCTGAGGATTGAGAACCTGGGTGTCAGATCCAGCGAGAGGGAGAAGAGGTAAGGGAGAGAAAGGGATAGCCACCAGAAGGCCTTGAAGTGGGGAAAGAGGTCTCGCTGAATGACCCTGTGGAAGAGGACTCATGGAACAAGTCTGAGGCTGGTTTAAAATGATGGTTTATCCAGTTTATCAGATAGGGGAGTAGGATGGCCAAGTGGGATGGTGGAGGTACAAAGAGGGCTTAGGACTCGGGGCCAGTGTCCCTGAAGCCTCTCACTGCAAACCTTTACCATGCTCTGCCACATATTGATTGATGGATAAGAGGGTTACAAACTTTTTGATACATGGGCTCCCCAAAGGAGCCGAGGACCTTTGTTAAAATATGCTAGGTCCGGGGCGCCTGGGTGGCTCAGTCGGTTAAGTGTCCGACTCTTGATTTGGGCCCCGGTCATGATCTCATGGTTGACGGGATCAAGCCCCACATCCGGCTGCACACTGACAGTGCAGAACCTGCTTGGGATTCTCTGTCTCCCTCTCTCTCTGCCCCTCCCCTGCTCGCTTGCCCTCTCTCTCAAAATACAAACATTTTTTAAAAAGCCAGTTTTTTAACTGTATGTGTGTATATATATATATATTCCAGTGGTTCTCCAGCGGCTTCCTGTTTTGCAGACTATATTCTGAAGCCCTTTCTGAGGCCCGCAGGGTCCTAGTGGTACCCCGCTTCCTCTTCTGCCCTCACCTCCTTCCGTTCTCCCCTCAGTTACCCTTCCAGGAACCTGGTTCCTTTGCTTCCCTCTAGTGCAGAGCGAGGGAACAAGCCAGCTCCACCGCAGGGCCTTGGTGCTCACCGCTCCCGGCGTACTGCGGGACTTGTACCCTCTCACTGCACTCGGACCTCTCTGCCCCTGTTAGTTCGCTGGGTAACAAAGTACCCAGCTTGGTAGCTTAAACAACAGAAACTGCTTTTCCCAGAGTTCTAGAGGCTGGAGGTCCCAGATGGTGCCGACAGGGTTGGCTTTTCCTGAGGCCGTGTGGGGAAGGACCTGTAGCAGGTCCCACTCCTCGGATTATAGGTGACCATCTTCTCCCTGTGTCTTCACGTGGCTTTCCCTCTCCGTATGTCTGTGTCCAGACTTCCTCTTCTTTAACATTTTATTTTCGAGAGACAGAGCGTGAGTCGGGGAGGGGCAGAGAGAGGGGGAGACACAGAATCCAAAGCAGGCTCCAGGCTCCGAGCTGTCAGCACAGAGCCCGACGCGGGGCTCGAACCCACAAACCATGAGACCATGACCTGAGCCAAAGTCAGACACTTAACCAGCTGAGCCACCTAGGCACCTGAACTTCCTCTTCTTCAAAGGATACCAGTCGTTTGGATTAAGGCTCACCCTAATGATCTTATTTTAACTTATTACCTCTCTAAAGACACTGCCTCCAAATACAGGCAGTATTTGTGCCTCACACTTTGAGGTGGTGGGAGTTACGACTTCAACATCTGAATTGGGGTGCAGGGGGCCACGGGGGGTGGAGTTCAGCCCAAAACAGCTTCCTGTCACAGAAGACTCCCCGACACATCCAAAATAGTGTCCCTATTAAGTGACACACATTGATTCATTTATTTTTTGAAGGTCTCCCTCTATTTATTTATTTATTTATTTATTTATTTATTTTAAGAATGAGTAAAACATTTATGGAAGGTCTCCCTCTATTTAAACGTTAGCCCTAGAGGGACAAATTTTTTGTTTTGTTAACTGACACATCTCCAGTGCCGGGTCACTGCCTGGAGAGTAGCTGGCCTTCAATAAATATTCATGAACCAGTGATTGCATATTATGAAGCTATTGCAAGTTACTCTGCAAAAAAAGCATGACAGAAAAAGATGTTCACAGCATACTGTTAAGAGAGCACATTAAAAACTACTGTGTCTGTAGCTTAGTTTTATTTTTAAATCATACAGATATAATTTATCCTTTTTAAAAAATGTTTATTTATTTATTTTGAGAGAGAGAGACAGAGCACATGCACACATCCCCACCAGATGGGGAAGGACAGAAAGAGAGGGGGAGAGAGAATCCCAAGGAGGCTCCATGCTGTCAGCCCAGAGCTGGACGTGTGTCTCGATCTCATGAACCTCGAGATCATGACCTGAGCTGAAATGAAGAGCCAGACTCTTAACCAACTGAACCACCCAGGCGCCCCAAAATATAATGTATCTTTACTAAAATAAAACTTGGAGAGAGATGCAACAAAACGCTAACAGTGGGTGGTTCTTGGGGTAGGATTTTGATTTATTTTGATTTCTCTCATTTATGTGTATTTTCTTTTCAATGAATATATACTACTTCTAAATGAAGAAAAAGTTACTAAAAGTTAACAGAAGGTATTGTGTCATGGCTTCTAGCTGAGTATTAAGAAAAAAAAATACATTATTTATCATTTTTGTGGGGAATGGTGGGATGTACAGCCTGTGGAGTCGGCCGGGTATGGATTCAAGTCCTTACTTGCCACTCTCTAGATTTGTCATCTAGGCATGTCTGTCACATGCACTGAGACTCCGTTCCTCATCTGTAACATGTAGTAATAATGGTACACAGAAGACTTGGGCTGTCTTTAATCCCAGACTAGAATTTGGTTATCCCGTTCTCAGTAATTTGGAAATTTCAGGACACCCAGGATCAGAGGATTGACTCCCTCCCAAGGATTTGACTCCCTCTATTCCCACCTCCAGGTCAGGCCAAGCAGTATCCAGATGCCCCTTCCATCGTTTCTGGGCTAAGGAGAGGTGAGTGAGGCCCTTGCCACAGGAGCCCAATTTAAGGGGGCACAAAAACTCGGCAACCAAGATAAATAGTAAATAAGTGGAATGTTTTGAAAAACAAAATTATGTAAAAAACCTGTAATGAACAAACTATCAACAATTTTAGTAAAGATGGGATACATATTACTGATTTCCCCCTTTGTCTCGGGCTCCATTATGGCTCAGAGTGTTACTGTCTCCAGCCCACAGCCTGAAGGTAGGGAACCCTCAATTATTCAAATCATTATTAATTACCACTTAATTATAATTAATTATCCAAACTCTCTCTGAGCCTCAGAATTGCCACTGTTCTCTCTGTGACTGTTTGGCCTTGAGTTAAGCCCCTGCAGGGATACCGGGAGGGAAGTTGTATTTTTCTGCCCCTGTTTCTTTCTTTCTCCTCTGAAGACACCGAATCACAATTGCTAACTAATCACGGCTTTCTTACTTCACTGAGGACTCTGAGGGGCGAGTGTCTCCCTGTTCTTTTATAGAAACATAAAATGCCAGCAAAGCATGATTTCTACCCAAGAGAGTGCTAAGCAGACTTTGCAGATGTTGCACCCCCCCCCCCCCATTCTTCTGGGGAAGGGCACAGAGACCTTGGCATACCTTGTTTCAAAAATAGGCAACAGCAAACAGCATGCTTCCTCCATCTACTTCCCAAGAGAAGGGAAAATCCTTATGTAATGGGATCGGATCGGCGGGTCAATGGTACCATGTGGAGAGTTGCCCTGAGGGGCTTTCATATTACCACATCCCGAGATTTTTGTGGCTGTACTAGTTTATGCACGTCAAGCCGTTCACAGTGTGCGTTCACAGGGCAATTACTAGCTAAACATTGCAACGATAGTAACATTTAAAGTCTTGTTTTCAGGCAATGGCTTTATTTTACACCGGACACTTCATTTGCTGAAACTGTAGATACTAAGTTGCGCTACCGAAGTAATCGCTAGAAAGATATGATGTTCTTAGCATGTAGATTTTAGGAATTTTCTCCTATTGCTCCTATATTTGATTTAAGGTAAACGTTATTGTCAAACATACAATTCGAAACATCACAAAAGGAATGTAACCAATGGCACATTTGTTTCTGAAGGCACCTGCAGAAATCCCTATTCTTTCTCAGTACTAAAACACTCAGGGACCAAGGGGGAAAGGGGATTACTTAGATTCCAGGTAGTGCAGAAAGATTTGGTCACAGAAAATTTAACATAATCTTGCTGGGGTTTTTTTTTTTTTTCTTCAGTTTATTTACTTATGTATTTTGAGCGAGTGCAAGCTGGGGAGGGACAGAGTAGGGTGAGAGAGAGAGAATTCCAAGCAGGCTCCACACTGTCAGCACAGAGCCCGATGCGGGGCTCCATCTCACGAACTGCGAGATCATGACCTGAGTCGAAATCAAGAGTCAGATGCTTAACCGACTGAGCCACCCAGGCGCCCCGTAAATTTAACATAATCCATTGTAAGGTGATGTTCTGGACGAACTTCCTAACTTTACTTCCAGTAAAGGAACTGGCTTTGAAGGGTTTTTTTGTTTTAATTGAAGGAATGTTGCTCACCACACCTCTCCCTTCCTCCCCCATATTTTTATATTAAATAGTGTTTACCAGAGAAGTGAAACGTTCTGGGATTTATACTTGTGTCCGGGAAAAGGTCTGACTACTCTGAGAGAGCCATGCCGGGAGGCATATCCAACCAGTTCCAGACACTCCGGCCTTGGCAGGCCAGGCCCCCCACGTGTGAGTGAAGAAGCAGGCTTGAGTCATGACACCCAGAAGCAGGGGGAGCCCGGCTGACGGGCCAGAACCGCTGCTTCAGACCTGTGGCCCCAGATGAGCCTTCCTGCCCAGCCCCGGTTGCTAGACGTGCTCCAGCTCAGGCCGCAGTGGTCCCGGAGCAGGGATGCCTAGTTCCCACTGTGACCTGCCTGCCTTCCTCACCCACACACTTGAGAGGATTGTAAAATAGCCGCCGTTTTTAAACATGCTATCAGGGAACAGAAACTAGACGCAGAGGCACAGAAGAGAATATTAGAGAATACTGAAAAGTAAGGAATCGTTACAGTCGTTCTTGAATTGTGATTTTTGGTGCTCTCGACTCAACTTTTTCATTCACGCACCCATTCATTCAAGAAAAGCGTGTGGGACAGTGGCAAGCCAGGCTTCATACTTAGCGCCGGGGATACAAACACCTAAATAAAATAGCTCTGTCTTCAGAGAGTGCCTGGTTTAATCGGGTGGAGGGGGAGGGTTCAAATAAGAAAACAATATCATACATGCATACATACATGCAATTATCATACGTACATAACCATCATCATATGATACAAGGCTGTGTCATGGTAGAGATTTGCAGAAGGAACTAATTGCAGATGCAGAATTTTACAGCCTTAAGGGAGTCAAAGAAGCTTGGCAGCCAGGCTCCGCTTGACAGAAGCCTCAAAGAATGAGTAGAGGTTTATCAAATGGTCCAGATGGGCCAGCTCTAACACTGTGGCTGCAAAGAACAGGGCAGATTGGGTTTGGGCCCTGGATTCAGCTGTTTTCAGGGGGCTTTTTTGTTTTGTTTTGTTTTGCCTCTTCTGGACAAAGCACTGACTATATAACTAGAGTATTTTTTTTCCCCCAGAGGAGCATTCTATGTTATCTGTATAGTAAATAGAACTGAGCAGAAATATCTCATGGGGTGTGTGGCATTACTCAAAGAATCACCCTTATAGAAGCCAAGGCTGCTCAGCGGAGGGGCCAAGGCCCTAGTCCCCCCCAAAATGCAATTTAAATTGTTCATTTTTTAAGTGCTATTCAAATGTATCTCTCTCGTGAAAAAATTTATTTATTTTGAGCAAGAGAGCGAGAGCAAGAGAGAGAGAGAGAGAGAGAGAGAGAATCCCAAGCAGGCTCTGCACCATCAGTGCAGCTCGGGGCTGGCAATGGGGCTCGAATTCACAAACTGTGAGCTCATAAACTGAGCTGAAATCTAGAGTCAGATGCTTCACCAGTTGAGGCACCCAGGTGCCCCCAAACGTGTCTCTTAAGATAAATTTCCTGGCCCTACATCAATCCAGTTTGCTATCCTAATCCCTTCTGATAGAAGAATTCTAGGGGCGCCTGGGTGGATCAGTCAGTTAAGCGTCCGGCTTCAGCTCAGGTCATGATCTCGCAGCTTGTGGGTTTGAGCCCCGCGTCAGGCTCTGTACCGACAGCTTGGAGCCCGGAGCCTGCTTGGGATTCTGTGTCTCCCTCTCTCTCTGCACCGTCCTCCACTCGAGCTCTCTGTCTCTCAAAAATAAATAAATGTTAACATTTGAAAAACATTCTAGAGGTAGTACAGGGTGGATCTCACACTGTGGGGATAAAAATTGATTTGTCTCCACAACAGGCAATGGACTCATCATGAGGAAAAGATCATGCCCTAAAATCTGTGAGTTTTGTTTCCAGGGAACAAACTTGGTGATAAAGACTTCTTTAAACTTTTCCCTGCTGTCAAGTTTAATGAGACTCCTCTTCCTACAGTGTTTCTAATATCAGCTTGATTTTAGGAGGCTGCTGTCAAAAAGGCTACCAGAAGAAACCGAGGGAACACGTGAAATCATTGCAAGAAAAAGGTTCTAACTTCAGTAAACCAATTTGGCCAAGGATTCCATTTTAAGAGTAAATTGACACATCTTAAAAGCACCAAGATATCACTCAAGTGAAACAAGTGGAAATAGCAAAGCATGGAGATGCCGAGGGAAGGAGTATTGGCAGGATTGGGTAAAAAACAACTGAGAGCATTTAATGTATTTATTCATACTCTGCCTTGTTCCAAAGTGGATTTGGCAGTGAGTTTGTTTCCGGGGCAAGTGTGGAGGGCAGTTCCCTCCTGAAACTAGTGAAGTGCAGATCACGGGCGGTTGGTTACAGCCTTTGGAGCCAGGGGTAGAGCCGCATCTGCTGTAGAAAACCAGGATCCTGAACGGAGCACTCGACGGGAGAGAAAGGCTCTTTCAGCCCTACCAGAAGGTGATCTGAGGAAGCACCGGCTGTGGGCTAAGATTTTAGATTTCCTATAGCACTTAGACAAATGCAACTGGATGCAAATAAACCATAGAACGGCGGAGAGGAGAAAAGGCTCCAGGAAGGGCAAAAAGAAACTCCTAGTCTCTTAAAACTGCAGGCCCTTCCTAGAACTTGTCTTAGCGCCCTAATGTTCGGAGTTGTAATCACAGTGGACATTTGGGGCCAGAACTACGCATCCAATGAACATGAACTGCCCTTAATGGAATGCCAAACTAACACATTTTTAATTTTTTTCAGAGCATCAATTCAAATTAACATTCTTATCTCGACTGACTCACTGGACAGAAAGAAACCTGCATGCTATGAGAAGAGAGAAGGTAGAAGAACAGTTCAGAAGGTGTAGAAAGAGTCAGATGGAAGAGGCACTGGATAGATTACTTAAATATGAATGCCAGCACTGTCAAATGCCCTACTTGCTTAATGATACCGATTATAATTTTCCAAACTCAGAAATGAGAAAAGTCCAGTTGTTCCACATCAAATCAGGTCTAATAATAATTCTTAACATTTTTGTTCACATATGCCGTTGAGAATACGGTGATAAGGGGAGACTCTGCCCAAAGAAACCCTACCTATTACTTACACACAAAATCCTATTCTATATGACCAACTAGTCACAATACTCAAGATGGAATCCAATTAGTCACAATACCCATATAATATGTAATCCTAATCACCTGACCACCATAAAACCTTTCTTGTATCTGAGGTAGTTTATTCTATAGTTTAAGCCTCGCTCCACTTTTTTTGTCCTCTTAGCTTAAGGTCACTATAGAACTCTTTGCATAAGTTTCCATATATGCTTGCAAAGGGATATGAAATTGTATTATGATCTTCCTTGCTTTAAGCTGAGACTTCTCTAATCTTACCTTAAGATTGTAGGGTAGAGTTATCATCCAATGCCCAGTTATTCCCTATGCATTAGTTCCTCAGCTATATGACTACATTTTCTGATCCTTTCGTAGAGCTGTGTGTGGCCATATGGCTAAGCTTGAAGTCAATGATATGTAAGTTCTATGCTGTATGCATCTTCTTAAAAATCTCCATTCCCTTCCTCCACCCTACTGTTTGGAATAAAGATTCAGTAGTTATTCCTGGGCCATGATTTTGAGGTGTGATGGACAACACTGCTTGTTGACTCTTTTATTGGAAGATACGTTTCATGAGAACAGGAACCTTGCTTATCTTGGTCAAAACAACATCTTCTGTACCTAAAAAGTATGTGGCATGTGGTAACAGCTTAGGTATTGCATGAATAAAATGAATGAATGGGCTTATTCCGAACCCGTGTAAAACACTAATCACAAGATATATCCCAAGAGGATATATCCCAAGAGATAATTCAGCCATCAGCAGCCATATGCAAGGTCTCAGGTTATATCACAGAGTCAAACTCTTGCTTAATTCAAATCACATTACTATTCTTTGCTTCCCTTTTCTCCATCATTGGAGGATGGTTTTTTCTTAATGTACCCCTTAACCATACATCTCCCTCTAACTGCTACTGCATGTCTATTCTCAGTCAAAATGTTTAGGAAAAGAAGCTCTCAGTTGGGGTCTTCACTTTCTCAACTCCTATTCATTTCTTTGCCCACTGCCGGCCACCAGGCTCACAACACATCCCCAATCACCCAGTTGCCATAACCCATGGCATTTGTAGTTTTCCCACACTTGACTCTTCAGGGAATTGCTTATTGCTGCCTACTGACCAGGCACTGTTCTAGATGCAGCCATTGCAGATATGAGAGGCAGATGTGAGCCCCCCCTGCCCCCCCCCACACCTCATGGAACTCACCCGATCAATCAGTCTTTTCTGATTAGTGCTCAGGTCCTTGACTTCACTGCTCACCTTTGCAGGTTTCACTTAAATGCCACTTAAATCTCTCTATTCACCTAGTCTGCCTTTTTAAAAAATCTTTAAAATTATACACATCTTCTCAAGACAATCACTTCTGTACCCATGGCTTCATTACTTTCTATATGTTCTAATGACAATACAATTGTAAATAGTTTTTCATTTAACAGTTTTGTTTTACATAAAATGTGCCATTTATTAAAACCATAGAGTCCAAGCTTTTCTATGAAAGTAACCACTAGGAAATGTTACATTCTCAGCATGTCAACTTTAGGAAATCTCCCCAATTACTTTTTGGGTGGTTGAATATGTGTGTAATTTTTGAAAATGTAACTTGGGATATCACAAAACAGACTTAGTCAAAAGAGCTATAGATCCAACTTTCCCCCGGAGATCTCCATTTGGATGTTCCACTTCATAGGGCAAAGATTATCTTTCTCCTCAAACCTATTCCTCTTTCTGTGTTCTCTCTGGGAAAAAGTCACCGCTCTCTATCCAGTCCTCAAAGCCAGAATCCTAGCAGCCATTTCTGCCTCCCTCTTCACTTCTCCCTCCATACCCAGTCATCAAGTATTGCAATTCTACCTCCCCAAAGATCTCAAGTCCTTTCCCCCCACTTCAGTCACTGCCACTGCCTTCTCTCCTAGTTGAACATAAAGTCTCTGAATTGGTCTTGCATCCTTCAGTCCTTATTGTTGGGAGTGACCTCATGACAAACCATCTGATAGTGACACGCCAGCTTCCTATTACTCAATCGTCTTGTGTTTCCAGGGTAAAAATCCATCCTCTTTCCCCCAACATGTACTTTGGGGTCAGTTAGATCTAGGTTTGAACCCCAGGTACAAGCACTTTCCAGCAGCGTGACCTCAGACAATTGGACTCTCTGAGCCTTTGTTTTGTTATCCCTGAGAGCTCACTGAGGGCCCGAAGGTTTCCCACATACAGTGAGGGGCACATGGGAGAGAATGTTGAGTGAAGGGAAAACATTTACAAATCTACACCAAAAAAAAATTGTCCTCCCTTAAATAAATATCCTGATATACAGTGTCACTTCCTCTCAAGTTTTACTTCTACCTTTATTTTCTGGTAATCACAATAAGGTGCCTGTGGGGATCCACAATATCTGGGCTCAAATCCCGGCCCGACACCTGAGCAATCACTTGGCCTTGGGAATGTTAATTCGTCTCACTTTCTTCCCTAAAATCCGTGAAAGGATTGTTGTCGAGGGTTAAACGGGTACCTACCTAACTTGGAATGAGGTTGGGCGCACTACTAAGCACTACCCAAATGTTAACTATCATTATCATCATCTCCATCAGGTCAGGACCCGTGCCACCTCACTCTGTGGGTCTCAATTTTGTATGAGAAAATCGTGCTTTATGGGTTGTTGGCCAAAGAAGGGAAATCTGGAAACTCCTGCCATCAAAGGGGGAAGCAGAGGGGAGAAAAGCGAGTCGGTGAAACCCAGCGTTTCCGGGCCGGGAGGGACGAGTTCGTTCCTTATTTTAGTGAGAAAGAAGTGAAGGGTGACGTGTCCTCGGGTCTCACTCAAGACACAAAGCCACAGCGCTCTACTGAGAGGAGGACCAGGGCTCCGGGGGTTGCTGTGGTCAAGTTGCAGGCGAAAACTAACGTTTGGAAGGCAAGAGAGGAGGAGCGTTTAGTTACAAAAATGGTTCAATTCGGGGGGAACTAAGTTCGGTGGCCGATCAAATGAGTCAGCTGTCACACCCGGTGAAATCGGGTTGCTAACGGAATCGGCTCTTTACTAACGAGACTTTCTATAACGCCCACCGACCCGGGACGGCTTAGAGTAACTAACGCCCGGTGCGCTTCCCACGGGACCGGAAAGCTCCGGGCTGCGCTAGATGAATGGAAACCGGAGTCGGCGGCGCGCCGCGCGGGGGGCGGAGCAGCCGCGGGGCGGGGCGGGGGCGGGGCACTGCGAGTCACGTGCCTCCGCTCCGAGGCGGGCGCGTGGAGGGAACTCTGGGTGTGATTGGTGCCTCGTAACCAGGTGACCGCAGAATGTGTTCCGGTTGGCAGGCGCCAGCCAGGCCAGCGGACGGCAGTCGGGAGGTGGTGGCGGAAGGAGGAGGAGCTCCGACCGCGCTCTCTGCCGGCAGTGGCTGCGCCTCTCAGCGCTCGTCGGGTCCCCACCCCTTTTAAATAAGCCGGGCTGGTCGCCGCCCTCACAGACTAGTTGGCTCGGGGGAGGCGGCGGCGGCGGCGGCGGCGCGGCGGCGGGGGTGCGGCCGGGGCCGGAGCCCTGCCCGGGGCCCGGCGGCGGGGCGTACCGGCGGGCAGCGGGCGAGGCCGCGCCTGCATGCGCGGCACAGCCCCGGCGTAGCCCGGGGCTGCCGGTGCCGACCGCGCCATTGTTGGGGGAGGGGGCAGCTGCTGAGCGCGGCGGAGTCGGGGGCGAGCGCAGGCGAGGAGTAGAGGCGCCCCATGGGGAACACGCTGACCTGTTGCGTGTCCCCCAATGCCAGCCCCAAGGTGGGCCGGCGCACGGGGCCGGCGGAGGCAAACTACGAGTCTGAGATCTACGAGGCGGCGGCCGGGGACGCGGTGGCAGTAGCCCCGGCGCCTGCTGCCGTGGAGCCCGCCGAGTTGGATTTCGGAGCCGGCGAGGGCCACCACCTGCAGCACATCAGCGACCGGGAGATGCCCGAAGGTGAGGAGGAGGCGGGGCCCTCTTGTTCCTCTCGGGGGCCGGTGCTGTCCGCTCTCTGGCAGACCGCTGGCCTGCGCCGCCCCCGGGGTCCCCCGGGACCGAGCCGCCGCCTCGGGCTCCTTCCTGCCCGGAGCGGGCTTTCTCAGGGCTGGGCGCCGGGGATGAAGGCTGGCTCTGCCTGGCGTCCCCATCCTTTCTTCTTTCCCCGTCGTGTCCGGCCAGTTTCTCTCCCTCTTCCCTGCCCGAACGCCTAGTTCTTTCCCGTATTCCCGTTTCCCAGCGCGGCCTGAGACCGTCCAGTCCGCAGCCCTTTCCTGTTTGGGGGTCTCCTGGACGTCTCCGGAGACTTTATAAAGACTCTTTTGGTATACGCGCTCCCCTTTCTCGGTGGAAATGTAAATACCCCAACTTGGGAGCATCCACCTCATCTCCCTATCCTTACCTAAGTAAAGGGACCAAGTAAGGGCCTGATGGTACCCTTCCTCCTACCATTAAGGTAGTTGACACGCGGGACGATTCAGACGAATTGTAGGAAATTCAAAATAGAGATTGGCTTGCGAAAGTCTATGCGGTGTTCTTAAGTAGGCTGCTTCCAGTAGCCTCGATGGAAACTGCCTAATTCTAACTATATTTTGAAGACGGAAGGAAAATGATGGCAGAAGAGACTTGAACTCATTGTGAACAGTGTGAAATGTTACTGCCAGGGCTGCGAGAATATAGTTTTTTGTTTCTTGTTTTCCTTTTACCGAACGGAGAACCCAGGGAGTTTAAAATTCCCACTTTGGCACAAAAGTGTCTTCTGCTCTATCTCAGTGATTTAACAGACTTAACTTACATGCTGCCAGTTCTAAAAATGAGCGGGGCAGTGGTTCATGAGGCTATTGGTAGAAAGTTTCCAAAGAGAAAAAACCATAAATTTAGACCTTAATTTGTAATATAAACGTTTGGCAGTTAAAGTGTCAGATCTTGTACAGAATGTTTGTCTCCATGGCTCCCTCTCCTTCCTCTCCCCTCCTGCCAATAGAATCCTGTTCAACTTTAAGAATGTTGGGGTAAAAGTTCTTCAGACTAAACGGTTGGGGGAGGGGGGAGGGCAAAGAGGAAGTGTTTGATTTTTGCCTCTGGAATTTTGGAAAGGGAGGACTAGGTAAAAATAATTCTGAGTAACAACGTGGCTCTTTAATAACCATGTGGCTCTTTAATGAGTCTTATGTTCTTTGAAGTAGAAAACATTGTATCATAAAGATGTTAAAGCCCCATTAGCCCATTCGTTTCATTTAAATGCCACAGCTTATAGAGGAAATGTCTTACAGCTCTTTTTCTAAAACTTCAGCGGGGCTCTTAAGAATTATAATAATTAAGCCTGTGGATTCACCCATATGAGGGACATGGCTTTGTAATGGGGAAGTACTGCTTTTTCAGAATATTCAAATATTGTAAAAGAATGAACAAATTAAATGAATTAATTGGACGTTTAAACACAAAGCATGTGAATACTTGTGAAAACTTCTATTCTGCTTGGTGTTGAAAGGTAAGCTTCTGAGTGATTTTACAAACTAGTTAGTAGATGGGTAGTGTTGGATGAGAGACCAAATGGGACCTTTACATAATTCTTTTAAGATTTACAGCACATTTTCATGTCAATCTCATTTGGCCCTTCCGACTACAAATAAGGCTGCAGGTATTCTCCCCATGTTGCTAATGAGGAAAGAGAGACCCAGAGATGGGCAATGACTGTGTAACACAACTACAAAACAGAAGAGACTGACATGGAGGTGACAGATTGCTGGGTTCAGCTCTTGTACAGCTCTCATAGTCAGCTCTCACCTTATTTATACATAAGGTAGACCTATCCCAACGTAGTCATCATGATTGTTTCCATTCAAGGTTGATTGTTCACAACTCAAAGCAACTTTTACCTCTCTCTCCTGTCTGTACATTCATTACAATAGGTAAGACTAGATAAAAGTGGAAGCCATGAACCTAGATTAACCTGTCAGGGAAACGGGTTGATGCATTTTAAAGAGTTTGTTCTGGTGACCTCAAATTGAAGCCAAGAGTACGCTGGACAGAGGAACGTTAGGAAAAGCAGATGAGAAGGATGACTGGGAGGCTTAGTCGGTTAAGCATCTGACTCTTGGTTTTAGCTCAGGTCATGATCTCATGGTTTGTGAGTTCGAGCCTCACATAGGGCTCTGTGCTGACAGTGTAGAACCTGCTTGGGATTCTCTCTCTCTCCCTCTCCCTCCGTTCCTCCCCTGCTTGTGCCCCCTCCCTCTCAAATAAGCTTAAAAAAAAAGAAAAGCTGATGAGGTAAGGTACCTTAAGCATAGGACTGTAAGGAGTATTAAACCAAAAAAGTTAAAAAAGTTTGTAAGTATAGAGTTTACCCTTTATGTTTAACATGATAGTTTAAATTTCATTTCAATTTGTCTTAAATTTTTCTTTGAAATTCAATAAACTGATAAGAGAACTCTCAATTTCAGCATTTGCCTATTAGATTTCCATAGAAACAAGGTCAGAACACTAACTCTAAAGTGCAGGCACATTGAAAGTTTGCTTTTAATGTCTTTATTTCAAAAATTTTATATCAGTTTCCCTGGAAACTAAGAAATACCTACTTAGATATAAAGCATTTTGGCTTTTCTATGATGAAGAATTTATTTACTTCATTTCTTAGACAAAAGTCATCCATAGATAATGCTGTGCCTTGTTTTTCTCAAACATTTCAGAAAAATGTGATTTCTTCAAACCTTTTCAAAGGGATATTCTAAGAACCTAGCATAGATTTCAGATAGACTCAAAAGAATTTTTCTTTTTAAAAAAATTTTTTTTTAACATTTATTTATTTTTGAGACAGAGAGAGACAGAGCATGAACGGGGGAGGGTCAGAGAGAGAGGGAGACACAGAATCTGAAACAGGCTCCAGGCTCTGAGCTGTCAGCACAGGGCCCGACGCGGGGCTCGAACTCACAGACCGTGAGATCATGACCTGAGCCGAAGTCGGACGCTTAACCGACTGAGCCACCCAGGCGCCCCTCAAAAGAATTTTTCTAGGTGCACCTGGGTGGCTCAGTCGGCTAAGCATCCCACTCTTGGTTTCTGCTCAGGTCATGCTCTCGTGGTTTGTGAGTTCGAGCCCTGCTTTGGGCTCTGTGCTGGTAGTGCAGAGCCTGCTTGGGATTCTCTCTCTTTCTGCTCCTCCACTGCTCACTGTCCTCTTTCAAAATAAACAAACATTGAAAAAAGATTAAAGAATATCTCCACTACCTTGCCTTTACCTAACCCTGTATCTACTCTAACTGGTGTATCAATGACACAAAATAAGATACTAAAGTCCTATTATCCAATTTTATTGTTACTCACCACCTTTTCATACAGTCTTTTATGTTCTGACCTTACAGGCCTCACTGATTTGCTGGCCAGAGTGCTCTCTGAAGTGACCCCTTCTTCCCCCTTCCCCCGAGGAGTGAGTAGGGAAGGAATTGGCAATATGATGTGGAAAAACCTCTGAGCAACGGATCTTTCCTCTTTCCAGTAGCTATTTTAAACCCTCCTTTTTTTTTGTTTTTTTTGGGGGTTTTTTTTTTTGGCTTTTTTAAATGACAATAAGCATTTGATATAAAAGATTTAGAAAATATAAAAAAGTCATTCACTTAGAATATCCAGAACTTTTATTAATATTTTGGCATTTATTCTTCCTAAATGTGCTGTATGTGTATAAACATAACATTTTGTTTATTTAACAAAAATGAGCTAACTCTTCATGTACTGCTGTATAGCATTTTGTTTTAAAGGAAAGCAACGACCTAAAGCTCCTAGCACTGTGCTTGATGCCTAGAGAGCACTCTAGGATATATTTCCGTGCAGCTGCACGTAGCTCGACTACATGCCTTTTCATAACTGTGTAGTGTACTGTTGAATGGTGGGAGCACCATTCATTTACCTACCCCTTATGGTTGGGCATCTTTTATAGTAAAACAGTATACAATCCCATTATTATGCTTTATTCAGGGGGCACAGATAAAAACTGGTGCATTGTACCTCCCTTTAGAATTCAGATGGTATATGGAAATTAAGTCTTATGACTTAATTAAGTCTGCAGGATGAGTCCTTTTGTAGGTAAAGTAGTTTAACACTGAATGTCCTTATACTGAATTACAGTTACCATTGGTTTTTCACTGGATGTTAGAATTCCTCTTTTAGATTTTTGTGGTTCTTGGTAGCCTGTCTTGTGTCTTTAATTCTGAATAACTACTACGCTAAGAGATCTGAAAGTAATGCCAGTCTAAGATGACTAATCAAAAGAAGCATTAGAAGAAATCTTAGTAGAGATGGGAAAATAGGAAGAAACTTAACTGGTTTAGGGTACACTGAAACAGATGTTTATTGGGCACTGTTCCAGATGCTGGGCAGCCGGTGGTATACATGACAAAGCCCCTACCCTAACTCCTTACATTCTGGAAGGACCTAGGGGCAGACAGCACATGAATAATAAAGAATGTCAGGTAGTGAGGTGCTGAAAGAAAGTGAAAGAAAGCCAAGGATGGGAGGGCAGTTTTGCTTGAAGTGGTTAAAGACGGCTGTTCTCAAGTGACAAGTACACAGCCTTAAAAGTGAGGGGGAGCTGTGGGAGGGTGTAGGACAGGAGGCTTCCTTGCAGAGGTCCTCAGTTGGGAATATGCTTGGTGCAAGCAAAGGACAGAAAGACATGGGCTGGCTCCAGAGTGAGAGGGATGCTATGAGAAATGCCGTGGGTTAAGACCTTGTATGCCTATTGGGCCTTGACTAAAAAACACGGATCTTCGTTTAGTTGTAATGGGAAACCAATGGAGGATTATATGTGGGGGAATGATGTTAATTCTTAAAAAAAAAGAAAGAAAGAAGAAAGAAAAAGAGACTAGCTACTGTGTGAGAATGTGTAATGCAGGCACGGGTTGGAGTCAGGGAGAGCAGGTAGAAGGCTGATGCAGTAGTTTAGGTGAGAGCCAACAGTGAATTGAACAGAAGATAAGGGTCTAAAATATAGGCTGACTTAAATTAAGTGAATTTAAAAGGCAACAAACGTATGGATGGGCAAGTCACAGGAAAAGAAATGCAGATAACCTTTAAACATATTTTTACGCATAGAAGAAATGTGAAATAAAACTATACTGTAGTTTCTCTCCTTTTGGGAGAAAATCCATTGATGCTACATTCTTTGGTGAGGCTGTGAAGAAATAATCATGTATTGCTGGTGAAAATGCAAAGTGGTTTTACTCCGTGAAAGAGAAATTGGCACAATCTCACAACACTGCAGGTACATTAAATCCAGAAATCCTACTCTAAGGAATTTATTCTGAAGATATACCCCACAGATATGAAACCACATATTCACAAAGGTTTTGTTGCATTATTTTCAAAAGCAAAATATCGTTAGTACCTTGTATGTCCAGTAAGGGGCTAGTAAAATCAAGTGGTGCATCTACATAGTAGATAGCTATGGAGCTGTAAAAAAAAGATCAAGGTCTGTCTTCACTGCTGTGAAGTGATCTCCAGGATATGTTACATGAAAAAAACAAGGAGAGGACATACAGTAATCTGCATGACAGAAACAAGAGAAATGCATATTTGCTTAAAGAAACCAGAATCAATGAGAGAAATTCTTACTGATTGTGTGAGTATTATTCCTTTCCCTTTAGTGGTAGCCAAAGCACATATTTGCTTAAGATGATATTTGGGTATGAGTAACGAGTGGACATTTCATACACTTTCCAGTGAAATGCTAAATATTCACTTTTTGCTTTTGAGTTCATTTTGAAAGCTTTGTCATTTATTGTGCTTTAGATGATATATATATAGATTGCTCTTACATTTCTTTTGCTCCTCACAAAGTTGAGTTACATAGTATAGGAATGATATGTTTTACACATGAGAAGACCGGCTTTGAGAGGTATAAATTGAGTTGTCCCAGTTTTAACAATGAGACAGTAGATCAGGAATGTAAATTAAAGATACATGGTCTATACGAATAGAATTTATTGAATGACTCATCATGCGGGCTACTGTGGGATACTATTTTTTTTTTTAAGAGTTTATTTTTAAGTAATCTCCACACCCAGCATAGGTCTCAAACCTACAACCCCGAGATCAAGTGTCACATGCTCTATACTGAGCCAGCTAGGTGCCTCTGTATACTACTTTTTTTCTCACTCTTTTGTGCATGTGTGTATTAAAATAATTAAGCTTTAGAATTAAAATATTAACATTGCACAATGTAAAATGAAATAGAGGTAACTTGCAACCCAGAAATGTTCTTAAAAGTTCAGGAAACTGAGAAAAAAATACTCTTTAGAAATATATAAAGGAAGAAAGGTGTACTTCACTGTATGAAATGTCACATCTCAGTTAGAGTCACCAAACCATGGGTTGAGGGTTAAAACAAGGCAAGACTGAGAAGCAAGGTAGAGTCAGGTACAGTAGTTTGAAAGCCAGAGTTAGAAGGATTGTCAGAGGCTAGGAAGTGGAAGGAGAGCTCAAGCAAGGAGTAGATTGGGGGATGCGGGAACACGCTGTGTGCCCTCTGGTGACGCAGGCCAGCTCAAGGCCATACGGTAGAAATTACCTGACTGGGGTGGAAAAGTGTGGACTCAGATAAAATCATCAGTGTACATGGCAATTGTAAGACTTGAAATGTTTTTGTTAATGGGCCATAAAATGAATGCACGTACAGTATAAGGATGATAGTGTAGTTCAGTAAATGCAGGAAGCCTTAAGTGAACAGGTACCCAGCGGTTAGCCCAGAAACTGCTGACATCTTCTATTTTAATTGTGATATATTGAAATCAATATATTGAAATCAATCGCTTTGTGAAATATGCTGCTCTGTCAGGTCGTTTCCTGGTCACTGCCTTCTCCCTCTAATATTTTGACAAGGAAAAATCATTTACTGACAGTTTCTAGTTGCCTAATTTTGCCACATTTAGCCTCTAATAATGCATTTCCTTTATTCTAAGTTGCCTGTGTTTTCACATTTTTAACATCTGTGCATTGTATAACTGATAGAATCTTAGGGGAAAAGCAGTATTGGATGTCAATGGTTTTACAGATTTCCTCTGTATTTATATTAAGACCCAAGTTTAATTTTTTTCTGAAGTTCTACTTTTCCTGCTTCAACCTGTCATGCTGTCAAATTAAGTTGCAATTTAAATTGATTTAAAAAAAAAGTGATGGGTATTAAAATACAGTTTTAATCATAACCTCTAATCATGAACTCAGGAATATTTCTCTTAGGTTAAAAACATTCGTGGGGCGCCTGGCTGGCTCAGTCTGAAGAGCATGTGAGTCTTGATCCTCGGGGTCATGGGTTCAAGCCCCACGTTGGGTATAGAGATTACTTAAAAAATTCTTAGAGGTGTCCAAAGAAATAATTTTGGGCTAGATTCACATACAAGATGTATAGTAATTTCATGCCATCTCTCTCACTGCGTGTGCTTGCATGAATATGTGAGTGCATGTTGGTGGGAGGTGGTAATGCTTTGCTTAATAGTTGGCAGTATGACCTTTGTGATAGTATGATTTTGCATAGTTATCTTAGGTGCTTGAGAAGACAGTAATGGACAGCACGGAAATGTGTGTGTGTATCTGAGTTTACAGTCTAGTGGCTTAAATATCCATTCTATAAAGCAGCAATGTGGTTTTTGTCATTGGCAAAAAGTGCAGGTTATATAGACAACTGTCGCCGGCTAAAGACAGAAGGTTACTATTTTCCGAAAACCTCATGCAGACTGACAACATCAGGGTCTTAGTAGGTGTAATACGTACAGTATATACAAATCATAGCAACTCACCAAACTGGCAATAGCACTGTTAACTGTGGGGAAAATAGTCAAACTGTGTAATCAGAGAAATGCAAATTAGAGACTGTAGACTTCCTCATTTTTATCAGTAGGAATCTTTTCTTTCAAGTAATCAAAGCCCGGGTAGGAGCTGAAACTGGTAGAGTTGATAGCATTATACACTAATATCCCTTCCCCCCCCCCCCCCCCCCCCCCCCCCCCCGCCTTTCTTTAGAAAGCAACTCAGCAATACTTTGAGCCATGACAATGATCTAAACTTGTGGCCTAGTCATCCTATTTTGGAGATCTTTCCTAAGGAGATAAAAAACAAAATTGTTTTTTAAAAACTTTGTATATGAAGATTTCCCTCATAATATAAGAAGTTTGTAAGCACCTAAACCCTAAGAATAGGGGATTGGCTAAGTAAAGTATAGGAATAATGCTTGGTAGGCCATTGTATATACATTAAACAATAAATATACTGGAATGGGGTAAAGATCACTTGTCAATAACAAAATAGGACATAAATGGTACACTGATTACAGTTGTTTTTCTGTTTTTTTTTTTCTTTAAAGCGTATAAGTAACAAAGTAATGGTTGTGAGTTTATGAGTAATTTTTAAACAAAGTATTATTTTGACTTTTGTAAATTTGTGTTCATGATATTTGTTAAAGGAGTGAGCAAGTGACTTTTATCTATTTGCACCTTTAATGTGATTATCATTACTGCCGATTAACCAGATCCCTTTCAGTGACAAATTAAAATTGATCTTAAAAATTTTTAAAAACAATATTGACTCCTATAACCAGAGTTCATGGAGTAAACTGGGTACCACTTGACCCAGGAATTAAATGGCCTTCTTAGAACCTGTCTCAGTTCTGCTCTCTTCTCTTGATATCTCCTAGCAAGGTACCCCTCCCCCAATGCTAGCAAAGGAAACATGGGACAGCTCCAGGCTAGCTGGGAGCCCACAGCTTGGCCTTGCTCAGTGGTTCTTTGGAAGTCCCAGGGCACATGCCACCCTAGAACTCTAGGTGGAGTAGGGGCAGTGCCAGTTTCCTTCTTGTCGCTTGGGCTAATTTTGCTTTGTTCCTGCACGTTGCCATTTCTTTTATCCCAGCTCTTGATTTTTGTACTTAGATCGGTAGTAGAACATCTTGGTTTGGGGTGTATGTACATGTGTAGCCTGCTTCTTCTCCTTTGATTCTGGTACTTCTTTTTCCTGGATTTAATTTTTTTTAACTTAAAAAAATTTTTTTTGAGTTTATTTACTTTTGAGAGAGAGAGAGCATGAGGGAAGGGCAGAGAGAGGGGGAGAGATAGAACCCCAAGCAGACTCTGCACTGTCAGCATGGAGCCTGATGTGGGGCTTGAACTCATGACCTGAGCCAAAACCAAGAGTTGGATGCTTAACCAGCTGAGCCACCCAGGCACCCCTAATTTTTTTTCCCAATTTTAAAAAATGTTTATTTTTGAGAGAGAGAGAGTGGGCGAGAGCAGAGGAAGTGGAGAGAGAGAGGGAGATGCAGAATCAAAGCAGGCTCCAGGTTCTGAGCTGTCCGCGTGGAGCCTGATGTGGGGCTCAAACCCACAAACCGTGAGATCATGACCTGAGCCGAAGTCGGATACTTAATTGACTGAGCCACTCAGGTGCCCCCCCATTGAAAAGATTTAATTAAACTTCTGTGGTGCTATAGGCACTGATACATAGTATGTTTACTTCTGCAAACATTTCTGTTTATTTTTTGGATTCAAATGCAGTATATTTGCTTTCTTTTTGGTAGGAAGTTGGTCATGAACTCTTTTGGAAGCTTTAGGTTAGAGGCAGCTGTGAGAGTCTTTGTCGCTTTGAGCACAGCTGAATTCATTTATTTTCCCAATAGCTGACACTGTCTCATTTTTCAAATATGTGAAAAAAGTTTAATTTTTATGGGTCTTTTACATAAAAATGTTGAATAAGTTTCTCAAGCAGTTTTAACAAACTTCAAATTCAGTGAAGGAATTTCCATGAAGAACAAAGCTATGTTTAGCTATGTAAATTTCTAGTGCTGGCAGCACCATTAAAATGGATGGTTCAGATTCCTGTTAAACCAGGAAGTCCCAAATGATGTTTGTGCAAGATTCTAACTATATTACTTGGAGGAAAAAAGGATTCTAGGTAGATAAATTTTATGAAATGCCGAATTAGACAGGATTCACTGTAAGAATGATTAGTTTTTAATATATCATTGGATATTTTGATTCTCTAATAGCCACAGATAGTGTTTAAAGAAAAAAAAATTTAATGTTTTATTTTATTTTTTGAGAGATGGAAGGAGACAGAGCATGAGCAGGGTAGGGGCAGAGAGAGAGGGAGACACAGAATCTAAAGCAAGCTCCAGGCTCCAAGCTGTCAGCACAGAGCCTGATGCGGAGCTCAAACCCACCAACGCGAGATCATGATCTGAGACAAAGTCATATGCTCAAAAAAAAAAATTTTTTTTTTGATTGGACTGCCAACACCCCTTTTAAAAACAGAACAATTATTATGTGGTTTCTTAACCATACTCTGTCAGGGTCTTGGTCCAGTTTCTCACAAGATTGACTAAATGCTTTGAGATGGACATTGCTGAGTGTCATAAAGTTTTGTGGGTTTTTTTTTTCCTTTTTAAGAGAATTTTGAGTGGTTCTTACAAAGGTTGTTGCAATATGAAAGTCATTTATTTGATAGAAATATCAAGCTGTCTTGTCAAACACAATGAAGTAACCCAAAAATATATTTCAGAGCTTAAAAAGAGCAAAGATTATATGGAACCAGACAAAACCTATTTGTGCATTTCCTATTTCTTTCTCAAACTACTTTGCTTACCAGACTGTCACTAAACATCTTGAGGAAATGCAGGGATCATTTTGTTTGGAATCTTAGACACACCAGAGGTTTTTTGTTTTGTTTTGTTTTTTATATGACAACTTTGTTTCCCATATGGTGGCAAACCTTGTTCTGTGAAAATTCAAGGACCTGTTTTTGTATTCTTGCATGAATAGAGAGACTTTTTCCCACCTTGGTGCAGGATGGACTATAGACAGACATACCTTTTACATAGGCATGGAAAAAATTTTTTACAAGTAGCCTCATGATCTGCTCCAGAAAGTAGTCTTATTGAAGCCCCAAATGAATCATGCAGCATGGACAGAAGAAGCAAGAGTCTGGCTTTAGAAATCAAGGGCAAAAGTTAAAAATCACTTGCTATTATGGAAGTGTACCTAAAGAAGAGAACATTGAACCTTGTATACATACAGTCCTCTTAATTCTACCTGTGTATAGCTCCCTACATAAACCACAGCTAATTCAGTGAGTTCATTTGTTGAATGGAGTTAGAATTAGCCATTTGATTATCTAAGGAACACGAGCTTGCCAAAAGCAACTTGTTTGGTTTTGGCACATTTGATATATTGAGCTGGTATCTGACAGTAATTAGCCACAGCATAACTTGCTTCTTGGGACTGTTTCTAGAATATGCTGTTAATATCAGCTTAAAGGATGGTAATGGGATTTTTAGTAAGTAGGAGGGGGAAGGCACATATTTCATCTAAAAGTTGCATAGGTTATTTAGGTGCAAGTTAGAATAAAAGTCTAAGACATAGCCTGGTTTTATTCCACATGTGTGGAGAGATTCTACAATTTTGCAGTGTCCTGGTATATTTTTTATATTGTTCCTGTTACTAAAATTGGCTTTTTGTCATTACTAAAAACTCTTCCCAAGACTGCTAAGTGATTCAAATTGATGTGTAGCTATTTTTAAAATCCTGTCTTTTTTCTACTCAAACCATCATACCTTTTCTTCCTATACAGACTTAGCTTTGGAATCAAACCCTTCTGACCATCCAAGGGCAAGCACAATTTTCCTGAGCAAATCTCAAACGGATGGTAAGACAGTATTTCTTTTTTCTTCTGAAAAAAAGATTGAAAACCGTCTTTGTTTTGTGTATTATAGAAGGAACCTAGAAGAACTCATACGTTGGTTTAAGTGTTTCACTTTTTCATGTATTCACTTATTTTAATATGCGATGATATACTTTCGTTGTCACTGATTTAGTTAGCAGAACACGTGGACTGTTCACACATTTGCCACCTCTTTATCAACACAGTCGGTTGACCACATGATTTAGATGTGGTCTAACTCATACCACTTTGTCTTTTTCCCCTGTTCCAAAGAGCACACATTTTAGAGATGAGTGATAGGATTTAGGCCACAGTTAGGTTTTCATTTAACAAATTAAAAAAATCATCAATTTATGGGGATTAAATCTGTGATTCTGGCCCCATTTTACACAGTGCTCAACCAAACAAGCCTATCTCACATCCACATTTATGCCATTCAGAACTTTTGAGCTATTCAAAACTTCCTCATCCTAACGTAGTGATGTGGCAGGATTTGTAGGAACAAACATAGCCTGTGGGGTTTCCTAGAAGGTTCGCTTCCACAAGTGAAACTAGTATACATTGCCTGTGCCCTTGATTTAGAATGAGAGTCTGAACTGGAGATTTTTTAGCACTCCTGCTTTCCTGCTTATTTTCCTTAATGTTATGTTAAATCCTCATTTATTTGAACTAAAAAGCCATACGTGACCAAGTTTTTCAGTTGATTATGACAGAAATAAAAGAAGTGAGGGTTCCATAATATTTGAAGTGATGCAGCACAATAAATAATGGGGTGTTTTAACCTGCATGTTCACAGTGTGTGTACTTAGCCTATCGCAAGCAGATCGCTTCTGGTTAGCATTGCTGTATTTCTCAGATTCATCCAGAAACATGGATTGCCCACCTGATACAGACAGTGTGGAGACAGTTAAAGAAAAGCTATCTCATGTCTCTCTCGCCTCAGTCATAAGGAGTGCGTACCTCTGATGTCACGCCACATTAAAGGAGACAGTGTGGGAAACAAAGTGTGGCCCGAGACCCTCATTGGACCCTTTTATTCTACTGATGTCCTTTCTTAGAGCAAAGTGATTTTGTGTGCTGTAGATATGTCCAGTTAGGTTAACATACTCACTAAAATATAAATTTAAGGTAGATTACTTTCCAGTTGTGTAATGACCCATTTTTTTTTTTTAGTAAGGTGTATTAGTAGATTACCAATAAGTGCTTCAGGATGCTTCCAGGATACTGATGCATCTACAGATCAGTGCCTGGCCAGAGACTGGTTCTTAGAGCTGGCAGATCCTGGTAACTAAAGTAAGTTATATAGAGAGAATTAGAAAATACTACTGTGCAGTGGTTCAGATATAGAACAGATAAACATTTTTATTAGCTAAATTTTTACCTGGTGTGGTTTGCTTTGTCCTTTTCTTTTTGTACGTGGGGAGCCTTTCATTTGTACCTAACAGGGAATATCTGTCGAGTCAAAAAGTAAAACTAAGTCTTTAGATTTTACTATAGGATTCCTCTTGCTAGGTGATTTAAATTATGAATTTTATTGGAAATTATATTTTAAAAATGGAATTTGATCTCCTTTTGTATGTTGGTAATCCATCAGATAATTAGCAGCTACTTTTACTTTTCTATGGCATTTGTATCAGAATTGATCAGTTAATCTTTTTTATTCTTAGTGCGAGAAAAGAGGAAGAGCAACCATTTAAACCATGTAAGTAAACAGTTGAAAAGTTAAAAAATTAACAGTTTGAATTAAAAATGTGTCTGCCATTATTCCTAAAAAATGTAATGGATCCAGTATTGTTAGTGTGAACCTCTTTTTGTAGGTTTTCTAAATCTCTTCTATTTTCCTCATTATGAAATGTATTCAGGAAAGTCTTTGGCTTAGTAGTCCTCATTTTTTAAGGGTCCTGACATTTGACTTAAATTTTAAAAACATGATTGTGATATAAAGTTCTACCTTCAATTTGTTCGCTTTAATTTTTTAATCTTATTTTTTAACCAAAGTAACAAAAATATACCAAGTTAATTTGTAGCGCTCTCTATCCACTTGCTGTCATGCCAGGTGAAAGCTTAGCTCCCTCACTCACCTTGGCCTTACCTCCCTCCCTCTGTTCCCTCAGCCTGTATCATGGTTCTTATTAAATCAGCACCAATGTTTTGTTATGACTATGCAGATACTCACTGCTGAGCCATGTAGTTCTCTGCCTTCTCCTGTATACACTTCATCCTTTTTCTTAAACATTTCTGAAACCTGAGCACTTCAGCACTTCTCCAGGGTAATCCAGTCCCCATTTTCCTAGCCAACATGATCTCACACAGCCAAATGCTGTAAGTAGCTCCCTGGCGGGCCTTCCTACTTTCACATACCCCGTTTTTTGTGTGTGTGGAATTAATTTCCTGACGATATTCACTTGCCTATTTTCTAACAGCTATTTTTCCCCCAAATGCTGTAACATTTGTCACATGTCTATCAAAAATATTTTTCGTTTACTAAAACACATCTGTTCCATTTTTTTTCTTGGAGACAGCCTTTTGTCATTCTACTCCAGTAGAGTAGACTGGTTTTTGCTAGGCCAGCTCTGTGTCTGTTTTCCTGGGATATCTCCTTGAAGTCATCTGGGATCTCACATAACTACTGTCATGTTTTGGGTCCCCCTGTGTCCTAGAATCTTTGTTTCCCTTTGTCTTGTTAAATGCCCTTGTTTTACTGGAGTCCATTTTTCTAGGAATGGGCAGAAGTTTTTAGAGATCTAGCCTGTCTCAAACTCCTGTTTGAGAAAGTATAGAATTCTAGGTTGAAACTAATTTTGGCAGTTCTACAGACATTTCTCTTTTGTCTTCTCATTTACAGTGTTGCTCATAAATCTATCGACATTGTGCATTATTGATTTTAGTCATTGTTTCCTCATCCCTTCTTTCTCTGGAACCTTTGAGTACCTACCCTGTCCCTGGGATTCTGAAATTTCATAATATGGTTTGGTATGGACCTTTTCATTTTATTGGGGCCAGTAAGTCTGTAGACCATCCCTCCTCCTAGTAAAGTAGTTTGTTTGTTTATTTATTTATTTATTTATTTATTTATTTATTCATTCTGTTTTGGTATTTTCTGTTATTCAGATGTTGGGCCTCTTAGACCAGTATTGCAGCATGGATCTCTAATCTTTTCGCCTTCTGTTTTCATTTCGCCTTTTTGTTCTACTTCCTAGAGATTTTCTTGACTTTATGCTCTGACCCTTCTCTTGAATACTTAGTTTTATCTTATTTTTAATTTATAAAGGTCTCAAAAAATGACCTTTAAGTGATTTTTATTTATAGCATTATTATTCTTATTCTTATTTATCGCATTTTAATTCTTTCACCAATGCAATTTCTTGTCTTTCTGAGGGCCTTTAAGAGTTTTTTAAGTTTCATTTGCTTCTTAATTTTATCATTCCTATCAGTTTCTTTTTCCTGTTTCAGTATCTTGTTGGAGGCTTCTCTTAAATGTGTAGTGGTCCCTGACTATCTCAAATCTCATTGGAAGTCCTTGTTAACTGATGGGCCTCACTGTGGAGATTTGGGGCTAAGCCTCTGAATTCTGAGCCTGCCATGGCTTCTTAAGACAACTGGCTTTCTTGTTCCTGTTCCTGTAGCATCCTGGTTGTGTTTTCTGTGTTCTTCCATGTCACCTGCCATTCCTTTGTCTAGTCAGGTCATCTTTCACACGTTAAAAATCACCTGCTGTTTATCCTGTGTTGTGTATAACCTCTGAAAGGAGGGGGAGCGGAAATAGATACGTGATCTTTTACCATGTTTAACTCAAACTTAGAATCTGTTTTAATTTAATACAATTAATCATATTAAATCAGACAGTATTTTTGGTTATCCCTGTAATTTGCGTATTATACTTTTCTACTAAGGCTTTGGTTAAGAATTCAAACCATGCACCTTGTCATATTGCCCCATTAATGCACAACATAGATAAAGCGTAGTTTTTATTAATGCGTAAAGTGCTGGAAATTTTTAAGTTATATTGCAAGAAAGACAAAACTTGTCCTGTGAAAAAGAGGAGACACAAAAGTGAACTTCAGCAGTAGGCACAATGGAAAAGTCAATGGGTGGGGGCAGGATTTCAACAGGTACTTGACCTTTGATGGTAAGTTTTGGGTTGTGACTTTCTAGACTTCTAGGTGTGATTATTTTCTAGTCTTTGCCGTTGAACCTTAAGTCGATGAAATAACCTCTCCTTTTGTTGTAAAGATTGTAAAAGCCCACCTATTCTGTTAGTGCTCAATGAAGATAAATCCTGCCTTTGTCTCTTCTAGTGACCACTGAAATAATATCTATGAACACTACACTGCCAGTACTGTTTTTTGCTCTTTGGTTTTTTGGGTTTTTTTTTTGTTTTTTTTTAGTATTTGCATTTTATAACCCTATGTTTGTCAGTATAGTTTATTGAGGCTGTAAGCCACCAACAGTTAAGGCTTTAACCATAAAAGACAATTGTCTTAAAATTTCAGCTAATTTTAAGCTAATAAATAATTACAGCTAATATATCCAGGCTTTGCTCAGAGACTTAATTCTGCCACTCTCTAGTTGAATATTGGATATTACTGAATACTGAAAAGTAGGCCTGGACTGATGGGGAAGTATTCAATGTTTCTTTGGTTAGATCTAGTCAGTAGACAGTAAGTTCCTGATTCACTAACTCCCTCCCCTGCCCAATATGGCTATAAGGCCACATGTAATTAAAATTTCTTAATGTTTCACACTAATATTTTTAGAGACAAACCAATATACATTTATAATAGAAAAAAAAATTTTTTAAACAAGTATTTTTGAGAGACAGAGCATAGCAGGGGAGGAGCAGAGAGAGAGGCAGACACAAAATCCAAACCAGGCTCCAGGCTCTGAGCTGTCAGCACAGAGCCCGATGTGGAGCTCCAACCCATATACCATGAGATCATGACCTGAGCCGAAGTCAGACGCTTAACTGACTGAGCCACCCAGGTGCCCCAGAAAAAAATTTTTTAATGGAGGAAAGTGGGAGTAAGTATAACCAACCCAAAGCTTTACCAACTAGTCTACACTTGGGTGCATTTTCTTCCTATTCTTTTTATAGCTCCCCAGTGTAGGTTTTTGGTCAGAATTGACTTTTCTTATGATGTAATATACACTATATTATACCCAGTAGTAGTGGCCTAAAAACATAACTTTCTTCCCATTTAGAATTTTTTTTTTACCATTTATTTTTTAGAGACAGAGACAGAGCATGAGTGGGGGAGGGACAGAGAGAGAGGGAGACACAGAATCCAAAGCAGGCTCCAGGCTCTGAGCTGTCAGCACAGAGCCTGCAGCGGGGCTTGAACCCACAAACTTGCGAGGTCATGACCTGAGCCGAAGTCACTTAGGGGACTGAGCCACCCAGGCGCCCCTAGAATGAAAGTATTTAAATGAATTAATTTTCATTTTCATGCTGTATTTTTTGAGATTCTGAAAGTAAATTACATAGTAGCTGAATAGCTTAAGGAACATAACAGAGTTTTAGATACAGTTGAACATTTCTGGCTTAAAGGAGAAGTTAGTGATACTTTTCAAAAATACAATGTCTGGAATTTTTTATTAATAAGTGAAGTGGCGTTTTTATAAGCCATGTGGATATTTCTGATTATTGGCTGCTGGCAGTTTTTAAATGCTCTATAATTTAAAAAGTATCAACTAGATTTTTTCTCTGCCCCATCTGTCTTGTATTTGAGGAGGATGCTAGTGGGAGAGTATGACAGGATGGCAAACCCTATTTTATCTTAATAGGAGGAAGGAAGGCTCATCTGAATTAGTAAAAAAACAGAAGCAAAACTAAAACCCCACAAACTAAGCACTAAAATTGTTGGTATTTTGTGGTATTGAATGCTGCCATTTTGACTTCTCAGTTATTGGCCTTACTTTAAGGAAGAGATTTGTCCTACCAGAGTTTAGGCTGTTTCAGTATTTGACTGCTGCTGTACACCCCGGCTCTTCACAGATAAATGGATACTTCTAAAGTGTTTTAAAGGTCATTTATTATTGCATAGAGGGTCTCCGGAAGCTCACTGTCACCTCTCCTGACACCACTGCAGATAAATTCCGCAGATAAATTTGTATCTGTAGTAAGATTTACCTTCCAAGTGTAATTGATTTTTAAATAATTTGTCAGACACTTATGGAACTCCTGATTTGCCCCAGATTCTGTGCTCAGCAGCTGGAGGTGGGAGGAGTAAGAGTCCTCCTTTTCCTAGAGAAGCTTACTTTCTAAGGAGGGGGACACCCTGTAAGCAATTGATAGCATGTAACAAGTGGCAGATGAGCTGTGTGAATGTACAGAAAGAGAAATTTTGTGGTGTGGCTACTGGCAAAGGTATCCTTCCTTGGAGGTAGATGAGATCAAGCTTGCTGAGACATGGAGGAAGAAAAAGACATTGTAGGCAAGGAGAGCAGCATGAGTGAGGCAGGCACGTATAGAATAGAATAGAATTAATAAAAATTTTAAATGAATGGAAAGTATTCTGAGGTTCTCACCTGAGTAATGCGATGGCAATCTTATTCAAACATGAAGTCAAAGTTAAGTTGTCGTAAGCTGTTTTATCTGTTTTTGAATGTGAGGGAATCTTAAAGCAATACTCTTACCCTCCAAATAAGGAAACTGAGGCCCAGAGGGACCTATGGCCCCTTCGCTTATTAGTGATAGAGCAGCCCTGGTACAAACAGCCTCTGACTCCAGGACGTTTGTTTCATCACACTGTCTCCTGAACTGACACATTTGTTGTTGGCTTTCATTCACTGCGATAAAATGTTTTTGCATCAATATTCTACAAGGCATTACATTTTATTGTAGTAAATGAATAGTAGAAATGGAAGTCTCAGCTGCTTTTCATTGCTTAAGAAAAAAAAAACACTGAAGTCTTATTCTAAACTTTTTACCTTGTTATAAAGGGAATTTATAATAGGTGCTTATCAGGTTTGATAATAGGCAATTTATCAAGGGCAGTAGTTCATAACCCATTCCTTAAACCTCATGTGGGAAGTTAGAGTATCCACTGGGTTTCCCATAGCACTGCACATGATAGCACACTCAAGCAGTTCATGAAGTATAAGAAAAAACGTAATGCTTTATCGTTTGACATTTTAACCGAGGAAAAAACACACTTTTATAGGTTTAACTTACTGTGACATTTTCTTCTATTTCCCTTCCCCTTCAGGTATCTCCAGGGCAGCTTACTAAAAAGTATAGCTCATGCTCAACAATATTTCTAGATGACAGCACAGTCAGCCAGCCTAATCTTAGAACCACAATAAAATGGTGAGTACAACTAGGTTGCCAAGGGCTGAGTGACAGACCCCCTTATGCTCAAACAGCATCCTAGCCATACTTGGTCATTTCAGTCACTTGATTGTCCTTTTCAGTGATCAGGTTAAGAAACTGGTATCACTTTTATATTGCTTGCAAGGACCTAAATCTGAGTATTCAATTTCCATTTTAATCTTAGAGTACCTGGTGGAAGGGAAAGCCAGTTAGCAAATAAGAAATCCCAGAGAGAGTGCACCTCTTACTTGGTGCATTTCTGTTGTGAAGACATTGTTGAACATGATGAGGAGAGGGAGAGGTGCTTTTTATTGGGTATTTCTAGGAAAAAGTATTTCTTTATGAGTCATAAGTCTAAAACAACGTGTATTACTTTGGAAGCTACTCTTGAAAGAAGGAACAGTTTGTCCCCTACTGGCACCAGAGTGTATCTACATTTAAACGTAAATGAATTTTTGTCAGATTTTCCCTATTGTGCGCTTTTTTACCCTGGCCTTTTTCTGTGTGAAAATTAACTTCTCCTTCCTATCTCTCAGAGAGGGGGAAAATAAATATCGAGCCTATCTTAAGGAACAAATTCTTCAAGCTTTATGGATGAGATTTGCTCAACTGGAAATTTTAACTTAATAGATATACCTAATTTTAATTTTATATGTGTGTATGGATACAGAAATATATCTCCAGGCCCCACTATATCAGTCCATATATTAAAAAAGTACAGCAGAGAACAGAGATGGTTTTGGAAACATAGCTGGTCAGGTTTATAGTTCAGCAAACATGAACAGCATTGTGATGATGACAAGTATTCCTTAATTTCTGAGAGCACTTCATAATCCACAGTTGGAGTTGCACTTTCGGAACACCCTAAAGATGAACCTTCCAAGCTTATTTAAGAGGAAAAAATAAAACAGGATGCAGTGCTTCTTGACTTCTTTGAGATTGGCCAGGGAACATTTATTAATGTCTCTTTGAGACAGGGTGTGGATTTTCCAGAACACAGTATGGAAACACTACTTCAAAATATTAGTATTCTCATCTTTACTTTTATTTTTCAGTCTTCAAAACAGTTAGCTTTTAACTTATTTTTTTTCTAACATACCAAGCTTTTTCAGCTACTTAAATTATTAGTAACTTCTACTTTAATTACAGACAGCAGGTTCACAATCACAAAAATGTAACTTTCTTCTCTCCCTTATAAATAACAGTAGTTAAGATTAAATTGTGTTTCAGCAAAACCTGAGCCCCAAAAGTCTAAAATCCTGAGTTTTTGCACCTAACAAGTGATCACTGAATGTTTTTATTCAGCCAAGACACTAAACCCATGTGTAAAAGAACACTTTACTTTGGCTAGAGTCCCCAGCTTTTGAGTTCAAAAGATTCTAATGTTTTAGTATATAATTCAAAAGTGGTTTTAAAGATTAATCTTGCTCAGACAAGTAGGTTTCATGCTTGTTTCTCCCAACTTAGTCTAATTTGTGGAAGTACATTAAGTTTAATTTGCTCTAAGTTTAAAAAATATTAATTCAGTGCATTCATTATTGGTGAAATAAAGGTTTACTGAGAAAATTAATAGGGCAAAGTGGCTTTTAGGAATGATTTTGAAAAATGTTTACATTGGGGTAGGGCATTGTTCTCAGTGGGGAGGGGGGCTATTAGAATCACACAACTTTTTTCAAGATCTGTGTTTCCAAATACATGCATTTTCCCCTCCCCCACCACACTCTCACAACCCTTTTGATAGGCTGAGGAAGGATGGGGGCATAATTATATGGACAAAAGCATTCTGGATGATTCATTCATTCCCAGATTTTGTTGCACATTGCAATCACCTAGGGACTTTTAAACACCCTTCTGGTGCCCAAGTCCTACCCAATGCCAATTAAATCAGAACATCTTGAGGTGGAAGCCAGGCAGTTTTTAAAGCTCCTCAGGTGATCCTAGCGTGCAGCAAGCTTGGGGAACCACTGCCTGGTTAGAGTGTAGGAGAATGAGAACTGCTTCTGACCATCTGTGGGGCTTTGGGCAAGTCAGTTTTAAGCCTTGGTTCCTTATTGGTAAAATGGGTTGTTTCATTAAATGCTACGTAAGGTTTAGTGGTCCTTTTCATCATAGAACTTTGAATTCTGTGATCCTAAAATCAAATTGAAGTTGAAACTGTTTGAAGCACTATAGAAGTATCCATCTTTGATGCTAATAACGTTATAGGCCTTTTTACAAGTGCTCACCCAACAGACCTAGTTAAAATTCAGATTTGCCTTCCCTCAATTGTTTTGAGCTTCATTTTAGGTACTTTGAGGGTAAAGGGAAGCATATAACTTAACCAGGAGAACCCCTTTGTTGCCTAATACAAAACATCTGAATAACTTAGGACTAGTGATTTAAAGAGTGTCTGAGAGACTTCAATCTATCTGTTCGTTAATATTTTATTCAAACTAATTTGGAAATACCTGTCATTAAATACTATACTGTGTAGTATGATGCTGCATTGTTAATACCGCTTATTTCAGGATAGCTAGACCTATCATCGATTTTGTGGGTACTTATACTTACCATTAAATTTTCTAATTATGCAAAAGTGCTTTTAAATGATTTTATTTGGTACAGAACACTTTCATTTACTCTTAGGGAAATAATAGAAAATGGGTGGGTTGGTGGATAGTGAACTAAATCAACTGAAATGCAGGGTCTAACCTTTTTTTTTTTTTTTTTTTTTTTAATACAAAAACTACCTTATGGCTTAAATTTAAGCATGTGTACAAACGATAAAACTTGTACAGGAGGAAAGATTCTGTGGGTAGAAGGACAAATGACAGGGAAAATATGTAATAAATTTATAATTTGTAATTATCAGCCAAAACTTGTCTTCTAACAGCATATTACCTAGCAGTTTGGTCCTCCTATTTTTGCCAAAGCCAATGAACTAAAACAAGGGGGGAAAGTGCCCATACAAACTGCTCTGAATTAGAGGATTTCAGGGCCACTAGGCCTCTGGGAAGATCCTCTCTCCCTCCCAACCCCTCTTAAGAAAATGTCTTCATGCCTAACATGGTAAAATCAATTGTTACAGTTTTCTTTTTCCCTCCACAGTGTGACCTTAGCAATATACTACCACATAAAGAACAGGTGAGCTCTTTTCAAACCTGTCTTGTTATTCCAGTTAATTTACTAGATACCAAGTTTAGTGTTAGGTAACAACTATAGATATCATTAGAGTAAACTTATAGAGTGCTTTTATTACAATATTGAGACCAAAAGAGTATTTGTTCCTGTGGGTTATATTTACTGTATTAGAAATTAAATTTGAGAATTAAAAAATTAAGTCCACTGTATGTTAAAACATGGTTTTTATGGCACTATTGGAATTTTGAGCTAGATAATTCTTTGTTTGGGGGGATTGGCCTGCATATTATAGGATGTTTAGCAGTATCCCTGGCCTCAGCTCACTAGATGCCAGTAGCACCCTCTCCCTCCCTCCACATTGTGTCTCCAGACCTGGCCAAATGTCCCCTGGTGAACAAAATCATCCCCGATTGGGAAGCCCAGTGTTAACAGAAATCATATCTTTTATTAAAAAGTAGCTATTATCCACAACAAGAGAGTGAAAAGTATGTCATTGATTTACAGTTTTGCAAATCTCTTTAATATCTGCCTTAATAGAAGACAGCTCATTCTCATACCCTGTCTGTCTTCAGTGATTTGTTTTGAAGAAACACTATGAAGAAGAGCCGGCCTCTTTTAGATACATAGTTGGAAAAAGGTGTGCTTTTAAAGCCTTCACATAACCGTGGATATTCTATGATGCTGCACCAAAAGTCCACAAGGGCTAGTTTCTTAAATTGTAACAGAATTTTAAATCCTGTCCGTGAACTTGTACTCTGTTAATACATTGATCTATCTATCTTGCACACTGAATGGATCTTTTACGTGTATGTGACTTTATAATATTATGCACTGATCAGTTGGAAAGTACTAGTTCACATTTCTTTATACAGTATCAAAATCTCACTTTTGTTAGTATCACCACCAGTCTTACCAGAAAAGTGTTTTAGGTATTGAGAAGCTGTCAAGCTCACAGTAGCTGAAGCTCCCATTGAAAGGTACAAGTTTTCCAAATCCTGATTTTTTTAGCTTGATAGCCTGAATTTTATCATTGGCAACAAATACTTTAGTTACTTCCTTGAAGTTTCAGGCTCACTTTAATTTAAAAAAATTTTTTAAATTTTTATTTTAAAGTAAACTCTATGCCCAACATGAGACTTGAGTTCACGACCCTGCGATCAAGAGTCACGTGCTATACCGACTGAGTCAGCCAGGCGCCCCTCATTTTGTTCATTTTTTTAAAAAATTTTTTTTTAATGTTTATTTATTTTTGAGACAGAGAGAGACAGAGCATGAACGGGGGAGGGTCAGAGAGAGAGGGAGACACAGAATCCGAAACAGGCTCCAGGCTCTGAGCTGTCAGCACAGAGCGCGACGCGGGGCTCAAACTCACGGACCGTGAGATCATGACCTGAGCCGAAGTCGGACGCTTAACCGACTGAGCCACCCAGGCGCCCCCATTTTGTTCATTTTTAAGAGAATGACTATCAGTTGCACTTTCAAATAAAGATGGTGCTCTATGAAAAAAGCGGCTTGTTCGGCTCACAACTAAGTCGCAAGTGCTTTTCCTTAACTATCTTCGAGTATGCAGAAGTGTTTCATATATACTTTCTGCTTATTCAGAATATTAGAAGGGTCAAGGCTTAATAACTGTTAAATTTTCCTGCTTTACCAAAGATGTTCTTAAGTACAGCAGAATTTTTTTTCAACTGCAAGTGGCAGTGAAGACTAGAATGACTAGGTACAGTTGGGTACCACTGCGTTGATTCATGCTCAGAACCCAGCAGTTTTACTCCCTTTTATTTTTTTAGACAATCACTGCAGATGTCAAAAGTGTATGAGCGAGTAATGTCTTTAATATTTCCCTCGGTTCTGACTTCCTGGGTCTCTGAAAAGGGGAACCCTAGAGACCTGTAGACCACACTTGGAGAACCACTGTTTAAATCAGCGCAATGTATTAGTGTGGTGAACTTTTAAACAAAAAGACTTTGAAAATTAAGAAGAAGATTACATTTTTAACTCAAACTATTTAAGAGAGACAAGAAGAAATACGTGATAAGAATGTGTAATATAGAGAACTACAGAGAGGGAAAAAACAGGGAAAAACATGAATTTCATATTCACATTTATTAAAATTCTGAAGACTTTATTGTCCACCACTATGGCTTTATGAAATGTTTTTCTGTGTTCCAGTGTGTGGTTAGAGAAGTGAAAATATATTGGCTTCAGTAGCGTTGCCAGCTAGGGAAAGTCGGTGCTAAAGGCAACTCTGGCTTGGGCTGGTCATTGTAGGAAAGATTTCACAGAACTTGATGTGTTGAGTAAAAAGAGGTCAGGAAACCCTCTTAAGGCCAGAATACAAAAGAGTTTATAAAACTGTTTGCTTTGTTGAAGGTTAAGCTTCTTCCACTCCCCTCTCTACTCCCAGCAGATATATTACTAAGATATTAATTCCTGAATTAATTTTTTAAATGCATTCTTATTTTATAGAGATGCAAATAGATCCTTGGATATTTTTGATGAGAGATCACATCCACTCACAGTAAGTGTCAGTTTTATTGAAGTTGTATTTTTCTCTCATGCAGTTGTGTTTATTTCATGCTGATTTGATTTGATATTAATTGCTAAAAGAAAATTACTCGCTCCAGCTTGAAGTCAGACTCATCTTTAGTCTTCTTCCCTACCCCATGTTGTGTCATCATTTTACAAAAGGAATGTTGTAGAAGGGATATGAAAGAGTAAGAACGGATTTGCTGCTTTGTCTAATTAGTGAGCCAAAGTGAGTAAACGTACCCAAATAACAGAAAATAGACCTTTTTAAAAGCTAATCTTCAGTAACATCAGACTGTATATATTTATAAATAAACCTAATGAATATGTTATGATCTCTGTGAAGAAAATTAGAAGACTATTTAAATTTTAAATCACTTAAAATAATAGTTTTAAAAGTCACTTTCTCAGGTGCTCTACGGCCACAGGTGGCTGGTGACTGTTGCATAGGTCAGCACACACTTAGTGCCTTGTGGTTACAGGAAACTGAAAATGGTGTTTCAAAGTTGGCTGCAGAGAAGTATGACTTGTCTGAACAACCAGACTCTTGAGCCTAAAAATAGTTTGCATTTGGTTAGATTTCTGTGGGAGGGGAAGTAGGAAGGAACACATAACAGATTTTCTGAGGTCGTGCCTGTATTTTTCTTTAATGAATGGTGGTGAGTATTGAATCACTGTGGTATTTTAAGATCCCATTGTTTATATTCAAAAGACTAAAAGACATGTCACGCAATCAAAATTACTCTAAGGGGCACGTGGGCACAAGTAAAGACTGCTATATTACGGGCACTTAGGTATTTTTCTTTGACAGATATTTACACTGCATTTTCTTCTTCTTTCAGCGAGAAAAAGTTCCAGAGGAGTACTTTAAGCATGATCCTGAACACAAATTTATTTACAGATTTGTTCGTACTCTTTTCAGTGCTGCACAGCTAACAGCCGAATGTGCAATAGTAACTTTGGTAAGATATTTCTTCTTTCCTAAAGCATCTTTAGAAATTTCTATCTTGTGCACAGGGTATGGTCCTGGTTTTCACATAAAAGTAGGTTCCTGAAATGATCATCAGAAATTTATTAGGAGAAACCTATGGAAAGTCACATACACACATTCGAGTTTAATATAATTTGAGTTTGAGAATAATCATTATTCTTTAAAATGTTGCCATTGCTTTTCTCATCACAAAACAATTGCTATTAAAGGCAGCAGGAGCGACTTCT
The DNA here is from genome assembly GCF_046562875.1 of Panthera onca. NCBI lineage: Eukaryota > Metazoa > Chordata > Mammalia > Carnivora > Felidae > Panthera > Panthera onca. Next base: position 28,766,963 of record NC_138346.1, on the reverse strand, counting down.
GGTTTCTCCCTCCATACCTCAGGACACAGATGCACACACAGCACACACATGTTCACACACAGAGGATGTGCTGGTGGGTGTGGGTAGGATGGGGGCAGTCACAAAACCATCTGGTCCACAGGCAGGCACTCATTCAATGTAGGTCTCAGCTGAGTCCCAGATTATTTCAGTATTCCCCAGACAGTTCTGACGTGGGTCCTGATTGAGAACTATTGCCTTCAGTTCTCTGTTCCTTGGACGATGGGTGTTAATCCATCCCTGGTGTCCTCTCGTGCCTGCCTGTGAAGTTGCCCAGGGTTATAGTGCCAGAAGGACTCAGAAAGGCTTTGTTAGTCAGCCTGCTAAGCTACAGCTGTGTAAGGGACCTTTGTGTTCTTCATACAAATTCCTGTGATAAGATTTTATCATTTGAAAAATAAACTCTATTTTAAAGTGGGAGGTGGTTGGGATTATTTTTACTCCTCCCTACAGCAGACCTATAGTGGAGGCTTACCCGCATGGTCTGTAGGGAAAGAATACTTAGGTCAATGCCTGCACTCCCTTCCTATCCAGTTAGAATTCAGGAGAGGAGGCTTATGCTTTTGAAGAGAGACCCCTCTGTGGGCACTCAATCAGACGGGCCTTTTCATTGAACTATAAACCATTTGGAGTGCTTAGCCCATGCTGGAGAGGGGCAGCAGTGGTACTTGCATCTGAAGAGTCAGGTGATGCAGGAAGGAGAATATCTGGAATGGAAGAAAGGGAATTCTGTGTTAGGTTAAGTGTGACATTACCGTGAGACAGCAGAGTGATCTTGTCTGGTCATCACTGGAATAGATGGAATCGAGCATAAACCTGAGCTCTAGAGGTAGGGAATTAAGAGTAGTAGAGAAAAGTATAGACTAAAAAGTGGATAGAAGCTAGACCTGGAAGGACTAACAACATATAAGGGACAGGTCCTCAGAGGAGCGGCTAGAGTGGTAGGAGAGAGAATAATAGTGGTAGGACCAGGAGAGAATAATAAAAGAGATGCCAAGATGAGAGGTTCAGTTCAAGGAGAGCGTGGTCCAGATGCCAAATGCTGCCGATCAGTTGCTCATTCCATACCCACTGGATACCTCATCACTATTCCCAGTGTTGGAGGTAGAGGAGACAACAGGTTGAATAAAGGTCTTGCCTTTTATATGGCTTATATTCCAGTGAGGAAGAGAGAAGTATGTGTTTTTTTCAAGTGAGTGTTAACCTAAACATTTCAGGCAGTGGTAAATACCAAGAGAAAGCAGGGTACAGTGATTGGAGGGGTTGCCATATTAGACTGATCGGAACAGCCTCTTTAAAGAAGTAGCGCTTGAACCATGACCAAACTAAACTGGGGAAGATGATGAGCAAGACTCTGAGATGGGAACACATCTTGCGTGTTCAGGGAACAGCAAGTGTCCACTGGTCAGAGTGAGGAGTGAGGGGAAGAACGTGGGAGATGAGGTCACAGAAGGGCAGTGCCGTATCTCATGGGGTCTTAAGGCTTACAGGCTGTGGGAAGAAGGTAAATCGTTATTTGTTTGGTGGGAAGCCTTTAGCAGATCTTCCCCCAGGGGTATGAAGTGCTCTTAATTTAAGAGGCTGTCCTGGCTGCTCTGGGGAGAATAGACTGTAGCGATAGTCAGTGTGGAGGCAGAGAGGTCAGGAGGCTGTGACAGTGATACAGCTGAGGAGTGACAAATAGAATAGAAATCAGCCAGATTACCAATGAGGGTAGAGATAACAAAAATTGCCAATGGATTGGAGCAGGATTAACTTAAGGGAGGTTTGGGCCCCAGCAAGTAGGTGAATGGCAGTACCCTTTGGGTTATTAGGCAAGGCTGAGGGAGTAGACAGTTGGGGTGAAGAGCTCTGGTTTCTAAGTGTGAAAGCACCAGTAACCTCCTGAGTGACAGGGGCAGGGGGGCATACTGCCCAGGGTTAAGACAATGGGAGATGAGAAGCCAGCAGGGGGCATTTTCCCATGAGCAAAACTAAAGGAAGCTTTGTGCTGGGGGGCAGGGAAGGGCAGGTTAGGCTGGGAGCAATGTAAATACATTCACATTGGGGGAAATCTCTGGCAAAGAGGGAAACATTCTTCAAGAAGAGGGAATTGTGAGATGGGATCACGGAAAAAAGAGTTCACTTCAGTGAGAAGAAACCTCCCTTCCACTGACACTGTAGAGTCGGGGGCATGAATGATTGGGCAGGTTCCAAGTTTGCCAGGGAAGGTGATAGGAAATCAAGACATTGCCAGTGTCCTACACATGCCTCTCATTATTCCCGTAAAGTAGAGAGTTGAACCTTGTTGTAAGCAAGGGTCGTTCTTAGGACACCTGAGAATGCTGGGTTTTGGGGGTCGGGAGCAGGATTTCACTAAGAACATGTAGTGTTCAAGAACCATTTGTTTTTGAAAACACAGTTGAGTTTGGACAATATTGCAAATCTGAGCTGGCAATCTGACAACCTTCAGACAGTAAACGTAACTCTAAAATTGGACTTTTCTTCTTGTCAGATGGCACCCTTCTTCTTCAGAGCACCCTTTGAAGTAACGAATCCTAGCTTAGCTCTGTAATCTCTACTCAGCTGCTCACTCCACCCCGGTCTTTGCAGACTGGGCATTTGATACACAATAAAAGAAATCATGAAATCACCTCATAGGCGGCTTTAGAGGAGCCCCAGTGATCTAGAACCTGGCAGCTGTGAGCCCTTTAAAACCAACAGAATTGAGTACGCCGTAGGTTGTGTAAGACAGGGTGAATTATCACGAAGGGACAATAGAGATGTGAAGGAGAGGGGTCAGGAGGACTGTCCTTTGTATGCGCCTATGTTCCCGTAACAGACACTAAATAGGGGATTACTCGACAGTTGGAAAGACTGGCCCAGGCACACCTGTTGCTACTTCCTGTCCTGCTGTGCCACGCAGCAGCCACTGGGAGGCTCTCTTGACCACCAGTTTTTATCTCCAGGCTCATGGCGCCAAAGGACTGCTTGTGAAAAGGGGAAGGCAAACATGTGCTCAGTATCACCAGGGTTTTACATATTCAAGTATTTGTACATTACCATGTAACCACCAGCCAGCTTTGGTACACAGCACATGGTAGGCCATCAGGTTTATTGAACGGCTTGAATCTACAATCGGTTGTACTGAATCTTTTCCCTTTATGAATGGGAAGGTTAATAGCCCAGTGCCTGTCTTCAGGATGCCCTTTGCTGAGGCGTCCAGTCATTCCTGTGACCAAAACTGGGCTGGAAATTCACAGGGGCAGAGTAGGCAACAAGTATCCGACCTACAACTGTGACCTGGCCTCTGGCTTTGGCTGGCGGAGCAAAGTCTTTGTAGAACCTAAGACTAAAAGGCATGTCAAAAACAGATGAAATCTGTCATTCCTAACAGTTCTTATCACAGCACTTAAACTGAACTAAAATGAAAGACCAGTGCTCTACTTTTGCAGGTTTACTTAGAAAGGCTTTTAACTTATGCTGAGATCGACATTTGTCCCACTAACTGGAAAAGAATTGTTTTGGGAGCCATTCTTCTTGCCTCCAAGGTTTGGGACGATCAGGCTGTATGGAATGTGGACTACTGCCAGATCCTCAAGGACATTACAGTTGAGGACATGTGAGTTTGTAAGGTTTTGGTGAACTTTCTAACCATTTTTCAGTGCCTCCTTTGCTCCGGTAAAGTTTACATTTTAAGCATATTTTTAAAGGTTACGTTGTGCAGACAACTGCAATAGGCATTAAAATTACATACTATCTGGCTATGGTATAACAATTCATATTTCCCCATCATCAATTGATAGGTCTTGATGTGTTACTTGTAATAATCTCCTTGGTAAATTGAAGTGTATTTTTCTGGTGGTTTTTGGCATACATTTTACAGGCTTACTATCAACACAGTACAATACATATCTTCATGGCTTTCTTCAAGCTGCCTACGCATTCCAGCCCATCTTTAAGAGGCATATGTCTGGCCTTTGAGATAAATGTTTGGCCACTGTTAAGGCCTTAGGGCCTCTAGACTATAGAGAGGTTATACCTCACCCTGACTCAGCTTTTGCTGGTCTTTCCTTTTTATCTCAAGTTCTGTTGTTACAGAAACCATGGTACAAAAGTAGCCACATGTATGAAGGTTTCAGATCCCTGTTCTTCTGCCTCCTCCCCTCCTAGGTGTATTGCTCCTGTTTAAAAATAGCTCTGAGAAGTTAGGGAGCTCCTGTTTCTCTGGCATCCCTGGGACATCACCCGCTGCCCATCCCATTGAAGAGTCTCCGGGGCACTCAGCAACCACAGTAGTGCCTCGTGGGGCTTTCGATTAATCCTGAGGGTGCCCCCCACAGATGACATGTGAACATGGGAGTGAAATGCCAAACTCAACGAGGGCTTTCGACTTGGCCACCCTGGCTTTTGTGAAGGGCCCCGAGGATGGTAGGCAGAATGAGCCAGAGAGGGATTCGCAGTAGACTCTCGGAGTGCCCCCCTGAGAGTGAACACGTCTTTGTGGGTGGCATTGGAGAAGATGTGGAAGAACATGTCTTGATTATACAGAACAGCATAGGAAGATTAAGATCTTGGCAGGCAGTGGCAAGTTTGTTTTTGTTACCTTTCCCTGTTGTTCTAGATAAGATCGTCATTCAGAATTACCAAAGTGCATATTTACAGCTAAAGTGAGGGTACTTCTGACTAGGAGAAGGGACCAGTCATTGTCGGTAGCAGTCAGAATGGCTTTTGAGAACAGCGTGGACGGAGTGGGTGTGGACATACTGCTTGCGGCCCCAGTAGCAAATGGTGTAATGGCAAATAATGGATTTGAAATGAATAAAAGTGGTTTGGGAAGTTGCAGAAGCTAAAGAGACTTTGATCACCACTGTTGTCTTCAAGCTCTGGTCCCTTAAAGGAAGAAAAACGTGTAGTCCTGAACACTAGCCCTGCCGTGGCGGCAGCTGAGAACCCGTGTTGAAGCTGGCTGGGCCTCTGATTCCAGTGAGAACATCAGAGCCCGCTGGGAAGTGTGGAAGCTCATAAGAGCGAGTTCCAGGAGCAGTGGTGGCAGTGTCTAGCTACAGGAAGACTCGTTGTAAACAAGTTTTTTACACGATCAGAGAAGCACCAGGAGCTATGTTTATAATAGGTTGTTTTGTTTACGGTCTTTGGAACCTGGAAAGTATCACAACGAAGTGTTTAATACACATTTGTGTTGTCCCCCTGCTGTTGCCTTCAACGTGTAATGGTCTCATTTTGAGTCTCAATTGAAAAATCGCTGTCTATCCACTTTTTCTTCACACTTTCTAGCATCCACGCTTTAGAATATATTCCCTTCAAAAGAGTAAGTTAAACTGAGCAGCTGCTCTTCAGAAAATTTGCTGTGCCCGTAAATGGTGTGCTATTCAGCCATCTAGCTATTTAAAACACAACCCAGAAGACGCATATCCTATAGGCATAATGCTTTTCTTCGGTGATTAAACCTTGATTATAGACATGTTAATCCTATGAAGTACTGTATTTCTACACAATTAAAATGTATTAGTGGAGGAAATATAAAAGGGATAGTGAAGTGCATTTATTCCTGTAGTAAATTAAGTCCTGATTAGCTCATTATCAAAACATTATCTGATTTACATTTCTATAGACTTGCAGTCATATGAACAGGAAATTAAATTTGGAAGTAGGTTCGATTGGGTTTAAAATTCAACAAACGAGCACCTCATCTCTTCTGTTCATATTCTGAATGTTCTCCATACAGGAGAGCATCAGGCATTTGTTGATCTGTCCAGTGGATTAAAATATTAAAACCGAGAAACCAAATAGGTTATAAAATTACCCTCTTGCGTTTTTTCAGGTATTTGCCATTTTTATGTATTTCCCTAAAAGGATTACTGTGAACATGGTAAATTTTTAATTTATTAAATATTTGGCAAGGAAGCTGTAAAGTCATGTGTAGCAGAGGACTGCTCCTAACACTTTCCTTTCCTGTTTTATTGAACTCGCCCCAGGCGGCTGTGTTCACACTCTGTTCTGACAGGGGCTGGCGACACATCTTGGGGTTGCATTCCCAACATGAGACATGCTGTTGGAGTCCAGTGCTCTATCAGAGGTCCTATCGTAAAGTGAGCTGTCTAGCCATGACATCTCTTTGATCGTTCTGCCTGTCAGAGTTTAAAAAGTACATCCTGTCCTGTCATAGTGACAATCTCTTGCCCTAGTAAGACTAAGGTGAACAGAAACTTACATTTATGAATGCCCTTTGACATAGTCCCATGCACTGGGGGAGGGGATTCCCTTTTCCATCGAATGTAGCTTATTTATTTATTTATTTGAGATGAATCCTTGTTGCTTCAAGAGTTTTTCCCCCTCAGAGATAATAGCAGTGGCTCTCGATGGATCCATTTGTTGCCGTGGTGATGTGCCCACTCCTTTTGTTGGCGCGTCTCTACTTCAATAAGCCCCTTCCTGTTATCGGCCCGGTGAAAATGTCTGCAAGTTCTTCAGAGCTAATAAACAGCACACATCACTCCTTTCATCTGATCACTATAGTGGGGCCTTGTGAGTGAGCGTGGAGCATGAATCGTACAGCTGCACTAATGGAACTCTGAAGAATGAGCCCCTGAGTCAGCAGCAGGAGTGCATAAGAGGGCCATAACCTCTTCCCCCTTGTCCCAAACTCAAAGTGCTGGGATGCAGAAAGGACCACAAATAGCTGTACCTTGTTGGAGCATTAGTGTATTAATCCAGCCAGGGAGCCTTTATTTGTTTCAAAACAGAATTTAGAGCTCTCCTAGTAGCTCAGAATGATACTTTTGAAGATAGCCCAGTTGACTAAAATTGTCCTGTGTTGGTTTTGTCTCTTCCCCCAGGAATGAGATGGAAAGGCATTTTTTGGAGCTACTTCAGTTTAATATTAATGTTCCCGCCAGTGTTTATGCCAAATACTACTTTGACCTTCGCTCCTTAGCAGATGACAACAACTTGAATTTTCTGTTTGCTCCTCTTAGCAAAGAAAGAGCACAGAACCTAGAGGTAAGGCTGTGAAGTCATCAGTCAGGCTTTTCTGTCAGCCACCAAAAAACCCACGTCTGTGGCTAAATCTCATTCGGCAGTGATTCGCAAAACGGAAAGCTTTTCAATGAACACATCGAAGAGCTTATTAACCCTTTGGCAGCATTTTTCCGGTGTCTTTTATGATTTATATAAAGACCTCACATCATTTTAAAGAAGTATATAGGTGTCTCTTCTGTGACCATAATTCAGAATATCTTAAATCAGATTTAACCTGTTCTTAATGGTTTTCCTTTTGATCCATTTGAACCTCTACCCTTCCATATAACCATTCGTGAATAATGTATGGTTGTATCCCTAATCATGTCTACATACATAATCGACTCACTGCTCTTAACTGTCTTTTACTCGGTTTGCAAATTCATGCTGGTGTTTTCTATAGATAGCACAGTTCAATCCCATGAGTTTCTTAAACATAGCATTAGTGGCTCACCTGAGAAACCTGTACTTAGACTGTATATCGCGTTTCCAGTACTGGTGTAGGGCTTTTAATGGAAACGGTAACATACCGGAGACAAAGTAGCACGTATGCCTTATGACTGTGGGTGAGCGTACAGCAGAAGTAGTCACAACTGAAATTTCAAACACATTTACAATGGACACTTTTGGGGGTACCTTGGGTGGCACTTTGCAATCAGGGATTTTCTGCCCTGGTTGATATGCAAGTGAAACAGCCCTCTTTGGCACTTCAGGCGTTAGACCTCCTACCTTCCAATCAAGTCCAGCACGTGTCTGCCCTGGGAAAATTTGCTGAGAGTATGTGATAATCACTGCAGACTGGAAAGACGTTGACTAGCTGAGAAAATGCTGATTTTTGCCCAGGTCCATGTTCATTATGTTGAAGGAGCAAGTGTGGTGCTGTTAGGAGCCTGTCACAATACGTTTCACATCTTTGGAACCCAGTTTTTAAATTCTTCTTTGCCCCAAGGATCAATCATAGCCTCTTAAGGATTTTACCTTAGTGAATTGGCAGGAAGGAGCATCCCCAGAATCTGGGAGCATAGACCCCAGCTCTCCAAGGTAGCAGTAACTGTGAAGTATCTGAAGGAGTGTGGCTGTGTGGCTTACCAATGATGCTTTTTTTTTTTTTTTTTTTTTTTTTAAAGGTTTTTTTGTTTTTAAATTGTTCTTGTGTTCTGTTTGACTTTCCAGGCCATTTCCAGGTTGTGTGAAGACAAATACAAAGACTTGTGCAGAGCTGCTATGAGAAGGTCTTTCAGCGCTGATAATTTCATTGGTATTCAGCGCTCTAATGCCATCCTCTCTTAAGGGAGGAAGGAGGGGTTGTAACATCACGAACCCCTCGCCTACAAGGACTGGAGAAATACCACCTCTCCTGCTCAAAAACCAGCAAAGTTAGTATTTTCACCTAAAAGAAAGTCAAGAGACTCGTGGACCGCAAGGATTATGCTCATAGGAAAGAATGGAACTTGTCAATGCAACACACTCCTTTGTCCTTTTTAATGTAAACAGAGTTACAAAAACCACTCCAAAGCAAAAGCTCCAACCCACACACAGATATTTGCTTACTATGTAGGCTTATAGCTGTGAGCTAAGTGAGGTTTTAAAATTTTTAGACAAGACACTAACTATATATAACTTTTATGTTTTTCTATTTTTCTTGCCCCTCCCTCATTTTGCTGCATATTTCTTTAGAATCAATGCAGTATTACCATTGAAACATGGGACTCCTAACAACTCATAAAGCCACTTAGGAACAGACTGTAGCGTTGTGAGGTATCGAAGGGTTCTTCCTCCCTACTTTACCATTGAAGCTGCTGGTCGTTATTGGCAATCAGTTTAAACCAAAAAGCTGCCGAATAACACTTGTCGTTCAAATTCTTTGCAAGCACTACTTATTAGCGTTATTAGTATGTTTGGGATCATAAACAAGAGAAAGTACATTATCGATTATCTACTTCTATTGGGTCCATGCTGCATTTCTTGTGAACTATAATGGTGCTTCTCATTTTCTGACGATTTTCCTCTTTGTTAAATGCGTGTATTAAAATATATTTTCATAATTCCAACCAACATGGTGGTCCAGTGGTAACAAGCAGGTAGTGAAATAGAAGGTGTCCTGAAAATCTTATTGCAACTTTCAGCTTAAATATGGTGTGCTTGGGCCCTCCAGGGCCCTGCTGAAGTATAAATGCCACAGACTTAACAAAATATCACTTGAAAGTTTAATTACATTTCTAGTAAACTTCTCTAGTTTTGTAAATTTTAAATATTAAGCTTTTAATTTTAATTTTTTGTTTCAGCCCCTCTTGAAGATGGCAAACATTGGCTGAAGCAAAAAATTAAAATTAGAAGTTTAATATTTAGAATTTACAAAACTAGTTAAGTTTACAAGAAATACCTAAACTTTTAAATGGTGTTTTGTAAGTTTGTAGCATTTATACTTCCACAGGTATCAAAGCTTAAAGTTGCACTAAGACTTTAAAGATACCTTGTACCTTCATAGACATGCCCTCCCCTTTGAAAGTAGTCCTTTGCAGGGCTGTGCCGTTTACCTGCTTTGATCACCTGAGTTTCTTTTTTCTAGATTTGGTAAGGATTATGAAGAGCAATGGTAATTCACATGTAATAAACTGAAATGAATTGGACTCTAATAGTAGTGATATGAAAGTAGGGGATAGGAAACAGCTTTTCTATCCTACGTGTTAACCTGGCTGGAGATGTCTCGTTTCAAGTCCTGCTATTTAAGAGGAACCCTCACCTCAGGCTTTAAAGGGCAGGGAGTTAAGAAATCAGTCTTCCAGGACATTGGTAATGATGTCACCTAAACTTGAAATGTTAAAAAAAAAAAAAAGAAAAAAAAGATTCGTGTTCTTAACCACGTGAGATCTTTCTCCTACCTTCTCAAATGTAATCCTAGGAATTTTGCCTGTAAACACAGCATTTCTGGGCCAGGAATACTTTCTCTCAGTATAGCAAGGCTTCATATTCTATTGAGTGCTGCAGGTTCCATCATTTTTAAAGGACAGAGACATAAATGATAAATAACAGTATATAAAATATTACAATCTACCACCTCAAAAAAATGTTTTGTGGAGTTCGGAGCTTGGAGATTCAAGTATTGATTACAGTCTTATTTTGAAAAGAATGCTACAATGTATGTGGTTTTTCTTCCTCATGTTTATATTAAAAGAAAAGCTAATAAACTCTATTTTAATTAAAATATGGCTAGTGTGTAACATTCAGTTCACCTAGTATTCTAACTGAAATGCTTTCAGTCAGCTCTAATAGTAGGGTCTTAAAGCATTTTCAGACTGACCATTCGTGATGGGTTTGATCCTTGCCTCTGTTTCAATGTAGTCATGTATTTCTTTGGCTTCTGCTCTTTTGGACCTGCAGGTAGTTTGGTACATTTAAAACCGCTGGCCATTGTGCTCGGAGGCACAGTGCAGTAGATGGCATCTTTCAACAGTTCATCATTGTGCCAAGAGGGAAGAAAGCACACTGAGAGATTCGGTAGAATATACCAGAGAGAAAGGAATTACAGGAATACTGTAGAATCAGAATGTGAGCTATATGAGGATCTCCAGCAGTTTTGAAAACCTGGAGGCTGGTTGGAAAGGGGAGCCTGGGTGCCTCAGTTGGTCAAGTGTCCTACTCGTGGTTTCAGCTCAGGTCACGATCTCACAGTTCATGAGATTGAGCCCCCTGTCAGGCTCTGTATTATCAGCAGAATCTTGGGATTCTCTCTCTCCCTTTCTCTCTGTCCCTCCCCCACTCACGTGTTCTTTCTCTCAAATAAAAACTTAAGAAAACAAAACAGAAAAGAAAATGGAAGCACAGGAACATTGCTATAAAAAGAAAAACCACCCACATATTTTGACTTTAATATGCTATCTTCAAACTTAACATTTCAGTGAGAAATACGCCAAATCTCCATAAGGTGTCTTTAAAAGGAAGACCCTGCGGCACCTGGGTGGCTCAGTCGGTTAAGCCTCCAAATTCGTCTTAGGTCATGATCTCACGGTTTGAGTTCGAGCCCCGCGTGGGGCTCTGTGCTGACAGCTCAGAGCCTGGAGCCTGCTTCGGATTCTGTGTCTCCCCCTCTCTCTGCCCCATGCTCATGCTCTGTCTCTCAATTAAAAAAAAAAAAAAAAAGTTAAGAACTAAGACCCTGTCCACTCGAGCAAAATGCTCAGTAAACTGAGAGTCTGGCCGTATTCTCTTCCACCTTCATTCACTACCGAAGGTCACATCACCAGCTAATCACTTTGTTCTTGAGAAACTGCTGGTGAGGATAAATGATCTGATTTCATTGAAAAGGGAATTCTGTCTCAAAACACTGTTAAGACTGTCTCCCCTTTACTATGCCAGCCACTAGGCAGAAATGCTGACACGAGGGGTCAGATGTTAAAGTCTGGTGGGGGGAGGAACACTGTGTAAGACTAGCTTCAAGAACAAGCGGGTAGCAGGAGAATCACAAATTACTCTTTCCCCTTTGGTTTTAATTCTAGGTGGCAATATAGCCATTGTGATAAAGGAGAAGTCAAGTCAACTTAGGGTAAAGATAATAAACATCACTGAAAGCTGGTAGGTTCTCTGACAAATGTTGCAGGGTCTGGAAACTAGTTGCTAATGGGGTAGTACCTGTGGCAGTTTTCTCAGGGTTTTATACCTGGGAAGGGTTAGATCGAACCATCTCATCTCATTTATCTTCAATTTTAGTTTTTCTCAGTGAAATTTTAATTCTGATATATTGTGAACTGAGCCTCTAAGTATTCTTTCCTTTACAAGGCAAAGACAAAGGTCCGAAATCTATGTTTGAACCAAATGAAATTGCCATCTCTGGAGGTAAAAAAAAAAAAAAAAAAAAAATGCTTGCCTATCAGCAGTTTCATATGGTTCATTCTAAGATTCTTCGGGCCCAGTGCTTCTGGTTAAAGAGAAACTCTCCCTGCCGTATCAGATTCCATCACGACCTTTTCTTTGACATTTACACTGAATGTGCCCCATATGCTCATACATTACTGAAATCCAACACCACTTAATCTTGGTTTTGTAACAGTGTGAGGTTCATCTCTTGGTTTAGTTTTCCTGTATGTATAAATACTACTTGATTTAAAGGAAAAGCATGCTGAAGCCAGTATTCACAGGAAAATAATTCCCTCTGTATTCAGGTTATACAATGTTTTTTTGGAAAAGTTTAGCTACAGCATAGAAGTTAGCTAAATTGGTCTTTCATCACCGAAACTTCTCTCTAGTCACACGTTATACGACTACAGCTGTTCCCTCAACCAGAGGCTGCATCCTGGAGTGTGGAGCTGCTTGGAAAAGCGCTCGGCAGCCGGCAGCCACTCCCAGGTAAGCGCTCGTTTCTATGCAGAATCTAGATTACACGCAGCATCTAGCAAGTTAAGGACCTGATTGCCTGAAGTCTTAGCCACGTACTGACCTGGCTGGCCAGACACTGTGCCGGCAAGAAAGCAGATCTGGGAACCCTTCGGCAAGGCCTGTTCCTGAGGTACACGGGTGCGGTCGGTTTGGTTTCTGAGGCAGTTTCCACTACCCTGTCTTTAATGGGTTTGGCCCATGAGCCAACACGTACTTAATAGGATACAAATTTTAAGAATATCTGTGGTTTAGCATTTATAGGGTGCAGAAAGAACTAAGTGAGATAGTACAGAAATGAGGAATCTCAAATCAAACGAAAGAAGGTTAACGTTCTTTTAAGAGGCAACAGGTTAGGTGGTAATGATGGGAAATGCTGCGGAGGGAACTACGTCCTCTGAGGGGGGTAGAGAAATTCAGTGATTGCCTCCGGACCTAAAGTCCTCAGGAAGGTTTCCATAGCATCTACTTCAAGACCGAAAGTCATTCTGCTAGCTTTTTCTTAAAACATCTATTCCTTCCTCCTCTTACCCTTCTCAGTTCTACTAACCTTGTCTTCTGGCACCCAGACGGGGCCCCCGTGATCTCACTGTGGGGGGAGAGTCTTCCAAGGCAGAGCTTCAGCGTGTGCACCTCCCGCCGCTGGTGAGGGTCCTCCCTCAACAAGACCGTCTCCCCGCTCCACCTCTGCTAGTGCCCAGTGTGGTAGTGCGTGATGTCAGTTACTACTGTGACCTATTTCTAAAGCATTTTCATCAGGTTCCAGAAAATACAGGACTGTGGGGCTCCCAGGCTGAACCGGCCCCTTGTAAGCTCCTACAGTCACCTACCGGAGCCCTCCCCGGGTTCCCCAAAGCAGCTCCCCACACACTGCCTTTGTTGACTCCCCTGACCTGCCCCCAACCCAAGATGGATCTCTTTACTCCAGGTAGCATCCCCACCTTCCAGCTCCAAGACTCATTTCAGCTGGCATTAGGAACGGGCCCCTCACTTCCTGACATAACCCCTCTCGTCTCATGGAGGGGATTCCATTCCACCTTTTTAACACCAGCCGTCTACATCCCCCCTTGTTCTTCAAAACTGCTTCGTCTTCCCAGTGTGAGGATGGGGCGATTGCTCGGTCCTTTACTTGCCCTATTATTTCTCAGGATACGGTCCCCAGACCACCTACCTCTCATCAGCTGAAAGTGCCTATGAAAAACGAAGCTTCTCTAAATGCAATGTGGAATCCTGTATTGGATCCTGGAATAGATAAAGAACATTAGTGGAAAATCTGGTGAGATCCAAATGAAGTCTGGAGTTAATGGTAACGTGCCAGTGTTGACTTCTTCATTTTGACAGTGACCTTTGATGACATGTTAGCATTAGGGCAAAATGATTAAGGGGTATACAGGAACTGGATTATCTTTGCAAATTTTCTATAAACATAAAGTAAGTCCAAAATAAACTTTTCTTTAAAAAAAAAAAAAAAAAAAAAACAGCTTTATGGGCCCCAGACCTACTGAATCTCAATTCCTGGAGCTTAAGCCTGGGAATCTACATTTTAATTTTTTTTTTAATTTTTTTTTTTAACGTTTATTTATTTTTGAGACAGAGAGAGACAGAGCATGAACGGGGGAGGGTCAGAGAGAGGGAGACACAGAATCTGAAACAGGCTCCAGACTCTGAGCTGTCAGCACAGAGCCTGACACGGGGCTCGAACTCACGGACCGCGAGATCACGACCTGAGCCAAAGTCGGCCGCTTAACCGACTGAACCACCCAGGCGCCCTGAATCTACATTTTTAGTAGGAACTCCAGAAGATTATATCCATTCGCTTTCCGTTCCATGCCTAAACCGTTGCTGCTTCCTTGCTTTACCTTAACCTGATCTCATCCTTTAGCTCCCCTCAGCCCTAAGATCAGTGCTATTCTGCCTCTTTCACAGATGAGAAAGCTGAAAAACTCAGAGATTAATATGTCCAGGGTCACACAACCCATAAATGGAGGAGCGGGAACTTGAATCCCTTGCTGTCTAGCTGCCAAGTCTTTAAAGACTTGGCATCCATTCTACTGCCTCTCAATCCCATTTCCATTGGTGACAAACTAAAAAGCTCTAAATCACTAAAAGAATTATTACCGGGGCGCCTGGGTGGCTCAGTCAGTTAGGTGCCGGACTTCAGCTCAGGTCATGATCTCAAGTTTGTGGGTTCGAGCCCCGTGTAGGGCTCTGTGCTGACGGATCAGAGCCTGGAGCCTGCTTCGGATTCTGTGTGTGTGTGTGTGTGTGTGTGTGTGTGTGTGTGTGCCCTTCCCCCCTCTCACTTGCTCAAAAATAAACATTTAAAAAGAATTATTACCAATAATACTCTGGACCCCACCTTTTTCTCCAACCTGCTAAGTCCCTACAGTCCCTTTGCCCCGGCCTGTAGCTTTACTCCTACCCCCTTTTCCACTGGGGAGAAATGAGCAATGAGGAAGCCCTGGGAGGGTGTGCCACCGCCAGAGTCCTGCACATGGAAGGTGCAGCTCTGTTCTTCCGTCAGGATTCAGCTCAACAACGGGGTCTTCCATTCTGCTTCTCCCAACCGTCCTCACTTCTATATGAATCTGACAATGTTCACAGCACTCACTCTGACATTAAATTACATATGCTCATATTGTTGTCCACCTCTTAGATTTGTCTTATCTCCCTCCAACAAAACGTGAAGACCCTAATTACCCGTCTTCGACATACTTACGCCTCAGAGCGATGCTGGAAAACACGGACATCCCAGGCATTAACAGGCGATGGTCCGTGGACTGGGGACTACTCTGCGTTTGGCCAACAGGCAGCCAGGAGAAAGGACTCTGACAATAGTATCTCAGGTTTATCAGGCAGCAGATTATCAGGGAGGTGCCAACTCTAAATCAATTTCTAGCCTCTTCTCTGGGCTCCCTGACTTGTATTCAGGGCTTAATACTAAGTTGTGGATCTAACTGCTGAATGACAAACGGTTTTGAGAGTCCCTGCCCGCGCCCCCCCCCCCCCAACAACCAGACACACAACAGCATCACCTCTATTCAAAGAGGTTCAGTATCAAGTACAGATGGAGAGCTGATAAAATAGAAAACGATCTCAGGCAAGGTTGCTGGTCTTACGTGTATTTCCCTTCATTTCTTCAAGGGATTCATGAAACAATCACAGGATCGGCAGGAGAAACCTAAGTACATTCAAGTAAAACATGTTTTCATTAGTTTTGCTGCTGGTGACTGGAATTGGCTTGATTTTCATACTAATAAAAGCATTGCCTTTTTAAGTACATCTGAGAAATCTGATTATGAAGTTAGAATCCACGTATCTCCTCAAGCACTCTTAGAAAGCAGTGTGTGTCTTCATAAAAGCATGAGGAGAAAAAGACTTGTACAGCATCTTTTTTATTTTCTTTACCATTGTTTTAATGCACTTTAAAATTTATCTACATTAATTGGGAACAAAGAAACAAAAATAGACATTTCTTTGTTTTTCATAAATAACTACTCTCCATATTTGATAAAAATCTCAAACCATTATTTTACCTCCCCACAAATATAATACATACAAAATCTTTTCTGAAATAATAAGGTCAGCAAATTAAGCATCTTGAGACTAACATAACCACATACAACTGCTGCTCTACGGACTTCCAGGAACAAAACCAAACCAAAAACTACCTATCGAGAATGTCTGGGTTTCCTTTTGTTAATGTTACGGAGTCAAAATTATAATCCTCTGCCAATAATAATTTATAGATTCAAGTTGATTGTCTACAAATAAAATATCGCTGGCTCTGATTGGGGAATTCTGGGTCGGACGCAACGGCGAGGATGCTGCAGTGATAGGCACTATACACGGGTGAAAAATAAAAAAAAAAACATACTGAATGCCCTGGACGCCACCTACTGACTCGGTATGTGCCTCATGTGGCTCAGTAATAAGTTCACCTGCACCAAACCCGTATCAAAGTCACTAAATCTCTCATATATATAATATATATTATATGTATATACACACCCACAACACATACATACTATACATACAGTTTGTAACAACACGAAGTCATATTGTCTCACAATGGTGTCCCATACAGTGTCCTGGCTGAAATGAATCCTGCAATTGTCAGTGAGCTGCTAGAAGCTTTTGAGAGTTGAGTCAGGTTACTTAGTTCCTCACATCCTGCCCACCCTTTGCCCCGCTTTAATGTCTTGGTAGCTTTTTTTTTTTTCTTCCCCTCAGAACCACCCTCCCCCCTCCAGGCATATTTCCCCCCCTGGGATCACTTGCTTGGACTTTGGAGGCAAGAAAGGGCACGCAGAGGGAGCAGGCAATTCTCAGCCACTGTACCTCACACCTGCCTAGATGTGTGACGTTCTCTGTCCTGTTTGCCACATTTGGTGTTAGAAAGCAGTTATTCAAAGCTTTGTCCCTCCTACCCCCCTTGGTCTTTCTGTAGAGCACAAAAGTGAAAGAAGCCCCTTTAGCAGGGGTAGCAGTTCATTAAAATATACGACTACGTTTCCTAGCTCTGGGGTTCCCATTCTGTACTTGAGAGTGCAGGTCACGGATGCTGTTATTAAGGTTCGGTGTGGGATCCATGAGGTTTTCTCCTGGCAGCCAGTGTCAGGATTAGTGCAGCCCTGGCCCAGGAGGAAACAGCCTAATGAATACCAACTTGGAAACAGTGCTGTCGGCACATTATTTAAGCCTGTCCATGCACACAATTACACACACACACACACACACACACACAGGCCCGTCATTGGAAACGGTCATGTGAAAAGATGACAAAGGTTTGCAAAGATAAACCAATAAGGCACCAAGAAAAATTATTCTCAGCCAATTTAGACAACATCAAAATGTAAGGAGGGAAATCATATAAATTAAAGAGACTTCCTAAAAGTCTGGCCAACGGATCCGCGGACGGGTCACATTAGTTCCTTTAGACAACTTTCTAAATCTTCACCCCCAACTCATGAAGCACGACAATGCTTAAAACTGACCTGTGAAAGGGACAACCTGGAAGCTGTACACGTGCCATTAAACTGAACCATAAATCCTTTCCAACTCCACAAAGCTATCTGTGAAGAAGTTGTTAGACCCCACCGCCCACAACCTTTCATTTTATAATTGTTTTCATGAGTATGAACTGTCTGCATAATAAAAATGCAAATCTGGGGGAAATAGCATGTGGGACGGAAAGAGAGGGTGGCCATAAATAGATCTGGCTTCTCTCCCCTGGGTGGGGGATGGGGTAGTTGACATTAGGAAGACTCTAGGGAAGCAGGTAGGCTTTATCGTTGAGGGATGGGAGAGGAAGAGCGGGGGCAAGAACACAGACTGAAAACAAAGGGGCATCTCTGAAAAGTGGTATGCAACTAGACCCCAAAAGGCATTACTTATATTGCCCCTCCTTGGCTCACTGTCCTTTTTCAACTGCTTTTCTTTTTTTTCCTTCACAGTAAATTGGTTGTTTTTGTGAGGCTTGGCATGTTGCCCAAATGAAACACTAATTTTTTTTAAAAAATGAAGAATTAACCCACTTTCATCCATTTCATCCCACAACTTTTAGATGCACTGTGCATCATTTTCTAGATTCCTCCACAAAGAAAAAAAGTCAAGGGGTCAACCCAAATTAAGCACAATGACCGGAGGCGGCATGACCATCTGTGTACTTTCTGGGAAGACATACTAAAAGAGGGAAGAGGTCAAGGTGATCGGGAAAGGTCCTCATTTGAAAAACACAAGAATTGGCCCTCAGACAGGGGATCTGTTCGAAGGTCCTAAGAAGCAGCTTCTGAGTAAGGACAAGAAGATGTGCAAAAAGTTCTGTAGCTCTATGTACTAGGTTTTGTCGAATCCGCTGAAATTTTGACTTCAATTCAGAGTATGAGTGTGTAAGAGCAGTGAGTTTTTATAAAAGCGAGCAGCTTTTGAGAGTCCCCAAAACTACAATACCAGGCTTCTCCCTGAAGCAAAGTGTTTAAGTTCGCTATGGGAACGGTGCATTTGTTTCCTTAATATCCATGAAGTGAAAACTGGCCTGGGTTTAAATCTTACATTCCCAACTTTGGTATAAATAAAGCACAAATGCCTAGACTCGTCATTTTCCTAGGGAGTCATTCTAAAATTTTCATTGTTTTTGTCACTTGAGCTTCCTAAATTCGGTCCCCACTCAACCCTGGTCATTGGTATTTTGCTGGTCATTGCACTGTCACCTCCTTCTCCAAGTCATGGCCTCACACTCTTCATGAAGGAACAGTTAAACAGATTAGAAAAGCAAACAGAATTCTTAAATAGTGAAGAAACCTGTGTGTGTGTGTGTGTGTGTGTGTGTGTGTGTGTGTGTTCATATATAGGCTTTCATATATTAATGAACGGTTAAGCATGTCGGAAAGCAAACAGAATTCTCTAATAGCAAAGTGCATGTGTACGTGCATGTGGGTGCATGCAAGTGTGTGCTCGGCAAAAAGAAAAACATATTGAGGTGGGGGAGAGAGGACAGCTTTCCTCCTGCAGCAGTCCCCTGAGCCATATTTTAAAAGCTTCTGCACGTGCATTATGGGTGTCATTTGTTTGGGGAGACTGCAGAGAGCAATGTTTGGCTGCTTTTGGAATATCTGCCTAATAAACGAGTCCAAAGTCCAGGGACACTTATTTTCCCTCATTGCTGCCAATGTTTGTTCACAGGTAGCCAGCCTCCCTGCCCCCAGCTCAAGCACCCCATTCAAGGGTGGGTGGGGTTTCTTAATCACAGCTCTCCAGGAGAGGAGGACTAAGAAAAGCAAAAAGACTGTTTAACATGATAAAGGTGGGATGGGGTGGAGCAGATAAGTGTTAGAAATTTACTTAATTACTGGAGGTATATCCATTTTAGTCCTTAAATCTAAAAAGCAGCTCCTTTAACAACCATCTCTAAGTACTTCCAGAAGAAGGGAGTGGGTTTACCTTTACCAAAATCAGAACACGAGTTCTTAAAAAAAAAAAAAAAAAAAATGGAATCACTGAAGCCTGTTAACCACCCACTCCTTCTCTGGCACAAAGCTGCCATTTTACCAGTCTAGAATTCAAGCTCAACCAATCCCCATCCTCGAGATTTTCACTTTTCCAAATATTTATACCGGCACTCTATGATGCTACCTCTAACTTACTCAAGACCATGCTGGGTGCTGTTAGGAATAAGAACGATTACCAGAACTCCAGAAAAGAAACCGAAGGTCGATAAATAAACAAAACTAGCATGGCACACAAAATCGTTAAACGCTCTCCTCTCTAACCTTGTCACTTTGGGGAGGCCCTAGCCCCATTATGCTCCCGCTCCTCGACATGAATTGGGGTTTCCTCTAACTTAGGGACTATAAACAGAGACCAGCAGCTCAGCCTTAAAGCGTCTGGGACACTTTAAGCAGTGAAAGAAAACAAGCTGAAAAATCACACCTGACAACCTCCCAGTCATTCATAGCAACCTAAACTTTCACTGTTCACATTTGTTTTAAAGACACAAGTATAGGAAATATATTTTCCCAATTTAGACCACACAGTTCAAAGAAACCTGAACCAAGCGGAACTTCATTATAATGCCAACCTTAGGATTGTAAAGCCCCCAAAGCAAAGGTAAATTTTGTTGCCAAAATGCAACAAAGTTAAAAATTAAGAAAACTACATATAAATTAACAACAGGGTTCCCCTAAAACAAAAACAAAAACAAAAACAAATGGTAGTAAGAAACACAAAATAGAATACACGTGGGCTGAGCCCCTTCGAGAAGTCCTGGGACCGGTACGGCCTTTGAAAGGGCCCCTTTCCCCTCTCTCCAAGTTGCCCCAGGAGGGGGCATCAGCACCATGAAGGTAAACGGAAGTGAACTTGGCAAAACTACCAAACAAAACAACCCCCCTCCCTCCACTCCCGGCCCCTCTGGGCTTCGGCGTCCTACACGTGCGACAGGGACACCTGCTTGTGGTAGGCGGCGGCGGCGGCGGCGGCGGCGGGGGGGCCCGGCGGCCCGGTCCTGCCCGTGAGCGAGGCGCTCGCCTCATAGTCCCCCGCGGCCGTAGCGCCGCCGCTCTTGTGGCCCCGCCGCGGGCGGCAGCAGCATCGGCTGGTGAAGCGCCGCCACGACTCCACAGTCTTGCCGGACCAAATCCAGACGCCCGACGTGATGCCCACCACGAGGCACATGAAGTACTTGAGCATGAGCACCCAGTACTCGGGCTTGGCGCGCGGCTGGCCGGCGTCGGGGCCCGGGCATGCGCAGGTGAGCGCGGCCTCCCAGCTCTCGCGATAGTGCTGCTCGTACAGGTAGCAGGCCACCACGATGCTGGCGGGCACGGTGTACAGGAGAGTGAAGATACCGATGCGGATCATGAGCTTCTCCAGCTTGTCCGTCTTGGTGCCGCCCTGCTTGATGACGCTTCGGATGCGGAAGAGCGACACGAACCCCGCCAGGAGGAAGAGGGTGCCCACCAGCAGGTAGAGCACCAGCGGGCCCAGCACGAAGCCGCGCAGCGAGTTCAGGTTCTGGTTGCCCACGTAGCAGATGCCGGCCACCGGGTCCCCATCCACGGAGCTCAGTGCCAGCGCCGTGATGGACTTGACGCTGGGGATGAGCCACGCGGCCAGGTGGAAGTACTGTGCATAGCCCGCGATGGCCTCGTTGCCCCACTTCATGCCAGCTGCCAAGAACCAGGTGAGCGACAGGATGACCCACCAGATGGAGCTGGCCATCCCAAAGAAGTAGACCAGCAGGAAGACGACAGTGCACAGCGCAGGGCCCGTCGTCTCGTAGTGAATGTGGCTGTGCTCGCGGCTGCAGGCGACGCTGGCGTGGCCTACCACCAGGCGCACCAGGAAGCCCAGCGACACGCACAAGTAGCAGGCAGACAGGAAGATGATGGGACGCTCAGGGTAGCGGAAGCGTTCCATGTCTATTAGGAAGGTGGCTACCGTGGTGGAGGTGGAAATGAAGCACAGCACAGACCACAGCCCAATCCAGAAGGTGGCGAACGTGCGCTCGTCGGGGCTGAAGGAGGGCTGGTAGCAGGGCACGGCGCAGTTGGGCACCTGGCCCGTGCGCACCTTGTTGTAGAGCGGGTGAGACTCCTTCAAGATGGGGACGAAGGGCTCGCGGCACTTGCACACCGACGGGCCCCCGGCGGCGCACTCGCCCCCTGAGGCCGGTGCGCCCGCTGGGCCCGGGAGGGTGGGTTTGGCCGGGAAGGGCCTGGGGGGCGCCGTGGTGGCCTCGCTGCGGTTGTAATCCATGCACAGGACCTCGGCGTCGCGGCCCAGCACCGGGAGGCGGTCGCAGCTCATGCGCTCCGGCCAGGCGAAGCCGTACTGGCGCATGAGCGGCGAGCAGCCGGCCTTGGCGCGCTCGCACACGGAGCGGCAGGGCGGCAGCGGCTTGTGGTAGTCGGGCAGGCAGATGGGCGTGTACATGGAGCACAGGAAGAAGCGCAGGTCCGGCGAGCAGTGGATCTCCACCAGCGGCCAGAACTGATGCACCTCCAGGCCCGCCTCGTCCTGCGTGTCGTGGTTGAACTGGTTGGGCATGTGCGTCAGGTTGTAGCCGATGCCGCGGCACATGGGCACTGTGATTTCCTGGCACACTGGGGCCTTGGAGGCAGCCGCCGCCCGGCCCGCCAGCTGCGCCAGGAGCAGCAGCAGCAGGGAGGGCGGTGCGGACGGGTCAGGCCGAGCCATAGCCCCCTCCCTCCCCTCGCCGCGCCCGCCGCAGCCCGCGCGGGGCCCACGCAGCCGGGGGAAACCGGGCTGGCCTTTCCGCCGACTCGTGTGTGGCGCCGGGGCTGGCAACCTGTTGGTTTCTTTTTCTCTTAAATCCGTCCAAAGATAAACTGTTTCGGGAAGGCGCTGCCTCCGCAGGCAGCGCTCTGCTCTTCGCCAGATAGGGCTGGGGAGGAACGGTTAGGGCTCCGATTCCAGGAGAAGTACTCTTTAAAAAAGAAGCTGAGGGAGAAGAAAAATTGCAACCACTCCCAGTTAGAAGGGAGTCAACCGCTCAGTCCCCGCAAGCGCTCTCCAAATCTCCAAGTTAATGTCTCTTCCTTCCCTCCCCTCCACCTCCGGGAACCAAACTACTGACTCCCGGCCCACCCCCACGCCCCTCCTCCCTTAACGCTGGGCCTTCTAGGCTGTACCCCGGGGTCAGAGAGCTCAGCCGCCGGGAAAAGCGCGGAGGAACCGGGAAACGAACGGAAAGAAAAGGGTTAGGCGCGGGCTCTCACCTTCGCGGATCCTGAAAAGCAGATAGTCGTCAGCCAGCCTGGGTCTCCTGTTCCTGGGGCAGTCTCTCAGAAATGCGACTCAGAGACGGGCTGGCACCCGGAAAGTTTGGCGATAGGCTGGGTACCCGAGGCGAGGCACATGGCAGCAGGTGGGGGCTTCTCAGAGAGGGGGTCGCACCCTGAACGCGGTCGCCGCAGGCCGGTCACTCGCCCTCTCCTCCTCCGGGGCCCCCCGCATGATCCGAGCGGGGCAGAGCAGGAGCCGACCGTGCGTTCTACCGGGGTCCGGGAGCCGGACGAAGGGCGAGCGCGCCTGGCAGCACCTGGGCGAGAGGAAGGCGGTGTGCGGCAGCCTGGGGATCCCGCCGCCTCACTGCACCGCGAGCAGCTGGCGCTGGCCCCGCCGGGACTGCATGGTGCTCGCCCGCCGCCGCGTCCCGCCGGCCGCTCGCCTCCTCCCCTGCAGGGGGCTCCGCGCTCCAGCGGACTCCTGGGGGCGGTGGCGGCGCTCCCGGGACGCGCCCGGCTCGGCTCCTCCCCCGCACTCTCTCACTCTTTTGCCCACCTCCAGCGGGCACCGAACGGCGCGCGCGGCGGCGACGACGGTGGAGTCACGGCCGCGGGCTGACTGGCCTCTCCCGCCCCGCCCGGGTCACCTGCCTCTAATGCCCGCCGGGAGGCCCCGCCCCTTCCCCGCCCCCTCGCGCTGGGGCTCGGTTGGTGGGCCGCCCCGCCACGTTCTCCGCGCGTCCCCGCCCACTGCCCCGCGGGCTCGGCCTCTCCCCCTGCGCCCTCCGGCCCCGCCCGGAGCCGGCCGCCGAAGAGCGCCGGCCAATAGCTGGCCGGAGAGCGATGGGGGCGGGGCGAATGCTAATCGCTCCTTCTAGAGACCCCCGGCGGGAAACCCTTGCCTGAAGTCCCTCCGGAGTTCGCTGCGGGCGCACAGCGGTCCCCGGCTCACTTTCCTGTAATAGGCTGGCTTATGAACCCTTGCTTCCAGGGCCCCTACCAGGTCTCTCTGCAGCTAAAAATCTTCACAGTCCAGCGCTTGTTTAAAAGAACCGCTCGAAGAATCATTCTTAACCGTGGCACCTGCCTCCGCTCTGCGCTGTCCTCCTACCAGGTGAGCTCACACTGAGAGAAGAGCGAAGGTGTATTGAGTCCCTACTGCGTGCCAGACAGCGCGTTAATCGTTTATACCTTAATACAAGATCTCAGATGTTTACAATCCTGTGAGACAGGTACTCCTTACAGGTGAAGGAACAAAGGTTGAGAAGCTTGACCAAGGCAACCGAGCTAATACCTCCCCAAGAAAGCCGCAACATAGGCAGTCTTCACCCCAGTATTCCGAGCGCCTGGCACATAGTAGGCGCTCAAATGCTAACTCAGGATTCGAACCCACGTATCTGCATCCCAGTTTTAACCACTGTCCCCACCCGTGTACTACCTGTATCTCCTAGTCTTCAACCTTTACTGTTGCACTTAACAAACTCTTATTGTCGCCATAAAGTGATTTTCTTCCTGTCTTTGGAAGACTCGAGAGATGTTAGTCCTCTATCTGTCGAAGTTTAAAAGCCCAAGCAGTTCCGAAATCGCCTGCGGAGAGAAGCCGCGCCAGCTCGCGGATCTGTTGCGGGTAGGGCGCCTGGCCCCCCGGGGCTGCGAGCTGTAAGAGCCGTGCACTGGCTCGCCTCTGGGGAGCGGGGACGCTGGGAGCAGGCCCGGCAGGAGGGAGGACCAGCTGGGTGCCCCGACTGCTGGGACACACAGTGGCGCTCTCCAGATAGGTTATTATGCTGCAAGTTTTAAATGTCTTAAAAATGCCTCTTTTCTACGTGTTCTAATTAGGTTGGGAGACTGAGGTGTTTAGCATTCTTGAAATTCATTCACACGCTTACAAAAGGGTTTGCATTGTTTCCTGCTCCCCCACCCCCCCCCCCACCCCTTCCTTCTTCTGGGAAGAAGGCGCGGAGGGGGGGGGGGAACAGGAGGGCCTGGGTACTTCAAGGAGTCAGGACTGGACTAAAGGGTTGAGACATATAGACTGCAGTTATCGTCGTTCTTCTGTCCTGGATCCTGTTTGTACAGACTGGGAGACTGGATTGCAGAAGAGCCGTCTCCCTCCGGCTCATCACCAAGGCTTTGTGGAAAATTATGAAGATATGTGCATTAATCCCAGACTCAAAGTTTAAAGTGAATAAATACAGTTGTTTCACAAGCATCAAAACTATTAATAGATATATTTAGAATGTACCTTCCACCTTTCATGCCCTGAAATTCTACAGGTGTTCATATTTAACCTCTTTTGTGTTTTGGAAACACTTGGCACTCTGGGTCGGCAAACATCCCAGGGTTGAAAGTAGTGGGAGTTGAAAAGCTATGGAATAGCAATCAGAAAGAAAGGGAAACCCTCAGTGGAAAGTATGTGCAGACTGTGAAAATGCCAAGCAAGGGCTGTCTCATTCTGTGCCCTTTATGCAACGTGTGTATTATTGGGGATGGACAAGTGTTGGCTAATAATAAAAATTATTTGAAGTTGGAGAATGTTAATCACTCACACTGGAATTTAGCCAGAATACTTGTGTTATTTCACTTGGTTCTGATTCAAACGATGTTATCTACTGGTCTGTAAACCTCTCCCTTCTTAATCAAGAGCGAAATTTATTTTTGCTTGGAGATCTCTAATAATAGTAACAACAGCAGGAAACTTTGCCAAATGAGACTTATTTTGCATTGTATAGTTTTTGTATCATTTAAAATTTTGCCTTTTTACACATACTACTTCAGTTTAAAGGCAGTTTAAAATACGCTGTTTAACATGTATTAGGCAGGCTGCTAAATAATTCATTTAGAGCTCATTTGATCGTTGCAACAATCAGATGAAATGGGTACCATAATGGCTTGCTTGAGATGACCAATTTAGTCCATCAGAAGGATAGAAACCAAGTTGGTCTCCCGACTCATAATTTATTATTTAACAAACTAGAAAACACTACGTGATTTTTTAAAGGTGCAATTTGGAAGCATTCTTGTCAATGAATTCGCTCATCTATACTTCCACGTAGCCATTCATCTGTCCATCCGTCCATCCGTCCATCCGTCCATCCATCCATCCATTCATCCAAGAAACATCAGTTTCTGAGTTGAAGACACAACTATGTTAAACATGTTTCTGCAAAGCGAAATTCATGAAATTCAACTTAAATTATTGTCCAGCGTGTTTATGAATTGATGAAAATACAGAGAACAATGCTAAATATTCCATCAAGGGGGGCATCTGGGTGGCTCAGTCAGTTGAGCATCCGACTTTGGCTCAGGTCATGATCTCACAGTTTGTGGGTTTGAGACTTGCATTGGGCTCTGTGCTGACAGCTCAGAGCCTGGAGCCTGCTTCGGATTCTGTGTCTCCCTCTCTCTCTGCTCCTCCCCCACTCACACTGTGTCTCTCTCTCTCAAAAATAAACATTTTTAAAAAATTAAACATTTGGGGCGCCTGGGTGGCTCAGATGGTTAAGCGGCCGACTTCGGCTCAGGTCATGATCTCGCGGTCCGTGAGTTCGAGCCCTGCATCAGGCTCTGTGCTGAAAGCTCGGAGCCTGGAGCCTGTTTCAGATTCTGTGTCTCCCTCTCTCTGACCCTCCCCCGTTCATGCTCTGTCTCTCTCTGTCTCAAAAATAAATAAACATTAAAAAAAAATTAAACATTTTATCAAGTAAGTGTGTGATATTCCAAAAGTGTTGAGGTACTGGCTTTGGATTTTGTCATCAGGGAATAGTTGGAGCATTTTGAATCTCACTAGACTTGTGTTCCTTATCTATGCATTATTCTGTCGACACACTTGAGAGTTCCATGCTATAGGAATGACTGGACAGGTTAACTTTGTATAGTCTTCAGTGTCTTCATAATCAAGCCTGGAACCGTATGCTGCACACAAACACCTTCAGTAAATATTTGTGAAGTAAGTGGATGAATGATTGACAACGTGAATGAGATTACCTTCCTAAACTTTAGCAGCTGGCATTGAATCCTTGCATGCAGCTTCTCTTACATCTCTGAGGTTGACCATATACAAATGCAGCATGAGTCCAAGCCTTGTCCCTGCCTAGCAGCTCAACCACCTAACAGCTCCAGGGGCTCTCTGCTTGCCTGCAAAATGGAGTTACAGATAGTTAGCTCCTTCATAGTGTTGTAGTGAGGGGATAAATGAATTTATACGGTAAAGGGCTTAGAACCTCATTTAGTGCCTAGGAAGTCTATATAGTCTTAGTCATTATTATTAGTTTCTACTATGGTTCATTCTACTTTTCTGTTTTCCCAACCTTTTATATTCTCTTTTGTGTATTACTTTAATAATGGGGGAAAGTTACACTTTTTAGAGGCACTTTCTGTTGGAGCACACTCTCAGCCGTCACCAGCCATCTCTGGTAGTTAGATATTAGATACATTTTATGCCAAAGCAGAGATCATTTCACTTGCCCTGAATGCAAGTGCAACCAGCCAGTCACTATGCAAACGTACACAGTGCTGGCCCAGAAGAGACACTGCCAGCCGACATGAATCCCTCGCAGGTGTTTCCAGACTGGCTCCTTCCATGTCCTAGAGCGTTTCTGATCTCTTCTCTTACCAGATCACACACCTCTACATGAGAAACCAAGACCCTAATCAGAGAATTAACAAGAGGAGCCATTTACCCATGTGCATAATGAGAATGCCTTGTTCACATTATAAGAGGAATAATTCAATGATAATCTTTAGTCCTTTCTGCTCCACCACGGTGGTATGGTGGAGATTATAGAAAAGTAAAAGCTTTTTCTTCCCCCAAAGATAATGGAAGTACTAATCTTTCCCACATTAAACTGTGGCTCTTAGCAGCACATTATGATCACCTGGGGGAGCCTTAAGAAACACTGATGCTTGGGCCCTATTAAATCAAAATCTCTAGTTCAGGGACCATTGAGATCTCATTTTTTGGTTTTGCTTGTTTGTTTGTCTGCTTGTATTGCTGTTTTGTTTTAACTCTCCAGGTGATCCTGATTTTTAGCTAGGCTCAAGAATGACTGACACAGATGATTTTGTTATTTTCTCAGTCCAGCCCCAAGCTTGGGCCCAGCTGGATCTTCTGCAAAAGGGGTTAATCACATCAGTGTGCAAATGGGGCACCTCAGGAGAAAGTATAGAGAAGCGCAGCCTAATTGCATGTGAGTCTGTTTGGACTGAAGGAAAAATTGTGTAAAGCAACAGAACTGTGGTATGGTGATGATATGGTTAACAGCAGTGGGGACAACAATAATACTTTATGTATATCATCTCTTTTACCTCTGGAATCTTGTAAGGGCGATATTATTATTTCCATGTTATAGATTAAGAAACGGAGGTTCAGACAAGTTAAATAACTTGTTATACAGGGTTACATAGCTTCCAACTTAGATTTTCCTGACTCCAAAGCCTATGCGGCCATCGACTGCAGACCTCAAGTTAAGCCCAGCAGAGAGGGTCCTGAGAACCACCAGATGGTAAATCTTGAGATAAGCAACTTTCCTTGTTCCTTTGCATCACTTTCCTAGGGACCAGGTTGAATCTTCGATTCTGGTGCGGCCTCTTGTGGAGGAGGGGCTAATGTGTGAAAAAGCTGAAGACTCTGGATTCACCTGGAATCCAGTGTGAGACTAGAGCCAATTTGTCCTCCAAGCTTTGCAGACCAGGCATGAGGTGGGACGCCCCTTGGACTTAGAACCTCCCTGGCATCTCTGCAGGTCCAGGTCAGTAAATATTGATGTCACGCATGCTGTGGGCCAAGCACTGGTGCTGGGGTGTGAAGATGATGAGGCAGGGACTTTCCAGGCAGGACATGGTGGGAGCGTAGCAGATGCACCTATCTCAACCTGGTGGCTCAAGGAAGACCTGGGCTGTGCCCAGAAGGCCGAATAGGAGTTAGGCAATTTATCAGTCAGAGTTTAGTACAGGAAAGAGAAACCACCCCGGGTATTTCAAGCAGAGGAAGACTTAATACTGAGAATCAAGCAGGGCCTCACAAAATTGTTGGAAAGGCTGGAGGGGCAGAAGTCAGGAGGCTACCTGGACTGTTGAGTTCAAGGGACCACCACAGTAGCCGAGTCCCAGAAATCAGTGGTGTTGCTGCCCCAGCTGCCTTCATGCCCATGAACCTGGCGACTAGACACTGAGACAGGATGGAGTCCAGCACTGAGGCCTCTTAGCATTACCTCTGAGACTGCGCTTGCCAGCCTCAGCTGAAGCAGCCTGGTGCCTTCCCTTTGCACCTGCTGGATCCCCGAGGAATACACCTGGTTGGCCAAACATATATTGTATCCAGACTCTAGCTGCAAGAGAGTCTGGGAAGTGTCATTTTCAAGTGTCCAGTTTCTCCAACCAGATTTCTAGAAGGATATAACAGAAACGATCCTAGTATCTACTACAGGTGAAAAAACTGAGAACTTCCTAGACAGAGGAATCTGCACAAGTAAAGGGCATAAGGCCACAGAAGAGCACAGGACAAGTGGCTCTCAGGGAGTAACAGAAGCATCTGAATCAACGTTTTTACCTGAAATCACACTCATGTCTAATTAATGTTATCTTTAAATTCAGACCCATACATACACTCTACAAATAACATGCTTTTACTGATACAGTGCTGGACTTATTCAACTGACTACTAATGCAGAAGGAGAAAGGAAATGAGCAAAAAGCACAACAAAGAAATAAATGGAAGTATTAAGTGAGAAAACAGAACCTTAACCTTCGCCAAGCATAATGTTGCAAACACTATTGATACTCAAGACTCATCTCTTCTCTTTCCTAACAGAACCCCAGTTTTTGGTTTTGTTTTGAGTCTACACTTTTCTGCACAGCCATGTGCTCCAAGGGGACTCAGTCCAAGCCTCAAGAAGTAACATGTATTTGGTGCAACCCATCGTGCTCCCCCATTTCCTCTTATTAGTATATAGGTTACACAGGTGCACAGGGCACAGTTCTGGCCAATAAGGAGGCGTGCTGATGGGAGAGATTTTACTCCAGAGGAGAAGCAGCCCTCTCTCTTGCTGGATATTATTTTGTCTGCGTGCAGCGCCTACCATTGTGGGCACCGTCTTGCAACCGTGAAAGGGCTCAGCTGACACATGAGGAGGGATGACATTGAGGCTGCCTGAACCGCCTGCCTCCAGACTTCTTATGTGATGCAACACACTGCTAGTTTCTTAAGCCAACTGAGTCACTGTTTTCTGTCACTTGCAACTGAGAACATCGTGACTACTACGTGCAGTCTGTGGGTTCAGGATGACGATCTGCCCATTTAAACTTGGGTAATAGAAGTCTCTGAAGAAATTTAAGGACAAACATTTATCCTCTTCCCCCCCTCTTTTTTTTTTTTTTAACCAGAAAAACTGTTATTCATCCTTCAAAAGTATTCAAGACCCACTCAAATGTCATTCCTGTCTGGCTGAGCTGTTTGTTGTAGGCTGTATTCCCACAACCCTTCCCCCACTCCTCTGTTACAGAGTTTTACTCCTTCTCTTTCAACAAATATTTATGGAGTGCCTATTATGGGTTTGGTAATCTTTTAGGCAGAGGAGTTGCAGCAGGGAACTAAATGCATGGAGATTCCAGTCTAGTGGCAAGACAGAAAATGATGGAAAACACTTAAATGTGATGACTTTTACCAAAGGGGGGGGGGGCAGGGAAAGAATTCTTATGGCAGCGTTTTAAAGAGGAGGAAATAACTACCTTGAGTTTATTTTATTGTGCTGTGATTATCTGTTTATGTATCAATTGTTTCCAATCAGTTGTATGTTCCTGCAACCTCACATCCCTCACCGCCTGCCTAAGAAATTGGATTTTCCAAAGGTGGCTGCAAAAACTTCTCCCATCCGAGGTGTTCTGCAATGTAAACTTGCCATTCCCCATAGAGGAGGGAAGTGGGAGGTCCTAAGTGTCCCCTCCCTTTGAATCTCAGTGGGCTTGTGATGACTTTGACCAACAGATTATGCCGGAAGTGATGCAACGGGACTTCCGTGGATAGGTCGTAAAAGGTCATGCAGCTTCTACCCGCTTCTCTTGGAGCACTGGTGTTTGGAAATGTTTCTTCTATGGGGCACTCCCTCTCGAAACCTGTATGTAGATGCTCCGGGTGACGTTTCCAGCTGAATGAGCAGACAGGTCATCCCAGGCCAGGAGTTGGACGTATGAAAAAGGAGCTTCCAGATGATTCCAGCCCCCAGCCTCAAGTTTTCCCAACTGAGGCCCCAGGTATCAGGAAGCAAAACCAAGCCATCCCTTACTGTTTGTCCTGCTAACTTGTGGCCGACAGCATCCCTGAGCATAATAAAATGCACACTGGGTTTACACCACTAGTTTGGAGTGGAAAACCCCAAACCTGCCTTCCTGTGAGACCTTAGATGACCAAGTAGACAACTTTTTTTCTTTTTACCTGACGCAGCTGGTGATCAGCTTAGGCACTGAAGCTCGAGGACTTTCATCCTGTTGAACCTCGCTCACGATGATATGCATGTGAAATGTCTAATCTCTTAAAACACAAATCTTCACCATTGATCTTAATATCCCACTGCAGTGAGTTCCCCAGGTCAATTGTGTATAGTGGGGAAAAAAGTACCTTCTTTTATCCATTTTAAACATGCTGTCTTTTCATCCCATCCCGTTCTTCCCCAAGTAAAGCAATTTCCATTTTGTGGCTACCTAGACACAGGGAGCTGAGTTGAGACAATAATCTTGCTTTGAGCTGGTTACCCACAAGG
Organism: Panthera onca; assembly: GCF_046562875.1. Lineage (NCBI taxonomy): Eukaryota > Metazoa > Chordata > Mammalia > Carnivora > Felidae > Panthera > Panthera onca. Next base: position 28,735,552 of record NC_138346.1, on the reverse strand, counting down.
CCTCAGGTGTGCTGAGACACGGCACAGTGGATCTTAGCTGGTGGCTTCAAGGTGGTGGGGCACTCTTCTAATTAGTCACACATTTAGTGCCAAGCTTTTAAAAACTAATGTCTACGGGTATCTTCTTGTGGGACTGGTAAACGGAACACAATATAGTGGGAAGAGCATTGGCTAGTACATGCACAATCTCGATTCAAGTCTTTTTTTTTTCCATTTATTTATTTTTGAGAGAGAGAGAGAAGCAGAGAGGGAGACAGAGAATCCCAAGCCGGCCCCGCACTATCAGCGCAGAGCCTGATGTGGGGCCTGAACTAACAAACCATGAGGTCATGACCTGAGCCAAAACCAAGAGTAGAATGCTTAACCAACTGAGACACCCGGGCACCCCTGGATTCAAGTCTTATCTTGTGAGTGAGCTGTGTATCCTTGGACATAACACTTAACCTCTCTGGATCTCATTTTTCTCAACTATAGAATGAGGAGACCAGAGGGCCCTGTGGCACCCTTTTGCCTCTAACTTTCTATGAATTATAAATATTTGCCAGTCATTTTGAGACTGGCATCTACTACGTGAATTCATGGAAAGAAAAAGTGTGTTATTCTCAACACTTTTCCCTTTTTAGCTCTAAAGCAGGGCTGGAGAGAACCCCTTCTCCCCCTGAAAAAATCCTCTAGTTTTTTTTTAGAACAAATGTTATCTTTTTCCAAAACCAGAATCCAAACTAGGCTTCAATGACCGAAAATAGGTTCTCACTGTGGCTCTCACTGTGAGAGCTCCTGTAGCCTGAGTCCTTTTGGTTTGGGGGTGCGCCCCTAGAACTCCCTTCTGTCTTGCTTCCAGGAGCCTACCCTTCTCACCACTGCACGCTGGATATCTGTGCTGAGACAACTTCATGCCAAGTGATGAGAATGAATGGTTGAGGCGACCACCTTGCTGTATGACCACCTTGGGGAGGAAAAAGAATACTGTCCAGTGAGCAATGCAGTAGGAACGATTCAAGTGAATCTCAATCTGAAGTCTCTTCGCAATCCTCTTTTCCATACAGAGGGAGAAAGTAGTCACCGGCTGGAGCTTAGGGAAAGCCTCAGTCTCACTGAGCCTGGACTCACTGTGCTTATTTGCTGGTCTGCTAAATATTTCTTCAGCAGTTGTGATACTTAGAACTTCACAGGCTTGAACCTGCCTCTTCAGTTCTGGATCCGGTTTTCTCTTACTGAATGCTCACTTTCCCATCTCAAGTGGGGGGAAGTGCTTCTTGTCTCTGATTTTTAAATTCATTGCAGAACCACCACTCTTGAAGAGCTATCGGGTTGGAGGGATAGATTGCTTCTCGCTTTTGGGTTAGCAAATTTGTCAATAGAAGGCCCTGCTTGACAGAAACTTATTTGCAGGGCTAATATAACTTCTGAGGTCTTTATCATGGGTGGAGGGTATGACTCTTAGCTTTAAGGTATAGAGTCTTAGACTCTTAGATGTCAAGTGACAAGTGGGTGAATAACAGCAATGAAAGTAACAAAATCTCTAATCCCTAGAAAAGCTTTTTTAAAAACAGGAATCCTCAAGGAGAGCCCTCCTCTATCTTCCTTAATAATGTATCTCGTGTCCTAAACGATCACGCATATCCCCTTCCTTATCATCATCATAAGACATAAGAACGTTCCTGTGTGTTTGTTAAGAACGTCAGGGAAGGCTTGAAAACATCACGGCAACATCCGTAGCAACACCCTCACTTGTACCAGCGGGGAAACTGAAGATCACTGAGGATGAATTATTTGGCTGTTATCTGCTTATTTAGATTATTTGGTTAAGCCAATCGCAAGTATAGCTTTTCTTCAGGATGCTGCCACCCCTGCTGGGCTGCCTTCGTGTGTGCTCAGTGACTCCTCGGTTGTAGCTAAAAAAAGGAAGCTCATGTACCATACACCACAGTCTGGTCCCCCTTCTGCCTTCCTACTCATGCTGTAGTGAGGGGATGGCTCTGAAGGACTTGCTGGCTTCGAAACCCTTCAGCCCATATGGGCTGTGCTGTGTCATTGCTTGTTGCCCAGAGGCACACTGCAAAAATGACTTACCGTTTAAATAAGTGGTACATACAGAACTGGTCAAGCAATGGGCTGCACTTTTTTTTTTTTTAACTAATAGACTTTAGAGCAGTTGCGGGTTTACAGAAAATTAAGCAGATACTGGGGATTCCCAATATGCCCTCCTCCCACTCACATCTCCCCCTGTTATTTTTTTTTAATTCTTTTTAATGTTTATTTATTTCTGAGACAGAGACAGAGCATGAGTGGGGGAGGGGCAGAGAGAGGTGGGGGACACAGAATCCGAAGCAGGCTCCAGGCTCTGAGCTGTCAGCACAGAGCCCGATGCGGGGCTCGAACTCACAGATGGCGAGATCATGACCTGAGCCAAAGCCGAACGCTCAACCGACTGAGCCACCCAGGCACCCCTCTCCCCCTGTTATTAATATCTTGCCTTAGTGTGGCACATTTGTTACACTGGTGAGCCAGTATTTATATATTATTATTAACCAAGACCCATAGTTGACATTAGGAATTCATTCTTATCAAAAAAACTAAAAGGCAACCTACTGAATGGGACAAGATACTTGCAATGACCTATCTGATAAAGGTCGGTGTCCAAAATCTATAAAGAACTTATAAAACTCAACACCCAAAAACAAATAATCTAGTCAAAAATTGGGCAGAAGACACGAATAGACACTTTTCCAGAGAAGACATTTAGATGACTAACAGACACACGAAAAGATGCTTGACATCACTCATCAAGGAAATACAAATCAAAACCACCATTAAATACCACATCACACCAGGCAGAATGGCTAAAATTAACAACAGAGGAAACAACAGATGTTGGTGAGGATGTGGAGAAAGTTGCACTGTTGGTGGGGATGCAAACTGGTGCAGCCACTCTGGAAAACAGTATGGAGATTCCTCAAAAAGTTAAAAATAGAACTACTCTATGACCCAGCACTACTGGGTATTTGTCCAAAGGATACAAAAAGACTAATTCAAAGGGAGACATGCATCCTGATGTTTATAGCAGCATTGTGAACAGTAGCAAAATTAGGACAGAGCCCAAATGTCCATCAAACAATGAGTGGATAAAGAAGATGTGGTATGTATATACAATGGAATATTATTCAGCCATCAAAAAGGATGAAATCTTGCCATTTGTAACAACATGGGTAGAACTAGAGTGTATTGTCATTCTAAGAGAAATAAGTCAGAGAAAGACAAATACCATATGATTTCACTCGTATGCGGAATTTAAGAAACAAACACAGAGGGGGGAGAAAGAGAGGCAAACCAAGGAACAGACTCTTAACTGTAGAAGACATACTGAAGATTATCAGAGCGGAGGTCAGTGGGGGGATGGGTTAAATAGGTGATGGGGATTAAGGAGGGCCCTTGTGCTGAGCACTAGGTGTTGTGTTTAAGTGATGAATCAATAAATTCTACACCTAAAACTGAAAAAACACCCATTGTTTATATTGTACAGTTCTATGGGTTTTGACAAATGCTATCATGTATCCACTGTTACAGTATCATGCAGAATAGCATCCTGCCCTAAAAACCACCTGTGTTTCACCTAATCATCACTTGCCTACCCCCCACCCCAACCCCTGATAGTCACTGATCTTTTTACTCTCTTTACACTTTTGCCTTTTCTAGAAGGTCATATAGTTGGAATCATACAGTATATAGCCTTTTAAGACTGGCTTCTTTCACTTAGTAATATGCAATTAAGTTTCCTTCATGGCTTTGATATGGCTTGATAGCTTATTTCTTTTCTTTTCTTTTTTTTTTTTTTTTATAAACACTTTTGGGGTGGTTTGGTTTTTTTTTAGAACAGTTGTAGGTTAACAGCAAAAATGAGCCGAAAGTACAAAGAGTTCCCATATATACCTCCTCCCCCGCAAACACACAGATGTACCAATTGTCAACATCCCACACCAGAGTGGTACATTGTTACAATAAATGAACCTCCATTGGCACATCATTATCACCCAAAGACCACAGATTACATTTGGGCTCACTGCTGGTTTTGTACATTCTATGGATTTTGACACATGTATAATAATAAGTATCTGCCATTATGGTACCATAAGGAATAGTTTCATTGCCCTAAAGATCCTCTGTGCTCTACCTATTCATCTGTCCTTCTCTCCAACCCCTGGCAACCATAGTTGGGCCTTTTTTTTCAGAATGTCATACAGTTGGAAACATACAGTATTTAGCCTTTTCAGGTTGCTTCTTTCACTTAGTAGTGTGTATTTTATGGTTTCTCCATGTCTTTTCATTGTTTGATAGCTCTTTTCTTTCCGGTGGTGAATAATATTCCAGCGTCTATATGTACCACAGTTTATTCATTCACCTGCTGAAGGACATCTTGGTTTCTTCCAAGTTTTGGTAAGTATGAATAAAGCTGCTCTAAACATCTGTGTTCAGGTTTTTGTGTGGACATAAGTTTTCGACTCCTTTGGGTAAATACCAAGGCATGAGGCTTGCTGGATTGTATGTGTGTGAGGGGACGTTTAGTTTTGTAAGACACTCCCAGACTGTCTTCCAAAGGAGTTGTACCATTTTGCATTCCCACCAGCGATGAATGAGAGTTCCTGTTGACCCACATCATAGTCAACATGTGGTGTTGTCAGTGTTTTGGATGTGGGCCATTCTGATAGGCGTGTAGTAGTTACTCATCGTTTTAATTTGCAATTCCCTAATATGGTATGGAGCATCTTCTCATATGTTTGTTTCCCATATGTGTATCTTCTTTGGTGAGGTGTCTGTCCAGATTTTTTGACCATTTTTTAAAGTGGGTGGTGTTGTTTGTTTTTTTATTGCTGAGTTCTAAGAGTTCTTTGTATATTTGGATATAGATCCTCTATCAGATACATGTTTTGCAAATTATCTTCTCCAAGTCTGTGGCTTGTCTTATTCTTAACAGTGTCTTTCACAGAGTAGAAGTTTTTAATTTTAATGAAGTCCAGCATCAATTTTCCTTTCATGGATCATAGTGTTGTATCTACAAAGGTGTTTAAATGGCTAGGAAACAAGCCATGAAGAGATCACTGGACTCCAGGAAGCAGCTTAAAGAATCTTGGAAGAGACATCATGAGCGGTCCTTCTAACATTTAGAGGAACTTTGGGCTCTGCATCAGCCTGAACCATTAGCACCACTGTCTCCAGACCATTCTTGCCTCTCCATCAGCGCTCTTGTACTGACCACGCCATTGCTTACACCCTTTGGCAGAATGTGGACTTCATCAGTTTGAATTTTATGAGGACATATTTAGGTTTAGTTTTGGGGAACACCATTGCTCCTGAATCCTTGATGGTTTATTAATTAAGTGATTTTTCTGAGACTAGCAAAGTATTCAAGTCTTTTTAGCAAAATTATGCAGTCGATCTCATCTAACACAGAAGCAAACAACTCTCGCTTATTTTTAAAAGATGGTAAGTTACTCTTTCTAAAGAAAAAACTTCTGACTCTAGCATAAGCGTGAAACTTCAAATTGGAAGTGACATTGTGAGGGAAAATAATACAAAAATAAATAGTTATAACACTTTATGGACCTTTAGATGATCAGTAATTTTCCAAGTATCCTTGTTCAACCATAGACCCAGCTCTTTTATATAAAGCAACTTTGGTGATTGTCACTTATAGAATTTATCTTTTGACTTCATACTACTGTGGTTTGCTTATTTGTAAACTATATTGCAGAATGTCTGACAGCCCATCTTGTGTTAGTATTATGTCTTATTCTACCTCAATGTGGGCTCCTTTAAGGTGGGAATCAATGGTGTTCACAGCCCAGCCCAGAATCTTCTTCTTTTTTTAAAATGTTTATTTGGGGGGGGGGGGTGGTGCAAAGAGGGAGGGAGAGAATCCCAACCAGGCTCCATGCTCAGTGCAGAGCCTGTTGCGGGGCTTGATCCCATGACAGCGAGATCATGACCTGAGCTGAAATCAAGAGCCGGACACTTAACCGTCTGAGCCACCCATGCACCCCCAGCCCAGAATCTTCTATGTAGCAAGCCCCTGTAAGTGCCTGTTGAATTAACTTGTTAAATCTTTATCCAGTAACACTAAGTGTTCAAGAGAATTATAGTTTTGGGGAGACACATTTATAAGAAAAATTTTTAGGGGCACCTGGGTGGCTCAGTCGGTTGAGCGTCCGACTTCGGCTCGGGTCATGATCTCGCAGTTTGTGAGTTTGAGCCCCGTGTCGGGCTGTGTGCTGACAGCTCAGAGCCTGGAGCCTGCTTCGGATTCTGTGTCTCCCTGTCTCTCTGCCCCTCCCCCACTTGTGCTCTGTCTCTCTCTCTCTATCAAAAATAAAATATAAGGATGATGTCAATTAAAAAAATGTTTTTAATTCATTTATTTATTGACAGTGTGCGCGTGCATGGGTGGGGGGTGAGGGAGGGGCAGAGAGAGAGGGAGAACGAGAATCCCAAGCAGGCTCTGCATTGTCAGTGCAGAGCCTGACACGGGGGCTCCAACCCATGAACTGTGAGATTGTGACTTGAGCCGAAGACAAGAGCCAGACGCTTAACCAACTGAGCCACCCAGGCGCCCCTATGAAAAATTGTTTTAAGTGAATAGCATTCAGGAAAACAATCCAAAATATTCCTGCAGTGTTGAAATATAGAGCAAAGGAGAGAGAAAAAAGTGTATTGATGATGTTCAACTATATGTTGAACAGCATCGTTCTTCCTCTCCCCCCAGACTCTGAGAAGAAGATGTAGGTACAATTGCAATAAATAAAAGGGAGATTCGGGAAGCACGTAAGGAACACCTTTTTTTGACTTTAAGATTCTTGGAAACTTGGTGGAGGTAAGCAGAAAGCACAGCCCAGAGCCTCCTCTTAAGAGATGCAAAGCTGGGTTGACTTCGGTAAGCCCCGTGCCGGTGCTGGAGACAGGGACAGCCACAGGACTGTCGGTTCCCATCCACGTGCTCTTGATGCTTGCATTTATGGATTCATGTGCAATGAGCAAATCACTGATTGCAACAGAAGCTCACATCCGTGCCTCTTCCTTCCTTATAGGTCTAGTACGAAATGGTGAGTGGTAGGAACACTGCTACCTAGATGCTCCAAGGGCCTTTCTACTTATTGGCTTGAATGCCAGTTCTGAGACCCGGGTGCCCTGTGGCCTCAAGAACGTCCGCAGCATGTTCTCAAGTTAGGCTCTACATTGCAACCACCTGGGAGGCTCTACAAAAACGTTGATGCCAGGGTCCCACTCCTGAAGATTTTGACTTAATTGCTCTTCAGTGCAATTTCAGCATAGAGATTCCTGTGTAACTTTTTATTGAAGTATATTATGCATGTAGCAACGTGCGCCGTCCTAAGTATGCAGCACAGCGAATTTTTACAAACGGAAGGTACCGGTGTCCCCTGGGCCCAGCTCACGAATCAGAACGTGACAAGCACTCTAGAAGCATGCAGACGCTTGCCCTCCATCTAGCCCCACCCCTACCACTATCCTCACTTCCAACAGCAGAGTTTGGGTGCAGAGATTTTTAAAGCTCCCTCAGATGACTCTGACGTGCAGCCACGATGGAGAACCACGTCTTACTGGCTGAGGGTAGGGAAACGGGATGCAAGAAAACCAAACGCACAGATACAGGTGAAAGAAAATGAGAGCAAATAAGAAACTCAAACTCCCCTCTGCCTGGAGCCAGGCTGTCACCTCTTGTGTTATGTGTATAAGTCCTATTGCACATCAGCAAGTCAATAAGAATTGAAAAAGTTGGGTTTTTTTTTTAAACAAAATCCTTCATTTATAAACAAATTTTCTCAGCATTTCCTTCTCAGTAAAGAAATACCTGCCCTCCCGAGGGTTGCTGAAGTCACATGTGCAGCTAATACTTTAAAAAAACGCGTGGCGTGCTTTCTACGTGCCCAAGCCCCTTACTGAATGCTTCACGCGCTGTCTCACTCAGTCCTCGGAACTCTCAATAATAGTACGTTATTTTATTTCCCCCATTTTACAGACTGAGCAAACTGAGGCACGAAGGATGAAGTAAGTTGCTCGAGGGCACACAGTTTGGCATAGCTTCACTTGCAACATTTCTTCTTGCTGTTATCTCCGCTGTGGTTTTGATTTTATTTATCTGTGCCAAGCAACCTCTGTTACTAAATACCTGGGCAAAGATTCCTGGCACTCTGATTTCACTCTTTCAAGGCGCGATTGGAGGAGGCGGGTGGGGGGAATCACCGAAGTACTATGTGTGCTGGCATGGACGTTGATGAGCATGTAGTTTGACCACTTTCTTTTTCAGGTGAGGAGACCGGCCAAGAAAGGTTTTGGAGGCCTTACACTCAACGAGAGAAAATTGGAGACAGCCTGAACCCCTGGGGGGTGCGGAAAGCGCAGGTAGGGGCATCACTGGGCTGCAGGGCTTTGACTTTTCCTCTAAGCCACAGACGCACAGGTTTGTGACCTTTGTCATTACCACTCTGTGGCTGGTGAGGCGATGTTGCTATGACTATTTAATCGAACATTCGTGGCAGAGTCACATGCGAGTGTTGTTCTTTGTATAACTACAAAAGTCTCTGTGCAGCTAGCTTCCAACCTGAACGAGACTTGGAACGGATGACCACCGAGCTATCTGAGCTGGGAGCTGGAGGCTCTCCGTTTCCCCGAGTTTGTTCAGTTTGTTTGCATTTCGTGACGTATGCAATTGCCCTCCTAGCATGTTTATCCTGGCAACCGAAGGGGTAGAGCGTGAGAGAGATCGTGTCGAGAAGTTTTCATGGAAAACTTGGTGTCACACGTGTAAGCCTTATTTCGTAAACGCTTCCAGAAAGCAAAACACATCTCAGAAACTGTGGGGTTTGTTGCCTCTTTCTTTTTCTGCTCTAAGATTGCTTTGGGGTTTCTTGCGACTGTCCCTTTTATTTTATGTATTTAATATTTATTCATTTTTGAGAAACAGAGACAGAGTGACAGAGCGTGAGTTGGGGAGGGGCAGAGAGAGACACACACACAGAATCCATCCGAAGCAGGCTCCAGGCTCTGAGCTGTCAGCACAGAGCTCGACGCGGGGCTTGGACGCGTGAACGGTGAGATCTCAACCTGAGCCGAAGTCGGATGCTCAACCGACTGAGCCACCCAGGCGCCCCGCTACTGTTTGTCTGAGATCTCTCCCCAGCCCCCACCCCCAGGGGTCTGTCTCCTCTCCCTGCTTCCCACATCCCTGGACACTGGTTGGTTGAGTTGCTCTGGTCTTTGGCAGGAAACTCCCTTGGAGCCAGAGTGCTGGCTCTGTCGCTGTCTAATTTCCTTCAGAGCAAGTCTTCCAATATAAATTATACCCTCAATTACTTCTCTCTTCCTGGAGCAGTGAATCACGTGTGAGGAGTTGTTAGGGTGGGAACAGCCGGAGACAGAGCCGGGAGGTTGGAGCCAGTGCTGGCTTGTCACCCTCATTCTGTTTACCCGCGGCAGCCGTCGAAGTGCCTCCTTGCACTCAAGTCGCCAGCGATGGAAGTGCCTTCAGTGTCCGCTCCTGCTACACCCTGTACTCCGTGGGCCTATGTGAAGGGGGGCCGTGCTTTGGGGAACGGGCCTACACTCTTAGGCAAGAAGAAAACTTAGCTTCACTAGGATGGCTTGATATTTGACGGCCATGGTAGATTGCATTAGGACCTCCAGTTTTATCCTGCCCTCTATCACTACCCTCTGCCATGTGATTCTGTGGCTCTTCCCATCATCAAGGGTTGAGTGTATTCTCTGACCCACTGATTCTGTCCATGACCCCTGCTTTGGCCAATAGGATGCTAGCAGGTGGGATACAAGCAGAGGCTTGAAGGCATGCTTGTGTGGTTGGGCTTGCTCTCCTGCGTCTCTGCTATTCCCATGAGAGGAGCCTGCCTGGGCTAGGCCACTGGTCCCAGGGGGCAGTTGAGAGACATGTGGGGCAGGGGGCCCCCAAGGAAGCTGCCCCAGTCCGGCTCAGCCCCGCCCAGAACAGAGCTGTCCAGCTGCCCCTGAGATGGGTGTGCAAACCCAGCCAAGATCAGCTGCTCTGCCTACCCGGCGTCCCCACGAACCACAGACGTGGGAGCTGGAGTAGGAAGTGATGGTTATTTTAAGCCTCTGAACTTTGAGATGGTTGGTACCTAGCAATAGCGATGGGGCCATACCCCCTGAGACTGTTATGACTATATGACAAACAAAAGCACTTTACAAATGTGAAGCCATGGGGAGTGAGCAGAGGGAAGAGGAGGGCTGTTGAACCAGCTCTGGACCCAGAACCTGAAGATCAGAGGTAAAATTCGCTCCCCTCCCCAGTTCGCTCTGTAAACTTGGGTAGATCGTTTAACTTCTCTGGGTCTTTCCATAAATTACAGAGCTGGCTTGCAGACACAAAACTGTGAGAGCTTGAGAAGATACTGGAAAAGTAATATGGGTCCTAGAACTCCATTGGTAGAGAGTTAAGGAAGGGTTGGGGAAGGTGGGAGAGAGGTTCCAGGGGTATTTTAATTTCGTCTAGATAAAACATTTTACCCAAATAAAAGGGAGAGATCCATTAAGTTGGAAATCGGATGATTTTGGAGAATATGTGGGTGTTTTTGTTTTTGAGAGACAGAGAGTGAGAGTGGGGGAGTGAGAAGTGAAGAGAATCTTCAGCAGGCTCCACGCCTAGGGTAGAGCCCAACACAGAGCCCTCTTCGAGGTTTCATCTCACCAACCATGAGAGTGTGACCTGAGCTGAAATCAAGAGTCAGGTGCTTGACGGACTGAGCCACCCAGAGACCCCGAGAATGTGTTGGGTCTAAGGCTGGGAGGTAGACTTGGAGCCCAGATGTAAAGTCTCATTTCCCCAGAGACCAGAGACAATGTCTTAAGAGTGTGGGATACATAAGCTAGGAAGGGGAATGACCCTGAAAATGGGTTATAGAAGGCGCCTTCCTGACAGCTCTTCACTTGGAATAGAGCAAAGCTGGGGACAATTATGGAGTCTTTGGTCAAATTCAAATGGAGAGGTAATGGGCCAGACTAGGAGGTAGATGTGCCCGTGTGAGCTCCTTCCTTGACCACCTGTAACTTTTCTTGGTCGTTTATTATCTGACCTTTGATGAGGCACTCATCCTATGGACAAGTAGATAAAATACTGGTCATTTATTTGTTACATATTGATTATATGCTACATTCCAGGAACTGCTGTGGACACTGGGGATGAAACAGTGACTGAGGCATGGTTCCTGAGCTGGCTAGCAGCTCAAGCTAGATGGATTTTTTTTTTTAAAACATTGTCATTCATATCAAAACATACAATACTAGGTCCCTTTTCAGAGGGGAAAATTATAGCTCAGAGAGATTAAGCGGCTTGTCCAAAGTCTTACAACTTGTAAGAAAAAGATGAAAAATTATACCTTTGACCTTCAATCTGTGTTGTTTCTATGGAACTATGCTGAATCCTCTGGTTGGTTGTTTGACTTTATTTACAAAAATGTCATTTTTACACACTGTTTTAGGAGTACATCTGTGTATATGAAATAGTTGGTGCTTGGATTTTTGTTGTTCTGTGGAGAAGCTACGTGATTTATAAGTCAAAGAATCACATTCTCTCACTTTCTGGGACCATGAACGTAGATTTCTGTACTGAATAGGGACAAAGCTTCAATGTACAAAAATAAGGGAATCGTTTAATCAAGTGTGGTTCTTCTGCTCAATGGATTCCTTTAAAAACACTAAATATGATGGCTGTGTCTCAAACTTTATGGTTAAGAGTGTGAATTATTACAGTTCCTCAAGGAGGACAATGTGAAAATATATTTCAAAACTAAAAATGGATATGCTTTTTGTTCTAACAATTCTCACTGGAGGAAGTTGTTCTACAGGGATATTCACAGATGTACAAAATTATTCAAACAGCATTTCTTTTTTTTTTTTTTTTTTTTCAACGTTTTTTATTTATTTTTGGGACAGAGAGAGACAGAGCATGAACGGGGGAGGGGCAGAGAGAGAGGGAGACACAGAATCGGAAACAGGCTCCAGGCTCCGAGCCATCAGCCCAGAGCCTGACGCGGGGCTCGAACTCACGGACCGCGAGATCGTGACCTGGCTGAAGTCGGACGCTTAACCGACTGCGCCACCCAGGCGCCCCTAGCATTTCTTTTCTAGTAAAATACTGGAAGTAACCTAAATCCTCTTTTTTTTTAATTAATGTTTTTAAAATTTATTTTTGAGGGAGAGAGGACCAAAGCATGAGCTGGGGAGGGGCAGAGAGAGAGAGAGGGAGACACAGAATCCAAAGCAGGCTCCAGGCTCTGAGCTGTCAGCACAGAGCTGGCCATGGGGCTCAGACTCGTGAACCATGAGATCATGAACCAACTGAGCCACCCAGGCACCCCTAAATACTCTTAATGAATCTGTACCAATATTTATCTGTACCATGTATTATATGGAAGGTGCTCACACATATTTTACAGAAGATATAAAATGATATGTGAAAATGGTACAGCCTAGTTGGGGTGTACACAATCTTTATATATAAAAGATAACTAACAATCAAAACATGGTAAGATCAGAGAAAGAGGTTTGGGCTTGAGGGACTCAGAAGTCTTTAGGAAAATTTCATTTGAGTTAGGGAAGGGTTTAGAAAGAACGAGAGGATTGTGGGAGCTGACTGTGAGAGCCAGACAGAAGCTCTCTTAGCAGAGGCAGGGTCTGGAATGAGCAAGACGAACTGGGGGCAAAGAGGACCTCTTTGGTGGAGATGGGAAGATGAGCTTAGAGAGTGACTCGGTGGTAAGACCAGAATGGTGGGTTGGGGCAACACTGAGGACGACCTTGGATGCCAAGATAAGGATCTGGAATCTTGTTTAGGTATTTGATCCAAGGGCAACATGCACAAAACAGTGTTTGGGGGAGTGTAATCTGGCCACCCCATGCCAAGTGGATTGTACCAGAGCGTGTCTGAGGTTAGGAGGCTCCTGGAGACCTCAACAGGAGTCCAGGGACGAGGCGAAAAGGCTCAAGGGAGGTTGGTGGCTGCAAAAGTAGAAAAAGAGAGGCAGACACTACGGTGTTATTCTTCCACCTACCCTGCCTGGACATGACTTTGACATTCCCCTGGCAAGTCGTAATTACTGGGACAGTTATTATCTTGGGTTTTACAGGTGTATAACGCAGCCGATTGTGTAAGCACCTGAGGGGTAAAGACGCTGCGTTCAGTTGCATCTCTGGCTGTTTGTCTGCAGACTGTTAGGGATTGAAAACTAATGAGCAACACGTTTTCCAGCACAGCCAGAGCTGCCCCTAGCCTGCTGCTGGGAGAAGCCGTAAACATAAATCCACTTCCTGAAAGCAAAGACTAAAGGGTAAAAGTCGTTCTTAAGGGGTATTTTTCCAGTATTCCATCAGAACTTTAACGGATGTTTTCATTTAAAAAGAGGATTATTAAAAGCACGTGTAGCTATTAAAAAAAAATTAAGTAGATCAGGAGTGCTATCATGTAAAAAAAAGTCCATGCTTTATTGTTAGGTGATAAAAGCCAGTCTCCTGACAGTTATCATCACACACTGCTAAAGCACTGTGTGTGTGTGTGTGTGTGTGTGTGTGTGTGTGTGTGTGTGTGTGTGTGTTTTAATGTTTATTTATGAGAGAGAGAGCGAGAGCGCACGAGTGGGGGAGTGGCAGAGAGAGGGGGAGACAGAATCCGAAGCAGGCTCCAGGCTCTGAGCTGTCAGCGCAGAACCCGACATGGGGCTGGAACTCACAAACCGTCAGATTATGACCTGAACTGAAGTCAGATGCTTAACTGACTGAGCCCCCCAGACACCCCTCATTGTGTATGTTTTAAGTATGAAGTCTGGGAGGCCACCCTCCAGTGGGAGCACTGGGGATGTGGCGGGGGGAGGGTGCAGAATGGCACAGTCACTTTTTTGCTTCTGAGTAGTTTTAGTAATTTACAAACAGGTCGTTGCTTATAATGAAAAGATTCTTAAAGACATTTAGAACATCCCAGAGAAGCATAGCCCCCACCTGCTCAAGCCGATTATAGAAAAACAGACAAAAATGCTAGTTAGGGAGATAGAGTCAGGGAGAGCTATAGTTAGTAAAAGTCTTCCTTGATCTGATAGATCGCTTCTCCAGGGTAACTCCCCAGTAGAGACTGGTGTGTTTCATTAAGCAAGTTATTTGTCCCTAGGCTTCAATTTCCTCAAAGGTAAAATGAGGATGTTGTGATAAAACAAAATAAGATCTATAAAGCATTACTTGGCACACTGTGGCCATCTCTAAGCTGTCAGCAATCACTGGTTATTACTCTTCTCTACTTGGCATTTCAAACATCTAACAATGACCTTGTACTTCTCCTTGACTCTTCAGTTCCTTGCTTGCTTGACCCCCTACTAGAATGTGCACTCCTTGAGGGCAGGTTCTTAATTAAAAGTTCTTTTAATTGTTTTTCTTCCCTGCTGACAAAAATAATATCTTATTATGGGGTGGGGCGTGGGGGCAACTAAAAATCTGCCTTCATCTCCACCCTAAAGGTAGCCAGTATAGACTGTGGTTCCTATAGATTCTTCTAGAATGGGGGTTGGGGCAACACTGAGGCCCCATTTCTATAAAGGGCCAGATAGTAAATATTTTTGGCTTTGTGGACACACTGTCTCTGTCACAACTACTCAGTCTTATCCTTATAGCCGGGAAGTAGCCACAGACAGTACCTAAACAAATGGGCGTGGGTGTATTCCAATAACACTTAATTTATAAAAGTGGGCTTCAGCCTGATTTGGCCCCGGGACAATCATTTGCTGGCTCCGAGCTAGAATAGTGCTTGCTGTCTAATAGAAATATAACATGAGCCACATACATAATTATACATTTTCTTGTGGATATACTCAAAAGCACTTTTTAAAAAAGTAGGATCAATTTCAGTAGTATGTTTTATTTAACCCACTATATCCAAAATGTTATCATTTCAACAGGTAATAAAAATAAAGAATAATTGAAATATTTTACATTCCTTTTTTTCGTACTAAGTCTCTGAAATTTGCTGTGCATTTTGTACTTCCAGCATATCTCAATTCCAGCCAGCCACATTTCAAGTTTCATGGCTACTATGTTGGACAGCTCAGCTGTAGACTCTAGATAGACCTCGTATGTATATAATTGCATACATTAAAAAAAAATTGACATAATATATATGCTCTTTTCACTGAATCATCTTTCTTGATGATCTTTCCTTATCTTCCGTAAAGATCAGTCTTTTTTATAGAACCATCATAAGATCCAGCAATTTTATTTCTGGGGATTTATTAAAAAAGAAAAGGAAAACACTAATTTGAAAAGATATGTGCAGCCCTACGTTCATTGCAGTGTTATTTACAATAGCCAAGCTGCGGAAGCAGCCTGAGTGTCTGTCAGCAATGAATGGATAAACAAGATGTGCTGGGTACATACAATAGGATATTAGCCACGAAAAAGAATGGAATCTTGCCATTTGTGACCACATGGATAGACTTGGAGGGCATAACACTAAGTGAAATAACTCAGAGAAAGACAAATACTGCGTGCTTTCACTTACATGTGGACTCTAAAAAACAAAAAATGGACTCATAGATACAAAGGACAATTTGGTGGTTGACGAGGGGCTGCATGCAGGTAGAGTCTGGCAAAAGAAAGGAAAGGGCTTAAAAGGTACAAATTTCTGGTTGTAAAATAAAGAAGACCCAGTGATACAATGTACAGCATCAGGAATATAGTTATTAATATGTAACAACTGTCTATGGTGATGGATGGCAGCTGGATTTATCAGTGGTCATCACCTTTCGATGTATATAAATGTTGAATCACTTTGTGGTACACCCGAAACTAATATAATATTGTATCAAGTACACTTCAATAAAAAATAAAGCGAAATCAGCATGGAGGCACACATACTCATAAAAGATCAACCCTTTTCTTGACCATTAGAGTATCCTATTGCTTAAATTTATCATAATCAATTTTATCGGTTCTCTATTGGTGAGCCTTTGTATTATTCCCAATTTTGAATTGGTATTTAAGATAGTTCAAGAATTGTCCTTTTAGGTAATAGTGTTGGCACCTGTGGGAGTGTATCTTTAGAATAAATTCTTGGGAGTTGAACCTGCTGAGTCAAAGGCTGTGATGACATTTAACTTTCAATAACTGTTGCCAAGGTGGAAAGCTGGGGTTCTGTCTTGTTTTTCTTTGTATCTCTGGCATGTTGGTACTCAATGGATAATTGTTACATGAATGGATAAATTAAAATCTCACCCCATGGAGAGAGGTAGGGAGCAAGAGAGCAGAGGAAGAGAAATAATATGGCATAAAGTGGGAACAGTTAATTGCACATTAAGGAGACGAATGGAAACACCCTGAGTTGCTATAATGAAAGGTGTTTGCTTAATGTTCAGTTAAGCTCCTCTGAGCTCAGCCCAGTTCCTTCCCTCTTAGAAAGTCTCTGAACCTCGGGTCTTGGGCTCTGTATTGTGGGTTGCACTGGGAAATTGCTCCCTACATTTGAAGGTCAGTGTGAGCCCCAGTATCCCCTGTTGTGGACCGGACAGAGTTTCTAGTGAAGGGCAGGGGGTGGAGGGTGGGATGTGGTTAGAGGTGCTACCTCCTCCCAGGGGTGCTGGGAAAACCTCTGCTCTTTAGGGATCAGACAAATTCCTGGGATTCTGGAGTCCCCTCTGTGGAAATCTTTCATGCCACCTTGTCCCTCTACCTGCTGAGAATTCTCCTCTGGCCTGTCTCCCAAACCAGCCCTCAGCTCTGCCTGGCCTGGCAGGCCATGCTAGCTTCTCTCGGCTTCCCCCCTACCCTACCCCAGGGTTCTGTTCATCCAACCCTCCTCCCCGCCCCCATCCCCAAATCCCTCCTAAAATCTGACTTCTGTAGCCATCTGGAGGACAGGGCCTGGTTTCTTTGTCTCCCCAGAGGCTGCCATAGTGCCTGCCATTAAGTTAGCACTTAATGTTAGTTGAATGAAAAGGCAAAATAAACACTAGACTTTTTAGTTTGCCATCCATGGTTTTCCATATGGAATAACTCATTGGGTGAGTGTTGGTCACGTGCTGACTGTATGCCATGCACTGTGATAGGGAAGATAGCGTTTCAAGCAGTCAGAGCTCAGGATCTTGGATCCCTTTCTGATTGTATCTGACGCTCCACGACTCCCCGAACACTCATGCATTATTCTGTATTATTATTCCCTCCCGTATTTGTTTGAGCACCTATTATGTTCTGGCACTATGCTGAATACATACTCTCTAATTTAGTCTTCACAAGAGTCCTCCAAGGAAGGTAACACTGGCCCATTGGACACAACAGGAAGAATACGATCCAGTGATTCACCCAAATGCTCATGTGCCCACACCCAGGGCCCACACCCTGGGAAGGAAGTAGTTGACCCTTAGGGGCTGAGGGAAGAACATTCCAGACCAAGTAAACACCTGGAGCCCAGAGGGAAATCGTTGTGTGGGGGTGGGGCGTGGGGATGGGGGGTGGCTGAGGGGCTGTTGTATTTGGCCGGGACACAGGGAAGAAGGAAAGTGAGAGACAGGCGGGGAGATGGCAGTTCCTTGAATTGCTTTTCTTCTCATCCCCAAGCCTTGGTGCTCAGCACTCACCGTAACCTCTAAGGACACCCTTTGTCTTTGTTACCTTACTCTTTCACTGGAGTTTCTGAATGGAAGCTCCCTGAGGGGCCCAGCTGCCCAGTGGCTCCTCCCAGTCAGTTGGTGCTGTGCCAGGACTAGAGCCCGAAGAACCTCAGCTTACTTTACACGTTGCGCTGATTTTTATTTCGTAAAGCAAAGTCAAAGTCCGTGGCGATGCTGCTCCTTGGGCGCTAGAATCAGAGGGCGCTGTGTGCGTGTCCAGAGGAGAGGCGTCCGCTCCGCATCCAGGCCCGGTGCCCCCGGCTCCCCTCCTGCTCCTTGTGCTTCTCACAGCTGCCAGACTGTCTCCCTCCCAAGGCCATGCCTGCAGGAGCGAGGAAAGAAAAACAAGAGTAAGTCACTTTGATAAAACAAGACCTAATAGATCCAGGCAAAATTATTGTAATCAGAGCCACAGCCATGGCCCTGGCCAGGAGGGGGAAAAAATCCAAAATAATGCTCACATTATCCTCTTTTTCTCCCCCCTCCCCGAAGCTCTACTTTGAGCGGTGTACTTTTTAAACATCCTGACAATGTTTAAAGGCTTGCCAGAGGCAGGAACACAGAGGGGAAATATTCCTGCCTATAAACAAAAGGGAAAGTCTCATGCGAGGGACTGAGAATTTTGAGACTTAACTTGGGCTTGGCAGTGGGAAAATGTAACGCTCTGGAAATAACGATCCCGGCATTAGGTCACTCGGGCAACGCAGCCATCCTGCGCGGCCTTCAAAGGGTCGCCTCAGCCTCTTCCC
Source organism: Panthera onca (assembly GCF_046562875.1). Classification (NCBI taxonomy): domain Eukaryota; kingdom Metazoa; phylum Chordata; class Mammalia; order Carnivora; family Felidae; genus Panthera; species Panthera onca. The sequence goes on along the minus strand of NC_138346.1, from coordinate 28,717,122 downwards.
AACGTGAAAGCACAAGAAGGATGGTGTGTTCATTTGTCCAATGGGCTCTTACTATTTGCAGGGAACTGGGGGAGACAAGGAGTGAGAACACGGCTCTCCGGGACTCCATCGGATCACAGAACAGCAGGAGGACAAGCGTGTGGAGTAGCAGCCACGGGGGCAGGGTGGCTGGTGATGCGGTCGCCCAAGGACCAGCTCTCAGCCTTCTGCTGTGCTTCCTTCCCCGGGGCCAACAGCTGAGGTCTCATCGAAGAGCTCCCCTCTACAAGCACTGAAGGGCATCCCTGTACCTTCCCTGGTCCTTCACGTGGCTCCCTCCTCTCCCAGCGGACAACTGGCTATCAGCATGCGAATCCGGGCTTAGCCCCCCTGCTCTGCTGGATTACGGAGGAAGAGTTGCGGAAGACAAGAAGTTGGCCCTGGGAAGCTATGAGCTAGAGACCATACAGAACTGACTTTCTGAAGCTAGTCACTCATCCATTCTTCCCTAGCTACCTAGAAAGCCAAGAGAAGCATGACCTTCTCCTCACTTATGCCCAGTGATAGGGACGCTGGCCATGCTTTCCCACCTCCAAGTCAGGGCGAGAGGTCTGATAGGGACCCGCCCATGTTCTTGGTGGGTCTACCTGAAACCACCTGCTCCCGTCTTCCATCTTCTTTAACACGGTGGCTGTTCTTTTCCAGATGAGGAAACTGGACCCCTGACTTGCCCAAAGACGAAGACACGGCTTGAGGCTGGGGCCTTCCAAATCACCGTCCATGGCATCTTCTGCCCTAGAACGCCACATCCTCCTCACTCCAGCCTTCCTCTCCCACCCACCCCCACCTCTCTGGCTCCATTTCATCCTGATCATGAGGTCCCCAGTGAGAATGTGTAACACTGTCAACTTCAATCCAGCGACCCTGCTCCCAGATATTTGCCTATGGGAGAGAACACATGTGCCCTCCTACAGGCTTGGAGATGAATTTCTCTGCATCTTTCCTCCTAATAATCAAAAAACTGAAAGCAGGTGACGGTTGACAGACGACAACACGAACTGGTGTGGGTCCATGCAATGGAATATTGCTCATTAATAAAAAGGAGCAAATTGCTGAGGAATGTGACCACATGGATGAATCTCACTGATGTGTTGAGTGAAAGAAGCCAGATACGAGTATGTACTGTATGATTCAGCTCATATGAAGTTCTAGAACAGGCTGAACTAGAAATTAGATCAGTGTTTGTTTGCAAGGACTGGAAACAGAGGGACCAGGGGAGGAGATTAACTGGGGAAGGGACACAGGGAACTTTTGGGGATGAGGAGAATGTTCTAGATCTTGGCAGGGGTGGGGACTACATGGGTATGTACATTTGCCAGAACTGATCAATCAGTATACTTATGATCTGTGCACTTCAGAAAGATGAATTATATCTAAATTTCAAAAATAGGAAAAGAAGTGGTATGTGATCGTCACAAAACTTTATAAAGAAGTAATGAAGTAAGCAAAAGCCTTTTTCCTACATCCAGATTTCACACTTCTGAACTGACTGCTGTTCATGACTTCATGCAGTGACCTTTTGGGGCTCTTTCTGGGCACATACTTGCACATAAGCGGGCTCAGCCTGCCCACTGTGCCGTAATCTGCTCCATGACTACACGTCCAGCTGAAGGAAAGCCTTCGTGCAACAAGGTTGAAACGGCCATTTCTAAGTGTCAACAATTTCCCGTTTTCATGTTAAAGATTCACCGCTTTTCCGTGTCAGCGTGCTTAGAAAGAGTTTGTGGGTACCACGGCGGGGTAGAAGAATGCCTTGGCGACATCATATTTTTCTAAATGGTGTCTTTTTTTTTTTTTAATATTTATTTTTGAGAGACAGAGAGAGAGAGAGAGCACAAGCAGGGGAGGGGCAGAGAGAGAGGGAGACACAGAATCTGAAACAGGCTCCAGGCTCCGGGCTGTCAGCACAGAGCCTGACGTAGGGTTTGACTCACGGCCCGCGAGATCATGACCTGAGCTGAAGTCAGCCACTTAACCGACTGCGCCACCCAGGCGCCCCAAATGGCGTCTGTCTTAAGGGGGCCTCGTCCTCCCTCTGCTTGCCTCAGACTCCCACACCTCATGCTTGCTTCGCTCTCTTCTTGTCCTCTCCAGTGGCGCTCCTTAATGATCCCTGTTGCCTTTTTGCCATTTCAAATGTGCACAACACTGTCATCTTTCATGGGCTTGAGCCCCCCTGAGGGGCATGGAGAAAATGCTCTCAGAATCTAGATGAGTGCTTTCTGGAGAGTGAGGACCCTTCTTAATGGGTAGTCGTCCTGGGGCGCCTGGGTGGCTCAGTCTGTTGAGCATCTGACTTCGGCTCAGGTCATGATCTCATGGTTCATGGGTTCGAGCACCTCATCATGCTCTGTGCTGATAGCTCGGAGCCTGGAGCCCGCTTCGGATTCTGTGTCCCCTCTGTCTCTGCCCCTCCCCGACTTGCACTCTGTCCCGCTCTCTCAAAAATAAACATGAAAAAAAAAAATTAAAGTCTAACCGCCCCAAAGACATGCCCTATGCTACTTTTAATATTTACTGAATGAGAAAATACATGGAAAGGAATAACTATTAATAGATTTGTATCAACGATGACAGTATCCACGTGCATTACAATGATAATAGCAGCTAGTCTTTCTTGTGTACTTATTATGTGCCAGGAACTTTGCTAAGTACCCTACACGCATTACTTATAATTTGCCCCACAACCCCACAAGTGGAAATCGCTGTTATCCCCATCGAATGGATGAGGAAACCGAGCCTCAGAGAAGTTAAATAACTTGCCTGAGCTCACACTGCTGGGAAGTAGCGGCCCAGAGAGCTTAGTGTGACTGGCAGGCAGGGTTTAGTGTCACTTGACCTTGCCTCCTTTATTTACATATTCTGTGGACAATGCATTCTCCAGGCCCACTGGGTCACGCTCAGGCGGGGGTTGGGGGGGTTCTCCTGGTAGCAGAGGGAGTCAGGACAGAGTCACAGGCTATGCGGGGAACTAATGCAGGTGTCAGTGCTCAGCCTGCAGTTGAACTTCATTTGTTCACTAGCACAGGACCCTTCTAAACCCAGCCTCATTTTTTTTTTTCTTTTTAATGTTTATTTTTGAGACAGAGAGAGACAGAGTGCCCGTGGGGGGAGGGACAGAGAGAGAGGCAGACACAGAATCCAAACCAGGCTCCAGGCTCTGAGTTGTCAGCACAGAGCCGGATGTGGGGCTTGAACTCACAAACGGAGAGATCATGACCTGAGCCACCCAGGCGCTGCGCACCCTCCCCCACCCCTGCCCAGACTCCTTCTTTTAGCATCCCTCAACCCCCTGAGCTCCCAGGGGGGCTTGCCTCTGCCCAGTCTGGCTTGTCCCTGTGTCCCCAGAGGCTGGAGGGGTTAACAGCCGAGAACCTGTTTGCAGACCATTAGAAACAATAATCACCTTGCCAGTAACCTGATCTACCTCAAAAGAAGGGTCTTGGTTTTAGCAAACAGATCAAGTGGCCTCGTGAAGTGGAGAGGAGGGGCGCAGGCCTGAGTCAGTTCTTCTACACAGCATCTCTTCTGGCGGGTTGGAATTTGTGTGGTGATCGAGCCAGGCCCAAGGGCCACCTCTGCGGCTCTCGCCCTTCTGGTTGCGTCTTCCCCTGGAACTCTGAAAACGGCTCCCCTGTAGGTGGTGATCTGACACAAGCCCCCACATGGCGGCCTTCCCAGCCCAGCCCCAGGAGCAAGTAACTCTATCTGATGTCCTCTAGGTCAAGTGCACGCACTGGGTCCCACCGCACGCCCCAGTGCACGGTCTTCCTTCAGCCTCGCCGCTAAGCGTTAGAGCTGTGATGCCTCCCATTCATGGCTGCGAGACGGAGGGACAGCTGTATACGGCAGCCGGCACTGACCATTAAACTTACAGGAATTTGGCAAGCCAGTGGTTAAACATGGCCATTAATAAAAATTAAATAGACCAGGGGTGCCTGGGTGGCTCAGTCGGTTAAGCGTCCGACTTCGGCTCAGGTCACGATCTCACGGTCCGTGAGTTCGAGCCCCGCGTCGGGCTCTGGGCTGATGGCTCAGAGCCTGGAGCCTGCTTCCGATTCTGTGTCTCCCTCTCTCTCTGCCCCTCCCCCGTTCATTCTCTGTCTCAAAAATAAATAAACTTAAAAAAAAATTAAATAGACCCATAACACATAAATCATATTAAAAACAAAGGTGATAAGTACTCAAAAGTCATCACTTTCCAATTATTTTCTTATGAGTTGTTCGTGTCTGCGCTTTGGAGTTTTATGCATGTCTCTCGTGTTGGGACCGTGGACATTTTGTGTGACAATGTGCCACCCCACACACCTCCAGGCTCTGTGTTTTGTGACAGCATGTTGGTAACTTGAAATCGGCCACGGTACGGTGCAGACACCAGAGACATTGGCAAAAGTACAAATCGGGGCTTGGATTTCCCCCACTTCCCCTCCTCCCTTGAGAGCTGCTTGTTAAACATTTACCAGTAGCCCGGTGCTAAGAGAGGGTGACTAACTCAGCAAGGTCACGAGCGCGCAGCTGGACCCCAGGGAGCTCACCACTATGCTATTCTACCTCTTAAAAAGCCATAAACATTCTTCAACAAGTTAATTGCAAGGAAATAAAGAGTTAAAGGAGGATTAATGGTTCAAGATGAAAAGACATTAAGACACATCACACAATCCTAACATGGACCTTATTTCGATTCTGATTAGAATACACTGTAAAAAAAAAATGATGACATTTATGAGGCATTTGGAAATTTGAGCCCTTACGAGGTGTTTGATGACATTCATGAATTATCCGTATTTTTCAGGTGTGATAATGGCATTATTTTTTAGAGCACCGAATATTTCAAGTGAAGTGACAAGCTATGAGAGATTGGGTTTAATAATAATAAAAAAAAGGGAGTGAGAATATCGATGAGTGGTTCTCAGAATGTGATTTCCTGACCAGCAGCACCAGCAGCCCCTGGGAAAATGCAAATTCTCAGGTCCCCCTTCAGACTTCGTGAAACAAGCCCTCCCCACCCCAGCCCCCACCAAGGTGATTCCGATTCAAACTCAAGTCTGAGAACAGCTGGTTTAGATGAAACGAGATTCACCTTGAGCTGATGGTCATTGAGGCTGGGCGACGCGTGGCTGGGGTGGAGCTTCGGGTTTACGGTGGAATGTTCTATCATAGAAAGTTTACGGAAGTAATAACACACTAGACAAAGGGAGTGCAGGTATGACAGGGAGGGGTCACGGCTGGACGAGACGGATGGACCCTCTTGGATGCCCGTCACCACCCCGAATTGGGAAACGCGTCTCTACCGTCTTTTGAGGTAAAACTCCAGGGTAATGGCAGCGTGGGCGCCTGACTTGAACGGGCCACTCTTCCTCCTCAAATCTCTCCCATCCACCCCGTGCCACTAGTGTTAATAAGGTTTGATCCTGAAGTCACGAATCTCTTAGAGGAGCAACTCTTTTAATTTTCAACTTCCACCTAAGGCTGCACAACTTGAAAACAGCCACTCTTTAAGACCTGCTTTATCAGCAACAGACGTGAGGCAATTAATTAACTTTAGGCAGCCTCTCACCGCACGAGCTGCTTAACTTCTCGCCCATTGTGGTTGTGGTTTACTTAGCAGATAGGCCCTGAGAGCCTGTGACTGTTTACCTCCCTCCGGAGGGGCTGTCCTGGCCAGACGGATTCATTAGTTGGTGTTTGCAAAGCTGCAAGATACACACACACACACACACACACACACACAAAGCAAGCAAGCAGCATTTTAGGTGAGTCTTTATTTTTATATATTTTTTTGTTTACGAGGTACTGAGAAAGGGACACTTAGACTTGGCCTGAACGTACATCCACGTCACGTTGTTATGTCTGGCGCTTGTCCGCTGGCAGCCCGCCCCGTGCCCGCTCTGCACCCCTCTTTTTCCTCCAGCCCAGTTTTTACTCTCTGATTTCCGCTACTTCTCCAACTGGAAGACAGACTCTTTGGATGTTGTCGCAGGGGATGGAAAAGGTCTGTCTGTCTATGAGATGGGATCTCGAAGGATTTTTCGTCTTTCTGGGACAAATGTGAAGGGCTTCCTCAGAGCCCCCTGCTTCCTGGCATTCTCCTGCCCACCTCCAGGAAGCCGCCCTTTCTTTCTTCCTTCCTTTCCCACTTCCTTTCCCCCTCCTCCCTTCTTCTTCTTCTTCTTTTAAGTTTATTTATTTATTTTGAGAGAGAAACAGAGTGAGCAGGGGAGGGACAGAGAGAGAGGGAGAGAGAGAGAATCCCAAGCAGGCTCTGACATGTCAGTGTAGAGCCTGTCACGGGGCTCGAACCCAGAAAACCGGGAGATCATGACCTGGGCCAAAATGGAGGGTCGTGTGCTTAACCCACTGAGCCACCCAGGTGCGCGCCCCCCCCCCCCCACCACCGCTTTCTGTTTTTAAAAACAGTCCTGTGGAGGCTTTGTCAAGAAACAGCAAGCACATTTTTTTCTAGAAACTGCACTTCCCAAAACCCTGGAGAAGGAAGAAGAAAAAGAGGGGTCATTTTCTTGCAGAGAGGGAAGAGGAAGCAGAATAGGGGAAAGCAGACTTGGCGGGGGCAAAGGAGGGCATTTGAGTTCTGCCTCGTCTTTTCCAAATAGTTCTCGTAGAACAGGAGTTCTTAAGTGCACTCTGTCCAGCACTGGAGGTGGACAGCAGGTTCCAGGGCCACACGCCAGCCCCACTGAGTCACAGTTGCTGGGATGGACTCTGGGAATCTGTATTTCTAACAAGCCCCCCAGACCATTTGGATGTTGGCTGAGGTTGGAGGACCGCGGATCCGGTGGGTAAGGCCCAGGGTCCTATTTACTGAATGCTTCTTTAGATGCTGGGTTCTGCACAAGGGAGAGAACTGGCTTTGGCTTTGGCTTTGGCTTTGGCTTTTGAGACTCCACGCACCCTGTTAAAGAAATGAGACTTTGTTGTGTATGTTAATGGTATTTCCTGGGCATTTGGTACATGCCAGATGCTTTATAATCCTCATAACCGCCCCCCACCATCTGTATTCTTGTTATACCCATTTTACAGATGGGAAAACAGATCCTGGAAGGAGTTAAATAGTCTGTCTACCTCGCACCAATAACATGTGGTGTATCTAGACTCCTCTATTTCTGGCTCAAGGCGGAGCTGTTACCTCCCAAGCAGAAATGCGCTGGCCATATTTTCCACACTGAAAACGGAAACTCGTGATTTCACAGATACGTCTTATTTTTACAGACAACTGTTCATAATATTCGCAGTCCGAAAGGTCTCCTACCCCCTCCGCATGTGTTATCCTGTTTTCCACTTTGTAGTAGGTTGTCCGAGCCAGAGATGGCAGTCCTGGACCCAGTTTGCCAAGCCCACTGGGCAGGAGACTCCAGCCTTCCTCCCCTGATACTGGGGAATTATGGATCTCTTTTAAAATTATTCCAGGGGCGCCTGGGTGGCTCAGTCGGTTGAGCGGCCGACCTCGGCTCAGGTCACGATCTCGCGGTCCGGTCCGTGAGTTCGAGCCCCGTGTCGGGCTCTGTGCTGACGGCTCAGAGCCTGGAGCCTGTTTCGGATTCTGTGTCTCCCTCTCTCTCTGACCCTCCCCCGTTCATGCTCTGTCTCTCCCTGTCTCAAAAATAAATAAAACGCTAAAAAAAATTAAAAAAAAATATTCCACAGTAAAAGTAAATCCAAGTTTCCATTTACTCCCCCCACCCCGTTCTCCTCAGAAGCAAGTTTTGAGACCAGTTTGGGGTGTTTCCTGGGAGACCTTCCTCTGTGTTGTACACATACAATGTATTTCTTTTTCTTAACATAAATGGAAAGTATTGTGTATATCAGCTTTTTCACATTATGGTTTGTCTTAGACTTCTTTCATTGCCTACCTTATTCTTAAAAAAAATTTTTTTGCATTTCTTTAAGTTTATTGAAAGAGAGAGAGAGAGAATGAGAGAGAGCATGCACATGGGGGGTGGGGTGGGTAGAGAGAGAGAGAGAGGTAGAGAGACAGAATCCCAAGCAGGCTCTATGCTGTCAGTGCAGAGCCGGATGCAAGGCTCAAGCTCACGAACCGTGAGATCGTGACCTGAGCCAAAATCAACAGTTGGCCACTTAACCGACTGAGCCACCCAGGCACCCCAGTTTTTGCATTTTTAATAGTCAAGGCGCACTAAAGAAGTTCAATGATGGGAGGAGAAAGAAGGATATATTTAAGGCATATTTTTTTGAAAGGGTGATAGTGATTTTTTTTTAAGATTTTGTTTTATGTTTTAAGTAATCTCTATACCCAACATGGGATTTGAAACTACAAACCCGAGATTAGGAGTCACATACTCCACTGACTGAGCCAGCCAGGTGCCCCAAGGATAACAGCGTTTTTGAATCCAAGTTTGGAAATACATTTTTTAAATTGTGGTTAAATAGTCATAACATAAAATGGACCATTTTAACCATCTTTAGGGGTACAGTTCAGTGACATTAAGCACATTCACATTCAATCACCACCCCTCAATCTCCAGAACATTTTCATTTTCCCTCCCTGAACTCTGTGCTCACAAAACACCAGCTCCCCCTTTCCCCCTCTGCCCCACCCCCTTTTTTGTCTCTTCCACTTTGTCCCCATGAGTCTGACCCCTGTGGGTCCTCATAAAAGTGTAATCATACGGCATTTATCTTCCTATGTCTGACCTACTGCACTTAGCGTTGTGCCTTCAAGGTTCATCCATGTTATAGCCTGTGTCAGAATTTCCTTCCTTTTTAAGGCTGAGTAATAATCCCTTGTATATATGTACCATATTGTGTTTATCCGTTCCATCAATTGTGTCTACCTTTTGACTATGGACACTAATGGTGCTATCTATGAACAGGGTATGCAGAGATTTACTTGAGTCATTGCTATCATTTCTTTGCGGGATCATATGTAATCCTATGCTAACTCGTGCCTTTTAATCATCTCCCATTATATCTTTTATGGGCTCAGTGGCCATTTAAGTTCTCTTTTCCGTAAATTGCCCATTGTCTGGTATGATTTTTTAATGGGGTTTTAGACAATCTTCATCCAATCTGGACGTTCATTCTTTTGTCGGTTGCACACAATTCACATTTCAAAACCGGTTTCTCCATCATTCCAGATCTAAGCACTTGTCCTTATCTCTTTGAGTATTTAAGAAATATTTATTGATGAGAACTTTTACTTACGAGCGCACAGGCGGCCATCTGGATGCAGCATAGGGCCTGCCTCCTAGTAGGTGCTCTCTCAATGACTGATGTGCTTTTCGACAGCACATGGTTTCTTTAGTTTCTTGTTTAGGATTCACTGTGGTCGGTCCAATCCAGAAACTAAATTAAATTTTTCTTGCTAGCCTCACAGCACCGTTTTCCTTAAGTTTAACCTATTCTGCCAGTCTCAGGGGGAAAAAAATTAAGCCAAATTGCTATGAAAATAGTAGATCATTCAAGTTTCTGTCCTTTGAAAGGCACTGCAGGGAAACTGTACTGCAGTGAGCTTGGTCAAAATGAGAATAGTTTGTGATCAAACAACCCACAAATTAGAAAAGAAAAGCGCAGAAAAGAGAGTAGTTCTTCACTTAGCCTTCCTGTCTCTTCTACAAAAGATTGGTATAGGGTTCATATCATAAATATAAATTATATAAATGATTTGCTGGACGTTGTACATTTGTTATTTAATCGTACTCAGTCCTCACAGCAGTCCTGCAGGGGAACCATTATCATCCACCTTTGACAGATGTGGGGGGCTCCGGAAGGCTAGGTCACTGGCTGGAATTCATAAGTTGACACAACTCATGGTGGATAGTAGAGCTGGGAATTCGTCCCTGTCACTTTGGTGGCAGACACTGAGCTTTTAACTATTTTCTCATCCGTGTCCCTGGTACCCCAGTACTGGATCGAGGTTACTACCAGGAACTGTGGCCAAGAGTGGCTGACTTTGGGTATGTGCATGGAAGGGGGGCAGGAAGGTCTGCTCCTGCCCCGTGGCTGGGTGCGGGAGGCAGGTTCGAGCGACCCCATGAGCCTCACAGGCCCACAGCTTCAGTGGCCAAGCCCCACCTCCTCCTGGGACCGCTTCCCTGAGGCACTGGAGGGGCCTCCAAGGTCCAGCATGAACGCTCCAACCTGTCCCCCCTCGGGAATGGCTCTCCTGGTCTCCGGAGTGACGCCGCCTCCTGACTAGAGCCCACGGAGATCTCTGCCTTTTGAACCCTGACCACACAGGGGGTTTGCAACTCACAGCCTAATACGGGCTCATATTTGTTCCTGTATTGCTCTCTGAACTTTGTTTCTTGTCACGCCAGATAAATAGTGACGTCTCCAGGGCCAGAGGCCTGGGGTACATTTATTTTTTCGTACACAGCTCTTCTTAAATAGTAGACCCGGGCATTGACTGATAAAGTCTATTTGCAGTGGACAATCATTTCAGAGCCTCTGAAACCTCAGAGTCAGCTGACGATAAGTAGTATGAACACCTATCCTCAGAGAAGAAAGATGAGGAAGAACTCTTTAAATTGAATTTTGTATTTCTGGAAAGCATGCCATGTGCCTGTTTTTAAATGCGATCAGCAGAACTTTAAAGGGAGACCCCCCCCCCCCAAGTTCCAGCTCTCATTTCCCCCGTGCCCATCCTAACTTCCAGTCTTTAGTGTAACTCATTTTCTAGAATTGCCTGCTGCAGGGCCTATTAAATAGGAAAGGCCCCTAAGGAACCTGGTGGGGGTAGCGGTGGGGGGGGGGGGGTGGCAGCAAAGGTGAGAAACGGACCCCCATTTTACTGGGAGGTATGAAAAAATTAATCTGTCCTTTTGATGATAATTTAAAATAGCACTTGGAATTATAATTCAAATCCTTTAGGGGTTTTGTCTTTTCTGCAAGCGTGTGGATCATTTTAAATACCAAGAAGCTCAGGGGCTTGTCTGTGATGTGCCTGTGCCGTCCTGGTTCCTGGCCACCGAGATCTGCTGTGATTTTTACTCACCCAGCTGCTCTCGTCTTTGAAATCGTCCCCAGGTGATCTATGGTTACCTGTATCAGTTACAGAAGTCTTCACTGAAAGAAACAATGTACCTTGAAAATGGAAACCTCTCTCTCTCTCATTCTCTTTCTCTCTCTGCTTCACTCAAAGTCTTTAACAAGCCAGCAGCCAGATGACCCTCCACTGGTTCACACCCAGAACTGTGGCCCCGGCCTCGCAGGCCCTGTGGAGAGCCATCACTAAGGTTAATGGGAATCCTTTGACAATTTTGGAGGAAAGGAATGTAGACTAGACTTATTGCCCTTGGAAACCATAATAGAATCCCTTGACTTCCCCGGGGTATACCCCCCCTCCACCCCCCACCCCCCCCCGCCCCGCCGCCCCGACACCTAAGTGTGGAAGGCTTCTTTTTCTCACTTCAAGGTAAGGCCATGTGTGTCTACACCGGGGAGCCCCAAATTGTGGTTGTCAGCAGAATGTGGGTAGAGAGAAGTTGGTGTCGGTCAAGGGAGACAGAAAAGACTGTTTTTGCCTTTAATTAGAAATTTTTCTCCTCAGGAGGTGCTCAAGGGCTTGTGATTTGGGCAGTTGTCTTTCTGAAGCAAAAAGATTTGGGAGCCGACTTGCTCCCTGGCTGTAGCAGGGTTCAGTAACATCACGGAAGGCTGTGCTGTCCAATATGGGAGCTCCTAGCCACAAGGGACTGATTTATGCTATTTAAAATGCAATAAAATTAAGCGTTCATATTTGTAGTTGCACTAGCTATGACATTTCGAGTGCTCCACGACACATGTGGCCGGTGGCTTCCATACTAGACGGCCCAGCCCCGGGGACGCTTCCCTCACTGCAGAAAGTTCTTTCGGACCGTACTCTAAGGCACGCGCCACTGGACAGAGGCTGCTTCACCGGCCCCAGACAATGGTGACCTGCGCTGTGGCCCTGATGGCCCCAAGCGAGGACAGTCACAATAAACCTGCACGCACAGTGCCAGAACGGTCGCTGGAGTGACCTTAACGTAGCATGTGTTTCCTAAACGTAGCATTTCATTAAGTGTCACTCAAAGAAGTACCGGGAGCCCTGACGCACTTCCGTTGCCTTGGAGCTCGTCATTCAGAACTTGACTGAGGCGGCCTGGAGAGAGGATCAGGACAGGAGCAGGGCGAGCGGTATAGTGAGGGGACCGGGCCCGAGGGATGTGTAGGCGGCGGCCGTGGTAACTTGGGGACGGACACTCCTCGGACAGCCCTTGGGGCATGTGCTGCGCACCTGAACTGCCAGACTCGGGGTCTTCAGGCTCCGCGTCCTAGTTAGCTGACCTCCACCCACGTCGCCTGCAGGTCCCGGCATCCTGGGGCTCCCGTTACCCATCCCAGAGCAAGAGGCCGAGGGCGGGGGGCAAGTGGGAGGTGCTGAGTCGGTGCCACAGGCCACTCGCCAAGGACCCTTTCAGGGCGCACCTCACCCTGTTTGCCCTACCCCAGATCTGGGGCAACCGAGCCAACCCGTCTGTGCCCTGGAGGCGCCGCCCCTAGGAGGCTCGGTCATCCTTGTTTCCAGCATCTCCCGACTTGGGTACTGGTGACATGGCATGGGCCACCACCATCAGAGAGCTTCACTTTTCATTTCCCGACTGAGTCAGGACGTGCCCTTTCTCAGGGTGGAGTGGGGGTGAGGGAGCCTGGAACAGTCCCCCCAACACACAAGGAGGGATGAAAAGAGCCAGCGCAGGGCACCTGCCAGCGGTTGGCAGGGAGAAAAGCGGGCGTGCGCAGTGCCAGCATGGCTGTGCACCAGGACTGCTCCCTTCTGATCCGATCTCTCTTCTCTTCCTCCTCCTGGGCCTTGGAGTGAGCATAGTGGCTGTAGTGAGCTCACCCAAGTGTAGAGCCACCTGCCTTGGCCGCCGGTTGGGGATGTAGAGGAGAACTCTGGTCTGTGCCTTCCTGGGTGTCCCCCGATATCCCTCCCTCCCAAGTAAATGCCTGGGAACAGCCCCCACCCCCATTTTTTTCGCTTCCACTTCACACATGGAAAAGCAAAAAGAGACACAATGGTTAGACAGTCCCAGGCAAATTAGGACGGCTTTGTTTCTAAGACGGAGGGGGGGGGGGGTGCGGGCAGCGATTTTATGGAAACCTTGCAAGGAGCAGATGATGCCTCCATTAGCTTATCTGTGAAACACATTAATAGGAGTCTGGTCTGAGCTAGACAGAGGAAAAGGGGAGGCATGTTTTGTGCCCTTGAAGGGAAATAAAAAACTGGTACAAGTTAGGAATTGACTGCATTGGGCTACATTGTTCCAAGAAAACTGTTAAAAAATAGCAACACAAGAATATTCTTGCTTTTTTTAGGTAGATTTTTTTTTTTTAATTTGAGAGAGAGAGAGGGAGCAAGTGAGTGAGAGGCAGAGAAAGAGAGGGAGAGTCCATGAGAGCGACAGAGAGAGAGAGAAGAAGGGCTCAAGCTCACGAACCATGAGATCATGGCCTGAGCTGAAGTCAGATGCTTAACTGACTCAGCCACCCAGGCACCCCAAGAATACCTTTGTTCTGTGGCAAACTGGACTTGGTGCGTCTTTGCACTTTCTAGAAAGTGTGGTGTGGGCCAGGTGGAGGGAAGAGGGAGGGAGAGAGGGAATATGAATATGGAGAATGAACTTGGGCATCCAAGAGACCAGCCTAACTTCAGGGTGGCTTCTTTCCCTCAAAGAACTTTCCTTGTGCCTTAGCTCTAAGAGGCACGGAGCTCTAAGAGGCACGGGTTGGCTCCCGATTGTTTTAGGGATCAGCGAGGAGAAAGAGAGAGAGGAAAGACACAGGGGAGGTCCTGTTATCAGCCCAAGAGCTGTCGGACAAGTCCTCAGGAGTGAGGCTGCTTCCTCAGATTGGTCCTGTGTTTAAACTGGGACATGAATTTCACGAGCAGAAAAGGCTCTGGACGTAAAAGTCTGGCTGATAGGAAAAGTCCACCACCGGTGGGTCCTGGATGGAAGAAGGGCTGGGCCTCTGGGGGCATCTTGCGGGCTGCGAAAAGGGCCAGGCTGCTCGAAAGGTACTTGAAACAAACAAAATAGTGACTCTAAAACGCACCCATATGTCGCGTTCTTACAGAAAAATACCCTCTGTAATTAGTTACAAGCTTCAGAGAATAAAATCCAATTTACCTGTCAAAGAGAAAGGCTGAGCTGCCCCCACCCCCAGGCTGGGGGTGGGGGGGGGGAGAGGGTGGCTTGCAGGCTTTCCCCTCCCCCAGCCCCTACTTTTCTCTTCCCACCCCCTTTATTTGTGAGAACTGAAAAAAAAAAAAAAAAAAAATAGGAAAGTTGGAAAAACCCTCTAAAGACGCACAGTGTTCTAAGCACAATCAGGCCACTAATTACTGTTAAGCCCGAGCCCCTTTTTGTGTTCTGATGGGGGACTTCAGTATGTAGCAACCACTCGGGTCTTTTCATGAGTTCGGGCCAACTCCTGAATAGCACTTTTTTTCCCCCCTTCTCTTTTCAACACTTGCTTGCTTCCCGTCCTTCTTTTCCTTCATCTTCAACTTCGCCTTCTTCTTTTCCTCTTGTTTCTTTCTCATTCTTTCTTTTTCTCTTATCTCTTTGGTGCTTTTCTCCCTTTCTTCAGCCCCCCCCCCCTTTTTTTTTCTTTTTGCTTTTCTGATAGCATTTTTCTTCTGGCGTTGTGTTTTAAGTCTCTAAATGAGACTTGACTGCCCCCACGGCCGACTGGGGAAGCACAAAGACCTCCAATTCCACTGGCTACAGTAACGCCATTGTGTGTCCTAACAATGCACTAATTGGTGGTGACAATTGTGGGGTTGGGAGGAAGAGGGGGGCGCTCTGTTCCAATCACCGGCCACCGGAATAAAAGGAGAGGAGGAGGAGGAGGAGGAGGATGGGAGGCCCAGGTTCCTGAGGAGAGGGGGACAGATCCGCAGAGGGGGCACAGGACTGGGGCTTGTGTGGGGCTTTCTAAATTAATAATAAAAATGAAGGAGAAAAAAAAGTTGTTTTGGAAAAAAAAAAAAGCTGACTTTGCCTCAGACAACTTCAGGGTCCTGGTGATGGTGGCGGTGGCAGGGGGTGGGAGGAGGCGATGGCCCCTCCGGTTGACCCTGGGGGACGGGAACCTGAGTGACGCCCGCTGACCTCTACATCCACCCTTCTGGTGTTTCTGCTAATTGATAGAAAAGTGGGAGACCCTGGTGAGGAAAGGCTCTGAGGAAAACTCTCCACAGGACGGTGGAAAGGCGGGCGCTGAGGCTGGTGCGTGGTGATGTCCCCGTTTCCACCACGTTTCTCAGTGAGGCCGGGGGGAGGAGGTGCAGCCGGAAAGGGAGAAGGCTGAGTCCCTTGCCGTGGGGTGCAGTAGACTCTCACAAAGTCCAGGAGCTGTAGAAGGACCACCTTTACGCTGGTCCATAAGTGGAGCTGGGCAGGATTGTAGACAGGAACAAAACGGTACCCAAATAATGCCGTGGGACTCTTCGGGCCCGCTGGAGAAGCCGTGGGAAGCCCCTGAATGCCACCCGGAGTCTGCAGGAGCCTCAGAGCCACCTGCCTCCAGCCCACACCCTTCCTTTACACACGCTGACTCACCTTCCCAGACCAGCCTCAAACGTGCCCTCCACCGGAAACTCTGCCTGGCCAGGTGGAGTTGACCCACATCCTCTTTCAGGCTCTCCCTCTGCTCCCTGAAAACAACAGCACCTGGCATCCAGTTCCCTCTCCTGTGTGCCAGGCCCGGTGCTAAGTGCCTTATCCACATGAGTTCACCTAACCCTCACAACGGCCCCATAACTTGAAGACTATTTTTATCTCCACAGAGAAGGCAGCGGGGAAACTGAGGCCTCGTAGCCTCGCTAAGAGTTTCAGGGTCTAACCCAAGGTCACCCAGCATCCAAGCGCAGGGGTCAGGAATACATCTCACTGTTGCGATAACACTGCGGGTTAACAGGCCCTATGTGCGGCCGTGCTGGCCTTTCCCGATCACTCTGCGGCTCCGGAGGGTGGAGGCTGTACCTGTGTGGTCTGTGCATCCCCAGCGTCTAACGCAGCACTCTGCCTACAGGAGGCTCCAGAAAGGCTTGCTGTCTTGAGGAGGCGGGGAGGGCTGAATTATCCGCAGACCTCCTCTATGCCCCCTTGCGTCTCAGACTTCAGCCTGCATCAGAATCCCTGGGGTTGAAGGTTGCTAAAACACAGATCCCTGGGCCCTACCCCACCCTTGCCCAGGTCTGGAGCCTGAGAACGTGCATTTCTAACATTTCCAGCTGCTGCTGCTGCTGGGGGGGTGGGGGGAGGGCAGGTTGACAACAGGTGCTCCGGGGGTGATGTTAACGTTGCTGCAGGGAATCCCTTCCTTCCATTATCTCTGTCTTTTTGTGGCCTGAGATCAGGAGTTATATTAAGGCAAAATTAAAGTTGGCAAGTTTTGATTATCATAAATAATCTTAGGCTTCTTCCTGCTTTAAAATAACAATCTGATAAAATAGCCGTTTGTATCTGGTGGGGAAAAAAAAAGGTCAGCAACGTGCCCAACTAACCACATTGCAAACAGCAGCATTTTCAAGAAAATATCTGGACTGAGTCTTTTATTTGGGAGGACTCCGCCAGAGAGCCCTTCTGTCTCACAGGTTTTTGTACCTTTTAATTTTATTTCATGAATATTTCTTATGCTTTCAAGTGAAAGGCTCATCCAAGGGGAGAACTGAATAGAGAGCCTTTGAGTTCTGGTCTTTCTGGTGAGGGCATCGAGGGGGACAGATGAGGTTTGAGGAGCCACTGGAGAGGACCAGAGTGTCAGAGCAGGAGCCAATGGCTTGGGTCTCAGCGCGCTCCAGGGAACCCCAGATGGAACTCTTGGCCGTGCCTGCAATAAAAGGTTGTCTTTCCACCCAGTCCTGTAGGAACCAACCCTTTCCTATGAGCCCATCGTTTCAGTTAGTCGGTTCCTCAGCACCCTTAGTGAGCTGCTGTCATCACACGGGGGCTGTCGCCTGGGTACAGAGGCCAGGGATGGCGCCCTCCGCCGGTGGGTTCACTCTTGCGTCCTCACGTGGCAGTGCTGTTGGGCACTCGGTCGGGGTACGATGGCGAAGGCAGAGAAAGGGAAGGAATTGTGCTGAGACGGTTCCCTGCGTGGGAAGGGCGTTGCGTCGGGGAGCAGCTCTGGGTCACTTGAAGAGAAGTCGCTGTTGCATAGTTGATAGGATATAAGGCATAACCCCCGACCCCCAGGTCTTGGGCAGAGCAGAGCTCAGGGCGGCTCCGAGGGAGGCGGAGGAACCGACAGGCCCCTTCAGCGGTCGTTCGGTCGTAGTCTCGTGTGCGTGCTCAGCTGCCCTCAAGTTCACGCTCCCGCTGGCCCAGCTCGGGGCCGCGGGTCCCAAGAGGGAGGGGACTTTGACTGAGAGGCCACTGGGACTACCCGGCCTGGAGAGTCCTGTCCTCTGCAGGAAGAGTGGGGCAGGTGTGCCTTAAAGACGGCGGGAGGGAGGCTGCATAAGCTGCACAGCCTTTTACAGTTTATCAAGCTCTGGGGACGGGGGGGGGGGCGGGGGGGGGGGAGGGACGGGGGGGGAGACACCGCATAATCTTATTTTTACTTTGTAAGAGCTTTACCGTTTGGGCAAACAAAACAACAAAAGATGTGTTGGACATAATAAGATGAGTTTGATCTGAAACAGTATCGGGTGAAAACAAGGAGCCATTGCTCATTTTGTTAGGTGTGTAATGGCATTGTGACCACCTGGAAAAGAACACACATCTTGTTTAGACGTGTACTTAAAGCACGCGGAGATAGACTGTCATGATGTCTGTGATTGGCTTTGTGATATTTCCTCAGAAAAGTAGAAAATGAAAAACAAGGCAAGGGTGGGACAAACGAGGCAAAAATCTAACAATTTTTATGAAAAAAAAATTAAATGTTTAGTCATTTTTGAAAGAGACAGAGCACAAGCAGGGGTGGGGCGGAGAGAGAGGGGGACACAGAATCCGAAGCAGGTTCCAGGCTCTGAGTTGTCAGCACAGAGCCTGACGCTGGGCTCGAACTCACGAACCGCGAGATTGTGACCTGAGCAGAAGTCGGCTGCTCAACCGACTGAGCCACCCAAGCGCCCCTCACAATTTTTATTTTAAAAGATGTTTATTTTTATCTTTGAGACATCCCGTGGGGGGCTGCATGTGAGCTGACTGGGTGCTGGGGGGGCGATGTAGGCAGGCGTAGTTTTCAGGGCTCGCTGCCGGCCGGGCCACACGCGGACAATGCTCACGACAGCACTGGCACTTTATCAGCCAGGGCCCAGCCTGCACGTTCCCCTCTCACCTTGGCCTGGATTTGAATGTGCACCTGCTGGAGTTAATTCCTGAGATACCTGTCGTAGGGGAGCTACGGGGTCGCTGGGGCTCGGGGTCGCTGGGGCTGCCGGATGGCTGCTTCCTCTGTTGCCTCCCTCCAGGACTCCCTCCAGAATGAGAAAGCCCTCTGGGGAAGTTGACCCAGTTTAGAATTCAAATCCACTTCCCTGCCTATGCAATCGGAATTCATTTCCTGTGCAAAAGGCTTGAATCTCAGAACAAAATGCCCCTAGCTGGGCTTGGGGATGCATGCGGGGATCCTAATGGAGAAAGCTTCTGGTTTATTTTCCTAACGGTGTGCACCTTGTGGTGTCCTTGGAACCTGATATTACTGAGAGAGTGTCATCACAATACAGCCCAGAAGCTAAGGCAATTTGGATGTCCTTGGGCCCCAAATTAATATGTGCTTTGTATAGTCTTGTAATGTGGGAGGCAATTTTCCGTAACACAGTGAGAGATGTTCCTTCATACATTCGAGATAATTTAGCTCAATGTTCATTTGAAAAAATTACTGTGCTAATAGCAGCTCTTCAGCTTCAGAACAACAGACCATCCCGGGAGAACATGGAAGTCACTGAAAGTGGTTCACATATCAGTGTGTCTGGGAGCATCTGGATAAAAGCTGTTGGAATTTTCCCCAGACCGGCAGCTGCCCGAGATTGTCCGGTAGGATCTGAAATGTGGCATGAACTGGTGAACTCTAGCGGATTTGCATAAAACCAGGAGCTCTCAATGGAGGAATATGAAATAAAGGTAGAGTAACAAATCTCCCTATTGTCCAGGTAAACTGGAAGTCACTGAGTATAAACCAGAATTCCCGTATGTTCAGCTAGTCACAATTTATTCTTCCTGCTAGACTTCTCTGCCCAAGTGGTGAAGAAATAGATGCCAACAGGAGAGAGTAAACTGTATCTTTCTGCTGGGTGTATTTTGCCACGGGCTTCCTGGTTATGTACCAGAGGCCTTTATTTTCCTGGGGGAGGAATAATTCTCTACCCCGGTTGGAATCCAAAACAATAATAAAAAGAAACTTAAAACTTCCCCCCCCCCCCCCCCCCCCCCCAGTCAGGAATGTAGTTTCAACTGATGCTGCTTTAGAACAAATCCCAGGCAAGGCCCTAGCAGACCCAAGTTCATTTCTAGTTGCATTCCTGCCCCAAAGGACTCGTGGCTGCCTTTGGTGATTTTGAATTAAGTCATCGCCACTGTGGGTGTTTTCCATGTGATAAGCACTGCGGGCACGGAGGAGATTATAATTTTTAAGACTCTGAACCCTTTGGAAAAGCTCATGAACGAGGAATACTTGTCTTCAAAGCTACTGACTTCCTAAAGGAAGGAGAGGGAAGGAACTGGCTGCTTCGGTTCACCCGTCACTGGCAACTGAGGTTGAAAGTCATCAGTTCAATAGGTGCCCGGATCGTGGAATGACTCCGGTTCATTTGCAAGTCTAGTTCTTCTACTGACCCGAGGCAAATCTGGACACAGCTCAAGATTTCATGAATTCCCCTGATCTTTCTGGGCAAGAAGCACCTAGTGCTTTTCCATTTTAAACACCACTATCAAGAGTGATGAAGTCCGTGTGCACCGAGGGGCCTGCGGTGGGAGCAGACTTGCACATGCATGCGTTTGAGGACGCAGGCAGCATAGCCTCCTGAAATGGAGGAAGGAAAAAATGAAAGGGAGAACACAAGGCTGCCTTTGTAGCCAGCTTAGTCACCTGTGGCCATGACCTGGCCACTTCTATTCACCAGGCTGTCCGGAGATAGGATATACTGGAGAAACAGAAGCTAACCACACCCTGGAAGAAAATACAGGGGGCATAAAGGTAGGGTTTTACGAAAGTGATTGCAGCCCGTGAGTGGCAAGTTCCAAAGTACTTGTTCCGAGTCTGCTGGGAAAAGGGGTGGCAACAGCTGTTGGCTAGAGGGCAACTCAGGCCATTCAGTCCGTCCACATCCCTTTGACATCTTTCCCACTGCGGACCACCAGTAACGCCAAGCAAATGTTTATTTCAGGGCAACTTGCTTCATTTAATCTAGTGGTTCTTAACTTTCAGAACACAGGAGAATCACCCAGGGAGCTTTTAAGAAATACAAACACTCAGGCCCCATCCAGAGAGATTCGGATTCAATTGTCTGTGATGGGGTCCTGACATTTGGCTTTTGTTTTTGTGTTTCTGATGTGGGAACCACTGATTAAAGCCATCATCTTGAGCCATCATCAAAGGACAGGACGGGGGAAACAATTAAGGGAGATTCAAATCAACATCTCCTGGGGGTGGGGAGAGATGAATAAAATAGTGTCTCTTTCTAGCCTTCTGAAAACATCTTTGCATATCTTCTCTGTGATGACGCCAAACTTCCCGGAGTTCTCCTGCGGCTGCAGGTTACTACAACTGGGGGGAAGGTTACTACAACTGGGGGGAAGCTGACCTGTCCGGTGAATCAGATGAATCCAGGCTCTGACCACATCCCGTGTCTAGTGTGGTTCTGTGAAACATTAACTCGTCTCTCTTTATCATGGGTTGTAACAGGTTCCTTGTGAGGATGAAGTCCAGTTGTTCCTTGGGCAGAATGGGCGTGAGCCCTAGTTGGTTTCCTGAGGGAGGGGGAGCAGAGGTTGGATATGGACACGTTGAGGTGTGTCTTGGGGGGTGAGGCTCAGGGTTCACCTCTGGTAAATGTTTAACTGGCAGCACCTTTCCTAGTCTCCGATGTCTGTCTTTGAGAAAGTGAGTTAAAATGGTGTTTTACTTTTCCTGGTGGAGAACTGTTGTACCCATGGTCTCGGTGGCAGAGAAGCCAGGGCCGGCCCCGGCCACGTAGTACAGACGTGCCTGCCCGGCTCTCACCAACCAGAGGGCTGCTGTCTCTCACGTAAGCACCTACTCTACTTTTCACTCTTTGCCCCCTAAATACGGTCTTCGGGAAGACGAGTGTCCTTGCCTGGTGGCCTACTGCCTGTCACTTGTCCATCTAATTTGGGGAGCACGGCGGCAAGATGAACCAGGACAAGAAGGCTTGGGGAGGAGCTACGGTGGGAAGACATTCCACGCATGAGCTGTGGCGGGCTTCTCTCAGACCTGAAAGAAACCATGCCACCTTGACACACAAGGCCCAGAAAAAACTACATCTGCATTTTTATAAAGTTACACTCTTATTTTTCACAGGCATAGGAAGGGCTGTGAGAGTATTGTGAGTCGATGAATTTAGGGGGGAAAAAACCCCTGTAAGATTAATATTAAGAGAGATTTTAAAGTCTAGTAGCCCATTTTCAATAAATCTCAAATCTTGACTTTGAGTTAACATCCAGAGCTCATCTCGGGTTTTCACCACCCCTGCGAAAACAGTGTTTTAATGAAGTTGTTATGAGAACAGAAAGTATTTTCTGAATCGTTTATTGAGAGAGAGATGACTTTGTACATTAGGAACTGGTGCACTTAAATTATACGACAGATGACCATAAAAACTAGGGCTCTTGTCAACAATACAGCTTTGCTTTATATTATTATGGTTACTGATATTTAAAAATTATATAAACAAAAATATGGATAAGTTATGCCCAAACGAAAGGCAACAAACTCCAGAAAACAGAAATAGCATGTATAGCACATTTGTTATTTCAAATAGTTCAACACAGGGTGATATAATTGCCCAAGCCCAGAATTTTAGTGGGTTCTGTCATGCATGAGTGGAAAGAAGGGAGGACGACACGGATCTGACCCAGGAGCAGGAGAACAAGTCGAGTGGAAGTCTTGTGCACCGACCGCCATGTTCCATGCTCTTCGTTTGCAAACGAAGCATTTTCCCTCCTTTTACTATTCATTAAAGAAGATTCCCCCCCCCCCCACCCCCCAGTCTTCTTCGGTGGGCTTCTGGCTATTCAAAAGAAGATTCTGGTAGGTGACCAAAATCAGAACCTAGGCCTCCAGCAGCAAAAGCCGAATTGGACTCAGTGGACTGCCCGTGCCACACGGAAACATTTTCATCACAATGTGTTCAAGAGACTTCCAACTCCTACCTGGGAAACAGGTGGTGACGCAAAAAGGAAAACCTTTATACGGTAAACGAAAAGAAAATTGTTTAGGTATACTTTTTTTAGCCTGAAGAAGGCTAAGCTCACCGACTCTACAGATTCAAGTCTGGATAATCTCTCCTCATTTGCCTTGGTGACATGGTGACATTCCCCTGAGTTTGGTTAATGAAAGCAAGCAAAGAAACAAATAACAAGAGTGATCAAAAACCAAAACCCAAAACCCGAACCAGCATAAAACGAAGTTCAACCATGACGCAGTCGTGTCTTTTGTATTTCATGGTAAAAGTGTTGACGGAGCTAAGAAGCCCATGTTTCTACCCTTCTGCGTTAACGATGTCTTCCCGACAGGAATCCTTTGCTCGTGAGGTGAAGGCACCAGGTTAAACAAAGGCGAAAGGCCTGACATGCGTGTGGAATATGCAGGTCGCCAGCACGTTTGTAAAATGGAGTGGCCGGCAGAGAGGAAGCAAAGTGATCCAGATTGAGGTGCAGGGCCCTGCAGGCTTCAGGTGGGTCCACAGAGGAGACAGAAGCACTAGGCAGTGCTGTAAGGCACTCCTGCCGGGAAAGGCGGATGGCAAGACCAGCATGGAGAAGGAGCACCCGCTCCAGTGGTCTGCCGGCCGGGTTACAGCCATGAGGCCTGACGCTGGCCCCGGCTCAGGACTGGGGCGAGGAAGATCAAGGGCTGGGGAGAGAGGCTGGTCTGCAGCACTACGGCCGGGAGAAAGGAGTCTCCACCATGCTACGAGCTGCTTTATGTGCCTGAGTCTTCTCCCCTAGGCAACCACTGTGGCTTCGTGTCACGCCTTTCTGACAAGATGGCTTCTCTTTCCAGGGAGGAACCGAACCCCAACAGCAGTTGTCCCTTCCCTTGTGCTTAACCCTGGCTTCCACCACATCGAAGGCCACTTGATGAGGAGCGTGCCACATCACATGATCGTCAGGAACCCATGTGAAATAAAGCCCCTGACAACTACGGGGGTGCCGAGGAGGACGTTCCACGCTTTCGACTTTTACCTAGAGTTCAACAGTGACTGAGACTTTACCTTGGCATGCATCCACGAAGACATACTAAAGAGAACCCCTCAAGTCAGAGGGTCTGAATACAATGAAATTAGAATTGTCTACCATCAGGAAGTGCTGGGCGCTAGGACTTAACTGCCCCCATGATAGAAATCAACACTTGTCTGCTTAAATTAACTGAGCAGGGCTTATCACCCGTCCTGGGCTCAACCTAGAGCAGTGGGTTCTACTAGACTCGGGGTCAGGAGAATGGGCCACAGTACACAATACAGCAATGCTCAGTTGCTAACAAGAACCAAGGGAAGGAAGACAGTACCTCTACAGACTCAATTCATGCCAAGGAGAGAGTGTTCATTTCTGTCAGTTCTGCCCCCAATTCTCTAACTTTATGACATTATTTTAAGAGTTAAGAAAAGTATTGAGACAGAAAATTCAAAAAATAAGGGGGAAAACTGTATGCATCTCTCTTTAGTGGGAGAAGTAAAAAAATAAAATAAAATAACTTCTGAATTGACTCTAGACAGTGTTAGAATCAAGAGTTGAAGAGTTACTTCCTAATCCAGTTATTTCAATAAAGTGCAGCAGAGCAGTGGAGATGAAGAATTCTGCCCAAACTTACGAACAGCAGCATTGGCTTTACCCTAAATTAGGAACAAAATATATCTTGGCTTCCTCAGGTAATGCCTCTTTTTGCAGAAGTGTTCGGTGTGGCATCCGGTCCTACCCTGATACGGTAATTTACACATGCCGTTTTTTTGGCCAGTAGATAGAGAACAAACCCACAGGTCTGGAAGCCAAGCCTTTTCAAGGAGGCACAGGAAGAAACTGTCCAGTGTCAGTATGCAGTGTCTACACACGCAGAGACAAAACCAGAGGTCAGATCTCATCCAAGTGGACTCGCTTAGTTTAAGCAAAGGCTGTGTAGGGCTGCTCGAGTGATGTAAACACCGAGGTTCTCACTGCAGCCCAAAGGAGATCATGGCACTGTCCCTTTGCAGGAGTCCGAAGTACCACTGAGTTAGCTGGAAACCACAAATCCCAAACACTAATCATATTCCCTTTTTTTGTTGTTTTGTTTTTGTTTTTTTGGTGGAGGCCTAGTCTAGTAGAATCGAAAAGCGATTACCCTCTCAGCTAATCAAGTATTAAAGCTCCTAAAAATACCACGTTTTATTACTACATATATGAAAATGGCTGGAACACAAGTACCCTGAAAAGGCAGTGGGGCGAAGGGGGATGATGAGACTTTACATGGTTTTCATATAAAGAGGCTTTCAACTTTGGGGAAAATCAGCCCTGGAAAGAACACGACTCGATTCCAGTTGACTGCTTTTAAAGTACTTTGTGGCCTTCCTGCAGCGGTACAACTGGGCTCTATTTTGGGAACTGGCTTCTCTACTGCAGGATTAGATGCCAACATTTTACCAGGGTTGGACTGTCTCACACATGAGTTTCTGGCACTGTTAGGAGGGATTTCCTCAAGTGATACACCAGGGAATGGGCCTTTCAAGTGAAAAGAGTTTCCCTGGAGTCAGCCGCCGGCTCTAGGAGATTAATTGGCCGCTTTCTCGTGTGTTTTATGTGTGAGATATTTAATATGGGATGAGAACGGGAACAGGAGGGAAAGCAGGTATTAGCTTGGTTCTGAAGAAGGTGGTAATCCACAGATCTGCTTTTGTTTCAACAGTTCCTGAGCAGTGGAACAATTACCTAACAGTGTACCGAGTCATTTGTTTGGGTTGAAAACAGTAAGGGCGTTCATATGCTCTAAGGCGTTTCTGGGCTGGAAAACAGC
Organism: Panthera onca; assembly: GCF_046562875.1. NCBI lineage: Eukaryota > Metazoa > Chordata > Mammalia > Carnivora > Felidae > Panthera > Panthera onca. The sequence continues at coordinate 28,691,898 of NC_138346.1, read as the reverse complement.
AATTTTGAACTTTCATGACAGACCCAATTCCTAAGCTGGCTCCATTCTGTCCTATCAGATTTTGGTGATGGTGGTGGACTGCTGTGTAGACTGGCAGGCAGCACCGACCAGGCCGTCAGGGACACAGAAAAGGAGAGAAAACAAGCAGCTGGGATGCTGTTCCGCTTCTGGGTAGCTGAAGGATCCAGCACATCTACGGTTTGGTTTTTTCTCTCCCCTTTTGAAAATAAGCAGAAAATGATGTGGGTGGAAAGGTCTCCTTTGGAGTACCCAGGGAATGCCAGTATTTAGCAAGGACCTCTAAATGGGCACCCGTGAAAACAAAGGCCTTTGGAACAGGGGTCCAGAATCTCTCCCTCTCAGCAGGTCTGACGCTAGGTGCCTGTGAGGTGGGACAGGAAATTCTGTACAGAGAGCAAACATGCTGGAGGGGGCAAGGGGGCCTGCACTTCAGGTCTCCCAACGCACTGTGTTGGGGATGGCCTCGCTGACAGGCGGGATCACAGATACATTAATTACAGCGAAGGCAGAAGCAAACTACGGCGATGGGGAGCTGGGGGCGGAGGGGAAAAGGCACTTTGCCATCGGAGCACATCTGTTTTATAATAAGCAGGTCTATAATTCTCTTGTGAAAGATCATGTTCTGCTATCTTCTCTGAGGCTGGAAAATATAAATACTGTATTTCACGAAGGGGAAGAAAAAGGAGGAGAGGATCAAATTTGTTTGCCTGTTTGCCAAGTGCTTGTTTGAGATTTTCCACCCTTTATCTTTTGTGTGCAATGTTCTCTATAACTGGAGTTGGGGTGGGGGAAAGTCAACCTGTTTTTTCCAAGAGTAAAAGGCACCGGAAGGTGTCTCGTGAATGGGGTCTTGGCCTTTTAACAAGTTTTTATGCCCTTGGTTACAGCTGTTGCAGTCAGAAAATACATGCATGTGTGGTGGCAAGCTATTAAGTTGAAATGTATGGTCCGGGGCCAAAGGAACTGGCATGGGTTGAGAGGTGAAATGTTTGCATCCAGCAGTCTGCACAAAAGTCAGTCTGGAATGTCACGCCTCTACATGGACAGAGGTATCAAGAGTTAGGATCTGGAGGGAGCAAGGTGTGGGGGCGAAGCAGTAATGGGGTGAAATGTATCCTATACTTTGTGAGCCACTGATTCTTCAGATCCCAACAGCGGTGAAACTACCCAACTATGAGGGCCTTGGAGGCATCTGCTCAGGGGAAACATACAGAATCGTCTCCTATGGCCTGTTGAAAATTGCTTCATTATCAGTGTATCTTTCTGCTCTGGGAAGATTATGGTGGAGAGAATGGAGCCATGATTTCCAGTGCCGGCCTACCTGACATTTTGGTCACGACTATTCTACTGGCTCCCACATGGCATGGCGGTGGGGGCCACGGCTCTGCTAAGTGGTGAAGCGATTCATTACATTTCCTATTCCTAGGATATGATTTTAGCGTTTTTGTTTCAAGGTGGCAATTATGTGTGTGTGTGTGTGTGTGTGTGTGTGTGTGTGTGTATCTATTTAAACAATACTATTACATTTAGTTCATTAATTGTATTCATAAGTTTGGTGTTTTCTTAATAGTCTACGGTTGGTGTTTTGAAGTCCCATGTTACTTTGATTTTGTAAACAATTTGAAAAGTGTGAAAGCAGATGTGGTTAAACTGACAGGCCAAAGTGAAAGTGCAATGGAGAACAATGACAAATAAAGCATTTCAAATAAATAGGAAGGACGTGCCTACCTAAGATTCTGTGAAAAGAAACTGAACGCCACCTCACAGAATGTACGTACAATATCCACAGTCTAGACACCGATGTGTTTGACCACAATCGTAGGAAATTTCCTCAGGCCCGCACCATTAAAAAAAAATCATAAATATTCCCCACGAAGCCCTGGGAAAACTGCCCTTCAGAAAGCTGTTTTCAACCAAATAAGCTGGGGCGTCGCACCCTTAGGTGGCGCTGGGCTTCGAACCAGCAAACAGACCGACAACAAGCAGCTATTGGTCGCAGAGGTCTCTTTTTTCTTTTTTCCTCAGGAAAAAAACCCCTGAGATTAACTTCAAAACCAGAAGGAGCTCTCCTCATAAAGTAGGGGTGCGTGCTTTCTGTCAGAGGGAGCTCACACTCCTCATTTCTGGGCCACTCGGCTCAGCTGAGGTGATCCCCACCTGCACGGCAGAAACTGAGGTGACCCGGAGTCATCTATCCCCGTGTTCTGAAGATTTTCTTGTGACACGGGCGATGGCGAGGGCTTGCCTCGGTCACCACATCCTCTGTGAAGGCTCAAAATAAATAACACAAACGCAACCCGAAGTTCTGTGCTTCTGTAGGAAACGCTTCCTCCTGTGTCCCGCATAACAAGATGGCCCCCGAGAGCCAAACGACAAAACAAAACAAAACAAGAAAAAAAAAAATCTGGACTATAGAAAGCATCGGGTGAGAACCAGGGTTTTGCTTGGGAGCAAGCTGCTGAAATTCATGGCTAAGTGTAATTCAGCTACTGGTATTTTCTTTGAGCCACAGAGGCTTCATGGACCTTTTGGACGGCGATTTACACAGAACATACATACGGGACATCTAGGTATGTGTGTATATGTATGTAAATATATATCTATATCTAGCTGAAGATGAGACATACTCTTCCTCCAAAGGGACCTAACTGGCTGGTCAGGAGGCCGCCGGGCTGATGGATCGGTGAGAGGTCAGTCCCTGTCCTCGGGCCCCTGCTGAGTCAGGTGTTCTGGTAGGACAGCTCAAACATGTTGCAGGCCTCCTCCAGGCTCTCGTCCACGTTCAGCCTCCGCCAGAAAGACTTCTGCTTCTTCTGCAGCTCTCGGCGGACGCACCTCGGGCAGGGGACGGACTTTTCTTTGCATTCAGAATGGAAAACGGCTCCACAGCTTTCACACCTGCAAAAGCCGAACGTGGGAGATGATGAACCAGGCTGAGATGAGAAAGACACAAATAGCTGAAGTCCAGTCCTCTGTGCAGCTCAGAGTACATTCACTCCGGGTTAGCCCCGCCACCGGGGAGAGAGATGACTCACAGAAATGGGCTCTTCCCTTTTCCAAGATGCTCAAGGTTGAATTTCCCTTGAAAAAAGAATTTTTTTTTTTTCTGATTAGAACTAACTGGGGCGAGGCTTATGGCTCACAGCGGAGGGGGGTCAGCAGTCAACTAGCAACTGTGTGATCGTGGTGACAGTGGACAGAGTTCTAGAAGCTCTGTGTGTTAGTTTCCTATCCCTGGGCCAGCAGTGTGGGTAGTAACTCTGGGGTGAAGTGACAGAGAACGAGAATGCTGTGCTCTGAATACCAGTGACGGCCCCGGCGTTTTAGCCGTGAAAACGGTGCTGTCCACTTCTGCTAACGTGGGCTGCGTGGTTCTCCTTGACTCCCTGCCTTCATCCGACAGTCTGGAAAGGTCAAACGACACTTTTCTGAATGATATCCTTTGGTCTATTGTCCGTCCTTCTGAGTTTTTTAAAAATCAGGGACCCCCCCCCCCACCTTTGTAAGCCCATCTTTATAACACAAGTGGGGACAGTAAAGCACGAGAGAGTGGAGAAGAGGGTATTTTTTGAAGGCAACATGCAGATATTGTAATTTATAGAGGGGAGGCATTCCAGGTGGATGACTAGTTTGTTGTTTGGCTTAGTGGAAGCCTGCACAGGAGTCCAAATGACTTGTTTTTCCTGCAAAGTCTTTAATAATGAGTAACTGTCAAGCACAACTGTAGCTGCTCCAGGAGGTGGCTTGCCAGTGTGGATTCAGAGCCCACCCTTCCACACAGCCCTGACAAGCAACGGCTCCCTCATCTCAGGAGCCCAGGGCATCGGGCCCGAGTGGTTCTGTCCAACCAGCAACAGTCCATGCGGGGCCCAGCACTGGACCAGGTTCGAAGAGGACTATGAAGGAAACAGCCCTCAAGGCTCAGTTTGTGCTGCTTTTGTTTTTTCTCTAGTATCTTGGGCTTCAGTCCTGGGCATAGGATGGTCTTTGGGGCACCCTTTCCTAGCCTGCCGCTGACTTAGCCCCAGGACCAGTCCACATTGAGAAAGTTTGGTGAAAGGACCCACCCACCCACCCTCATACCCGGGAGACTCCTCTGCTGCTCAGAGACCAAAAGACAGGACCTCTCAGTAGCGGCAGTCTCTGCCCGAGCTCCGCTCTCTGGGCAAGTAAAACACAGGGGTGGCTAGGAGTGACATGGCTTGACTTCAAATTCCACCTTCACATCACTTTCTGGCTGTATGGACTGAATTGTGCAGCACCTCCTCCCCGCCACCACCCTGACCGAATTCCTATGATGAAGCTCTAACCCGCAGCGTCACCACATTTGGAGATAGCGTCTTCAGGAAGAAATCAAGGTTACATGAGGTCATAAGGGTGGGCCCTGATCTGATAGGATTCGTGTCCTTGTAAGAAGAGACGCCAGAGAGCTCTCTCTCTTTCTCCCCCACTGTGTGTACCCAGAGGAAAGGCAGTGTGAGGAAGGCAGCAAGAAGGTGGCCATCTGCGAGCCAGGAAGGGAGCTCTCATCGGAAACCACGCCCTGCTGGATCTGGATCTGGGACTCCAGGCTTCCAGAACTGTGAGAAATACATATCTGTTGTTTAAGCCAGCCAGTCTGTGGTATTTTGTATGACAGCCTGAGCCGACTAAGACAATGACCTTGAGCAAGTCACTTCACCTCTCTGAACTTCGGTTTCCTTATCTGCTAAGTAGAGTTTCCATTAACATGCACCTCGTAGAAGTGTTGTGAAGCTGAAATGAGGTAATAAAGCATTTAGCACAGTTCCTGGCATGTGGTAGGTGCTCAAAAATACAGCCAAGACTGCTGCTGCTGCCTTCCTGAGAGTCTTCATTTCAATCTGACCGCACCTACAACACGCGCGGTGACGGTGACGTGAGGACATCTTGATCAACCCCCTCATGCCACAGATAAGAAAACCGAGATTCTAAGAGGGCTAGTGATTGTCTCATGAGGACACAGTGAGTTAAAGACGGAGTTGAGACTAGAATCCAGGACTCCTGACAGCCCAGCCACAGCTCATACCGAGGCCTCGTCATCTGAGTGGGGGGAATGTGCCATCCTAGAGGGAGATGCAAGGCTTCCAATCAGAAGACTTGTGCTCAAATCACAACCTTTTCTTTGAGCGATCTTGGGCAAGTCACTGCTCTGGTTTCCTCATTTTCCTTTCTACTCACAGAGTTCTGTGGAACAGAAATGGGTGAATGTATACGGAAGGATATTCCAATGGCAAGTGCTCTAAAGAGCAGGTGAGTGTGACACCACCTTTCGTGGTGACTCTAGGACCTGCTTTCTTGACGTTGGAGCCACACTGGTCAGGATGCTCGACCCGGTAGAATCATCTCTAGCATCTCCCTGCCCTTGGCTCCTCCCTGTTTCCAGTGGGATGAAGGTTGGACCCAGGTCTCCTAGTGCCTCTTGTCTGGGTCAGCTCTTCCCCAGTGGCAGTGTCTTTGTCCTCACTGGGTCACACCTCCATACCCTCCTATCACTGAAGTGACACTAATGGTAGCCTTATCAAATAAATTTCCTCCTTCCTGCCCCCTTTGCCCTGCTGAGTTAGTGATTTATACACCTAGGGATGTTGCCCTAGGGCAGTGATTGATAAGGGGAAAACCGCTGGGTTCCTTCAGTACCACCCCCTTATCTCTGCTGATACCGGCACCCCCACACCCCACTTAAGTGAAGAGGGGTGAGTCTTCTTGGGTATTTCCAGTGCAGCAGACACCCATGGGGTGATGGAGGGGCTGAGTACACCTGCTCTTTCCAGCCAAAGGTCAGTAACAGAAAAAAAGTCTGAGATAAAAATTAATGATTTCAGAATGTAACCAAGTCCTATTTTCTAACCATTTGTAACCCAGCAGTCATCTTTGGAACAGTATAATGGACAGACTGGTCAATGACCTTCCCAAATTCAGACAGCCTATTGTTAACTTTCCCCCTGATTTGCTTTTAAGTGAGAAGAATAAGGTCAGGAAAAGGAAGGAGGAAGAGAAACAGTTTCTTACGTAAAAGTTATGGAGCTCTATAAGAAAAATGTGCAGGAGAAATACTTACATTAAACAACGCAATATATAGGCTTGCTCTTCTTTGAGAATAGCACTTTATTTAAAAGGACCTTTCACTTTAAAAGAATTCACTGACTCCTTGGTGTTTCCTGAATTTCCCGACTGTATTTCAAATATGACTTAACAGACAACTTCTCAGGAACACATCTTGCACATAAGGTAAATCTATCAATGTAATCATCCGTGTGCAAAATTGCAGCAGATAATGAAAGAGACCCATCCTTCCGTGTCCCTGAGTGATAAACCAAATGAAAGCCGGCCAGTTTCATCGTCATTTCTGAGTTACCTGCTCCCAGCCATCAGCAGCTTCATGGCTTTCTGGTTGTTGCTGTACATCACGGAGAACAAAGACCTATGTCCTCCTTTCCAGCGTCACAGGGAATGCAACCCCAGGGAGACATAGCTGCTATTGACCAAAGCCATCCAGTGGGTTTTTCCTGAAAACGTCCACTGCTTCCCTGAATCCAGGGATCTCAACCTCGGCACTATTGATGTTTGGGGCCAGACAGCTGTTTGTTGTTGGAGGGGGCTGCCCAGTGCACCGCACGGTGCTCAACAGCATCCCTGGCCTCAACCCACTGGATGCTGGTAGCAATCCCTCTCCCCAAGTTGTGACAACTGACAGTGTCTCTAGATGCTGCCCGAAGTCCAAACGTCCCCTGGGAGGGGCAGGGAGCTCATCCCAGCTGCGAACCATTGACCTAATTCATCTGGAGAAGGCATCATAGAGGGAGTATCCAGGGGATGCTTAAACTGTACCCTCCCCATGCAAGTGCCAACTGCTGGCTTATACTCACACCAACCAGTATGGTCCAGCATAGTGTTACTTATTCATTTCGTTTTCACAAATATATATTTTTAATACATCATTTGGTTAACAAAGCTGAAATTCACTAGCATTAACCATCCCATGGTTTTAAAAATTAATTCAGAACAGCATTTAAGAAGTTAATACCCATGACACAATTCTGTGTACTGCTTAGTAACCCTTAACTTTCTATCTACTCACTCTGATTTTTTTAGTCTTCCCCAAAAGCCACCTTGGTGGGTTGGCCCCCAGTCGTATTTATTTGCTCCGTGCCAAGAACATCTGGGCTGTTTCTCTGTGGTGTTCTCTGCTTCTTCATGCCCTATGTAGGCCATGTAGCAAATCTAAACTGAACACTTCTGCATTGGCCCCACAAAAGAAACTGCTTTTGTGTAACTGTGAAGCAGTTACGTTTCAGCAACTTCTACAATGAAAGAGAGACCAGAAAATATTAACGAGGCCACTTACTGAAGAGAGGAGGGCTCAGCTAGAATGAGGAGCCCGGACTTCCTGGCCCAGGTTGGCCCCATGGTCATTGTGATCTTGGGTAAGTTACTTCATCCCTGAACCTCTCGCTCTCCATGGAAGTTAAAGGGGAGGCTGGATTATCTAAGGTTCCTTCCAACTTGCAGATTTTGTGCAGGAGGGGTAAAGGCCTCTCTGGCTTTTATCTTTCTCTTTCCACACTTTCTTGACCCAAGGTCTGTGGATGGATGAGTGGGAACACAGCCTTGCTGGCCACTCCTTGGAAAATCTCAAACTGACAAGCTGGGACTGAATGAGAGGATCCTTAAAGTGAAGAGCATTCCGGGGCACCTGGGTGGCTCAGTCAGTTGGGAGTCTGACTTCCGCACAGGTCATGGTCTCACAGTTGGTGGGTTCGAGCCCCGTGTCGGGCTCTGTGCTGACAGCTCAGAGCCTGGAGTCTGCTTGGGATTCTGTGTCTCCTCCTCTGTCTGTCCCTCCCATGCTCATGCTCTGTCTCACTTTGTCTCTCAATAATAAAATAAACGTAAGAAAGTTTTTTTTTTTTAATAAAAAAAGTGAGAGCATTACTTTAAATTTTATTTATTTGCATTGATAAATGAAACCATGAAATAGCTTATAGACGAGTACACATACAGCTCTGATTTTCAGGAGTTTGGCCAAAAGGAGCTGACTCTGCCTCTATCTCAGAACATTTCAATTAAACATTAAGGATTCCTTTCTAAGTACTTTCCCAACCGTCATCAACACCCTCTCTCCCAAAGAAAAAGCCAGAATGGTTCAGTGTGGTGGGGTTTTTATTTTGGGGGCGGTGTGGGGGCTGGCTAGAGGCGGCAGTCATTTCTCATCCGATGTGCAAGTATTTTTGCGTTTTGACCCCTGGGACAGCCACAGTGGAGTGAACTGTATGCATGTGAGTGAGCATTGGACATACCATATGATGTGGGATAAGGAGGAAGGAACTCTAGTTTGGCTTCTTTGGAAGCTCTCGGGGCAGTGCCATTAACTGTCCACGTGTGCCCTGGAAAACTGGTCCCCTTCCTAGGGCTGGAGGCAGGGGCATAGCTCCACCAGCAGATCTCATTCTATGTCTTAGTAAAGGCATCATCGAATGAGATGCTATACATTTTATGAATGGTCTTTGGCCTAAAAATTAGCTTATTGACCTAGGCAAGTGAGGGAGAGGTTCATACCCTGGAAATCTGATAGCCACAGACACAGTGTTCTCATTCGAGTATCAAAACCAAGAAAGCTAACCTGCTGCAAACTAACAGAATTAAATATGTGCAGGGGAAAAGGTTTGCTTCTCAAATATTATGGCAAAGAGGCAAGAATTCCTGGCTGTAGATAGTTTCCTGTTCTGGAATGCTGATGATGTGAGACCAATTAGAGACAGGCTCGACGGCTCTGTCTGTGTCTTCCAGATTCTAGCTGCATGCGGGCGGGCCACGGGAAGCTGCTAAAGGCCCCTGCCCCAAGTTGAGGTCACTGAAATGCTTCTGCTCTGTCCATGTCGGATTCTTCTCCTGCTGCATTTTTATTTTTGGCTCAGGCAATGACCTCAGATATTTCATTAGGATTGAAATCCAGGCTTGAGTTTGGCTGGATCTCTGACAAGTGAAAGGACAGGCCTGCAGAGCGGGGCAGTGCTCTGGCTGATTTCCACTCTGCCGAGCCCACAACGAACAGGGTGGGGTGCCGAAATAAGTGCACGTTATCAGGCATGCGAGTGCGGTTTGCTGTATGGCTACTATGTAAGGCGCCCCACAGAGCCACTAGTTATTATTGGTTTTTCCAAGAAACCGAGATGATTATTTAAATCTCTTAGCTAAGGGAGGTAGTTATTGGTGCCTGGTTATTTTAATGTTTGGGGTTGGTGTTTTCTTCTGTTCTCGTGTAAGTAAATGAATATAAGCCAATCATTTATAATTTGCTTAAGTGGAAAATCACGTAAGGTGTATGTCTGCATATGTATACATATGTGCTAGGTTTGTACTCCCTGTATGTATATATGTATGTATGCTGTTTAGAAGAATACACAGAACATGTTAGCAAACATTCTAAGGTAAAATGAGTTAAACGGGATTTAAACAATCTAACAGATTCTTTCTTTTGTGGGGTAATAGGAGGATTAAAATAAAGACATGTTACAGGCAATTTCAATAAGAAACAGGTTATGGTTAGTGCTGATGGCTGGGGGCAGTCCAAGTTTCACAGCCTCTGCCTGGAGCACCACTTCCAGTGAAGCATTGAGCCAGGATTACTAGAAATCCACACGCTTCAGATGCCTCTCTCCCCTACTCCAGGGGAAGCTGGTGGGATGGGGAGGAAGAGGGCAAAAGGTCTGGAAATGTTGGCTTACAGAACTGTTGTGGCTCCATGCAGAACTAGAAATGGACTACATCTGGGATTATTCAATGTGTGTGTGTGTGTGTGTGTGCGTGCGTGCGCGCGCATGTGTCTGTTGGTTAGGGGTAGGGAGATGGGGACAAAAAGGTATCCATATGGTTTGATTGGAATTGTATGAGACTGGAAAAGTTCTACCTCCTTTGGCCAGATGTCCGGCAGATTAGGTGTATATGTGCTAGTTTGTAAAGCTATTCCAATAGCTCTGAATGGTAAATGCACATACAGCCAGATCAATATTGGACATTTAAATTAGGCAACATCTGTATGGCCTTTTGCCCCTGTTTTTATAGAAATTATCCTTGTAATATGATTCCGAGCCAGGTACTATTTGTTTTCCCATTGGTAATAGGCCAGTCAGTCAGTAAATAGATAAAATGAAATGAGATAATAAAATAAAGTAGGTGGTGGCTTCTCTGGTCCCAGGTGGGTAAGTGTGTGATCAACTCTGGACTTGACGCCAGTCTTCTAACATGAACTCTGGCTCTCCTTCCCCTGCTATCAGCCACGTGTCCCTTTCAATTACTCAGCACACCCCCAAATACCTGCTAAGACTCAGATCATGGGAAGAACAATTGGTATGCCTGCAGAGATCTTTTTATTTACCTTTTAATCCCCAGAGTTAATTAAGGAAGAGTTTTTCCCTGATTGCAGACCACAAAGCATTTGGCTTTCACAAGTCTTGCACTTGGAGTTTGTAAACCAAGCTCAGTTAATACCTTTGACAAAAGCTTTACTTAAAATCTTGGCTTTGAAATAGAATGTAAACAAGGGTTAATTAATTCATTTGTTAATTTTGCTATCCTATTGGGAACAGTAAATCACATTATCTTTAGTGCCAATGCTTAATAAATGCTTCTTGCTAATTTGTGGATGGTGACAGACCTCAGCCATACTCTGTGTACGTGTATGAAATCTTAATAGGTTTGACCTGAGTGAAATAGTTACTTGGGGATAGAGAAACACTAGTGTTTCTGACACTTCTCAGGGGTTTTTTTATTATTATTAATTTTTTTTAATGTTTTTAGTTATTTTTGAGATAGAGAGACACAGAGCGTGAGCAGGGGAGGAGCAGAGAGAGAGGGAGACACAGAATCCGATGCAGGCTCCAGGCTCTGAACTGTCAGCACAGAGCCCGACGTGGGGCTCGAACTCATGGACTGTGAGATCATGGCCTGAGCTGAAGTCGGATGCCCAACCGACTGAGCCACCCAGGCGCTCCTCAGGGTTTTTTTTAATGGTTCACCTGGCAGTCAATATAATTCTTAACAAACAAAGGTCCATCTCTTCTTGGGGTTACTTTAGGAGAATCTCATTTAATATTAGAGAAAGTAAAGAAACTGCAGGAAGATTTCAGAATTTTCTGATTTCCAGAAAAAGCTAGACTATATTATAATTGTAGCCATTAGAGAACCATAAAGAAGAGCAATGGCTTTCTATAAAAGTTGCTAAAGTAGTTCAACACACCTAAGAACCCAAGAAATGTTTAGAAATGTCTTGTTACATCTAAGACAAAGGCAGTGAATATAATAATATTTGGCTAATGTAGATTTAAGACAGAAAAACTTAGCTTACATATGGACTTCCATTGAGTCCCCAGTCTACCTCTTTAATGTAAAAGTGTAAAATTTAACTGTCAAGGTTTTGAAGTAAGCCTCTTTAAAAGAAATAATAATTTATAAGGATAATATGTATCTAAGACTCTGAACGGGATTTATGTCTATTTATTTCTATTTCTATTTCATATTACATTTCAGTTCCTCAAAGTACTAAGATTCCTAAGGGGGCCAAAATAAAAGACATTTTTAAGGAGGGATATAGTAGAAAAATGCAAAAAAGTTTAGAAGGTAAACCATATCTAGATTTGTGAAGATGACTGCTTGCTTGGGAATAGGTTAGTGATATAAACTTAGAAGGAGAAAGACATTCAGGTGAAAGACCCAGTGTTACGTCATTACTTTAGACTTCCCCTAATTTGCCTCCTCTTACCAGTACAATTCTCTTAACAAGATGATATCACATAATTTTCTAATACTCGATGTGTTCGTTCTAGGCCAGTGGTTTTCAAAGTGTGGTCCCTGGGCCAGCCAAACCAGCATCACCAGATAATTTGTTAGAAATGCAAATTATTGGGTGCCACTCCAGAGTTACTGAATCATAAATTCTAGGGTGGGACCTGGCAATCTGTGTTTTAACAAGCCCTCCAGAGTATTCTGATGAATATAAAAGTTTGAGAACTGCCGCTTTAGGCCAACTGTTTCCAAAGGCAGCAGGGCTGTCTAATATGTTAGACAGGACTGTTGTAAATATTTAGAACAAAAATACGGACTTTGCAAAATGAAAATAAAAAGTGGTATTAATTAATGTTTTTATATTGGGCCTTACATTTCATATCTATTAATACTTTCTCATAGCTGATAGGTAAGAACCTCATTTTACTTTCTTTAATTGGAAGTGACACTAAGCTGTTCAGATATTGGCCATTTGCATATTTTTTCAGTAAATTAGTTCCTGTCCTTTGCCCATTGTCTAATGACTTTTACTTACTGCGTTTTAAAGATTTTTTATATTCAGGAAATTAATGAACACTTTGTTAAATGTGTTGAAAATATTTCTCCCGGTTTCCTGTTTACATTTGTCTTTAGAGAACCTTAAGCATTTAACTTTTAAAAAATATACTTATTTATTTTTTTAAAGTTTATTTATAATTTATTTTTGAGAGAGAGCACGAGCAAGGGAGGGGCAGAGAGAGGGGGAGAATCTGACAGCGCAGAGCCTGATGCAGGGCTGGAACTCACAAAACCAAGATCATGACCTGAGCCAAAATCGCGTGTCAGATGCCTAACCAATTGAGCCACCCAGGGGTCCTAACTTTTTAAAAATATATTTAAAAGCATATTGCTTCCAGGGCTTCTGGGTTTGTGTCAAGCTTAGAAAGACCTTCCACACTTAAGATTACAAAAATATTCACCTATATTTTCTTCTAGTACTTTATGGGTTTTATTTTTACATTAAAATGTTTGATCCATCTGGAATTTATCTTGATGTAAAGAGTATGATCAAATCCAGCATTCCTTTTCTTTCTCCAAATGGCTGTCTAGTTCCCAGTTTCTTTTATGGAAATTTCCATCTTTTGTTTTGCTAATTTGCTGTGCATCTTTATCATGTACTAAATTCCCATATTACTTGGGTCTATTTGCATACGTTCTGAAATCATGTTCCATTGATCTGTCTGTTCCTATGCCAGCACTGTACTGTATATTTTATAATACATTTTTATATCTAGCGAAAACAGTCTCCCTTCATGTAAACAACTTTAGAGGTCAAATTCTATACTGAATATATTAGGAAAGTTTACAGCTGCTTATCTTAATGTTAAATAAAAAAAATTTTTGAAATGTATACAATCAACTAATTTACAAATTTATAGTATAATTTATGAGGTTTATCTAAAATGAAATGCACCTGTGTAAACATCTTAGGTGGTCAAGGACTAATCCTGGCTTTAGATATTTGACTTTTTGAATATCTCGGATTTTTTTTCATCTTTATATAGTAGTAAAAGTATTATGTAAATTTGATAAGTTAAACTAATAGACTTATTGTTTACATGTTTATAAAATCAGGAAACAATACAACTGTTTAGTAATGTGTACACTTTTAGTAATTAAAATTATCCTACTTTAAAAAATTTTTTTAAATTTTTATATTTGAGAGAGAGACAGAGCACGAGTGGGGGCGGGGCAGAGAGAGAGGGGACGCAGAATCCGAAGCAGGCTCCAGGCTCTGAGCTGTCAGCACAGAGACCAATGTGGGGCTCAGACCCATGAACCATGAGATCCTGAACTGAACTGAAGTCGGAGGCTTTACCGACCGAGCTACTCAGGCGCCCCAAAGTATCCTACTTTGCATGAACAGAGGATGTATTATCTTGGAAAAATATTGCAAAAATGCTTAAAACATGGTATACATTATCATTGAACACAGGAAGGTGTGAATAAGAACGCATGTTTTAGCAGTCTCTTTCATCCAGTGAGAACGTTATTCAGAACTTTTGTTTTTACTCTGCATATTAGTAAAGGCTGAATAGAACTGATAATCACACTAATAGAAGTAGTTATGCTAAGTATGCAAGCAATAGACATGTAAGACACCTCGAAGTCATTGAAAATTTTGTCCTTCAACATGTATATTTGTAAGACAGGAATAGGGTAGAGAAGGCTACAGTCTAGTGTATAATACAGTCACTGGGGGAAGCCAATGGGAGCCTTTAGCTTAGGTCTGGTTAGTAAAGTGCTGTGCTAATAAGCCTTTTCTCTTTTGGTTTTCTGAGTGGTGGCCTGGGCAAGCTCTCTAGACCCCTCAGGGAGAACAATGGAAGTATGAAAATTTTGGGTGTGTTTAGGTGTGGAGAAGGGTTAAGTACAGCTTGCTTTTAGGTACTTTCTAAATATTAAGGTTCCCCTGATTAGGTCTCTCTCTTTTAAATTTTTTTTTTTTTTTTAACGTTTATTTATTTTTGAGACAGAGAGAGACAGAGCATGAACGGGGGAGGGTCAGAGAGAGGGAGACACAGAATCTGAAACAAGCTCCAGGCTCCGAGCTGTCAGCACAGAGCCCGACGCGGGGCTCGAACTCACGGACCGCGAGATCATGACCTGAGCCGAAGTCGGCCGCTTAACCGACTGAGCCACCCAGGCGCCCCGGTCTCTCTCTTTTAAACAGTGTACCTTAACTACATTCTCAGGGAAGCTGGAGGAAGGGAAAAGTCATCTTGCTTGCTGCTTTGACATTCATGTGATTGCTGTCCCCAAGTCCCTTGGCTGGTGCCTCTTTGAAGCACTGTATGAAAACCATGTTCCCCCTGATGTTCCTTCAGGCCTCACTAGCGCCTATTCCACCCTACCTGGCCATCCTGCCCCCACGGAAAATTTGCTTATCTCTTTTCATTCTCAATTCTGACATTTTTCTTTCAAGTCGTTGATGGAACCTGCTTTCCAGCTAAGTCTTTTAATTTAAATTGCCTTTCTCTCCACCATCAAGGATTCTTTCTAGAAAAAAAGTGTTAACTTCTCTCAGAGAACAGCTTTAACATGCTTCAGCTTCCCACCTCTCAAGGCCAAACTAGATCTTTCAGTTGAAGTCCAGTCAGCTCCAGTGAGTGGCTTCCAATGTTTCCAATGCAGTTTTTGAATCAGCCACTCGCTCAGGGCTTGAAATTAGTCTGTTATGTTACCAGTTCTATAAAAGGAAATTCCCACATTTCTGTTTTTCACATGAATTACTACTTTTTTAACGTGATCTTCTTTCCTCATCAAAAATTTATAAGATCCTTCCCATTATACTTTTGTTGAGAACCTCTCCCCGGCCACCCTACACCAACTATCACCAGAAGTGAGACTAGTTAAGGGTAGGTGATATAATCTTTTGCCCTCCTCTGGACAGCTTGTGCATTCCCTCAGATTTCAGGCTGGTGCTGTGACAAGGAGAGGCAAAAAGGGGACTATACTGGAATTCAATCGCCTGCATCTCCTACTAGCTGTGGGTGTGGTGTTAGGCGGGGATGCCATCCTCCCTGGGGAAGGTGGGGTAGGAAAGGTGCGTGTATCAGGGGGCGGGAGTGACGGGCAGATAACTGCTAAGCTCCTCTGACTCTATACCAAGTCCTATGCTTTATAGATCTAATTCAGTCCAAGCGGCGACCTCTGTAGAGAATGAACATCTATCTATAGACTGTCTTTATCTCTACTCTAAGTGTTCTGGAAGCATTAGGAACTGAACAGATGATTATTAATGATAGCTACAGACAGCAAATGAGGATGTTTCCTGATGCACCACTGAGTGGTTTAATATTCAGAATACTGAAGGGGTTTATAACGAAGGTGATAGTATACGTTAGATGCTGAAATAAAAACAAAAAAGGATTTTTAAAAGATAGCGTTTATAACATCTTGCTATCTGTGTTCCCATAATTAGTGAGGCAAGAAAAGTCTCAAAATATCAAAAACATATGCTGATGAAATCAAGTTACTATTGTACCTTTTTGTAATTCTAAAGCATAAGACAGTTCATTTCAGAACATACTGCTCAGGCTGAAGAATCAACATTTTTTGTATGGAAAGGTAAACACTCCTCTCTTTCCTATTGTGTATTCAGGTTACTTATTTACAGTCCCATTGGGAAGGAAAAAACACACTGAAACATGACTGAAAACATGTTTTGAAAATTAAACTGAGTAGTTTAGCAAAACTCAAGTTTTTGACACGAAAGTTTTCATTGGGCCAGAAAACTATATCTATTCCTAACATATGAGAGAATGCTAGCTATCACTCAATAAAGTCATATATCTTGGCAATGTCTACATGTAAGTAGACAATTTCCTTGAAATTAGTTTAAAGGTTATTTAAAATAAAATAAAGTATGTGAAAAAGCACAGATTTGAAAAACTAAAAGCAAACTCTTTATTCGTGGATTATTCATTGAGCATTTACTATGTGCTGTTCTAGATGCAGAAAACTGAGCAGTGAGCAAAATAGGAAAGTCCATTTCCTCATGGAGCTGACATTATTTCAAAATGGTGGACTGAATCACAATTTGAATTTATATCTTAATCCCTTTGGGTAAATTGTATCAAAAATAGTCAACTTCACTGAAAACATTGTGACAAACTATTAAACAGACTACTGCAAATGCTAAGCAAAGGAGCAGAATGAAATAAAGTTCTAACTTCTTTGTCAATACAGGGTTAAAACAATGCCATATACCTTGTAGGTAAATCTGGGGGTGGGAGGTGGCTTGTCAAAGGTCACACAGCAAATTAGTGGCCAAGTTAGGGATGACATCTAGACTTCTGTATTCGTACTGCAGAGATTTTTCTGTGGATTAGTCTGCCTCTACTTTTTAAATGGATCTTAATGATTTTAGAACCAATTATTTTTTTTTTCCTGTTAAAGTAGCCATCAATAAAAGTTTATAGATAAACTATTTTCTTGGTTCTGATATAATGTGATAAAAAGCTGGGTATAAAACCATATATTCTAAGGGTGCCTGGGTAGTTCAGTCGGTTATGCCTCTGACTCTGGCTCAGGTAATGATCTTGCGTTTCACGAGTTCGAGCCCTGTGTCAGGCTCTGTGCTGACAGCTCAGAGTGTGGAGCCTGCTTTGGATTCTGTGTCTCCCTCTCTCTGGCCCTCCCCCATTTGCTATCTGTCTCTCTCTCTCAAAAATAAACTTAAAAGAATTAAAAAGTAAAATAATAAAACCATATATATACATATTTTATTAAAAAGTAAACATACAGACATATGTATGGAGAATTTTCCTCTTTATACTTTTGTGTACTTTTCAAATGTTTTGTAATGCGTATCAGTTTTATAGTCAGAAAGTTACAACATGAATTAAACAATGCTGAACTTTACTCCCTCCAATCAACAAAAAATTGAGTTGTCTGAAATGCTTAGAGATAAGATGACGACACAGTATTAACCAGACACCTAACGAGAAGCTTGGTAAGAAATGCGTCGAGGTAGAGATGACAGCCATCTATTCAAGGGACCAAATGGTTTCAAAATACAATGGCAGCCGCACCAGCGAGGGCTGTGTTTATAAGTGCACTGTATTTATAAAGTGGCTTAATGGCATACAGGGTCAGGTCAGCCCTGAGCGTTTCACAAAAGTCTCGTCTGTGTTAGCAGACATTCTGAAACATTTTGACATGTGAATATAGGAGCCACCAGGCCAAGGTGAGATGTTATTTGCCAAGTTACTCTTTGACCGAAGTTTAAAAGCCAAAAAAAACTAGCATTGCGTTCAAGTTTTTTTAATTTATTTTTTTGTTTTGTTTTTGTTTTGTTTTTTTAATCAAGGAAAACCTTCATTGATACAATAAAGGCATTTAAGAGCTGGCAGTCATGTAGCCGCAGAGCAGAATTCCATCTTGGTAAGTTGCTCCTCGGCTTCTGCCCCTCATAAAACCTGCGAGCTCCCTGGGCTTCAGATTTTCTACCCCTAAAATATCCAGATGTTCTCCACAGTCCTTTCCATCTCTGTTCATTTATGATTCTAGAACACAGGCAGGGATCTTGTCCTCTCTCGTCAGTGTTAGAGGACGTGGAGAAAGTTCCTCACTGCGCTCCTCTCCAGTACCAGAGAGAAGAACAATAAGCAGATGGAAACTAATGGCTCCTAAGCAAAGGTGCCTACGAAGAGGAGTCCAAACTTCCTGTAGCTGTTGCAAGAATCCCACACCTCATCACAGTACTCACCAAGTGGCTGCTTCCCAAGAAAAGCCACAGAAAGGAAATATCATTAAAAAAGTGTATATGCGTTGGGGGGAGCGGTTCCCTCCCTGTAAGCCCGACCTCGCCAGGGCTATTGTTCTCTATTGTTGAACAGGATGTAACAGGACTGTGAGCACAGCCCGCAAACCTGCTAATTAGGTACACTGACAGTGTTTGTTTTGGAACCATTTACCAACAAAGGAATGTGTCAGGCTGATTAGTGAGAAAGGGTATGTAATGTATGAGTATTTGAGTCCAGATGAGGGAATAATCCAGGTATTCAGTCTGTTTGTGCAAGGACTGACAAAAACGAAGGCTGAACAAATAGGACGCCACAAGGAAAGACCGGCTTCTGGGCGGCCCTTCCCTCTCCTTCTACCCTGGAGTGTGTTCTAGTCCCCAACCCCCACCAAAAAATTCCTGCCTAAACATGAACCTCTCTTTCAGAAAATGACAAACTAGAACTGGCTCCCAGAAAAATGTAAGAGCCTTTGTAAGGCTGCTGGCGAATCTGGGGTTTGGTGATTTTCTAGGCACCGAAGTAAGCGACAACTTTCAGGAAAGCCATCTCCACGTTTATCCTCCAGGGACAAATCAAAGGGAACCCGGGCACAGAAAACACAGCCCCTGATGGACTGCTCAAGTTGTGCTGAGGAAAACCGCACATCTCAGCATCTTCTATGGAAGACGTAATTCTATCCTTTATAATACAGCAGTTGCTTTCTCTCTTTTAAACAAACCTTTATGAGGTTTGACTACAATTAGCTATTGGAAACTTAGTGTGTTCATGAAGCTTCAGGAAGGGCAGAAAAGTGCCACGGCAAAGACCAAAGTCCACTCCCCAACAAGTTGAGGTCCTCAGGGGCAGGGTGGTGTGGATTGCCATGCAATGTAAGATGACAAAGACCAATTCACAAGGTCAAGAGTGTTGGGAGGAGTCTACATGTTCTTCAGTACAAGCTGGACCTTTCTGAAATTTGGCCAGATGGATGAGAGCAATGGGACTTGGACTGAGTTCTTTGGGAGGCTGCCTTTTTCTTTTTCTTTGTTTAAAGCTTATTTATTTTGAGAGAGAGAGAGAGAGAGAGCATGAACACACACACAAGTGGGGGAGGGGCAGAGAAAGAGGGAGAGAGAGAGAGAATCCCAAGCAGGCTCTGTGCTATCAGTGAGTAGCCCATCCTGGGGCTCGAACTCACAAACCAAGAGATCATGACCTGAGCTGAAACCAAGAGTTGGATGCTTAACCAACTGAGCCACCCCGGTGCCCAGGCCTTCTTTTTCTATAAGTTAACCTAAAGAAATAAATTTTTAAAATGAAAAAGAGGAGAGGCCATGTTAGAAACTCACTTGCTATGGACTCTTCTATGAGGCTAGTGTTCATTCTCAATAGACAGATGTAGGAAACGTTCCTGAAATGTGTGCAAATTGAACATGGTGTCAAAATATGTTGACTTAACCGGTAAGAGTTTGGTGTTGATAAGTTCAAGGTCCTCAGTGCAATCGTCATTCTTGGAGGAGAGGAGGGAGTGATCAGCTGAAGAAAAGCTGGCAAGTTATGCTCAATCTGCTTCTCCAAACCACAGTGCTTCAAAAAACATGGACTGCTTTTAGAAGAGTCACCACCGAGCCACTGGAGCCCCCCAGCCCCCTCCAGGAAGAACACCTCGAATGCCTTCCTTGGAGAAATGAATGTTGGGCAGGCCGATGCTCACACCACAGAAATACCTCAAATAGTAGGTCGGTTGCTTCAACCTTACAGACAAAGCTTACGTAAAAGTAGTGTTATTCAGACTTTTACTATGCTCCTCTATCTATCCAAGTATTCCATCACCCCCAGTTTTATTGAGACATAACTGACATATAACATTGTATTAGTTTCAGGCGTACAACATGATTTGATATGTATATAGGTTGTGAAATGATTACCACAATGTTTAGTTAACATCCATCAACTGGTATAGGTACAAAATTTTTTTCTTGTGATGAGAACTTTTAGGATCTATTCCTCTCTTGGTAACTTTCAAGTATATGATATGGTATTGTTATCTTTAGTCCCCATGTGGTATATTACATCCCCAGAACTTATTAATCTTATAACTGGAAATTTTTACCTTTTGACCACCTTCACCCCTGCCTCTGGCAACCACCACTCTGTTCTCTGTAAGTTTGTTTTTTTCAGGTTTAACATGTAAGTGAGATCATAAAGAATCTATTCTCTATTTCACATAGAGCAAATATTTTAAACTTTCTTAATCAGTTTACTTAAAAAGCTTTGTCAGTGTTCTTAATGAGTGCACACGATATGTTGGGGAGAGCTGAACCAAACAATAAGTATTTATGGAATGCCTACTATATGGAATACACCAAATTCAGTGTTAAGTAGAATCTTCTGATAGTATACCCACATCTAGATACAGCCCCAAATGGTATAGGGGTCATAAAGTCTAGAAGTGCAATGTTTTCCATATTGGGAAACTTGTGGGGATGATTTGTATGTCACATGAAAAAATTAACAAAGGCAAATGGATCAGACAGAAAGGATGGAACTGATTTATGATAGCTGGTGTATCTTGTAAGTCCCATGTTAAAATGCATGCTGAGTGTTCTTAAGATGAAGTATTTATGTACTTGTGATCTGGAAGCATTTCAAGATTCAGGAATGGCATCTTCACACACAAATGTGTGAGGCAGGATGGTCTCTTTAGCAGCATTATGTCTTTAATAACAAGCGAAGATTAGTGGTATGTAGAGATGTCAGAAAGAAAGCGGCATAGGAGGCAATTTGAGGATTGTTTTTTTCTTTTAAAAAATCTAAGTCCAGGGTCATTTTGTGGATATATGCAACTTCTTTGCTTTCATAGTCACTGTTTTCCCTTCAAGTCTTAGAGAGGTATCAGTCTAACCTTCTGATTTGTAATTCTGAAGTTAGAGTTTTATTTCTTATTCTCAATCAAGGAGGGTACGTTTTTTGTCATTTCTCTGTCTTTAGGATGTGGAATTTTATTGCTGTTTTAACAGAATGTTTCTCTCTTCTAAAGCTGTGCTTTCCGTTTAGTCCTCTAGGAGGGTAAATACTGGATTAAGCTTAAGTTCTGTGATTCTGGATCTCACTATTGTATTTAAAATCTTGCAGTTTGGGTCTGAGTGTTTTCCTATTTAAACTAGAGAGAGGTATGTATTTAATTTGTGTTGGAGAAGAAAGACTACCTCAATGTGAAACTGTCCGCATTATCGGCTGAACGGAGTGGAAGTGGGGAGGACAGTGCAGCAAGCGGGGGTCTGCCCCCTCAGCTTGAGTCAGGCAGATCTCCAGCTCCCGCAGGCGCCCCTGGGCCTCCCGACCTGCCGAGTGCTGTGCACGGGGCGGAAGGAAGCTCTTTCCCCACACCCCCTCACCACAGCCCCCCACCATTTTGCAAAAGAAAGTCGTGTCTTTCCCCCGCCCTAATCTAGCTGGCTCACTGCTCCAAGTGTAAAAACTTTCAGGGTGGCAAATATGGGGAGAATTCAGAATAACCGTCTGGGGGGACACTTCTTTAATGACAGAGGGACGTCATTTCTTCACATTTCTGTTTGAGGGTACGCTGCAAAAATGGTTTGAAGACGACAGGTACAGAAGAAACAGTGATGTATAATGAAAAAAGCATGGATTTGAGAGATATATTTGGGTTCAAGTTTTGGCCTTATCTCTTGGGCCAAGTTAATTGGCTCCTCTGAACCTAGGTTTCCTCATTATTAAAATGGAGGTAACAAGATTCCCTCAGAGGACTGGCATAAGAATTAAATGACGAGATATGTAAATTGCTGGCACCAGCACTAGTAAATATTAGTGCAATTTCCTACAACCCCAGCACATTGTCTATGTCTGTCAGAGACGGCGTTCTAAACATTAATGCTAGGGCTATATTTTTAAATTACATATTCATGAAGTCTTCTCCTGCATAACAATTAATTTAATAAGGAAAAGAAACTATGAAGAGTTGACCCATGTTTGACATATGGTCGTAATCAAATAAGCATGTTAAAACCAAGTATGTTCTAATACGGACGTGAATAAATCAGTGCTTCAGATAAAGTTCAACACAGAGCTAACATTTTTAGAAATTGTGGAACTGCTTTTTCACCTACCATGTATATGACCGCTTTGGACGATGTCCCTTCTTGGAGCTCTAGGTCCACCCCCTAGACCAGGGCTCCGTCAACCCAACTGCCTGATGGCTCAGTGTCTCTTGCCAGGGAATGTGGACCATTTGTGAGCAAGGAACATGCCATGTTCACCGTGTGGCCCCGGAGCCTAGCCCAATGCACGAACACAGTATGCTCAGTAAGTCATTTATTGAAAAAATGAATAGTTGTAATGCTTGTAGAATGTTTTTTACTGAGTTGTAATTATGCTGTTCAGATGATATTTGGATCTGAAGGGATATTAAGCATATTTCTGAGGTCACAGAGGTGTTGACTTTAGCAAGATGGTCAAGGCTATGTGGTGACAAATTCACTAAATACTTCATTTCTAAGATTTTTACTTATAGATTTTACTTTTTATTTTAGAGAGAGAGAGTAGGGGAGAGGAGCAGAGGGAGAGAGAGGGAGAGAGAGAGAGAGGGAGAGGGAGAGAGGGAGAGGGAGAGAGGGAGAGAGGAAGAGAGGAAGAGAGGGAGAGAGGGAGAGAGGGAGAGAGGGAGAGAGGGAGAGAGAGAGAATCATAAGCAGGCTCCGTGCTAAGCATGGGGTCATGACCTGAGCTGAACTCAAGAGTCGGATGCACAACCGACTGAGCCCCCAGGCCCCCTTACTTACAGATTTTTAAAAACGTTTTATTGTGGAAAATTTCAAACATATTCAGAAGTACACAGAACAGTGTAATAAACCCCTGTGTACCTATCATCTAGTTTTAAAAATTATCAATTTCTTTCATTTATATCTATTCCCTCTCTCCCACCATCAGATTATTTTGAAGCAAATCCCAGATATCACAGAACTTTATCCATGAAGATTTCAGTGAAATTTTAAAATCTACCCCCCTATTCAAATTTATTTTTATTTATCACATTTATTCAGCACATTTTTATGGACAGGTTTTAAATCTGCAACTCAATTTCTGATTAAAGTTTTCCTTTAATAAATATTTCATTGGTGTTTATTTTTGTCTTTTACCCCAGACTTGCATGAACCATTCCCAGCGTTTCACTGGAAACTGGACACCACTAGAGAGAGCTCAGCAGGGTCCTGGGAAGTATTATCAACCTGAAATCCCAGGTAGGCTGGTAAGGGCTCCTTTGCTCTCAGACATTTGTGCAGCTTACAGAATTGCATCTGACCAAGAGAGAAACGGAAGATTCTAAACAGCTACATATTCCTTCCTGCTGGGTGAAGGGCCCTCTGAGTCCACAGACGTGTTAATGTGGTCATTCGGACTGTAAGAATCTGGCACGTCTGACTATGGCCACAGCCATCTTAGGGGGTGATTCTGTCTTCTGGCTGCCATGCAGAATCACACGGGGAGACTCTGAAGATAAAGATGCTCAGAGTTAAAACAACCCAACAAGTCTCACAGGAAATTCTGACGTGTAGTCAGAGGGAAGCATCTCTCTTCTCATCCCTCCTCAAGGGATGAGTCCTGGGACCGAGGGCTTTAAAAGTGGGTGTGCAATCTAAGTGCCCTCATGTTGGTTTCTAATATTTTCCAATAAAAGGAACCCGGGCTCCTTGGAGAAATGGCTACTTGTAGGATTAGGGCAAGAAATATACATGATGAGTCTGGAATGTCTGGTAGCACCAGAAAGTACAGAAATGCTCGGAAACAAACACCCACAATGGTAGGAGGGTGTCAAGGTGATGCAGGCACCAGCTGAAAGAGCCGATGGCCAAAGTTGGAACAGTCTGGGCAACAAAGTAAAGTAATCCTGGGTTGTAACCAAAAATATAAAGTAAATATGCACATGCCCACACTGACATGAATAGATAATTTAAAAAAATAAATGGGAAGAAGAGACAAATCACTCATGCAGGATTCCAAGTGATTTTGTATAGACTCCACTCCCAAGGGAAGTGGAGCATAATCTTCACTCCTTAACTGTAGGCTGCACATAGTGACTTCCTTTATTTATTTATGTTTTAAAGCCTTGTTTATTTTTGAGAGAGAGAGCGTGAGCAGGGGGAGGGAGCTGGGGGGGGGGGACAGAGGATCCGAGGTGGGTTCTGTGCTGACAGCCGGGAGCCCTAGAGCCCGACGCAGGGCTCGAACTCACAAACCATATCATGACCTGATCTGAAGTCGGATGCTCCACTGACTGAGCCACCCAGGTGCCCCCATAGTGACTTCCTTTAAAAGAGGGTAACAATGGAGAAGGGTCAGAGGAGAAGAGTATCAACAGTGGAGAAATCTGACACAAACATTGCAGTGATAAGTCATGTTGATAGCATGTCCCTGTGATATGATATGATGGAAATGGCACTTTATCTCTGCACTCCTCCTCCCCAAACCCATAAAACCCAGTCTAATCATAAGAAAAATATCAGGTCTATCCCCACAGAGGGATTCTACAAAATACTAGTACTTCTCAAAACTGTCAATGTCCTAAAAACAGTCTGAGAAGTTGTCACAGCCAAGAGGAGCTTAGGGAGATGTTCTGAAACAGAAATAATAATGGGGTAAAAACTAAGGAAATCTTGGGGGACCTGGGTGGCTGAGTCAGTTAAATGTCCTACTGTTGATTTTGGCTCAGGTCATGGTCTCACGGTTCGTGCGTTCGAGCCCTGTGTTGATCTCTGTGCTGACAGAATGGAGCCTGCTTGGGATTCTCCCTCTCTTCTCTCTCTGCCCTGCCCCTGCTTGCATGCACACACTCTCTCTCAAAATAAATAAATAAACATTGAAAAAGTTTAAGGAAATCTGAAAAAGCTGTGGACTTCAGCTAATAATAATGTATCCGTATTGGTTCATTAATAGTAACAAATATATCATATTAATGTAAGATGTTAATAAGAGAAAAACTGGGTGTGGGGTCTATGGTAATTCTCTGTACTATCTTTGTGATTTTTCTGTAAGTCTAAAATTGTTCTAATAAAGTTTATTCACACTGATCAGCTTTGGTATTTGAGTCAACTGTTCAGCTGGATGAATTGTCTTTTTTAAAAAGAGACTTTATTTTTTAGGACAGTTTTTTTTCCACTTTTATTTATTTATTTATTTATTTAACTTTTATTTTTTTAAGTAATCTCTACCCCCAATGTGGGGCTTGAACCCACAACCCTGAGATCCAGAGTCACATGCTCTACCAACTAAGCCAGCAGGCACCCCTAGAACAGTTCAGATTGACAGAAAAATTGAGCTGATAGTACAGTTTCCATAATACTACCTTAACCCCCAGTTTTCTCTATTAATCTCTTACATTAGTGTGGCACACTGGTTACAGTGAATGTACCAATATTCACACATTATTATCAACTAAAGTCCACAATCTAAATTAAGGCTCACTCTGTGTTCTACGGTTCTATGGGTTTTGACAAATGTAAAACGTCATGTGTGTACCATTACAGAACCGTACCGCATAATTTTACTGCCCTAAAAAACCTGTGCTTCACCTATTCATCTCGTCTTATGCATTCCCAAGCCCCTGGTAATCACTGATTTGATTTGATTTGATTTTGTACTGTCTCTACAGTTTTGCCTCTTCCAGAATGTCATGCAGTTGGAATCATCCAGTATACAGCCTTTTCAGACTGGCTTCTTTCACCTAGTAATATGCATTTAAGGTTCCTCCATGTCCTTTTGTGTCTAGATACCTCATTTCTTTTATTATTGGAGAATACTCCATCGCATGGGTATACCACAGCTTATTTAACCATCCACATACTGAAGGATATCCTGGTTGTTCTCAGGTTTTGGCGATTACAAGTAGACCTGCTATAAACATCCCTGTTTTGTGTGGACATC
Organism: Panthera onca; assembly: GCF_046562875.1. Lineage (NCBI taxonomy): Eukaryota > Metazoa > Chordata > Mammalia > Carnivora > Felidae > Panthera > Panthera onca. Next base: position 28,665,865 of record NC_138346.1, on the reverse strand, counting down.
AATGATCAACTCGTGTTATTTAGAAACATATTGTTTAATCTCCAAATATGCTGGCATTTTACAGGTACCGTAACAGTAACATTGTTACTGATTCCTAGTTTAATTTCATTATGGTCTGGGAGCGTACTTCGCATGATTTCTATTCTTGTAAATTTTTTCAGATGTGTTTTGTGGCCCAGACTGTGGTCTCTCTTGTTAAATGTTCCATGTAAGCTTCAGAAGAATGCATATTCTGTTGTTGTTGGATGAACAACATGAATTGGCAGAGATGTCAATTAGATCCAGTTGACTGATAGTGCTTTTCAGTTTAACGATATGCTTAAACTGATTTTCTGCCTGCTGGATCTGTTACTGACAGAGGGGTGTTGAAGTCTCTAAGTATAATAGTGGATATATAATTGTGGGTTTGTCTGTTTCTCCTTGTAGTTCTATTAGGGGTTTTTTGCTGCATGTCTTTTGACTCTCTTCATACACATTAAGGAGTGTTGTGTCTTCTTGGAAGACTGATCCCTTTATCATTATGCAATGCCCCTCTTTATCCCTGTGTGAAGGACTGGTATTATTTTTTAAAATATTCAACAAAATTCATCATGAAGGCATCTGGCTTCTTTATGAGCAGATTTAAAAACTACTAATTCAGTTTCTTTACTTGTTATAGGGCTATTCATATTTCTACTTCTTCTTGAGTCTATTTTGGTAATTTGTCTTTCTAGAAATTTGTCCATTTCATCTAAGTTGTCTAACTTGTTGGAATAAAGTCACTTGTGGTATCTCTTTATAGTTCTTTTAACTGCCTTTTCCTTTTTCACTCCTAATTTTGAGTATTTGTTTCTTTTCTCTTAATTTCTTGGTCAGTCTTGCTAAAGGATTGTCAATTTTGTTGATTCTTTCAAAAAACCAACTTTTGATTTCATTAATGAATTTTTTTTCTATCTTCCATTTCATTGATGTCTGCTCTAATCTTTACTCTTTCCTTCCTCTGCTTGCTTTCGATTTAGTTTGCTCTGTTATCTAGTGTCTTAAGGTGGAATTTTAGGTAATGGATTTGAGACCTTTCCTTTTTTTCTGACATGTTTTCCATGATATATTTATAGCCAAAGGTTTCACCCTAAGTACTATGTTAGCTGCATTCCATACATTTTGACATTTTATATTTCATGTTCATTCATTAGATAGATAGATAGATAGATAGATACAGCTTCACACCTAGCATGGAGTCCAATGTGGGGCTTGAACTCACTACCCTGAGATCAAGATCTGAGCTGAGATCAAGAGTCGGATGCTTAACTGACTGGGCCACCCAGGAGCCCCTTTTCCAAAATATTTTAAAATTTCTCTTGTGATTTATTTCTTCTTTGACCCATAAGTTTTTAGTGTGTACTGTTTTTTATCCAAATATTTGAGGTTTCTCATATTTTTTTGCTACTGGGGATCTTAATTCAATGTGTCAGAAAACATACTTGGTATGGTTTCAGTTTTTAAAAATTTATTAAAACTTGTTTTGTGACCCAGCATATGGTTTATAGAGTTGGAAGCATTTTTTAATTTGTTTTATTTTCTATTAAATACTTTTGATTGTGATCTAATTCACATACCATAAAATTCATTCTTTTAAAGTATACAATTCACTGATTTTTAATGTATTCACAAGACCACGTTACTGTCACCACAATCTAATTCCAGAACATTTTTGTCATCCCTAAAAGAAATCTGCACCCATTAGGAGTTACTCTCTTCCTTTTCCCCCATGCCCCAGGCAACAACTAATGTACTTTCTGTTTCTCTGGATTGGCCTATTTGGGACATTTCATATACACAGAACATAAAATATACAGCTTTTCGTATCTGGCATCTTTCACTTGGCATAATGTTTTTAAGGTTCAGCCACACTACAGCATGTTAGTACTTCATTCCTTTTTATGCTGAATAATATTCCATCGTATGGATATACCACATTTTGTTTATCCATTCATCAGCTGGACATTTATGTTGTTTCCACTTTCTGGCTATTATGAATACTACTACGAATGTTTGTGTACAAGTTTTTGTGTGGTGTACATTTTTAAGAAGTATATAATCTCTAGGCCATGAGCTAAGTACCTGTACTCAGGAAACGAGGCTGGAACATGTATATGTGTGCGTATGTGTTTATCTTTCTATGTGTGGGGCCAACTCAAGTTCCTGTATATTTACAAAGAGTCTTTGGGTTTAAGAAGAGGCCAGAAGGGCTGAGTCAACTCTTAATATCTTAGCTCTAGCCTACATGCTTCAACTCCCCCTGGCTACAATGCCTCCCTTCTGTTCAGAACCACAGTGTAAGTGAGCCCTGCTGGGTGGGAAATGAGGCATGATTTCATGGCCAAAGAAGCCAGTGCACAGATACAGAAACAGTATATATTTCTATGATGCTTTTGGGATGAAAGGAAAAGTGATATGTATCGTTTTGTGATTCAAGAAAAGCAATAGTAAAAACCCTGGTCTCAAGTTAGTGGGGGGAAAAAATCATCCATCAACCAATGAATGTGATGATGCCCAAATATTACTTTGGTTAGAAAAATAATCCCACATAAACTCCCACTTTTCCCTCCTTTGGATCCTAAAACTTTCATCGCCACACTGCAGCGCATCTGTGGAGAAAAGCATGTGGCGAGCCAGACAGCTGTTCCCCAGTGTCTTGTAGTTTTATTCCTGGCAGTTGGGCCGGTTTTGGCCTTGCTCTGAGACTGCAATTTCCCATTGCCTATCACTTGGCCCTGAAATGTTGTGAGGATTCATCCTCCCTAATCTTCATTCTAAAAATGAATCTGAACCCTCTTTGTTACCTAAGAAGGGAGAAATAGGTGATGTTTCTTTGCAACTCTGTTATCTCATTCTGGATAAAGACAGTGAAGTGAGTTGGGAATAAATATAGGAAACCAAAAGGTCAAAAAATATTCTCCAAGAATAAGAGGAATCTGATACAAGGTAAGAGACAGATATACGGTACTTGACTAAAAGTCGGCCTGATCAGGCCAAACAGAACGACATGTGACATATTCAGGTATACTTTTGTTAAGACAAGAGATTCTGTACCTGCTTGTTGAAATATCCTCAAAAGGGTAGAGGATCTCTCCATTGTTACAGATTTCACAGATGAACCCCTTCTGGCTACAAAGACTGCAGCTGTACACGTGTGAGGTGGCAAATTTAATGACCTTGCCCAAGAATGGAGCCAGCTTCCCCTCTATCACCTGCAGAAAGAGAAATGGGACAGGGAAGCAAATTCATTGAGAACAGAAGTCTTGCAGACGCAGGAGGACTGGAATTCCTTTCCTTTACACAACAGGAAAACCTCTAATTATAATTTCTCAGCAACGCTGAGAAAGAAAAGACGTAGTATTTTCACTCCAAAAGAGCTCTCTGGTTTAAACCACTGGAGGTTGGAAAATGAAGATGTTGAAACTTCTTTTGTATTCCTCTTTCTTTGTAGTGTGATACAGGGAGTTGAGGACCAACAAATGGGGAACTCTACTTTCGTAGACCAGCATACCGTTATGGTGTGGCCTAAGTATGGTGTGTTTCCCAAAATAGGACACATACAAGGTGAATATTAATGTCGAATGTTGTGCTGTAAATTCAGTAATCCCTTTCCTCTGATGAGTTAATAGGATAGCTTTTTCACCGTCTCCCCAACAACATGTAACAAATGTGGAAAAATAGGTTTCTTTTGCTGCTAAGTATGTTAATATAAAGAGGTTGCAACTTGACCGTCTGAGGGCCACATTCAGCCTGAGGATTTTTTTTTTTTTTAATCTCTCAGTGTTTTAAAAAGTGAGCCAATTTAATAATTGGGATATTTCACATAAATACCCATATTTTTGGCTTCTTTTGAAAAATCATTAGATACAGCAAAACTAGGCCTGAATTCCAACATGATGATAATTCTGGCTGTGAGTAGGGGCCATCTGCTCCTACTGAGGCACGTGCTCTGCAGCGGACAGTTGTCCCCGCCAGGCCCTACTGTCTTGTATCTGCCTACCTCCCACTGTTACCTCACCGGTTAGCCTGCAAACATCCATGGGTCTGGAACCAATGTTAGTCAGCTCTCGTTGAACTAATACTGCATGAGCTTCAAAGACTTCAGCAGGTCAATACTAACAAGAAAAACATCTGCCTTTACTTCTCTCTCATTAATGCACCTACATATACATGCTGATTTTGATATAAGAAAAGAATGAACATTAAAGTTAGTTTGGAAGTAGCTGGAAATAACTGGTAGTAGCTGGATCCTTTCAAATAAATACAGAGTTAAAATGACAATTTTACATAAAAATAACATCTGAGGGAAATGTAGTAAGTCATACCTAAAGAGAAATTACAATGTCAAGGTGAATAAATAGCAGTAACTGATAAAAATAAAAGACTGCAAGGAATCTAATAATGCATTTTGCAAAAAATGAAGCTCTACCTAATACTGGAGATAAAAAACTCAAAGTGGTTTTTAAACATCATGGAATAATCTCATGTTTTAAAAATGAATATAACAGTAGTTAACTCTAAGGAAGGGAACAAGTTGGAAAAGCAAGTCTTTCATTTTGTATATATGTAGTTCTTTTTATAAGAAACAATGTATACTATTTTTGTATTATGCTGCAGAAAGTAAACAGAAAAATAAAGTTCACTGCTTTATAAGAGTGGATTTTTTTCTTAATAAAGGGGGTAGAAATTATGCTGGCTGTTTTTTGAGTTAAGCAGGTACATTTCCATCATTCTTTAACTTACTCTCCTCTCCATTTCCTTTAGAAGCCATAGATAGACCTCCTTTTATTTATGTTTTCTCAAGGACCATTAACTTCGATAAACCCCAGTAACAGGTACTCCTAATACCAACACACGATACATACTTTCTAAGAAACAACAACTACCAAATCTTATATCAAACACTTTCCAATGTGTCACAGGGTTAGCTCTAAATTGTGGTAACAATAGTGCAGCTGAGTTTGGTTTTACTTATGTTACTCTTTCCTAAACAAATTAAGGTTAGTGACACATTCAGAGAGATGTTCTAACAAGATATAGTCCATTTAGGGGGGAAATAGCAGTATATAGAAGAGCCTGGAAACCAGGTGAGTAAAGGCTGTTTGAAGGGACAGACGGTGAGAAGGGAAGATATGGAGCAAGACATGAAAGGAGGATCTAAAGGAGAAGACTGGGCATCTCGTGCATAAAGCTTTTTTTTTTTTTTTTTTCTTTTAGAAAACTTCCTTGAGACAAAGGGTATGAACATTTTGCATTTTGAAGGCTTCTGAAATACTTCAACAAACTTATACTGTCAGAAACGTATATTTATTCCTACATGTGGACTTTAATAAACTTTAAAAATTAATTTGAGGATCGGTATCTTTATAATATTTATTCTCCCTATCAAAGAACCTTGTCTATATCTCTATTTTATTAAATCTTCATTTGTTATTGCCTAATAAAATTTTCTGGGTTTTTTCCCCCCAGTTTAAGCTACTCACACTACTATTTAGATTATCTCAAGGTTAAACTTTTGTATAATATGCTTTCTTATTAGCTACTGCTTATATATTAGAATATACTGACATTGGGATATCTTACATATAACTATATTACTGAATTTTCATGAATGCAAATCTTTTTTAGGTAATTTCTTGGGGTTTTCTGAAAGTGATAACTTGGTCCCTTCCTTTCTAATATTGTACCTCTTATGTTTCATGCCTTACTTTATCATTCAGTGATCCTAATTTTAAGTAATAATGGTGTTAGTGGATATTCTTGGTATTTCGATGAGAATCACACTGGAAATTATAGAATCTATAGTGAGTGGCTCATTTTCTCCATCAAACACATATATTGTCATTCGCCATATTTATTCACTCCCTCTTTTTTTAAATAACAGCTTTATTGAGATGTAATTCACACGCCATGTAATTCACCTATTTAAAGTCTACAATTAAGTGTTTTTTAGTATAGTTACAGATGTGCACCATCATCACAGTCAATTTTAGAACATTTCATCAAGTCTTCCAAAAAAACCTGTACCCGTTAGAAGTTACTCCCATTTGCCCCCTAACCTATCCCTTCTCCCCTAAGCTCTAGGCAACCAATAATCTACTTTTTCTTCTATAGATTTACCTATGTTGGCCATTTCATATCAATAGAATCATACAATATATGGCCTTTTGTGGCTGGCTTCTTTCATTCAGCATAGTGTTTTCAAGGTTCATGTTGATTCTTTTTTGAATATCTCTGGTGTAAGTCCCTTTTTCCTGTCTTCCCCAGCCTATTATCACTCTTCTCTAGACTGATGAAATAATCTTCTAGTTTTATTTCTGGATGCCAGCCTTTTCCCTTTGGTCCATCCAGTGTATATACTAATCAGTTTTGGACATCGCTTTTATCAAGTATCATCTCTTCTTTCAAATCTTGGTGAATTCTTATTTTATCATTAAGAAAATCTCTTCACTCATTCATTTCATAAAATGATATTGAGTTACTGTGTCCCAGGCACTCAATACAAGAATGAACTGGACGGGATTGGAGCTTACATTTTTGCTTGGTGTGCAAGGGTCTCCATAAGCTGATTCCATCCATACTATTTATCTAAGCTCAGTTTCCATTTTTTACTGTATATCTCCTGTTGTGAGAAAACTTTTCCCTGTGTAGAATGTGCTTACATTTGCTCTTGGGCCCTCACCCTTGTCATTTCCTCTATCTTAAGTTTCACTTCTTAACACTTATTTAAATTTCACCTAGGCTTCATAGCTCAGATCTAGTCAGCTTGATGTGGAAAGCCATCTTTGGCTACCTCAGCTGTTATGAATGTCTTGTGCTTTGTATAATTTACTTTTACATCATATAATTTAATACAGAACTTGATGCTGTTTTGTACTCTTTACTATTGTTTAACATGTGATTGTTTTGCTTATCCAACTAGATCGAACGTATAAAAATGGTGATACTACCTATAAAATGGTGATTTTATATGGAGAAATCTGAGAATGTCAATTGCTGGAAGGCAAAGACTGAGTCTCATACTTGTCTTAAATGTCCCCTCTCTGCCAGGGACGTAAGCTCTTGTTGACTGACCAGGGAGGTGTTCCTGTTTTCCCTCCTTGGCAGCAGCAGCAGTCACATCTCAGGGCTGTCTTTGTGTCACAAACATTTTCAGTCATTCTGCTGTGTGATTTAGGGAGGAGCACAAAGAGTGCGTGGACCTGGTGGTTGCTCAGCTGTTCAGGAACTTTTTTGGCTTCTTTACACTTGATTAATTACTCTTCCTATGTGTTAGCTTAGGTTCATGGCCACGTTCCAAAGAGCTGAAGATGCTGAAAGTTTCTCCTCCAGGACAGTGAGGTAATAGTCTATACATTTATTTTTGAATTTTTTAATATTACAGAAAGGAAAACTTCATACTTACAGTTTGCCAGAGGTACAGATATATGTAGGAGGTTTAAGTCTTGTCTTTGAATACAACTACTAGCAACACTGGGAACAGAATCTAGCTATTAGGGCTTCTGGTCTAGAGGTCTTATTACTATAACGAAGTAGATTCCAGGTGTGAAATCTCCTAGGGTTCTTTTTAAAAACCAGATCTATCTTTGTTTTGAACAACTGCGTAAAAAGAAACCAAATGTCCTGCCTTTACCATCTCCTCCTGCCCCCAAGAGTCTTGCAACTTTCACTCCCAATTCCTAGCCATCTTGGTGGGGGCTTAAGGCTAGGGACATATTCCATAAACACCATGAAGATAGTGGCACCAAAGAAGACCAAAGCCCAAGCAGCCACTATCTTCAGGTTCCAACTGAGAACAAAGTAGAAAAGAGCTGTCAGGATACCAATGGACCTGGAAAATGACTATGGGCAGGAAAAGTCAAATGTCCAACAAGCCAATAGGTGGCCAACAAGTGCACAACCTGAGAGAAGTCTTCTGTGTCAACCCTAAGTTGGAGTACCTCCCTAGGCAGTATTACTGCCCAGAGTAACAACAGTCTTTGATAGGGTCCAGCATGAGGAAAAGTTCCACTAACTGCGTTATTTAGATTAGAGTCGATCCAGGAGATTCTGATATCACTGAGAGCAAGCCAGGACCAACCAGGACAAAGTAAATCACAAAAGTGCATCCTTAATAAAACTGGTCAAAGCTTGTTTTTAAAAAATCTATCATTTTTGCTTCTTGTCGACTTGACTATTTTTCTGGCGTGTGGGAGTTGATTCATCAGTCTCCCAGAGAGATTGACATTATAGAGTTTTCCATATTCCCTCAGAACTTAGTTGTTTCTGGGTAAGGGGAAGCAGCAAGGCAGAGCACAAATTCTACTTCATCTGCCTTCCAGCCATGAGACCAAATTTGGCAAGTTACTTAACCTCTTTGAGCCTTAGTTCCTCAACTTAAAAATCAGGATAATGTCTACCTTGCAGGGTTGAAAGAAGCATCAGATTTAATATAATGAAAGTACTGGGCATAATGTCTAACTTAGAGCAAGTAATCAATAAGTCATAGCTTATTATTAGCTTATCTTAATCGAAACAGAAACTTTATATGATTTAGATTCATTCTTTATTTCAAACACTTGTGATTTATAGCAAGGGGGAGAAAAAAAGGTCTTTCTTTTAATGTTTATTTATTTTTAAGAGAGAGAGAGAGAGGGAGAGAGAGCATGAGGGGGGGATGGGTAGAGAGAGAGAGGGGGACAGAGGATCCTATCCTCACTGACAGCAGTGAGCCTGATGTGGGGCTTGAACTCATGAACCGTGAGATCATGACCTGAGCTAAAGTAGAATGCTCAACCGACTAAGCCACCAGGCACCCCAAAAAGGTTTTTTTTACATGTCATTTTTACTTATTTTATTTTATTTACTTTTAATGTTTACTTATTTGTGGGAGAGAGAGAGAGAGAGAAAGAGCACAAGCAGGGTAGGGGAAGAGAGAGACAATCACAGAACCCAAAGCAGGCTCCAGGCTCTGAGCTGTCAGCACAGAGCCCAACGTGGGGCTCAAACTCATGAGCTGCGAGATCATGACCTGAGCCGAAGTCAGCCACTCAACCAACTGAGCCACCCAGTGCCCCTACATGTCATTTTTAAAAGGCATCAGACTGTCTTTCTGTTTGGATAGGATCAGTTGAGATTAATGTAAAGTGTATAGATCCATTCCGTTCAACACTGCTGTTAATGAGAGAACAGAGCTCATACGACAGACAGGCAGCCCGAATGCTGGGGAAAGACATGTAACACACCTCAAGCTTGATTTGAATCACTCATATAATACTTTAGCAACACTTGGAAATTGTCTTTCTTAATCTTTTCATTCTTGTCATTAAATTGGTCACAAGTTAATAGAACTTCATCACAATCCATCAAAAGTCACAAGGCCATTCCATGTTTAGCATAACAAGGCTACTGGTTTTAGTTAACCAGGTGGTCATTTAGATAAGCCACGAGTGAAGGTGAAATAGATCTCTGACATGAGGTTTGGTTATCCCTCCACTTATCGTCCCCAAAGTGCCAGCCTATGTGGATAAAATTATGACAAAGTAATTAGCAGAAAACATATGTAGCTCTTCCCCCCTTTCCCACCCCCCACACTCAACCTCCTTCACCTTGTCCATGCCAAACTGCCCTATCTCCTTGAGAAAAGGCAGATGTCCAAAATAGTGAAAAGGAGTTTGCTTCTGTTTTCCATTAAACTGAATTTCTTGTACTAAGGAACGCACTAGTCTGATCTACCTAGTTGGAGACTGTGCATATGTGATTATTTCAGAGTTTTTTAAGGGTCAGGTAGTCAAAGAATACACACTTTCATTTGTAATTTAAAACTATGCGTCCTCTCATCACACGGAAGGATAAGGGCAAAATCAACACCAAGCTGGTATCTTCTTCCCCGTTTTGCTATTTTTTTTTTTTTTTTTTTTTTACTTTTGCAATCTTTCTACAAATTCTTTTCACTCATCATTTCAGGTAGTTCTAAAACTCCAGGAGCCGCCAAATAGCACTTTTCATGATCCAGCTGGCTGACAAATATACCAAATCTGCTTATCCGTCTTGTGTGACTGCAGCCCACGAAAGCTGCCTGGTTGAACTTCCAGTTCAGGGATACACACGTTTCCCCCCCTTTCTGTTCTGGTCAAGATGGTCAGCATCGGAATTTGAGGCCTATGGCTTTCTTGCAGACTAAGACAACAGTCTTTATTTGATTTACTTTCTTGCAGACCAATCAAAAATTACAATTAAGTTAAAAAATAACCTAGTGCTGCCTTCTCCAAACCACAGTTTCAGAAACAGCTGCTTATTACTCATGTGTGGCACCAGGAAATTGCAGTGTCATGTTCAAGGTCTGTGGCCAATAGAGATCTGTGGGATTGGGAAAAGGGCACAAATGATTCTTTTGTGTCCGTTGCCTTCACTCCCTTGGCACCACCACAACATTCAAGATCTACGGGGGGAGAGGGACAGACCACTAGTGACTTGGACAAGAAAAAAGAAAAAACTCTTTCTCATTGAATCTCTTCATGCACTGGCTAATTCCTACCCCCTGATTTGTCCAGTTACCTTGCATCTCAATACAGGCATTCCTCAGCCATTGTGTAACATCTAGACTCGGGACAACTGTTGGGAATACTGTGATGAAGAGGCCTGTTGCACTTGACAAATGGTCCCTCCTTAAAAGTCTAACCCAAAGACCCCATTCATGGTAAACAAAGCCACCTGCCACTCACCAGTGGTAACAAGCTCGCTTGATGAGATGAAAGAATCAAAACTGTCACACGTTGTAAAATGATTTCAAATATAATTTAGTTGGCATTTGCTTGGCCAGAGGACCATGAGAGAGGTTGTGCTCACTATATTTTCTCTGAGTGCCATTTGTCGGCGTTAACAGGTGGGTACGGTGAAGTCCAGTGATCTCGGCCAGGTGAGTTTGTGAAGAGCTAGGAAAAAGCAGTCTGTAGATTCTTCCTGGGCTGGAAAACCCTAGCACACAGAATATTCTGAATTTTCATTCAATTCTAAATTTTACTATTCTTAATTGTAAGTCTTTAAAAATAAAAAATAAAAAGAATGCCACTGTATTATTTTTCTTAAAAATAGAAAATAACTAGGGGAGCCCGGCTGGCTCAGTCGGCAGAGCACGTGACTCTTGATCTCAGGGTGGTGAGTTCACCCACATAGGGCTCAGAACTTACTTAAAAAGGAGGGGGGATAACTAGTAAAGGGGATTTTCATATTTCAAAAAGTTTGTTAAAATGCCATTTCCCCATTGCTAACCTTTGAGCCCCTTATTATGGCTCAGTCCTGGGTTGTTTGTATATAAACAGAAAACTTCTCTAATTAGCTGCTCTTCACCCCTCTCACAGGACTGAAACTTTGGTTAATGAAGCACTTCCCTGAGGGTGGATTATGATGTCACCAATTAGCTCTTATCTGAGCCTCTCCCAAAGGTGACAATTTCTACTTAGACTTTGTAAACTATGTGATAATTTAATCTGGGTTGATGTAATTGGGTAGATTTGTGAGTGGTCATCATCATTTCTATCAGATCACATTTTGCTTCCTGCTGGAAACAGCCTCAGGGAATAAAAGAAAAAATTTTTTCAATTTCAATTGTCTTCAATGGGTGAATAACAGATGAACCCAAGAACACAAATTTCTTATTCAGAAAAATATCTGGGGTGGGGCCTACTTCAGACAGGTTTTCTGCACTAGGTAAAGTGCCTCCAGGGGTGTGGCCTCATCAGGCCACAACCTCAAGGAACTCCAGTGGAAACATTTACAAAGGGTGAGTACAATTATGGGGTCCACATGTTGTGAGCCCCCCAAACAGGCCATACAGTCTGATAGAGGTACACATGTATTTATGAGGAAAATAATTAAAATAGTTTAAATGGAAACAAGTCCAGAAAATTCTCATGGTATGGTCAGCGGAATTTTACTTCTCTGTTGAGTTTATTAGTTATATGTCTGAAATTAATTATATTTAGGTCTCTATTGTTCATTTTGGCTCTAGTTAAGATAATACTGACTCACTGAGTAGTAAATAAGGAAAGGCCCTAAGTGATCTTTTAAACTCAGCTTCCTTAATATATGAGAAAACTGAGGTCTAGAGGTGATGTGTGCTGCCCAAGATCACTTGGCCAGCTGGTGACAGACCCAGACTCCCCCTCTTATGCACATTTCACTACTCTAGGAAGGAGCCTTTCTAAGGATATCTTAGGTCAGAGTGCAGCCTCTGGGTTTGGCTCAGCCTGAGAATTCTGAGGTCTCTGGATGCCTACTGACCCGCCATGTAGAAATGGATTTCTAAACTGATTTGGTTCCCGCACGGAAACAAGACGCACACACAGCCTGCATTGGTCCAGGCTTATCGCCATGATTTCCATCTGAACTGGACCTGCTGTGCCTTACAGATTTTTTTTGTCCAACACATTTACTCCTTGTATGAAACTTCCCTTAAATGGTCACATCTTGTGTTGTTTTCTGAATATGGAACATGATTTTAAATATTATATTATTATCAGTTGAACTGGGAAATTCATCAGTTAAAGTAATCACCAAATTCTGTGACAAAAATGGACTTACCATCAACTTAAACCCTAGCCTATTTACCAAAACTAGAGATGTAACTTCTTAAAAGGAGTGGCAACTACAGCTGGGGAGAGCAAAGCAAAACAGAACAACTCCCTCTACGCATGTGATGTGGGAGGAATTAAAGAAGTATGGCTTTTCAGAGAGGGCTTGAATAGAGACCACTATAAAACATCTTAACAGGAAACAACAAAAGACTCCACATTTGAAGAGATACGGAAATACAGGAGAAATCAAGGCAATATTAGCTGATCATGTAAGGACAGGAGACACATAACAGGCAGAAAGTGAAGAAGGGAAGGAGAAGTAGGGAAAGGATGGAAACAAAAAAGAAAAAAAAGTTAAGAAAATAGAAAAGGTCAATTCAAATGCTCACAAAGAGAAACAAAGGACAGGGCTGACCAACAGCAGATAAAGGAGTGACACTTCTTGGCTTCTATTCCCAGTTATGTCCCCGGTAAGCTGTGCAACCTTTTTTATAAGTCACTTCACTTCTCCGTGCCTCAGTTTCCTTATCTACAGAATAAAGGGACTGTACTAAGTCGTTCAAAACTACAGGATCAATAAGGATCCCTCTCAGTTTGAAGATTCTATGATTTTGTGATTAACCAACAGGGAAGACATCAAAAGAAGCTTGTTGAATACCCCCAGGAATGTAGAAAGGGAATATCTGGGGAGATAGATAAAAGGTGAGTTTAACCAGACTAATTAGAAGATACCCAAGGAAATTTTCAAAAGAAGTGAAATAATGTCACCAGCTTTTTATTCCTCTGCTTGCTGAGTGCCATTCAAAGAGGGAGTTAATGCTTTTTAGGAATCATCCCTCACAGGTGTGCAACCAGATATCGGTTTTCCTGAAGACGTCTGCAAATCCCTTCCTGTCGTCAATGCATTTAATTAGTTAAAAGTTTAGATAGCACTTAGGGACGGAAAGCACAATATAAGTGCTCAACATTATTATTACTTCACAGCTTTTATGAGACCAGCAGTGCCTAAGATTAAATGAAAAACCAAAATGGGTTTCTGGCTAGAAGGTTCTGATCTAATAAATTGCTAGGTTACTGATGTGAGGAAAAACAAACCCTGCACATAAACTGGAATAGGTGCTCTTTATTAGCTTGCATGCCATTGTCTTAAGACAACTGGTGATTTTTATTCCTCACCTCAAGGCGTCAACAAATAGTAAACCACCACTCACCGCACAGTACTGATTATGATTTCATACATCCTGTTTTTCAAGAATATTATCTACTGTGTTTGTGGTGTCTGTATGCTGGGCATCTATAAATGCACGATATGGGTTCAAATGTGTATGGGAACTTACTATACAGTAAAAGAGGGTAAAGATAAATTATTTAATAAATGATGCTGTGGCAACTGGTGAGACATTGTGGAAAAAATAAAACTGAATCTCTAACTCATTCCATAAGAAAATGTAATTGCAGATAAATTGAAGATTTAACTATGAAAAGAAAACCATAAAAGTATTTTAAAACTACAAAAAATATTAGAGAAAAATGTTAGCAAAATATTTACATGGGGCAAATATTTTATAATCTTAGAAGCCATAAGAGAGTGATAAATGTGAACATGTAAAATTAAAATATTAGTAAAATACAAAATACCACTTACAAAATGACATGACAAAAACAAACTGGGAAAAAACAGCTCCCATTTATATAAAAAAGTGCCAATTTCCTTAATAAATAAAGAGCTCTTTCAAATTAATAACAAAAAGAACAACAACGTAATTTAAATAGAGGTTCATGAAATAAATAGGCAATGAACACAAACTACAAATGGCAAACAACATAAAAAAGATGCTCAATCTTAATTACAATGGAAAAATATACAAATTAAAGTAATAGTGTGAAGCTACTTTTTATTGCTCAGATCGGCTAGGATTAAAAATATTATTAAGTGGCGCCTGGTTGGCTCAGTCAGTTAGGCGGCTGACTCTTCATTTGGGCTCAAGTCATGATCTCACCATTCGGGAGTTCGAACCTCACATCGGGCTCTGTGCTCACAGTGCAAGCCTGCTTTGGATCCTCTGTCTCCCTCTCTCTGCCCCTCCTCCACTTGCACATGTATGCTCTCTCTCTCTCTCTCAAAAATAAATAAATGTTAAAAAAATTAATGTTTAATTAATTTAACGTGGGTGTAGGAAAACAGGCACTCTCAAGATACTGAATGGAAGTATAAACTGGTTCCACCTTTTCAGAAGGCAAGTGGCAATACTTGTGAAACTACAAAGCACACACACCCTTTAACCCGGCTGTCCCACATTAACTCATTTACACTACATAGCCACACAAGTGCTCAGAGAAATAAACGAGGGTGTTTGCTGCAGTATTGGTTCTAATAGAGAATGCACTGGTTAAAAATTAAGGTAACTAGACTATGCATATAGCTGATAAAAGAATGAGGTAAACCTTTGTGTGTACTAAATGTGCACGTATGTCCAGATGTCCACAGAACACTATTAAGTGAAAAAGGCAAGATGCAGAAAGGTAGTATTGCTTGATCCCATTTGCAAAAAAAAGTTAACGTTTGTAAATGAGTAGAGATATCTAGAAGGAGACAGACTGGCTATAGTTAACAAAAGCTATCTCTGCAGAATGGTATGTCAGGGGAGAGAAGGGCAGACTTTAAAAATAGAATTCTGTAATGAAATATCAGAAAAAGAAATTAAGGAAACAATTCCATTTACAATTGCATCAAAATGAATAAAATACCTAGGAATAAATTTAACCAAGGAGGTGAAAGACCTGCACACTGAAAACTATAAGACACTGATGAAAGGAACTGAAGATGAAACACATAAATGGAAAGATTTTTGTGCTTATGGATTGGAAGAAATTAGTATTTTTTAAAATTTTTTTTTAATGTTGATTTTTGAGAGAGAGACAAGAGTGTGAGCAGGGGAGGGGAGAGAGAGAGAGAGAGAGAGAGAGAGAGAGAATCTGAAATAAGCTCCAGACTCTGAGCTGTCAGCACAGAACCCAACCAACCCGGGCTCAAACTCGGGAACAGCAAGATCATGACCTGAGCTTAACCGACTGAGCCACCCAGGTGCCCCAGTATTTTCTTTTAAAGTTTACTTATTTATTTTTGAGAGAGAGAGAGAATATCCCAAGCAGGTTCCGTCTTGTCAGCACAGAGCTGGAGGCAGGGCTTGAACTCATAAATAGCGAGTCAGACGGTTAACCAACTGAACCACACAGGCTCCCCTGGAAGAATTAGTATTGTTAAAATGCCCATACTATCCAAAGAAATCTACAGATTCAGTGGAATCCATACCAAAATTCCAATGGCAGTTTTCATAGAAATAGAACAAAAAATCCTAAAATTTGTAGGGAACCACAAAAGACACCAAATTGCCAAAGCAATCTTGAGAATGAAGAACAAAGCTGGAGGCATCATGCTCCCCGATTTCAAACTATGTTACAAAGCTATAGTATCAAAACAGTATGGTATTGGCATAAGAAGAGACCCATATCTCATTGGCACAGAATAGAATCCAGAAATAAACCACATGTATATAGTCAATTAATGACAAAGGAGCCAAGAACATATGATGGGGAAAGGACATTTTCTTCAATAAATGGTGCTGGGAAAACTGGACAGGCACATGCAAAAGAACGAAATTGGACCACTATCTTATACATACACAAAAAATTAACTCGAAATGGATTAAATATTTGAATGTTAAGACCTGAAGCCATAACATTCCTAGAAGAAAACTTAGGTGGTAAGCCATCTGACATCATTCTTGGCAAGGATTTTTGTTTGGATTTGATAACAAAAGCAATGGCTACAAAAGCAAAAATAAACAAGTAGGACTACATCAGACTAAAAAGCTTCACAGAAAAGGAAATCATTGACAAAATGAAATGGCAACCTAGTGTAAACCATATATTTTCCTTTTCCTTTTTCCTATCTCCTTTCCTTTCCTCTCCTCTCCTCTTTCCTTTCCCCTTTCCTTTCCTTTCCTCTCCTCTCCTCTTTCCTTTCTCCTCTCCTCTCCCCTCCTCTCCTCTCCTCTCCTCTCCTCTCCTCTCCTCTCCTCTCCTCTCCGTTCCCCTCCCCTCCCCTCCCCTTCCCTCCCCTTTTTTAAGTAGGCTTCACACACCCAGTGTGGAGCCCAATGTGGGGCTTGAATTCACAACCCTGAGATCAAGAACTGAGCTGAAATCAAGAGTCAGATGCTTAGCCAACCGAGCCACTCAGGCACCCCAATCCTATATTTGATAAGATGTTAATATACAAAATATATAAAGAATTCATACAACTCAACAGCAAAAAGGAATCTGATTAAAAAATGGGCAGAAAATCTGAACATTTTTCCAAAGAAGACATACAGATGGTCAACAGGTACATGAAAAGTGCTCAATATCACTAATTATCAGGGAAACAGAAGTCAAAATCACAGTGAGCTATCAGATCACATCTTTTAGAATGGCTTATTATTGAAAAGGCAAAAAATGACAAGTGTTGGCAAGAATGTGGCAAAAAGGGGAACCCTTGTGAACTGTTGGTGGGGATGTAATTTGGTGCAGCCACTATGGAACATGGTATGGAGATTCCTCAAAAAACTAAAAATAGAATCACCATATGATCCAGCAATTCTACTTCTGGGTATTTATCTGAAGAAAATGAAAATACTAACGAGAAAAGACGTCTGTACTCCCATTAATGCTGCGGCATTATTTACAAGAGCCAAAATATAGAAACAATCTAAGTGTTCATCAATGGATAAATGAATAGAGAGACTGTGATACACACACACACACACACACACACACACACACACACACACAGAGGAATATTACTCAGTCATAAAAAACAGTGAAATCTTGTCATGTGTGACAACAGGGATGAACACTGAAGGTATTATGCTAAGAGAATCTAAATTCTCATATATATGGAATCTAAAACAAACAATAGCAAAACCCCAAGCTCACAGATACAGAGAACAGGTTGGTGGTGGTTGTCAGGGGTAGTGGGGGTTGGAGAGTGAAATGGGTAAAGAGGGTCAAAAGGTACACATGTCCAGCCATAAAACAGTTAAGTTATGGGGGGGGTAATGTATAGCATGGTGACTGTAATTAATACTGTATTGCACATTTGAAAGTTGCTAAGAGCGTAGATCTTAACAATTCTCATCACAAGAAAAAAAGTCGTTAACTACGTGTAGTGATTTATGTTGTGGTGACCATTTCGCAATATACACAAACAGTGAATCATGTTGCACACCTGAAATGAATATAATGTATGTCAATTAGACCTCAATAAAAAAGGAAAGAAAGCTATCAGACATTCAAAGGTGATAACTTCTTAGAAGTAAAAGGGGGGTGGGTAGTAAGTGTGGAGAGAAAAGAGAAATTTGGGTGGTAACACCGGAAGAACAAATTGGTGACTGGGTGACTGTGTGGATGATGTTTGTAATACAGAGTTAAACTCTATTTTGATGTTTGTAAACAGCTTCTAAACCTCATGCCTGCCTCTTCTTGTGCCCCACACCTGGGCAAGCTGATGGGACGTGTTCTCCCTTAGCACCTGCAGGAGATTCAAACCACCCAATTTCCTGCTTCCTACCGGAATCCTCACCCAGGCCCACCCCCTAACCGCAATAAAAGCCTTAAGCCAGTCTGCTTTCCTTATTCTCTCCAGTCATTTTGGAAGAGTTTGAGCTCTGCTCGTCCCTGAAACCTCAATTTGTAAGTAACTAGCCTTTTCATGCTTTCAAAAAATATATATATATATTTCTGTTTTTTCATGTCTAAATTATGAATGCAAGTTAACTTTCATAATGTTTAAATTGTTAAAAAACGACAGCTCTACAAAGCATGGCTTTAGAAATGTAATTTGCATATGCATATATGTAAACTTTACAAAAATGTAGATGACCTTCATTTTCTGGTTTTGTATGGCCTGTGTTTTTACTCGTCTCTGATAATGTTTATTTTCACAAAAGGTCTTGAAAATTGCCTATCAGTGAACCTGTCATGACTGCATTAGACTTGATGCTTGTATCTAAGGAGACCTGTGTGTCTAATCAGAATGTTCTCTGACTTATGGGTGTTTTTAGGTTTTGGAAGGTAACACTGCCCCATTCAATTAGAATGACTTATAAGATATGTGGAGTGTCAATAGCCCTATCTAATACCAGGCAATTTAAGGTCAGGTTTTTGTTTACATAATTATCACTGAATTCTAGACATTTAATCTTATCTCTTTAAATACCTAACTGGGAGTCAGTAAGTAAGCAATCATGATGCATATTGCATTTTCTATGAATCTCACTTAAATGTTTTAAATGCCCTTTGGCGGTTCTACTTTTTCTTTCCTGCCCTCTCAGAAATGACCTGCCCTCACAGCTCCCTCCCCTGACATTATTTGATCTTGATCACCTGGTTGGTGAACAAATTCCTATAGCTTTAAATTGTGTTTTTTGTAGTCACTAGGAGGAGAAACAGTAGTGGTATCAGATCCTTTTATCCATTCCCCAGATATTCAAAGGTTATAATAATTTCATACCACCCAGCGTACTGTGCAGGGGAAGTCTGTTCCCCAACTTGAACATTTTTGTCACGTAGTTTGGTGTGAATCCAAGGAGAGAGAAGTCAATGCGCTGACTGACCTGCCTTAGACTTGGCCTTAAGCAAAAAATGAAAACCGTGAATTTACAACAGGAGGACATTCAAAGACAAGATCAGGTTCAAAGAGAAAAGCATTTTGAATAGCATGCTCACATGTGACATGTTCAGAGTTTCGGCAAAATCTAAATGGAAAAGTGTGCGAAGAAAGAAAGCCCGGCAAGGGGCCAGTTTTCCAGAGGGCTGAGGGCAGATCAACCGTGATCTGCCTCCTTCTCCACACCACCCAATGGCCTGCCTTTCTCCCTTCCGGCATCTCTATGTCACTGGGCCAGAAGAGAGGACTCTTCTACAGTTGTGTGCTACTGCTCGTAGCTCTAGTGAAGGAAAACTACCAAGCAGGTCAGAGTTTCGTACAAATCGTAGAGGTTTCGGTTTTCCTCGGGCCCTCTGTGCTTCAGGCACACGGTTAATCAAAAAAGGATTTTACTTTGTTCCCTCAGTCTTTCTCCTTTAATTTTTATTTATTTTATTTTATTTTTTTAAGTGAAGAGCACTCAGCTCATTGAAACTCCAGGAAGTTGGTGAGTAGCTTCTTGTCAGCTGGGAGAAGAGGGTTCATTGGCTACCTCATATATTAAATTGAGGTATCCCATACATAAGGTATAGTGCACAGATCTTAGGTACAACTCCAGGAAATTTTAAACGTGTGCAAAACTATTGCCCTGTTTGCTCTCTCGGCCTCCAGCTCCAACCACGCCAACCCATTCTCTATGGCATCACCAGCAGGATCTTATTAAAATATCTGACCAAGTGATGAAAATGACATCAGCTGTTGTATCACCCCCACAGCAGTGACTGTTTAATTTGTGCCAGTCACTTCCCTAAGCTTTTTAACTCATTTTCTCCATTAAGCTAATACAAGTTAAGTACTTGGAACATTTGCAGGCACACTGTGAGCACTAAATAAATAACTATTATGTACAAGAACCCTGAAAGGTCAATACTGTTATCATTGCCAATTTGCAGGTGATAAAACTGAGGCTCATAAGGCTTATGTCCTTTGCTCAAGGTTGCCCAGCTTAAACGTGTGGAGTAGGGAGCTGGACTCCCAGGGCCCGGTGCTAACCACTCCAGTACATTCCTAGAGCTGGTATTTCTTTAATGAAAACCCCTTGAGGCCTCCTCAGCCCCTATAAGATAAGGTCTCAACTCCTTAGCATGGCCTGCAAGGTCTTCCCACAAGCTAGGTACATCCACTCTTTGCAAACTTGCTTCTAGTTTTTATCTACTGTGCCTCTGTCTCCTGCTCTCATGATGCCTGCCTACCTCATCATTCCCTCAAAAAGTTTTGCTTGATAACTACTATCTATTGCTATCATCATGGAGAAGTTCTGGATGTTTTCTATATTTACTTCCAATTCTTATTGCAACTGCCCAGGATAAGTAGCATCTTCACTCCTTTCACAGGTCAGTAAGTTTGGGCATAGAAAGCTTCAGGGACTGGTCGCCTGGTCAGAGGACCAACAGGCACCAAAGCTGGAGTTTCAACTCGGGCCCGTATGGTTTCCATGCCTAGTCATTCCTACTCCATTACCATGCCTCTCCAGGCATGCGCTCTCATACCTGGCCCAAATGCCACCTAGTTTCTAAGGCATTTTTGCCTCTAGCCACTACCTGACCCCATCTTGCTCTGCTGCCCTTCCATGGGTATAAACAGATCACTTGTTAAGGAGGAATGGGTCCTGCTCCATTTCCATTTCGGGCCTTTCCAAGTGCATTCAACCTTTGTATTCAAAAAGCTGAAACAGGATATTTCTGGGATATTCCTACTGCAGGCCCCGGAACCAAACACTTAAATGCCAACTTTGTCTCAACAAAATGGCAAGCCTTTGACCAGATGAGGTTATGGTTTCATGGCGTGAACCTAGAGGGCAGAGGGGTTGCTGCCAGTTAAACACCACATGCACTTTAGCAGAGCCTCCAGGGGACGTGTGATTCACGCGCTCCTGGGACGTGCACAATTCCTGAGGGATGAGCTAGTCGGCTCTCCAAACATGAGACAATAGAGGATGAATGCTGTGGGCAGCCAGAAAGGCCAGAGTGGGCAATTTTTGAACTGCTCTTGAAAAGCATTTTATCATTGGAATAGCTAACATTCTTGTTGATTATGTAGAATAAAAAACACTGAAGCATTTGAACATTTGGTGCATGTTCAGCTCCTTCTGTACCTCAAAAATGAATCTTAATGCGCAGTCTGTAAAAGGCTCCTAACTTGACAGGAAGTGGCTGGCTCTGCAACTGCCTCCTGACAAGTTTTGGCAGCATTTGGCTGTGATCATTCGATCATAGTTGTATTTAAGATTGTAAAATAAGTTAATTCTTTTAGCTTATTAATCTTACATAAGTTTAAACTACATGTGTTTCTTTTCAAGTCCCGAGCTAAAAATTCTCACTGTTAAGAAAAAGTACAAAAAGTGCAAAAATTCAACTTGGAGTCAGTACAATTATTAAAATAATTTAAAAAGGAAATTGGGTTGACAAGGTGATTTCAAAGTTGATCTGGAGGGATAAAACGGCAGGCATAAGTGAGACAATTTTGTAAAACAAGGATATGAAGATACAGTTGTGCTACCAGACCTGAAAATATCATAAAATTCACATGATTGGTACTGGCCATTGGAATTGCTGCTGAGGAAATAGAAGTGATTGCTCAGAAACAGATCCCAGGACACACATGTAATTAGATTATATGAATATGGAATCAAAAGTCAGCATGGAAAGGACGGAGTATCTAAAAAAGGGCCTGAAATGACTACTTAACCATTTGGGGGGAAATTTCCCCTCTATCCTCACTTATACAATGAAGAAAAATCCCAGAAATTTCTTACTGAATGTATGAAATGAACTATTTGAAAAGACAAAATGCAACTTATCATTTATCAGATTCAACCATGGAGAAAGGCTTCGAAAGCCACAGGGGAAAAAAAAATCACAACAGGGAAAAGTGGACAGATCTGAACTCATAAAAGTTGAAAACTTCTGTTTATCAAAAAGATCACATATAAAATCCAAGGACTAACAACAAAACTAGGAAAAACATGACCCGTAACATACAAGGAACTCATGTAAACTCAGTGGGGAAAAAAAAATAGTCTGTCCTCAAATGGGCAAAAGATGTGATCAAATTTTTTAAATGTAGTAATTAACATGCAAAAACACATTTAGCTTCCCAAATAATAAAAAAAAAAATAGGCAAAATCAAACGGTGATGAGGAATCTTTTTTTTTTTTTTTTTGCCTCTAAAATTACCAAAAACGTGTGTGTATGCACGTGTGCGTGTATGTGTTTAAAATCCCTGGCTGATGCTCCAGAGATCTGAAGAGAGAACTTGATGTGTTGGCAGGTATAGATTTAGGAAAATGTATCTAGAGCTTTTAAAAAGTTCAAACCCTGACTGTAATAATTCCTCTTCTGAATTTACCTTAAATAATCAGAAGCTGAAGATTTTATACAAGGATGTATATCCTAGTATTATTTATAAGGAAAAGGCATTCAACTATAGCAATAGAATCTTCCACACGAAAGCAAAAGAGCTAGTGCTTCTGAAGGTTATTTAAAGCAAGATAAAAATTGATCTACTGTAAAGAATAAGCCATGTTTTATACCTATACATGCACAGGAAAGACCTAGCCAGATGTGTATCCAATTGTTAACTGTGGTGGTGGGCTAATGGTAATGACAGGAGCAGCAGCAGCAGCAGCAGCAGCAGCAGCAGCTAACCGTGGCCAGGTATGTGATCTCACTGAATCCTCACATCACCGTTAGATCTTACTCCCCTCGCTGTACATGAGGATGCCGAGCCAGTGGAGCTGGGACTCAAAGTCTGACCTACCAAGGGCTGGGATCTGAAACTCTCTGCCATCCTGCCTGGCGGTTATTTTCTCATTTTCTCCCTACTAACTGTTTGTGCTTCCCAAATTCTGTGCCATGAGTAGACTTTAATAATCTAGGGGAAAACACAACTTTTAAAAAAGTGAGTTGGGGCCAAGAAGCCCTTGGAAGTCTTGTGTTCTGTCCCATGACAGCCTGTGGTATGGGAGGCTGTGCCACCAGCGAGTCTTCTTTCTCTTGCCCTTGGCTCTGGGTTGTCTTTCCTAAATTTCCTGTCCCTTTCCCCTAGTCTTTCCAGTGCACATCGTGGAGTCAGTTGGCCTGGTGAGGGCGGGAAGCCCTTGGCGCATGGTGGTGCCATCCTAGAGCTGATCTGGACTAGTCTCTTCCTTCTCTTCTGCCTACCCTTAGACTTCCTGGCATCCCCTGGGAATACGCCTTAACAAAAACAAAACAGGGCCTCCTGGGGTTAACTCTGGACTTGGCCTTTCACAGCTCTAGGATTCAATTGCATTTTTTCAGTGGTTCTGCCTTTAAACTCAAACCCTTTTAAAGAGAAATTTAAGGAGAGCAAAACACAGGAAACAGTGCCAAATGCCAATAACATCTTTTAGTCGTTTGGGGAATGGGCAGCTTTAGAAACCGCAAATTCCCACTTATGCAAGGGCCACTTGAGCTTTTTTCTTGATTGCTTAGTGACAGAAGCCTGGCTTTAGACCATGGTCAGAGTTGTTCCCTCTTGTTTTCTTTCTCTCTCTTTCTCTGAAAATAGTTATAAAAGGCCTGAGTTATCACAAGGAGAGTTGCCTAATCCTAAAGCTCCAATCAAGTAACAAACATCATTTTCCACTGATGTAGTTCGTTCAGACTAAAAAGCAGATCCAGGTCTCAGTACCTGCTCAACAAGCTATCCTAATGAACCCTGCACTCAAAGTTTGGGAGGCTCCACACGTGGGACTTCGCCACCAGTTGGCAAGGCTTTGGTACCTAATGTGTTCGGCTAGGCATTCTGTCTCCCTTCTCCCAAAGGAAGTCACAAAAGGGGAAGATCTGAATATTGTTATGTGATTATGTTGTCCAAAACTGTAGCTGGTACGATAGAAAATGGAAAGAATCCCGGAGAGCTCTCTTCTGTGACTATCAGGGATGATGAACCCAAACATCAGAGTCCAATTTGGAGGTTCTTCTCAGCCCCCACCATCAGAGCTAGATTATGGTGTGACCCGGCCAGTCCTAGGACATGAATTGGTAAACTGTACAACATTATCACCAAAAAAATTGGAAATAAGGTGCCAGTGAGCTCACATTTCCATGGCTACTCTTTAAATTACTGTCAAATGTGAACTAGTTCCTCTAGAGGATAAGTAGATAGCAGTGAAAAATTTTAAAAACTTCTTTATATATTGAGTACTGAACATTTTGGTGGTAAGCACATGTAAGGTGTACAGAGAACCTGTAAGCCAGGAAAAGCATTCTGGAATGATGCACCAGTCATCTGAGCAATCAGTTAATGTGGGTGCAAGAGACGAGCTTCATTGCATGAATGTTAAAGTTGCCTGATTCTGTAAAAATCGCAGACCAAAACCAAGAACTATAGAGTTGGAAAAAGATACAAATATCCTCAATAAAATACTAGCTAGCTGGATCTAGCAACATATAAAAAGAATTAAACACTATAACCAATTGAGATTCACCCCAGGAATGCAAGGTTGGTTTAACATCTGAAAATCAAACATTGTATTAAGTCACATTAATAGAATAAAGGACAAAAAACACAAGATGATCTCAACAGATGCAAACAAAAAAAAGCATTTGACAAAATCCAACCCCTCCCTGTGATAAAAAGCATTTGACAAGAAGGGAACTTCTTCAACAGATATAGGCTATCCATGAAAAACTCAAGTTAAAAGCATATTTAATGATGAAAGACCAAATGTTTTACTCTTAAGATCAGGAATTAGACCAGGATGTCTGTTTTTAACACATCTATTCAATATTTTACTGGAGGTTCTAGCTAAGACAATTAGGCAAGAAAAAGAAAAACTGATGGTGACCAAATCTGGTATCTGAAAAAGTTGGAAACATTTTGCTGAGATGAAAGCCAGAAAAAAAAAAAAAAAACCTTAAGTATATTTTGATCAAGACCTTATAATTATATCCTTGTATGTTGCTTGTACTCTTGGAGAGGCTGTGACTAACACCATCCAGTTCAGAGTTATGGAAATACTTATTAGGAATCTCATTCCAAGTAAGTTAAAAAGGTAGTGCTACTGTTAGAGTATGTAATACATTTTTCATTTTTTAAAAATGTTTATTTATTTTGAGAGAGAGAGAGAATCCCAAGCAGAGCCTGATGCCGGGCTTGAACCCATAAACTGTGAGATCATGACCTGAGCCAAAAGGTTGGATGCTTAACCGACTGAGCCACCCAGGTGCCCTGTAATTCTTCATTCTCAACAGAAAGAAGTATAATGTATTTTTATTGATAATCAGTTTGTCGCTCCCTTTCCTTATCTACTAAATATACTAAATACCATCTGAGTACCTACTAAAAGTAAGTTAAGAGTACCAATGAGGAAGATGCTAAATTATTAGCCTGCTGGAGCATCCACATATTTGTCTGGCCCTGCTTTCTGAAGGTTCTCTGGGTCATGGCTACTCCCAAGAGAAAAAAGATGACATTAGTCTGATAGACCTGTTCCAGGTCCCTTTGTACTGGATCATGAAAGACTCCATATGGACATGGGGCTTAGTGTCAGGCCAGAAACATGCCATTGCCATCTGCTGCTGAAAGTGAGGCCATTGGGTAGATAAGGATGAGAACCTGCCTCTCTACAAAGATCCTTTAAGGTACAAGGAAAGCCACATAAGGGACAGGGCTACTCAGACGTCTTAGAGTTAGTGAAATAAAAAATGTGAAAGCCAGTCATATCCATTGAGTTTACAGAGTGATCTAGGGGCTGGGAATGTCTCAGTCTGAGACCTTTGACTAGTTTCTATTGTCTTCCTTAGAGCATTGACTGTGGCGTTGATCCTGTTGCTTCGGGGTTGCTGGCCAATGCCAGCCTTCAACAGGCCAGATCTTCCCTGGCTGACTCTGACTTATCCTGAGAAATCATCTTAAATTTTGCAGGAGTCTTTGAACTTTGCTACTTGTCTGTGCTTTGGACTTAAAATTAACCCCTCCAACTCCAGCCTCCTTGACATTGGGCATTTGGGGCCTCCTCTCCCTTTTACAAATCTTTCTGCATCTCCCAATGGCCTCCTTCTAGATCAACTCTGAAATCTCATGTAAAATAATGTTTTGATCAAAGCATGAAGTCAAGAAAAATAAGTGACTTTTTTTCTTAAATATGTCCAAGATTTTTTAGCTTCTCTATTCTCTTAAGTCCCGGAAACAACAGCAGCAACATTAAAGAAAAACAAACAAAAAACCAATGACCAAGTATTTCTCAATTGTGCTCTGAACTTTCCATTTTGGAAGTGAAAAATGAAATAAACATGTTAACAAATATCAGCATTTCAATGGATTGGTTGCTCACAGTAACTATTTCAGGGGCACCTCAACTTTCAAAAAGGATTTTATTAATAATTAGCATTGCAGTCCTGATAGGAAAACCAGAAACCTAGAGAATAAAGAGAATTTCACAAGCAGAGTGCTTTAATAATTTCCCTGAAGAAAAGGCTTGAATGCACTTTAGAAAGAGATTGGCATGATTCCACATTACCCTTCCTGAAGTACTCAAGCCTGCTAGGCAACGAACAGGAATCCTACCATGAACAGTGACTGAGCAATGGCACCCAAATTTCATGTTTTCAGGATCGGTACAATTTTTTTTAAGTTTCTAATTTTTACTTTTGCCGAGTAAGGATATTAGAAACCAAACAAAAATCTCTTGACTATCATTATCCTTTCACAAGAAGGTAATGGGATTTTAACACCAAAAAAGCAGAAATAGTATGTTTTCAGGAAAGAAAAATTATGAGGTGTGATTAAAAGTTCACTACAAAAAAAAATAAAGTAAAAACTCTCAGGAAGGCAAAAGAAAATAGGTTATTGTGGGGAAAAAAAAGTTCAATACAATATATTTTTCTCTCTTCTCTATGCTCTGGTGAAAACTCCGTGGCAGGTGAGCACCCCCCCCCCCCCCCCCCCCCCCCCCGCCACGGAGGGAGGGAGGGAGGGAGGGAGGGATCTTTTTGATAAGAACACAAGGAATCTGACTCAGTGTTTGCCAAAAACACTGCATTAAAGTGCACTTCAGAATAGAAGAATCAGGACAATGTTTCCCAAACTTCAATCGTGTGAAAACACCTTCACAAACGTTGTCATAGCTGCATTCCACCTGTGTTGTTTACTTAATGCTTTATTTAAATGGAGTCATTTACTTAAGTAAGTTTGTTTAAAAATGAAAGCCTTGCATGAATACCACAAATGGAAAACCAGCATCCCTTGCCATAAAATCAAGATAACACAACTGCTGGAACACCCCGAGCCTGCCACCAACTCTGTTCAAAAAAAAAAAAAAAAAAAAAAAGAAAAAGATTAGCAGATGTTAGGGGTTCAAGTCGCACCAAAATAAGTCGTTGCTTAATTTAACCTCAAGGACAGAAAGAGAGCGAAGGGAATAATTTTCTCATTATGTGATTAAATGTCATTTAATGCCACGTCCATCTCTTGTACCAACCAGTTGCATTTTGGTAGAAATTCCATGAAATCAGAGATGTCCTTGTATAGTAATGAAAAGCACTGGCTAAGTTGGTCTTCCTGAGTTTGAATTTTGATACTTTTCCATGTCCTAGCTGGTGACTTTGGGCAAATTATTTTTACCTGCTCTGCCTAAGGTTTTCATCTAAGAAATGGGCGTAATAATAAAACCCACTGCACAGGCTGGTTGTGAGGATGGAATGATAGATACATGCAAATCTCTTAGAAATGTAAATAGCACATTAAGAGCTCAAAAATGTTCTTCTTAAACCACACTTTGAGGAATGCCAAATTAGGATACTGAAGGCTTATATTAAGCTGTATCAGGCATATAGTAATATAGTAATGTATTTCTGGAAAGAACAGTTAGGAAATAAGAACGACCATTCTTTTACTAATTTAAGTAAAAATGAATAACTTAGTGCACATGCATCTACGGCAATTTATTGTTTGTTTGGTTTGTTTCCTTCCATGCCCAATTTTCTTGGCTAAGAGCAAGGTTGAAGGATATATTTTTGCCTTTGAGGCATACCACATGATGCCTTTGACACAAAAAGGTCACACCATACAGAAGGGCTTTTGGGATCTTAACTGTAAATCGCTACTTAGGTAAACAAGGCCATCCAAATATATTAGGCTTTTAATTATGAAATCAATGTCCCCTCTATTTAGAGTAAACAATAGCATTAACAGGATTTAACCCTCACAGTGGCTACACGTTATGATTTAATTCATATTGTGAAATATAGTAAGGACAGACTTACTCATCACTACTATCATCAAATAAATAAGCTAACATCAAAAAGGAGTCGTTCTGGGGGGCTCCTGAGATGGATTAGTTGGTCCTGAACAAGAAAGACATATATTAACATAAGCTAAGCTGTTGCCTTTCATGTGTTTCATCCCTTTTGTCCCTGGAACTATATTTAGTACAGAGAGAACAACAGCACTGCCAGGGCAGTCAAGTAGAAAGAGAGGGTATTAATTTAGTAGATCTTGCTCAAGGTTAGGTAGGGCAAGAGATAGCGGGCAAATACATGTTTAGTTTGTTAAACTACAAGATAAGGTCACTTGGAAATTTATAGCAAACTCTAGACCCTACTGTGGGTTTACCTTGATGGTGGCCTCATTCAGAAGGGTCTGGATTTCAAAAATATCCATCTTCTTTATTCCCTGTCCATTTTCCAGGGGAGGAACTGTTTCTTCTGTCTCTATAGCATGCTTCTTGGTAACATCGTTATTGCCTCTTCTTCCTCTCCACTCAGCTTTGGCTGTTTCTTCTTCCAGTGTTCCAAGTTGAACACTTCTGCTTTTCTTTTTTGCTGTCATGATCCCCCCATTTGTAACTTGCCTCCCTTTTCTCTACAGACCTCTTTATTGCTAGACTTCTCTTCTGATCAGGCCAAGTCCTCATCCTTATTTGTTTTGCTTTTTCAGGAAGGTCGCTCAGTTTTTCTATCGAATTCTGCATCAAATATTAACCATTTTTTTAAAAATGTTATCTGTCCTTTCCCACTTCTTCCCTCACTGTCAAGAACATTTAAAAAAAAATTCCTTCACTGTACTTTTATTATGTTTGTAAGCCATAGAATATTCCAGATGCTGGAAGTGGAATTAGGCCACATCTTTTCATTTCTCTTTGCACCTTTCCCTAGGACCTATTTCTTTTAGAGAGCTTAGCTTGAATACTTTAGGAGACCACAAAGAGCACAATAAACTCAGATGCAATACAGTAAATTCCTTTTCCCCTTCCTTCGAGTTTGCATCTGGTCTGTGTATCTAGTCAGAGAGTCCTCAGCTTTGGAGCTCATTAAATGTTAGTAACTACTAGCAGTGGCTCTAGCTTTTAGTGAGTTCTACACCTTATCTATAAATGGTCCCTATGCTCTGGGGAAAATGAACACTTTTGGATCTATCCGATTACTTTACAATGATCTGAATGGGTCGTTTATGAAAATATACTAGTGTCCTGGAAATGTCACTTCACCGCTAAAATAAGGACCAAAATATCCATACATACACATGCAGAGTCTGCATTCTGCCAGGTGGTGTTCCAAGTGCTGGGGATACTGGTGAACAGCTCCGGCAAGGCCCGGTTCTTCAGGAGCAATGACTTCCTGTGAGTATTTAAAGGCCCAGGAAAATGATCGTAATCATACTGGTCAAGGAAACCAGGTTAAAACCATCTTATTAAAGAGGAGTGGATCAATTTGTTGGTGGATGTGCCACTATGTTAACAAAAGCTCCACCTCCCTGAACTAGGATACACATTTAAGAGTGGGCAGGTTTAAAAAAAAAAAAAAAAAAAAATCCTAACCCAACCCAAAAGATAATGGGAATCATCTGTTCTGTTCTCATGTGCAAACCTATAATTTATGGAAAGATGGGAAAGAGAAAGTCCCTGAGGAGACCTAGCCAAGTTCTGTGGTGAAAATTCAACTGTGCTCAAAGCTCAGACTGGAAGAGGTGGGGGTGGAGAGGAGCAAGAAGCCACAGTAAAAATAACATGTCTTGAGGCAGCCAGCTCCCTCTCTTCCCCCCACTTCCAATGCCATTCCTGGGCCAAGCTGCCTTCCTTCCTTGCTTCTGCCGCCCCAGCCCTTCCCCGTTCACAGGTTATTAATTTTTCCTCTGTGTTTTTCATTCATATTTGAAGAATTCCAAATTAGCTGTAGTACTCATGATTCTGTCACAAGGTCATGTCAGCAGTATAAATTGTACGGCATCCTAGGAAGCAGGTAGTTAACAGCATGTGAGAATGTGCATTAATGAAATAAAATGGAGTTACCAGGAATTTTCAAATTACGGAAAAGAGACCATTTCCTTAAACGCATGACTGTGTATAATACATATCTGTGCATACTTACGTATAATTTATGACTAGAATATGCTAGAAGACCTGATAATAGAAAAGGCTATCATTCTTAAATGCAGTGTTACTGGCAATATCACCCCACCAAACTCTGATTTTTGAGTTTTAGCTCTATATCATGATGGCTATGTATTGTATTTTTAAACATTTTTTTTTAATTTAATTTTTTGAGAGAGAATGTGTGTAAACAGGGGAGAGGGATAGAGGGAGAGAGGGAAGGGGAGAGAGAGAATCTTAAGCAGGCTCCATGCCTGGCGGCACGCCTCCATGCCTCAATGCGGGGTTTGATCCCATGGCCCTGGGATCATGATCTGAGCCAAAATCAAGAGTTGGACACTCAACCGACTAAGCCACCTAGGCGCCCCAGTCAACTACTATTTTAAATGTATTTTTAAAAATGCCAGTATTAGTGATTTCTGCTAAGCCATTTGAAAAAGCATTTTCTATTACGCTTAATTTGCTTACATACTTCATTAAAAGTTCTGTGTGTGTGTGTGTGTGTGTGTATCTATATCTTTATTGGTTCCCTTATCAGCCATATAAGGTAAATTATTATCTATGTCAGAGATGGAGAAACTGGGGTCATCTAAACTAGAAAAGATTGGCAGTAGTGGTAGAAAGAGGATGTGAAATATATGTCAGATTGTCCAGGTAGGGAATCCCCTTTGTAACATTTCAGAGTTTCTAATATTAAAGTGTTCTTGCTATTCATGGACAGCTTGAACTGTTAGAATAAAAAAGAGAAAGCACCTGTAGTCACGGGGTGCATGATAAAAGCCTTATTACGGTGCTGTAAATCAACTGAACTTCACGTATTTATAACACAATCTCATCATCTTGTGAGGTAGGTACTTTAATAATCCCCATTTTACAAATAAGGAAACTGAGGCATAATATGTTTAAGTAATCCGCTCAAGATCACACAGCGGGTAAGGGGTACAGCTAAGATGTAAACCCAAGCTGTCTGGCTCCAGGCTCCATGCCCTCAACCATTATGCTCCACTGCCTTTCAGAGGGCATGCTATAGCTGAACTATAGCGGTTACCGAAAATCAGTTGTCTGAACTCAGGACTAAATAGTCCTAAAAAAAAAAAACCACAAGATTAATGTTAGTGAGATCTTCAGGTCACAAATGCTCACTTATGCAATATCGTGGCTTGAATTAACATACAGTCCCTTTTGAGCTCAGTCTCATACTTGTCTTCCTCTTCCTGTAACTCATTCATTCATTCACTCCATATTTATTGGGCATTTCCTCTTGCCCAGGTATTGTTCTTAGTAGTGGAGTGCAGGATGGATAAAGACTTGCATTCAAGGTGGAATTTTCCACGTATAGGTCATTTTTATTTTTACTTTTTTAAAGTAGGCTCTATGCCCAATATGGTGCTTGAACTCATGACCTTCAGATCAAGAGTCGCATGCTCTACCGACTGAGCCAGTATTTTTAAAGACTCTTACAAGCAGGCCTAAGAACGAACTCTGGTAACATTTTATGTGGGGAATGCATAGCATAGTCTTGGCAAGAATCCTAAAACTGCACCGTCTCTGTTCCCAGTCTGGAAATTGGGTAGGCACCTCCAGATCCCGGGTAGAGGGACTGCTCGTTTCCTCCTAAATGCATCTCCTTCCCACTCGGAGGACCCCGTCAGCATACTGCCCATCTAGAATGAGCATCTTGTCTTACACATTTTAAATCCACCACATCACAAAACATGGTACCTAGCACTTCACAAATACTTAGAAGGTCATGAAATAGAGTCCATACATAAGTCAAGGAGTGCCTTCCTAAGGGGATCCTAATCTTTTTGTTTTTTTTTTTAAGAAGCTACATATTCTTTTTAGTGTGGTAAATATACATTACATTTACCATTTTAACCATTTTTAGGTATATCTCATAATCCCTTTTGATTGGTTACACTTCACTGACTACTTTTCAGAATACTGTAGCTTCTCCTCCACTGTTAACCACTTCACGGGTAATAAAGTCACGATTCAGACAAGAAATTGGTTTTCCTAACTAGCACGGCTGGCCCCATTAGCCTCTTAGGAAGAATGGCTTCTTGCCTAGATAGAGATAACTTCAGTCCTCATGGTGCCCCTTCCATCCCCACCCTTGATGTGTCCAGAAGCTAGCTCCGAGGCCTGAAGTTTCTTGGCCTTCCTCATCCTAAGCAGCTGAATCAACTTGTCTCTCCACCCCTTTCATTATCCCATTCTGTCCACCCTATCAGTGGGGTGGAGACTCCTAGCTTCTAAGTGTGCTGAAGAAAACCCCAAAGGCAAGAAACGAGAATAACTTGCTCCTGCTAACAAAACAAACCAGAATACACAGTAGGGGCCAAGACCTCACAGTAGCCGAGTTCCAAATCTTTCCTTATCCCAAGGAGACAGACTGCCTGCCTCTCTATTCTAAGCTCAGGCAATGTGGCTTAAGCAAAGTCCTAGAGGAATTCAAGCCTCAAGATCCATTTTCAGCTTCTCCCAGATCCCCATGTGCCTTTTTATCCTTACTCCATCTTGCCCAGCCAAACGTGAAAGCCAGTGTAAAGACCATTGCATGTCTCACTTTGAAAGGACTTGAATGCCCTTATGAACCAGCTCCTGGCTGAAATCTTTGGTCCCATGGAGACAGAGAAAGCAGCAGCCAGTTGGAAAACAAAACAAACAAACAACGAAAAAAAAAGCGTTGTTATCTTTACGTCAAATTAAACTCAGATCTGCTTAATATCTTGGCCAACTTATGCCACAACTATTTTGGCCCTTTCCGCTACCCCAAAGCCTTCTGTGGCCAAAATGTACCATTGTGCTGCTGTTTGACACTGTGTGCCAGCAGGCTTCTGTGCCAAAGCCAAGTAACACCCTTCCTTCTTTGGGTTGTGGGGTAGCAGGGGAGGGTTTCTAATTCCTTTTGTGACCACTGACTAAGAGCTGAGTGGTCAACAATTTGGTAAATTATATACACACCTAAAATGTCAGCTGCATCAGATTTTTGTCCTCTATTCTTCCAGTAGCTGAAGGGAACCTTTAGGCTGAAGGCAATTCTAGAAGAGTTGGGTTTTCTAACCACATTCTGTGGGAGGGATGCTAGCAGAACTCCAGGCACGCCGGATCCTGAGCAGCAAAGACTCATCTTTGATAAGTATATATGCCAATGATTCAAACCAATGGCAAGTGATGAGAATTAAAAGTAGCCAGTTATGAACACACACACACTCGCGCGTGCGCGCACACACACACACGGGGAGGGAGGGAGAGAGAGAGAGAGAGAGGGAAGCTCTACCACAAAACTCCTTTTTGGAAGCAGACTAGCTATAAATATATAAACACACACTGACACAGGTCAGTCTTAGTGATGACTATAGAATATGCTAAGTCCAAAATTTCAAAAAACAAAAGCAAATTCACAGTATCATAAGTCCATATGTAATTAGCCTGCTTTCCCATTTGTGCTATAATATATTCTGTGGGTTACCCAGTTCTTTGCTCTGGAAGTTTGCTGTTTTTGACAACTGGTCACTGGGTTGGACAGAATGAAAACATTTTGGCCACCACAGTAGTGGTTAAGACTGTAGAAACTTTAGGGGCTATGGACTATTTGGGGGAACCTGGGCAGGACTGGGCCTAAGCACTATGACCACAGCATCTACGCAGCGTCTCCCAGGCACTGGATTTTTACATATATGGTGCTGGTACTCAGGCTGTGATGGGAACATTTATGTAGTTCTGTTCTCCTCATTGCCTTCTATTCTTTCCTTCTACCCAGTGATAAGACTTAGTGGAGCTTCAGCAATGGTAGGGCGTGGCCTTGCTGCCAGGTAGATCTTGGTATCAGGATGCCTCTAGAAATAAAGAAATGTTAGTGCTGGTGGCAAATAGTAAACATAGTGGTTCAGAGTGTGTGCCCACTGGAGAAGGGAATCCTTCAACTGCAGGGGTAATCAAGCAGCTGGTCGTATTTATTATTCTTGGATTTGACAAGTCTGAAACATTTCATATAAAACGGAAATGAGAAGGTATGTACTAGAACAGGACAGCTTGGGTTTGAATCCCAGCTCCTCTACTTCAGCTAAATGACTTTGGGCAAGAGATGAGTAATAATAGTACCTACCTCAGAGGGCTGTTGGGATTAAATGAGGTAATCTACATGGATTTAGAACAGGGTCTGGCCTCAAGTAAGCACTCTATAATAAAAGTCACATTTTTAAAAAAATTTTTTTTTCAACGTTTATTTATTTTTGAGACAGAGAGAGACAGAGCATGAATGGGGGAGGGGCAGAGAGAGAGGGAGACACAGAATCGGAAGCAGGCTCCAGGCTCTGAGCCATCAGCCCAGAGCCCGACGTGGAGCTCGAACTCACGGACCGTGAGATCGTGACCTGAGCTGAAGTCGGACGCTCAACT
Organism: Panthera onca; assembly: GCF_046562875.1. NCBI lineage: Eukaryota > Metazoa > Chordata > Mammalia > Carnivora > Felidae > Panthera > Panthera onca. Next base: position 28,630,806 of record NC_138346.1, on the reverse strand, counting down.
GACTGAGCCACCCAGGCGCCCCAAAAGTCACATTTTTTTAAACATGTAATAAAAAACAGCTATGATTAATCTAATTATTTAGTACAATGTTCTCATTTTACAAAGACTAAGTGCCGGAAGTATTATGTTACTTGGTAAAGGATGAACTATTGTTGTCCTGGGTTGTAGGTTTTCTGAATGTCTCTCTCCTCCCTCCTTGACTGAGTGCTATGAAATGGGAGGCCTTTGTCTTCGGTGAGAGTGTGCCTTAACAACTTTGGGGAAAAAGCAAGCAGCCTGAGAATCCTGGCCCTTTCTAGCTCCTTCTGTCTGTCAGATGATCCCCTGCCCTGCCCCCAGAGGGCAACAGACAGAAAAAAGAGAAAAAGATGAAACTCCAATCAGTAGTTTTACTACCTGTGATTACCTAGACTTTCTCTCTGCACCCTTGACCTCTGCTCCAGCCAAGAATCCATTCAACAACCTCCTTCCCTGAATTCCCTTTTTCTTCAGGTCTAAGCCTTCCCTTATGATGCCCCATTCTTTCATTGTCCTTCATGCACACCCGTGCTGCAAGGGGCTCTCTGCTTTTAGCTCTGACACAAACTCCAACTCCTAGTTCACCAGATAACCTATCGAAGCTGCCCATTTAGGAGCAAATTCACTAGCTGGCATATTCTGCACATTTTTACTGGCCAACTTTTGTGTGCTGGGGACTATTCTAGTCGCCACTAGATTGTAAGGTATTAAGAAGGTAATTTGCTTTTAAGGGCTGTATAAAATCAGTATATTTAACTTGTTTTTGTAAGCTGTCCTTCAGATTAAGTTTGTGGAAAAGATTAAAACTGCTGTTTAAGGACAAAAAGTGAAAATATCAGTTGATCTTTGGCAAATGGAATCTTGACATTTGTCCCTTGATTGAAGGAGCAGCTATCTGGCTTTCACTCCATGTTCTTTGGTATGCTCAGAGCCTTGCTAGTTTATGAAAACTGGCAAGAAAATCCCAGAAAGTAGATAGAGACATGTAGAGTAGCTTCCACAATTTAATCACTTCTTAAGGATCATGGAACCAGGATTCCTTGAGCTGGGAGAGGGGCTGTAAAAATTGTTTAACTCTACCTTTTCACTTCACAAATAAGGTAACTTAGGATTCTAGATATAAAGTAGTGAAGAGTCCGAGATTCTCCTCCTGGGTACGAATACTGTAAACAGCCAAAGCTTGAGGAAAAAAGTCATACAAGTTGGATGTACTGTGTGAAACTGTCATTTAAAGATGCCATGTATCTTTAACACAAGGGTTAAACAGGGTTGAGCATAATCCCTTCGGTGGTTAAAAATCCATTTAAGGGGCACCTGGGTGGCTCAGTCGGTTAAGCATCAGACTTTGGCTCAGGTCATGATCTCATGGTTTGGGAGTCAAGCCCCACTTTGGGCTCTGTGCTGATAGCTTGGAGCCTGGACCCTGCTTCAGATTCTGTGTCTCCCTCTCTCTGCCCCTCCCGTACTTGTGCTCTGTCTCTCTCTCTCTCTTAAAAAATGAATAAACATTAAAAAAATTTTTTTAATCCATTAAAAAAAAAAAACAACCTCTGTTTTTGTAAAGCCATAAGAAGTGATAGGGATGGGGATATTTTCCAAGGTTATAAGCTGTGTTTCCACTCCTAAGATTTAATGGAACACATGTATTCAGGGAGATGCGTGGAAGTTAAACACAATTCAACATCAGTTAATCCTAAGAGTATAGGCCCTTCAGTACAGGTCCCTTCCACCTGCACATTAAAGGAAGCTAGAAAGCCAATTACCTTCACAGCAGGGCCTCTCCCCTCCTGCAAAGGAAGAATGTACTGCAAATTCTACGGGTGCTTTACAAGCTGGTAAAACTATAATTGCAGGTGGGAAGGAAACATGGGTCCTTTTTATTTCTGCCAAAAGTTCAGTCTGGTAAGCTCCTCCCTTCTATAGCTACAGAAACAGTGTGGATTCAGTATTTTTTAAGCATGCACGCGCACACACACACACAGCACATTCTAGGATTGTACGAAATTTAAAGAATGCTTTTTGTTAAAATTGAAGAGATTATCTATGCACAACACCCCCCCCGCCCCCACCCACCACCAAAAGGGCACTCATTCTTCAGAGAGACAAGTACTGAAGGTGCCTACCGTTTTGGGGAAGCCAAAACTCAGCTTCTGGTTCAAGTGTTGAAGGCCTCCTAGCAAGACCAAAGAAAGATGGTGAAGCTAGGAGGCCAGTATGTGCTTCTGACTTGTTCTATCTAGCACGGCCCTCTGGGGAGTTCTTACTGCCTGGGCAGGAAGGGGGTGAGGGTGGGAGGCCTCGAAGTGCAGTTCCTCTGGGGAGGTCTGGTCTAGGACCACCCTAGAGGCAGGAGGAAGCCCACCCAGGGTTTCTCTTCCCTATCAAGGTGCTGGTCCGTGCAGTGACCGCAGTGCGGCTATGGTAGGATCCAGTGGCCGAGAGCCCCAGGCAGAATCTGAGGGCCCAAACAGGTAGAACAAACATTACTTCTGCGGTGGCGGTTGCCATCGGTATCCACAGATGCAGTGTCTTGGTGCCACTGAAGAAAGCTACAGGGAGCCATTTAGGGAAGGCCCACCTCTCCTAGCAACACTAATCCCAGTACTTGGGCCACCAGTGAAGCTTGTAGCTCCTAAGCTCTGAGTGTCAAGCAGCATTGTAGGTTCACTCCTCTGAGCCTCACAGCAACTTTTGGGGAAGGTACCATTATTATCCCCGGCTTCAGAGATGAAGCTTTTTTTTGAGTTATTAAGACAAGTGATTAGTTCAAGATCACCTAGTGAGTCTGGAGTGAGCTGGCATTCGAATATGGGCAGCCGGGCTCCAAGGCTCCAGTATATAATCCTGTTCCATCCAGCCCTTCTGCAATACCCAACACCAGGTATCCTTTGGAGACCTTTGCTCCAGGCAGAAACTTCATCCTATGTTGGCCTCGCACTGGCCTGCTGGTCTCTGAAAAGCTCCCGACAGCCATGGTAATTTTGATTTCCATTTAAGTTTTCCACCTCACGAAGCAGTGCCAGAGAGGGGGAATCTGGTGATAGTTTTTGAATATGATTCATTAACCAACAGCTCGAGGAAACGGAGGGCTTCCTTGCTGCCACCTGACCTTTGTCTTCAGCCTTCCTAATGTTTGCACTGCTGCCCTGACCTCCCAAAGTGACCTGGACTAGCTGGCCTGTTTCCTCGTGTGTTCCTACTTCCAGAGCCCAGCTGTCGGCCTGTGCTAGTGTGTCAATTAGTATCTCGAGGGTTCAGGGTGGGGTCTGCAGCCTTTTGAGGAGCATAATCTAACACCAACCTCCAAATTCCTTCTCATAATTGAGCATTCATTAGTTCTGAAGGAACAAAAGTGAGCATTCTCTATTATAAAGCAGAGGTCAAAACCAGTGGCTGTGTTTTGTTTGGCCTGCAGAGTGTTTAAATATAAAGAAATTTCACATAAAAATGCGGATTTCCGGCTTCTCTTGGAAAACGGGAAGAGATGACAGCTCCGGAGCTACTGAGTAACAGCTGTCCCCTTCAGAGGAGGATGGACTCTGGCTCCTCATCATGACCTGAAGCGTCTACTTGGGCCTGTGTCAGGCACAGATGCCATGCCACTTGCCTGGCCCCTGCGGAAGCCGGAGTCAACATAACTCTGTGCTAAAGCCCCATTTCTCTTATTTCTCTCCTTTAAATGCAGAATGGAATGGTTAGGCTGCCCCTCCGATGTGCTTGGCATACCAGTACAGAACTGGGAGAGAATGTTCTGAGAGGGCAGGCGCTGTGCCTTCTCTATCCTGTCCCCAGCACTTGGCACAGGAAGTGCTTGGTACCTAATATGACATTTATCACTTGTTTCTTGTACGGATAGATAAATGAATGACTGGCTCTTGGGAGAGGAGTGAATTTCTGACTGACAAGAAACCTGTTCAACAGCTAACAGATCCGGGCTTATTAATGCTTCAGTAGCTTCCTGAATGACTGATGATGCTCCTTCTACCTTTCCTTGATTTCTTGGGCTATAAAGATCCTCCCTGCTGTCACAAATGACTTTAATCTTGTTTAAAATTCCAGGAGCAAATGTGTTGATGGTTCACTAGGGCTTGGCCAGAAATCTCAAAACAAATAATGAGAAAAGCTGCCCCAGTCCGCTAACTTTTCCTCAGAAGGATGGGTGCGGTATTCTTGAAAAGCACCACGTTCCAAACGTAGATGGAACTGCAGCTCGCCATCACGTGCAGCCAGTGGTTTCATCAAAGACACAAATGCTAATGCTGTCTTGTGAGTCTGCCGTCCTCCCTCGTTCCACCGCTGGAGCAACATCCAGTGAATGAACTTGGTGAAAAGGCTAGAAACCTCCTTAGCCTTCAATACCTCCCTAGACAGCCTTCTCAAGATCCCTCTGGCCCCTTGAAGACCAACTACAAATGTGGCAGAGTGGCTGGCATGAGGCATCAAGGGGTGAAATCCTGCTGGATGTCATTAGGTTGAACACAGTCATGGGCAGCCTCCACCAGAAGTTCTTGACACAAAGACGGAGTACAGAGTACAGGAGTTTGACCGTAATCATAAGACTCAGCAGTCCTTTCCTGAGAAAATGCGCTCTCAACTTCAAGGCCAGCATAACTCTGGGCATGTAGTTATGAGTATATGCTTAATTAACATCTAGATGAATGAATGAATGAATGAATAGGTGTGCAGCCAAGGGTTTGGTGACTGACAACTGGGCTCCTGCTTCAGGAGCACAGGTGGGATAGAAAAATTATGAACTCCATGCTCTCTGTAGCTCTAGCTTGGAGACTCAGATTTTTTATCACATTCATTCCTAAGGAAAGTCAAGTGATCCCATCATACATGTTCCGTGAACGTGTGTTGGGACAATTTTTCAAATAATCCTGAAGCATGCAGACAGAACATTCTTCAGAAATGTCAAATGTCAGTAATAAAACCTTTTTCCTGTTTGCCTCCCTGATAGAAACACTGTAGATTAGGTCACTGATGGCTTTGATGCTACCAAGGCCTGAAAGTTCTCCTCCCATTTCCCTCCATCTGGCTTCAGCCTGGATCCTCACATTTCAACTCAGAGAGCTTCCTAGAGGCTGTGATCTAACAGCTGAGTTACTGGTGTTCCAGTGTCTACTGTTGCAAAACAAAATACCCCAAACCTAGTGGTGTAAGGCCATCATTTTATTCTCAGAATCTGTGAGTCAGAATCTCAGGCAGGAAATGGTGGAGATGGCTTTTCTCCGCTCCATGATATCTGTTGCCTCTGCTGAGAAGAGTTGAAAGCTAGAGGCCGGAATCCTTTGAAAGTATCTTTACTCACATGCCTAGTGGCTGATGACGGCTGTCCGCCAGGACTCAGTGGGGCTGTCAGCTAGAATGACTACATGTGGCCTCTCTTTGCAGTCTCTGTGCATGAGCTGGTTTGGGCTTCCTTACAACATGGTGGCTGCTTCCAAGAGTGTGAGATTACTCAGGAGGCTGCCTGCTTAACACGTACACTCCTATGGTACAGCAGAGAGAACACTGGACAAGGAGGCAGGAAAGTTTGGTTTCAGTCTTGGTTCGGTCACTTAGCAGAAGCTGCGTAGCTCTGGAAAGCCAGCTAGTTTATCTACGTCTGCATTCTTGCCCATGAAATGGACATGAGACAAGGCAGAGCTGCCGACCTCACAAGGTTGTTTTGGAAAGAATGCTTTTTAAACGGTAAAAAATACATTCAAAATACATACGTAAAAGAAGTATACAGCTAGGACAGGCCGCTATTATAGGATATGATGGGTTTAAAACATGTTTATGGGACGCCTGGGTGGCTCAGTCGGTTAAGTGTCCAACTTTGTCTCAGGTCATGGTCTCACGGTTTGTGGGTTCAAGCCCCACATCAGCCCCTGTGCTGACAGCTCGGAGCCTGGAGCCTGCTTCGGATTCTGTGTCTCCCTTGCTCTCTGCCCCTCCCCTGCTCGTGCTCGGTCTGTCTGTCTGTCTCTCTCAAAATTGTAAGCTCTCTGGTTGTGGCAGTGCACTTCTCCTCGGGTGTGGGCCCAACTTAGTGACTTATGTCAAACAAATAGAATATGGCAGAAGTGACGGTTATCTGACTCAAGAGGCAAAGACCCACAAAGAGTAGCCTCTGCTGGCTTTCACTCGCTCAGATCCCCCACGAGGCAGCATGCGGCAGGGCCCACGTGAGGAGGGGCAGAGGGCTCCCATCAATGGCCAGCACCAACTTTCGGCTGCTGTGGAAGTAACCCACCTTGGAAGCAGATGCCCTGGCCCCAGTCAGGGCTTCTTCCAATGACTGTGGCCCCAAATGACACCTGGGCTGCAGCCTCCGAACAGCCTGAACCCAAAATGCCCAATTAGACTGCTCCCACATTCCTGCCCCGCAGAGACCTGGGAGACAAGGGTTTACTTCTGTTTTAGTTACTGAGTTTTGGGGTAATCTGTTAAACAGCAATAGGTAACTCGTGCACGGAACTAGGCCCCACTGAGCAACTGCCACTGTGACCGTTATCTGACCACGTGACAGATTAGTTTTGATGGCAGTTCATTCTTGCCTGTTCCTAGCGACTAACAACATTTGTGTGTGAAGCGGCAGGCTGAGGGGCCAGGCAGGGAGGGTCTGATTCCACCAATGGTGAGATCGACACTAACCTTACTCTGTCTATATCTTTAAGTAAAGTGTTTTTGAAAGCAGGCCTTTGCCTAGTCAGTAATATAACTGCTTTTTAATGTTTATTTTTGAGAGAGAGCATGCACGTGCAAGCAGGGGAGGGGCAGAGAGAGAGAAAGACTCTCAAGCAGTCTCCTCACTGTTAGCACAGAGCCTGATGCAGGGCTCGAGTGCACGAGCCATGAGATTATGACCTGAGCCGAAATCAAGAGTCGGATACTCAACCGACTAAGCCATCCTGGTGCCCCATAACTGCTTTTTTATAAATGGGAAACAACAATAATACAACCCCCAAATCAACAACAACAACAAAATCCCAGCTGGTTGGAAGCCATAGTAGAAGCAGAGCCAGGAAACTAGATTCCAGGAAAGTGATCTCCATCAGCACTGACTGAGCACCACCTACCTCTGTGGCTGCGACCTCCCCTATGATCATGCTGTTTATACTTCCAGGGCTCACATTTGACTTCTGGAATCCTTATCTCAACTGAGTTCTTTCTCAGCTGGAGACTGAGGCTCTCTATCCAGCCCTTACAACACATGGTCCTCTTTCTGGCCTGGTTGCCCAAGAAGGGCAATACTTTGCCCTTAGCTAACCACGTTTTCTGCCACAGCCCACCTTCCCCAATCCTTTACTGTGTCTCTGGACCAGGTGCGTGGATGTAGTTGGGTGTGGGGCCTGGGTCTGCAGACAGACAAAGTGTTCTCCGAACAAAGAAAGACTAACTGGCTGGCATAAAGAACAATCTGTATCACTACCTTGTTAATCACCTGCTTTAGCTCAGCTAACTGGCCCCATCACCAAAACACCAAAAAAACAGTAGTCAAGATCAACAAAACTCCAGAGATTTAAGGCCTCTGCCAAGGAGTCAGCAGACCCAGCTTCCAGCCCAGGCACTTAGCAGTGGTCATCACTCCCCCCTCCCCCAAGATCTGAAACCCCCTGGAAGACTGAATTTGAGGCATGGACTATTCAGCACCTACTCAAGATACACCTCTCCTGAGAAACAGTGAGTTTCCCATTTGCTCTGATGCCAACCTGTGAATCCTTCATAGAATGACATTCAATTCTTCCCTGTACCCCTTGCACACTTTTAAAAAACCTACTTATTTAAAAGGCATGATGTGTGCCCTCCCCTCCCCCAAGTAACTTACGGTCTTTTCTAGCTCACTGAGTAGAACAATGGTGGCTAAAGTAGCTAAGGAAGATTTAGTGATGTTTTCCTGGAGGCCCCACTCCTATCTTGCCCCAGATCACCCCAGAAGCTTCTGAGGGCAGTGGTGGCTGCAGCGGACACAGGCCCTGGCCAGGGAACAACACAGGCAAGCTGTCACACTTTGTTTTTCTGCTTATTAAGTCTGAACGCTCCTAATTAGTTACCCTGCCCGCTAATGCCTGGGTGGACAATGGTCCGGGGATCAGGGGTGCTGAGAGGCTGTGAATACAATTCCTCAGGCTGCTGAGGCTTGGAGACTGGTGACTCGGTTGTGGGCACCGAGGCGCTGTGCTCCTGTGGACTGTGGATTCAAAGATGTCAGCCTCGTGTGAAGAAAGGTCATCACCTGTTGCTTCTTCGGTGAAAGGGCAGCTGTGCTGGGTGCCCACTTAGGCTCAGCCTTTGTCTGCTGACAAACAGTGCCCACAGAGAATAACTTTCTCTGATTGTTTGCTTGGTGGGGCAGGGCCATGCAAGATCACTCACACACTTCCTCAAAGAAGAATTCAGCAAAGCATGTTTTTAAAAAGTGGCCTCAAAATGTCTTAAACATTGCCTTTTAGTGGCTGCACTCACTAGCTAGGGAAGAGTAGATAATCTTCACGGTAGGACCCAATTCTGACAAATGTTTAGGTCACAGAGATGACAATTCCTAAGTCGTATGGGTACGGGGCAAAAAAGTTAACTGAAAAGTCAGCTAGCTGTCTAGGAATGTTTAGTGTGCAGAAAATTTGCAACAGTAAACAATGTGCCATTATCCCAATACAAAAAAGGTGTAGATTCTTACTTGGTTTTAGAATTCTGTACATTGTTGTTTTATAGAGCAGCATTAGAGTTTGGTTTAGGGGCTAAAACTAGTTTGCTTTTCTTTGGGTACAGAGTGTGCTAATAAGTTTAGGGATAGTGAATGTATCCATCCATCCGTCCATCTATTGATACATCAAATATTTACATGCCTAGTTGCTTAACGTAAGTGTTTACTGCTTTAGCATAAAGCAAGCAGTTCAGACCATTCTAGGCAACTCTGGAAAGGTAGTATGCATTTGATTTACTCCTCTCTCTTTTCATGGCTCTTAAGTGCTATGGGCCCTCCCCTCTGGCATCCTTCCCACTTTACATCTTCTTAGTAAGTACTCCAAATTCCAGACTGTTCCATCTTTTTTGCATCATCATATCTGTTGAAATATATCTCCTCTTGAATATCATCCTGTGCTTTCAACTTATTAACAAGACAAAAGAACTTGTGACAAAATAATTTATTCTTCTCAGGTAGTATTTTGTATTAACTGGAATCTAAATTGCCTTAACTTGAAGGTAAGATCTAGTTTGAAACTGAGGGCTGGGGGAAGGTGGATGATGGGGAAATCAGCTCCTCAGATTGTCCCACAACAGGGGGGTGCGTGTTGGGGGGGTAGGTGGTAGGCAGTGGAGGGACTCGATGGGAGGGGCTGCTTTAACCAACTGCCTCACCCATGGGATCCTCCAGTATCCTTTCTCATGAATCATTTACAAATAGAATCATTCAATGCTTAGCTTACATATGCCCCAAAGGTGAGTAACACCAGAAGAGTTAGTCATTAATATACATTTTTAGGTTTTGTCACAAGAGCACAGGTAGCTAAAATTTAGAAGTTAAATCTGACCTTTCCTTTCAGCAAACAGAAGGAACTTGAGAAGAATTCTCCTATCACTTACACAGTCTGAGGAATGAGCTATTAAACCAGGGTTCTGATTTGTTCCTTAAGAGCAACAATAATCCCTTGAATGTTAACTTACATATACTAATGTATCCTATTGGTAAAATGTGGAATTTTCCTATCAGCAATGTAAGTAAGAAGACGGTCTGTCACGTACTTTACAGGGAAAGGGGAGAGCTACTGCAGAAAGCTAATGCATTGAGAGTTATGGTATTGTTCCTGCTGATTCCTTGGGGCTTATCTTTTTATCATATCCCTATCTTAATTTAGCCTTTCCATGGATTTGTGAAAATGCTGGACAGACAGAAAATAACAAGACACAAATTATTTTCTACTTCCCCCTCTTGAAGTATCAAAGCAGGAGAAAGCTTTTAAAAAGCAGTGCCTCAGTTTCCCCCATTCAAAACATGCCTCAGTACTTGTTCATTCATTGATACATGCTTAGTCCTTGTCTGCCAAATCCTTTATAAGGAACTGCTCTGTCATTTGAAAAAACAAAGCAAACACTGCAATCACACCTCCTGAAAGAAAGCTTCTGCTTATGATTCTATTTGGATCAGTCAGTGAAGCATCTGACTCTTGACTTCAGCTCAGGTCATGATCTCATGGTTGCTGGGATCAAGCCCCGTGTTGGGCTCTGTGCTGATAGTGTGGAGGCTGCTTGAGATATTCTCTCTCTCTCTCTCTCTCCTCCTCCTCCTCCTCCTCCTCCTCCTCCTCCTCCACCGGTCACATGCATGCATACCTGCTCTCCCTCCCCCTCTCTCAAAATAAACATTAAAAACAATCAACAATATATTATGTTAGACTTATATTCAAAGAACATGGATTGAATAAGTTTCTCTAACAGTATCTACTATCCTGGAGAGAAATTCACCTGAAATTCTAGACTTAAGAAATGATGGGCTCCAGTCAGTGCCCCTCTGAGTTCCTAGGTTTTGGAGAGCCTCCGCCCCTGTCTTTTGCTGTCCTTGGACCTGCTACAAGGCAGGAGGAGTACTTGGTCCCATCTTCTGTGTTGCATGTTATAATGCTGCCAACTGATTATAGTCACGTAATGACTGTGTTGTTCAATTACTACCTTTATGAGGTGCTAGTAAAACCCAGTGAGCAACTTAATCACTGGTGAAATAAACAGACAACTGGGGACTCGGTACCAGTATGAGCTATAACCTTTGCCGATAATTGGCACTCATTGGCCAGCAAGCAGGCAACTACAGCTCCCAGAACAAGTGCAGGGAGCCTCTTCCGCTAAGCAGGGTTGATCTGTGCGGTTCGTCTCCTCACACCCAAGTGTACAGATGTAAAGAAGAATGTGTGTAAAGGAGGCCACTAAGTTTAGAAAATGAGAAGCGGGGAGCAATTGGTCTTGAATGTAACATCATAAGCATTCAGGTAGCTTGAAATCTCCAGCCATATTGTTGAACTGAGTCTGTCTCCTCAACTTTGGGATTGTTACTTATATAAATGAAAACAGAGATATGAGAAGGAAGCAAATTTTTTGAACCAGAATTCTTCCAGCACCTTTATCTTAGGTATTACTAGTGTTTTGTGTACTTGTTATTTTAAGATTATAGACGCTTAAATCGTAAGTCCCCCTTTACCATGTTTCTTAAATTCTTACCTTGTTTGATTTTTGGTGATGTCCACACCATCACCAAATTCTTACCTTGTTTGATTTTTGGTTGATGTTCACATTTTGTTTTTTAAATAAGAGCTAATGGGAAAAACCGAATTCACTGAGGAGCAATCTGTGGAGAGCAGTCTATGCCTTTAGGAAGGATATTTATGTTATTGTCATTCAAGGTGTCTAAGTCTTCAGTTACTTCCTGTAGCGTACCTTCTACCCCCTGCAAAATTTATAAACTGAAGTTCATTTTTCTGTAGTTATTTGATGTGCTAGATCTGCTTTTATAGAAACCTTTATTTTAGGAGTGCAGAGGAAAATGAAATGGGGGGGGGGGGAAATAACTTTAAAACTCCTAAAGCTGACGTGAAACGGGATGACCGTGCAACCACACACAGGACAGAAGGGGACAGGACAGCACAGGGCTGGCAGCTCCATTAGTTAGGCTGGACTGCCTGCTGTCACTCACACTCTGTCACAGACCAATAGTGCATTTTTTTCTCCTCTTGTGCTCCCTTCTCTTACGTATTTTCAAGAACAGTCCGGATTCAGAAAACACGCCTGAAACTGAGAAACTAAGAGAAAATGGGGTGGAGGTGCCCTTCAGTACTGATAGCCTAGATGCGGACAGATCAAAAGCTAAATTCAATTTAAACCACCTCAGGCAGAAAAAGTAATTGAATTAAACTTCCTCTAAATATGATAAGTCTGAGGATCTTAAAACCAGGCACAAAGAACCAGGTTAGAGTGAGCTGTTGTGTATTAAATGGATGCACAGAGCTCTAGCCATCCCCCCAACCCGGGGAGTTTGATGAGCTGCTGATTGCCTCTATCGCTTTACTACTGAGGCTGAAAACTGATTAAGCTGCTTATGGGGCTCCAGGGGCTAATGGTCCAGCCCACCAGGAATACAGTTGTCACTGACTTAAGTGAGCTGCGTGGCATATGTGGTTTGATTATACAAGGGGGTGGTGCGGGGGGAGTCTGCAAGGCATAGGGAAGCTTTAAATAGCAGGCTTTATCATGCCAAATGGATACACTACTCTGATACCCCAAAATGAAAATGGAATTGTTCTGATTCCTTCTCTTCATCTGGTAACCATTTTTGAAAGGCTTCCTCAGGGGTGCCTGGGTGGCTCAGTCAGCTAAGCCTCCGACTCTTGATTTCAGCTTAGGTCTTGAGATGGAGCCCCACGTCAGGCTCTGCACTGAGAGTGGGGCTTGCTTGGGATTCTCTCTCCCTCTCTCTCTGCCCCTTCCCTGTCTGCATGGGCATGCACTCTCTCTCTCTCTTTCTCAAAATAAGCTTAAAAAAAAAAAAAGGCTTCCTCAAAAACTACTCACCCATTCTATTTTAAACCACCCTTACAAGACTATGTCCATGCCTTTAAACATACTTCTCAAATGGGTTCTCAGATACTATGATCAAGTGAAGTTCTAGAAAATAGATAAGTGTATAATAGATATTTTAATCAATTCTTCTCCTTGAACACCACTGGGCAATTGTAATATACCTTTTCCTACCCCAACCAGCAGATCATTGCCGCTCGATTAGGTAGTAAAGGGTATACAGGACTGAAGAATAGAACAAGCTGATATGTGCAAACAGGTTAAACTTGATGTACACATGGAAATTAAAACATTCCTATTCTCTCAGATCGTTCCAACTAAATGCTCTAAAACTACTACCATTTAAAATAACTTTCCTCCCTCAGACTGTACAAAGAAAACACCAAAGTTTGAAGTTAAAAAAAAAAAAACAAAACACTCTAAAGTCTTGTAAAATGACTGAAGGATCTGAACAGTTTTTAAGCGGACCTTATTTCTGTGGGCGAAACCAGCAGAGGACAACGATGATAAACAAAAGAACAGAATCAGAACAATTTGAGATGCTTAGGAAGTTGTTACAATTATCTTTTTAATTGACTCTTGAAAGAATAGATAGATATATGGAAAGCTTTTAGCGTCTAAAAGCTTCTTAGGGGGCGCCTGGGTGGCGCAGTCGGTTAAGCGTCCGACTTTAGCCAGGTCACGATCTCGCGGTCCGTGAGTTCGAGCCCCGCGTCAGGCTCTGGGCTGATGGCTCAGAGCCTGGAGCCTGTTTCCGATTCTGTGTCTCCCTCTCTCTGCCCCTCCCCCGTTCATGCTCTGTCTCTCTCTGTCCCAAAAATAAATAAAAAACGTTGAAAAAAAAAAAAATAAAAGCTTCTTAGGCAGTGAGTTGTTGATTTAAATGATTAACCAAAGCTTAACATATTCAGGACTTTGGGTTGAACAGAAAAAATACTGGTTTTCATCTTGGTTGCTAACCTGGTCAATCATTAAAAGGACGAGCACTAATAAAAGTTTTAAAAGACGATTTTGACTCTTATGATTTCTTATGTTTTATTAAACTTTAAGGTCCTCCCTTAAGTGACTTAAGCACAAGTCAAAGAGTTTCATACAATCATTGCCTTTCAGATGTTCTTTCTTTGTATAATTTTTTATTGAGATATAATTCACATACCATAAACTTCACTCTTCCAAAGTGGGTTTTAGTACATTCACAAAGTTGTGCAACCATCACCATTATCATTCCAGAACACCTTGGTCAGCCTCAAAGGAAACCCCCAGGCCATCACTAGTCATTCCCTAGTTCTCCCCAGGTGCTGATAACCACTCATCTGTCTACTTTCTGTCTGTGGATTTGCCTATTTTGGACATTTCATTTAAACAGAATCATACATATATATTCTTTTCTGTCTGGCTCCTTTCAGCATGATGTTTTCAAGATTCACCTATGTTGTAGCATGTATGTTGCTCCTTTTCGTGGCCAAATAATATTCCATTGTGTGGATATATAGCATTTTGTTTATCTGTTCACCAGCTGATGAACATTGGGTTACTTCTATTCTTTGGTATTATGAACAATGCTGCTCTGAACACTGGTATACAAGTTTTACATGGACATAAGTTTTCAATTCTCTTGGGTATATTCTAGGAGTGGAACTAACTGCTGGTTCATATTGTAACTTGGTTTAACTTTTTGAGACCACCAAACTGTCTCCCAAAGTGGCTGTACCAACCAGTTCACATTCCCACCAACAATGTACGAGAGCTCTGGTCCCTACATATCCTTGCCAACATTTCTTATTGTCCTGTAATATTTTTTATAGTAAATTTTTTTTCTCATTCTGAGTAGAAACTGATTATCAGGGCTTATGAAGAAACTACCCCAATGATGGCAGAATTCAGTACCTATACCATAATCAACAAAGACACTTTCCCAATGAGAAAAGAGCAATGAAATGGCCCTTATGAGTGCTTACCTGCTGCAGATCAGCGAGGGAATACAGGTGGATCTGTTGAAGGAGGTATTCTCTGGGGAAAATTCTGAAAACAAGGACAGAAAGACAAATGAACTGTGTTGACTGCCACAAAACACACTTTTCCTGATAAGTTTCAAAGTCTCATTCAAGATCCCTTTCCTCTACCTTCTTCCCTTTGCACCAACACTCCTCCTCCCAACAGTCTCTGAGGAAACTGTAACAATACCCACACTTTTTCTTTCTAACAGATACTAAGATGGAAGTAAAAGTTTGGTCTTTGATTTCTTTTTTTTTTTTTTAATTCCTTAATGAGTTTATTTCAGGACAAAAAGAAGTAATGCTCTGTTTTTTTTTTTTTTAATTGAAGTGTAGCTGACATACAATATTCTATTAGTTTCAGGTATTTAACAAAGTGATTGAATAGTTATATACATTATGAAGTGATCATCGTGATAAATCTAACTATCATCTATCACCATACAAAGTTGTTATGTATTAGTAACTACATTTCCTGTGCTGTACATTGCACCACTGTGTCTTATTTTATAACTAGAAGTTTGTACCTTTTAATCCCCTTCCCATCTATCATCCTTTACCCCACCCCCTCCCCTCTGACAACCACCATATTATTCCCTGTGTCTTTGAGTCTGTTTCTGTTTTGTGTGCTTTTTTTTAGTTTCCACATATAAGTGAAATCATACAGCATTGGTCTTTCTCTGTCCTATTTCACTTAGCATTATACCTTCTAGGTCCATCCATGTTTTTGCAAATGGGTAAGTTTCATTCTTTTTCATGGCTGGGTAATATTCCATTGTATGTAGATATTACCTCCTCTTAATCCATTCATCTACTGATGGACATTTAGGTTGCTTCCCTATCTTGGCTGTTAAAAATAATATTGCAATGAATGTAAGAGTGCATATTCTTTTCAAATAAATTTTTTCTGTGGATAAATACCCAGAAGTAGAATTGCTGGATCATATGTTTTAGTTTTAGTTTTAATTTTTTGAGGAACCTCATACTGTTTTCCATGGTGACTGCAGCAAATTACATTCCTATCAATAGTACACAAAGGTTCCCTTTTCTCCATATTTTCACCAACATATGTTACTTGTCTTTTTTATCCTAGCCATTCTGACAGATGTGAGGTGATGTCTCATGGTGGTCTTGATTTACATTTCCCTGATGATTAGTGATGTTGAGCATCTTTTCATGTGTCTGTTGGCCATCTGTATGTCATCTTTGGAGAAATGTCTTCAGATTCTTTGCCTATTTTTTAATTGATTTGTTTTTATGATATTGAATTGAGTTCTTTATATATTTTGGATATTAATCCCTTATCAGTTATGTAATTTGCATATCTCTTTTCCCATTCAGTAGGTTACCTTTTTGTTGATGGTTTTCTTCACTGTGCAAAAGTTTTTTAGTTTTATGTAGTCCCATTTGATTTTTTTGTTTGTTTTTGCTTTTGCTTTTGTTGCCTTTGCCTGAGGAGACAGATCCAAAAAAAATAACGTTAAGATCAATGTCCAAGAACCTATTACCTATGTTTTCTTCTAGGAGTTTCGTGGTTTCAGGCCTTACATTTAAGTCTTTACTCCATTTTGAGTTTATTTTGTATATGATTTAAAAAAATGGTCCAGTTTTCCCAACATCATTTATTGAGGAGATTGTCTTTTCCCCATTGTATGTTCTTGTTTCCTTTGTTGAACATTAATTGAACATCTAAGCATGGGTTCATTTCTGGATTTTCTCTTCTGTTCCATTAATTAATGCATTTGTTTTTGTGCCACTGCCATTGTATTTTCATTATGATAGCTTTGTAGTATAGCTGGAGATCAGGGCTTTGTTCTTTCTGAAGATTGCTTTGGCTACGCAGGGTCTTTGTAGCTGCGTACAAATTTTAGGATTACCTGTTCTAGTTTTGTGAAAAATGGCATAAGTATTTTCATAGGGATTCCACTGAATCTGCAGACTGTAGGTCAGATTTGGATGTATGGGCATTTTAACAATATTATTTGTTCCAGTCCATGGTATGTCTTCCCATTTATTTGTATTAGCTTCAATTTCTTTCATTGGTGTCTTACCATTTTCAGTGTACAGGTGTTTCATTTCCTCAATTAAAGTTATTCCTAGGTATTTTTTTCTTGATGCAACTGTAAATGATATTGTTTTCATAATTTCTTTCTGATAGTTATTAGTGTATAGAATTGCAAAAGATTTCTGTATATTAATTTTGTTTCCTGCAACAGTACTGAATTCATTTATTAGTTCTAATCATTTTTTAGTGGAGTCTTTACGGTTTTCTATACATAGTGTCATGTTATTTGCAAATAGTCACAGTTTTACTTCTCTTTTCCAATTTGGATGCCTTTTTTTTGTTGATTGTTATAGCTAGGACTTCCAATACTATGTTGAATAAAAGTGGTAAGATTGAGGGGCACCTGTGGGGCTCAGTTGGTTGAGCATCCAACTCTTGATATTGGCTTGGGTCATGGTATTACAGTTGTGGGATCAAGCCCCACATCAGGCTCTGTGCTATGTGCAGCCTTCTTAGGATTCTCTCTCTGCCCCCCCCCCCCAAAAGTAAACAATAAACATAAAGAATTTATTTTAATTAACTAATTAATTAATATAATTTATTGTCAAATTGGCTAACATACAGTGTATACAGTGTGCTCTTGGTTTTGGGGGTAGATTCTCGTGATTCATCGCTTACATATAACACCCAGTGCTCATCCCAACAAGTGTCTTCCTCAATTCCCATCACCCCTTTCCCCCTCTAATGCCCCCGCCCAAATCAACCCTCAGTTTGTTCTCTGTATTTTAGAGTTTCTTAAGGTTTGCCTCCCTCCCTCCCTCCCTCTCTGTTTTGTAACTATATTTTCCCCTTCCCTTCCCCTAGGGTCTTCTGTTAAGTTTCTCAAGTTCCACATTTGAGTGAAAACATGATATCTGTCTTTCTCTGACTGACTTATTTAACTTAACATAGTACCCTCCAGTTTAATGCACATTGATGAAAATGGCAGGATTTCATTCTTTCTCACTGCCAAGTAGTATTCCATTGTATGTATAAACCACATCTTCTTTATCCATTCATCAGCTGATGGGACATTTAGGCTCTTTCCATAATTTAGCTATTTTTGAAAGTACTGCTATAAACATTGGGGTACATGTGCCCCTATGAATCAGCACTCCTGTATCCCTTGGATAAATTCCTGGTAGTGCTATTGCTGCATCGTAGGGTAGTTCTATTTTTAATTTTTTGAGGAACCTCCACACTGTTTTCCAGAGTGGCAGCACCAGTTTGCATTCCCACCAACAGTGCAGGAGGGTTCTCATTTCTCCACATCCTCACCAGCATCTGTTGTTTTCTACGTTGTTAATTTTAGCCACTCTGACTGGTTTGAGGTGGTATCTCAATGTGGTTTTGATTTGTATTTCCCTGATGATGAGTGATGTTGAGCATGTTTTCATGTGTTGGTTGGCCATCTGGATGTCTTCTTTGGAGAAGTGTCTATTCATGTCTTCTGCCCATTTCTTCACTGGATTATTTGTTTCTTGAGTGTTGAGTTTGGTAAGGTCTTTATAGATTTTGGATACTAGCCCCTTATCCGATATGTCATTTGCAAATATCTTTTCCCATTCCATCAGTTGCCTTTTAATTTTGTTGATTGTTTCCTTTGCATTGCAGAAGGTTTTTATCTTGATGAGGTCCCAGTAGTTCATTTTTGCTTTTATTTCCCTTGCCTTTGGAGACATGTTGAGCAAGAAATTGCTGTGGCTGAGGTCAAAGAGGTTGTTGCCTGTTTTCTCCTCTAAGGTTTTGATGGTTTCCTGTCTCACATTTAGGTCTTTCATCCATTTTGAGTTTATTTTTGTGTATGGTGTAAGAAAGTGGTCCAGTTTCATTCTTCTGCATGTTACTGTCTAGTTTTCCCAGCACCATTTGCTAAAGAGACGGTCTTTTTTCCATTGGATACTCTTTCCTGCTTTGTCAAAGATTAGTTGGCCATACATTTGTGGGTCCAATTTTGGGTTCTCTATTCTATTCCATTGGTCTATGTGTCCGTTTTTGTGCCAATACCATACTGTCTTGATGATTACAGCTTTGTAGTAGAGGCTAAAGTCTGGGATTGTGATGCTTCCTGCTTTGGCTTTCTTTTTCAGCATAACTTTGGCTATTTGGGGTCTTTTGTGGTTCCATACAAATTTTAGGATTGTTCTAGCTCTGAGAAGAATGCCTGTGCAATTTTGATTGGGATTGTACTGAATGTATAAATTGCTTTGGGTAGTACTGACATTTTAATAATATTCTTCTAATCCATGAGTATGAAATGTTTTTCTATTTCTTTGTGTCTTCTTCAATTTCCTTCATATGTTTTCTATAGTTTTCAGCATACAGATCTTTTACCTCTTTGGTTAGGTTTATTCCTAGGTATTTTATGGTACTTGGTGCAATTGTAAATGGGATCAATTCCTTGATATCTCCGTTGCTTCATTATTGGTGTATAGAAATGCAACCGATTCCTGTACACTGATTTTATATCCTGCGACTTTGCTGAATTCATGTATCAGTTCTAGCAGCTTTTTGGTGGGATCTTTTGGGTTTTCCATGTAGAGTATCATGTCATCTGTGACAAGTTAAAGTTTGGCTGCTTTGCCAATTTGGATGCCTTTTATTACATTTTGTTGTCTGATTGCTGAGGCTAGGACTTCCAACACTATGTTAAACAACAGTGGTGAGGTGAGAGTGCACATCCTTGTCGTGTCCCTGATCTCAGGGGGAAAGCTCTCAATTTTTCCCCATTGAGGATATTAGCTGTGGGCTTTTCATATATGGCTTTTATGATGTTAAGGTAGGTTCCTTCTGTTCGGACTTTCTTGAGGGTTTTTATTAAGAAAGGATGCTGTAGGGGCGCCTGGGTGGCTCAGTTGGTTAAGCGGCCGACTTCAGCTCAGGTCACAATCTCGCGGTCCGTGAGTTCGAGCCCCGCATCGGGCTCTGGGCTGATGGCTCAGAGCCTGGAGCCTGTTTCAGATTCTGTGTCTCCCTCTCTCTGACCCTCCCCTGTTCATGCTCTGTCTCTCTCTGTCTCAAAAATAAATAAACGTTAAAAAAAATTTTTTTTTAAAAAGAAAGGATGCTGTATTTTGTCAAATGGTTTTTCTGAATCTATTGACAGGATCATATGGTTCTTATCCTTCCTTTTACTAATGCGATGTATCACATTGATTTGTGAATACTGAAACGCCCTGCAGCCCAAGAATGAATCCCACTTGATCATGGTGAATAATTCTTTTAATACGCTGTTGAATTCAATTTGCTAGTATCTTGTTGAGATTTTCTGCATCCATGTTAATCAGGGATATTGGCCTGTAATTCTCCTTTTTTTTGTGGGGTCTCTGTCTGGTTTGGGAATCAAGGTAATGCTGGCTTCATAGAATGAGTCCAGAAGCTTTCCTTCCATTTCTATTTTTTGGAACAGCTTAAGAAGGATAAATGTTAACTCTGCTTTAAGTCTGGTAGAATTACTCTGGGAAGCCATCTGGCCCAGGACTCTATTTGTTGGAAGATTTTTGAAAACTGATTCAATTTCTTCTAGACTAGTTATGGGTCTATTCAAGTTTTCTATTTCTTCCCATTTGAGTTTTGGTAGTGTGTGGATATCTAGGAATTTGTCCATTTCTTCCAGATTGTCCACTTTGTTGGCATACATTTTTTCATAGTATTCTCTGGTAATTGTTTGTATTTCTGTGGTGTTGGTTGTGATCTCTCTTTCATTCTTGTTTTATATATTTGGGTCCTCTCTTTTTTTTCTTTTTGTGAAGTCTGACTAGGGGGTTATCAATTTTGTTTATTTTTTCAAAAAACCAGCTCTTAGTTTCATTGATCTGTTTAATGTTTTGTTGTTGTTGTTGTTTTTTGGGTTTTTTTTTTGGGGGGGGGGATTCTACATTGTTTATTTCTGCTATAGTCTTTATTATTTCTCTTTTTCCACTGGCCTTGGGGTTTCTTTGCTGTTTTGCTTCTAGTTCCTTTAGGTGTGCTGTCAGATTTTGTATTGGCGATTTTTCTTGTTTCTTGAGATAGGCCTGGATTGCAATGTATTTTCCTCTTAGGACTTCTTTTGCTGCGTGCCAAAGGGTTTGGACTGTTGTGTTTTCATTTTCATTTGTTTCCATATATTTTTAAATTTCTTCTTTAATTGCCTGGTTGACCCATTCATTCTTTAGCAGGGTGTTCTTTAACCTCCATGCATTTGGAGGTTTTCCAAACTTTTTCTCATGGTTGATTTCAAGTTTCATAGCATTGTGATCTTAAGGGTGCATGGTATGATCTCAATTCTTTTTGATTTATTGAGAGCTGTTTTGTGACCCAGTATGTAATCTATTCTGGAGAATGCTCCATGTGCACTCAAGAAGAATGTGTATTCTGCTTTTGGATAAAAAGTTCTGAATATATCTTTCCAGTCCATCTAGTCCAGTGTATCATTCAAGGTCACTGTTTCTTTATTGATTTTCTGCCTAGATGATCTGTCCATTGTTGTAAGTGGAGTATTAAAGTCACCTGTTGTTACTGCATTCTTATCAATAAGATTGTTTATGTTTGTGATTAATTGATTTATATATACAGGTGTTCTCAAATTGGGTGCATAAACATTTATAATTGTTAGCTCTTCTTGATGGATAGACCCTGTAATTATTATATAATGCCCTTCTTCATCTCTTGTTACAGCCTTTAGTTTAAAGTCTAGTTTGTCTGATATAAGTATGGCTACTCCAGCTTTCTCTTGACTTCCAGTAGCATGATAGATGGTTCCCCATCCCCTCACTTGCAATCTGAAGGTGTCCTCAGGTCTAAAATGAGTCTCTTATAGACAGCATGTAGATGAATCTTGTTTTGTATCTATTCTGATACCCTATGTCTTTTGTTTGGAGCATTTAGTCCATTTACATTCAGCATTATTGAAAGATATGGATTTAGTGTCATTGTGTTATCTGTAGATTTCATGCTTGTGGTGAGGTTTCTGGACCTCTGCAGTCTTTACAGCATTCTACTCACAGACTCCCCCTTAAGATCTCTTGCAGGGTTGGTTTAGTGGTCACGAACTCCTTCAGTTTTTGTTTGTCTTGGAAAGCCTTTATCTCTCCTATTCTGAATGACAACCTTGCGGGGTAAAGGATTCTTGGCTGCATAATTTTCCTATTCAGCACATTGAATATTTCCTGCCACTCCTTTCTGGCCTGCCAAGTTTCAGTGGACAGGTCTGCTACTACCCTTATGTGTCTACTCTTATAGGTTAAGGCCCGTTTGTCCCTAGCTGCTTTCAGAATTCTCTCTTTATCTTTGTATTTTGCCAGTGTCACTGTAATATGTTGTGGAGACCTATTCTTGTTACATCTGAAGGGAGTTCTCTATGCCTCCTGGATTTGCATGTCTGCCTCCTTCCCCACATTGAGGAAGTCCTCAGCTATAATTTGTTCAAGTAAACCTTCTGCCCCTTTCTCTCTCTCTCTTCTTCTTCTGGAACTCCTATGATACAGATATTATTATGTTTCATTAAATCACTTAGTTCTCTAATTCTCCCCTCATGGTCTATATTTTTTTTAATCTTTTTCTCAGCTTTATCATTTTCCATAATTTGAATAAAAGGCTTAAGAGTGAGGGGTGCCTGGGTAGCTCAATTGGTTGAACTTCCAACTCTTGATATTGGCTTGGGTCATGGTCTTGCAGTTGTGGGATCAAGCCCTGTGTCAGGCTCTGTGCTAGTGTGCAGCCTACTTGGGATTCTTTCTCTCTTTCTGCCCCTCCCCCCATCAAAAGTAGACAAAGTAAACATTAAAAAATTTTTTAAAAAAGTGGTGAGAGTGGGCATCTTTGTCTTGTGTCTGATCTTAAAGGAAAAGCTTTTAGCTTTTCACCATTGAGTATGATGTTATTTGTGGGTTTGTCATATATTGCTTTTATCATGTCGAGGTATGTTCCTTCTAGACTCACTTTGTTGAGTTTTTATCATAAGTGGATGTTGAATTTTGTCATGCTTTTTCTGCATCTATTGAGATAATTATATAATTTTTATCCCTCTGTTTATGTGGCTTATCATGTGGATTATCTGTGTACTTTTGGATATTGAAACTTCCTTGAATCCCTGGAACAAATCCCACTTGATCACTGCCTATTATCCTTTCAATATATTACTGAATTTGGTTTGCTAATATTTTGTTGAAGATACTTGTACGTATGTTCATCAGTGATACTGGCCTGTAATTTTCTTTTCTTCCTTTTTCTTTTTCTTTTCTTTTTCTTTTCTCTTTCTTCTTTCTTTCTTTCTTTCTTTCTTGACTGTCTTTGTCTGGTTTTGGTATTAGGGTAATGCTGGCCTCATAGAATGTGTTTGGAAGTATTCTTTCTCTTCTATTTTTTTTTTTTTTTTTTTGGCAATAGTTTGAGAAGGATAGGTGTTAACTCTTTTTTAATGTTTAGTAGAATTCACCTATGAAGCCATCTGGTACTGGACTTTTATTTGCTGGAAATTTTTGATTACTGATTCAATTTCAGTATTTATAATTTGTCTGTTCAGATCTTGCATTTCTTCTTCATTCAGTCTTAGAAGATTGGGCATTTCTTGGAATTTATCCTGACCTTTGACTCTAATGCAATCCACGGTGGGTTAGAACATCAGGTTTCTTGCACTAGCTGTGTCTCTCACAGGTTGTGTCATCTCAGGCAAATCCTAAAACCCACCTAGCTCCGGCTTCCTCGATGTTTAATAAAGACTACTGAACATGATGTCTTTAAATATCTTTCCAGTTCTATGCTTAAATTACTAGATTATGGAATTGAGAAAATCGGTGTGGCAACCTGTGTGTCTTTGTCTAGAGGGTTTTATGGCTTTCTTTAATGGGGACAATGGTGCTTGATATCACATTAATGAACTATCCTCTTGCATATATCATGACGAATTTTAGTGCATAGGTACAGATGGGACTAATGGGGTGAAATATTTCATATTGGGATTCCCTGACAGAGTCTAATATATTTAGCTGCTGTCAATTTACAGTATCTGGATAAATGACTATGAACAGAGAAAAAAAACTATGGATTACGGACAAAAATCATACCAAAGTATAGACGGTTAGAACCCTCCCGACCAACACACATACATCCCAAAATAAAACTCATGGTGCCAGCATTTTTTTTCTGTTTTTTGTGGTACTGTGCGATTTTTTTGTATCCTAAATGAAACAACCAATTTATTCAATTAATGTTTATAACTGTCCTCTATATACCAAGCACTGTGCCAGGCACTAGGTGGAAAATTGTGAATAAGACATTCCCAGTAATAAGCCAAGGAGAGTTAAGTGAGGAAAAGATATATAAACTGTTAATTGAGAATGGTAAGTTATGCACAGGATACATATTTTTAGAATGGTCTGGCATGTTTGACCCCAACCCTGACTGTCTATTAAAATGACTTGGGGGAGATTTTAGAAAATAACGGGGCATAAGCATGGGTAGAACTCAGAAATCAGTGTTAAATGAAACAAAAATTCTCCTGGTGATTAGTGCAGCCAAGGTTTAGAATCCCTGAGCTAATATCCAGCTCATTGGGAAATTTATTATTCAGTCTTTCAATTATGCATGCATTAATAGACAAATCCTAGAGATTAAATCATTCCTTCGTCCTTCCATTCATCTTTCTATCTATCCAATACTGATTAAGCACAACTATGTTTCAGCCACTGTACTAAGCCACTGAAGAAAGGACACCTGTTAGATAAACTCCTTCTCCCATGGAGGTCTGGTACAGGCATATGCTTGTTTGGAGTTCTCCTAGTAAGTATGATAGGCTCTGAAAAATTCTGCTAAAATGCCCTGTTTTGTCCACAGAAATGAGAATAGACTGAGTGAATGGCAAGGCACTTATATTCTAGGAAATGCATTATAGTACCTGAGGCTGGACTCTTCATCTCTAATGGTTCAGGGCCACACCTGTGGCAGGAAGGGGGTACACATTCCAAGCCCAGGTGGGTAGGTTATGGGGAAAGTGCCTATTCCTCCATGTGAGGGATAAGTTTCCCTACTACAGACAGGCTCCTTGTTGTGGAAGGTAGACCACTTCCATTTTCAAAAACACACATACAAGACAGAGGTGATTGAGAGATGTATTCCTCTTGGCACCCTATAGTATTAAGCACCAATAACAGTAAGAAAAGCCCACTGGGGGCTGGGCACTTGACACACATCATCATTTCTTTTCTTTCTTTCCTTCTTTTTTTTTTTTTTTTGAGTTTTATTTATTTAAGTAATCTCTATACCCAACATGGGCCTCGAACCCACGACCCTGAGATTAAGAGCCACATGCTCCTCCAATTGAGCCAGCCAGGTGCCCCAATATACATCATCATTTAATTTAATTCTCACAACTGCCCTACATGTAAGTATAGCCTCCATTTTACGTGAGAAAAAACTGATGCTCTGAGGCAAAGACTAATTTGTCCAAAGTCACAAATCTGGGATTCAAGGTCAGGACTTTCTAACTCCAAAGGCCTGTACTCCTTCCACTTTCTTGAAGGTGGGAGTAGAGGAAAGAGGGAGGCAGGCTAACTATCTAATTTAGCTATATAATGCATGTCTCTTGTAGGTAGATGTTATTCCTACTTAGGCCAGAAGCAATATATAGCCATTTATACATTTTTAAGCAGGAAAGTGACACTGATATACTCTGTCATGCCCAATTTCTGAAGGCAGTAGAGATTATGGGCAGACTGCAGGCAGAGATAGTCCCAACAGGTATTTGAGAGTCTATTTTAGGGTAACCACAGGAGGACAGTGAAAGTGGGGGATAGGTAATACAGGAGACCTTTTGGATGAAGAATTGACAATGTTTAGAATCTGTGAAAGAGGAGAAAGGAATCAAAAGAGACTGAAGTATCTAGCTTGCGTGACAGGATGGTGATGTCACTAGCCTACACAGGGCAGGCTGTCAGGGCAGGGGATACAGAACTGAGTTTCACACGTGCTGAATATAGAGTGCTTGTAGGAGAGCCAGCAAATATGGGCCTTGGAAATAAGGGATGAAGAGATGTGGAATACTCCAGGGCATTTCTGACATCAGCACAGAGGTGACAGTTAAAGCTGTGGGAATGGATGGGATGGACCTAGAAAGGAACTGAATAGGAAGGGGCATAGCAGGGAAAGGGGTTGTTATTTGTTTACCTTACACTGTCTGGAATTATCTAAAGTACACTTTGGCATTCTGCAATTTTTCTCCTGCTTGAAAAATTGTTTTAAAAATAACCAGCATGTTTACAGGTTTCTAACATTTCCTCTATTTGTGAACAGTTTATAACCCTCATGTACTTCACCTGGCTACCCCGATGTTAACATCGTACACAACGATGGTGGATTGACCAAACCTAAGAAAGGAAGCATTATGCAAATTATAGACTTTATTCAAATTTCACCAATTGTCTAATGTCCTTTTTTCTAGTCAAGGATCCAATCTGAATACAACATTGCATTTATAGTTTCCTATTTATATATAATGTAAGCATTTGCAGGAAAACTTGAGACCTAAAGATACATGCCAAATAGGAAACCTAGGACGCAGTCTTAGAGTGGGGCAGCTAGCGTAGCAACATAGGATAGTCCAATAAGGGGACACGGTATGTTTGAGCATGGCTCAATGGGAGGAATAATCTTTAAACAGCAAATGCTTAATAATGAAATCCCTTAAATAAAGTAAAATAAAAGCAATGTGTCAGAAGGGCTAAGAAATGGAGACAGAGTGAATCAAGTAGGTAGGCTGGAAAATCATTTCAAGATTAGCTTCTACCTCTTCCATTGGTTTATACAAACGTAGGTCAGCCGGACACTGTGGGAGAAGGAAACTGACTGAAATGGACCGTAGCAGGAACAAACACAGGGCAGGGTCATCTCGATGTTTTGCCACTTAGTCCTTCCTGCTCTAAAATCCTAAGACTTCTATGACAGAGTACACAGGATGTAAGAAATAATTATAAACTTACAAATCAAATCGTACTGGTAGACTCTTCCTAGAGTACTACAGCCAGTCCGTTCATTAACCAGTTAACAACTTAGTGCATAAAACAAGCCAGGTGTTGTGCTAAGGGCTGGAGATGAATGTGTCAATAAACACAGTTGATGAGCAATGATTTCCAGATTCTCCTTACTGGGCTAGGTCCTTCTTGCTTCCAAACACTGCTCATTAACTACCACCCCTCTTCTCATAATAACTAACCAACTTTGAGCACAGTCATCTAACATTATTTGTACTGCTAAAGTTATCTATGTGTTTAATGTTTCTGGGTGTGAATATATTTCACGTTTGTCTTCTCTCCCCACAGAAGCACCTCATCTACTGTCTCCTCTCTACCACCTGTCAGTGTCTACTACTATAATTTATACGGGGTCGGTCATAACAGACACAAAGAACTAGAAAATGCAATATATGCAGAAAAGATAAAGGAACTAAGCTGAGTCTGTCTGGAGAAGATGTGTTCAGGAGATATGGTGGTGGCCACAAAATCCACAGGCTTTTAAGACGATAATGCCAATCAGCTTTTCTTTTCCCTCAGGATGGCAATTGTAGCACAAAAGCACTAAAGTCAAATACGACCATAAATTTCCTGAGAGGGAAGACTGAGAGGTATTAAAATGTATCTCCTTACTGGTGCTTTTTATTTATTTATTTTTATTTTTTTTTTTTTAATTTTTTTTAACGTTTATTCATTTTTGACAGAGAGAGAGAGAGAGCATGAACGGGGGAGGGTCAGAGAGAGGGAGACACAGAATCCGAAACAGGCTCCAGGCTCTGAGCTGTCAGCACAGAGCCTGATGCGGGGCTCGAACTCACAGACCACGAGATCATGACCTGAGCTGAAGTCGGCCGCTTAACCGACTCAGCCACCCAGGCGCCCCCTTACTGGTGCTTTTTAATGTAAATTAAAAAAAATTTTTTTTCCAGCCATTTAGAAGTAGGAACACACTCTTGTGCTTAGAGAAGGTAAGGGTTTCAAAGGCATGGCCAGATATCAGGCTGTTCCTCTTTCTCACTGCCTCCCATCTTCACGGCAGGTTGGGTTTGCAAGACGGTCTCTGAAAATCTCCTTTAGGCAGACCATCCAAAGGGAAGCAAGGGGGTAAATAATAACATAAAAGCGAAGCCCAGGAAAGCGCCTGCAACTTCCCATCAGGGTGACACCAAGGGCTCTTCCCTGCTGTGGTTTATGTGGGCAAGTTGGCTCAATCGACCAAGCTCTTTAGGAAATGGACAGAACGAGTTGAGACCCCCAGGGGCCAGTTTCCCTTATACTCTGAGTAGTAAAAGGGGCTGCAGAGGACCTGTGGACCCAGTGTGTGCTCGGGTAGCAGTAAACTGCCTCGGGCAGAGCTGCCTAGGGGATGCAGAGAAAAGTTCACAGCCACTTCAGGGACCCCTGGGGGAGTGATTCATGTCCAGGGGGCAAAGCCGGGTGTCCCTTTAAGATAGTCATGTCAGCATTAATTTTACTATTAATGTATTCAATAAAGAATGGATGATTATTTGCATTTTGTCAGAAAACACTACTTGTGATCATCATACCTCCCAGTGAATTTAATGCAAATGAAATCCAACCTTACAACCTCTATGACTTGTCACTGTGGTAAAAACCTAAAATCAGCATATGTTTCAATGCAATAAATAGATGCAGGGTACGTAATATGTGACGGGCCTTGTGCTAGGCCCTGGAGCTTTGGAGGAAACATGGCTTTTTAATAGCAAAGAATATGCAGACAAGTGGGATACACGGGCAAGTAAGCAAATGGCTCCAGTTCACAAGGCGGAGTGCTGAGAACGGGAGACATACCTGCAGGGGTGAGGGAAACCTGCAGAGCACCTGCTCGGGAAGGCCTCAGAGAACTGCCCATTGGTAATCTGAAGGTGTGGAAGGAGGGGAGTTCTAGGTGGAGGGAGCAGCACGAGTGACAGCACAGAGGCCAGTGTGAGCAAAGTGCTCTCAGGGGACCGGCTGTGTGGGAGGAAGAAAGAGCAGTGCACACGTACAGATGGGTAGGAGCTTAGAAAGGCAGGGCAGAGCCAGAAACGAGAGGTCTCCCAATGCCTTGCTACGCATCTACCTCAAAAGAGATGGGGCTGCCACAGAAGTGTAGGACAGCATGGTTAGATCTGTGACTTTAAAAGAACCCCGGCAGCAGAAGGGGATGGGGGAGAGAGAGAGAGGGATGGGCAACTTTTTTGTTAATTAGGCGAGAAATGATGGGGGCCTGGACAGAATTTAAATGGCTACTCTGGGGTTGTAGAGAGTGGGCCTGCCACAAGATAGATTTCTGTAGCAGAATCCACAGGTCATGCTGACTAACAGGAAGTGAAGGCCAGGAAGGAGCCTGGGATTATTCAGTTTTCCGGCTAGGTCCACTAGGTAAATGGCATGTCCACTTACTGGCAGAGGGAACAAGGAAGAGGAATTGTCTTTGCGCAACAGGTAGCTCAGTTGGGGCAGAGGACTAGAACTGTTTGCAGAAGGTCCAGGGAAAGTCGTCCAGGAGTCCAGGCAAGAGATTTGTGTGCCCTTAGCCTACAGGTTGAAGGTGAAGCCGTAAGTGCTAGCCCAGGACAGCACATATTAGAAAAACAGAAAACCCAGACTGGATCCTGGCAGAACAGTATTAGTTAGGGAGTGGATGCGGGAAGAAGACTGGGAAGGAGCAGGTGATAGGAGGGAGAAAAAGCAGAAGAGCCAGGAGCAGCAAAGCCAAGAAAGGAGAGAATTTCAAGAAGGAAAAAGAGGGTCAGTGGCATCCAAGGCAGTGGAGAGGTCAAATAATATGAGTAAGACTGTCACAAAGCCCGAGAAGTTTCTGCTGGATTTGGCAAATGGGAATCATTAGCGACCTGGAACGAACTGATTTCAGGAGAGGAAGAGGGAAGTCAGATTGCAGAGGGGTGAAGGACTATGGATTACTCTTTAAAGAAGTAGCCCTTAAAAAAAGAGACTGGGCCATAGCTAAAAAAAAAAAAAAAAAAAAAAAAAAAAAGGAGGTAGGACTAAGAAGGGATCTTTTCCTTTTTTAAACAAGAAAATGTATTATTTCAATTAGAAAAACCTTTTTAATTGTCGTTAATATACAATATTAGTTGCAGGTATGTAACAAAGTGATTCAACATTACATAAATTAGAAAATAAGCACTTAAAAATCTAGTTACCGTCTGTCACCACACATTATCATTAAAATTTTAATTCCCTATGCTGTATTTTACATCTCTGTGACTTATTTACAATTGGAAATTTGTGCCTCTTAATCCTCTTCACCTATTTCACCCTTCCACCCTCTCTTTAGCAACCACCAATTAGTTTGTTTCCATTTTTTGTTTATTCTTTTGTTTTATTTTTTAGATTCTACATGTAAGTGAAATCATGGTTCTTGTCTTTCTCCGGCTTATTTCACTTAGCATAATACCCTCTACATCCATCCATGTTGTCACAAACAGCAATATTTCTCCAGGTGACCCCAAGATTTCGTTTAAAAAACATTTATTTTAATTTTTTTAATGTTTTATTTATGTTTTGAGAGAGAGAGAGACAGACAGAATCCACGAAGCAGGCTCCAGGCTCTGAGCTGTCAGCACAGAGCCCGATGCGGGGCTCGAACCTGTGAACCATGAGGTCACGACCTGAGCCAAAGTCAGATGCTTAACCGACTGAGCCACACAGGCGCCCCAACCAAAATTTCATTTTTGAAATCAGATTATGGCTGAGTAATATTCCACTTTGTGTATGTATACCACAATTTCTTTATCCATTCATCCACTGATAGACACTTCAGTGGTTTCCATATCTTGGCTACTATAAATAATGCTGTAATGAACACAGGGGTACATACATCTTTTTGAATTTCCATTTTCTTCAGATAGATACCCAGAAATGGAATTGCTGGATCATCTGATTTTAGTTCTATTTTGAATTTCTGGAGGAACCTTTTTACTCTTTTCCATAGTGGTTGCAACAAGTACATTCCCACCAACACTGCATAAGGGATCCCTTTTTTCTATATCTTTGCTAACATTTTTTATTTCTTGTATTGATACTAGCCACTCTGAAAGGTATGATATCTTCCTATGGTTTTGATTTACATTTCCCTGATGATTAGTGATGTTGAGCATCTTTTCATGTGTCTGTTGGTTATCTGTATGTCTTTAAAAAAAATATCTATTTTAGGTGATTTGTCCATTTTTTCATCAGGTTTTTTTTTATACTGATGAGTTATTTATATATTTTGGATATTGATCCCTTATTTGCAAATATCTTCTCCCATTCAGTAGGTTACCTTTCCATTTCATTAATAGCTTCCTTTGTGGAGCAAAAGCTTTTTAGTTTGATATTGTCCCAATTGTTTGTTTTTGCTTTGTTTTTTATCAACTGAGGAAACCGATCCAAAAAAATAGCTAAGACTGATGTCCAAAAGTTGACTGCCTACGTTTTCTTCTAGGAGTTTTATGGTTTCAGGTCTTACATTTAAGTCTTTAATTCATTTTGTTTATTTTTTGTATATGGTGTAAGAACGTGGTCCAATTTTCTAGGCACCATTTATTGAGACTGTCTTTTCCCCATTGTATATTCTTACCTTCTTTGTTGTAGATTAGTTGACCATATGAGTGGGTTTGTTTCTGGGCTATTCTGTTTTATTGATCTATGTGTCTGTTTTTGTGCTAATACCATCCTGTTTTGATGATTATAGCTTTGTAATATAGTTTGAAATCAGGAGGCACGATACCTCAAGATTGTTTTTGCTACTCTAGGTCTTTTGCTATTCCATACAAATTTTAGGTTTACTTGTTCTAGTTCTGTGAAAAATGCCACTGGTATTGTGACAGGGGTTGCACTGAATCTGTACGTTGCTTTGGGTAGTAAGAACATTTTAACAACATTATTTCAAACCTTGAACACAGTATATTCTATTGTGTCATCCTCAGTTTTTCTCATTAGGGTATTTCATCTTCTTGGTTAAATTTATTCCCATGTATTTTATTCTTCTTAATACACTTGTAAATGGGATTGTTTTCCTAATTTCTCTTTCTGCTTGTTTGTTAATGCATAATAATTGCAACAGATTTCCATATATTAATTTTGTGTCCTGCAACAGTACTGAATTCATTTATTCTAACAGTTTTGTAGTGGAGTCTTTAGGATCTAGCACAGGTTTACTTCCTCTTTTCCAATTTGGATACCTTTTATTTCTTTTTTCTTGTGGGAGTGCTGTAACTAAAACTGCTAATACAATGTTGAATAAAAGTGGTGAAAGTGGGCATCTTTGTCTTGTGCCTGATCTTAGAGGAAAAGCTTTCAGCTTTTCACCAATGAGTATGATGTTAGCTGTGGGTTTGTCATATAAGATCTTTATGATGATGAGGTATGTTCCCTCTGTACCCACTTTGAGAGTTTTTATCATAAATGGATGAATTTTGTCCAATGCTTTTTCTGCATCTATTGAGATGACTGTATGATTTTTATCCTCCTTTTTGTTAATGTGGTATATCAGGTTGGTTTTGTGGAGATTAAACCATCTTTGTATCCCAGTAATAAATCCCAGTTGACTATGGTATATGATCCTTTTCATGTATTGTTGGCTTTGGTTTGCTAATATTTCACTGAAGTTTTTTTTGCATCTATATCAAAGCTATTGATCTGTAATTTCCTGTTGTTTTTTTTTTTTTTGTTTTTTTGTTTTTTTTTTTAATGTCTTTGTCTGGTTTTGGTATCAGGGTAATGCTGGTATTGTAGAATGAATTTGGAAGCATTTCTTCATCTGAAATTTTTTGGAATGCTTCATCTGGTCCTGGACTTTTGTTTGCTGAGGAGAACAGAAAGTCTGTTCAGATTTTCTATTCCTTCCTTATTCAGTCTTGAAAGATTATATGTTCCTAGGAATTTATCTACTTCTAGCTATCCAATTTATTGCTCATAGTCTTTTAAATCCTTTGTATTTCTCTAGTGTTGGTTGTGACGTCTCTCATTTCTGATTTTACTTATTTGAGCCCTCTTTTATTCTTGAAGAGTCTGGCTAGAGGTTTATCAATTTTGTTTATTTTGGAGAACCAGCTCTTAGTTTCATTAATTTTTTTATTGTTTTCTTAGTCTCTATTTCATTTATTTCTGCTATGATATTTATTATTTCCTTCCTTCTAGTAATGTTGGGTTTTGTTTGTTCTTTTACTGGTTCCTTTATGTGTAAGGTTAGACTGTTAGACATTTTTGTTTCTTGAGGTAGGCCTGTATATCCTCTTAAAACTGTTTTTGCTGGATCCCATAGATTTTGGAATGTTGCTTCCATTTTCATTTGCCTGAAGGTGTTTTTTAAATTACTTCTTTGATTTCTTCATTGACCCATTGATTGTTTAGTACCATGTTGTTTAGCCTCCGAGTATGTGTGTATTTTTCTAGTTTTTTCTTGTAATTGGTTTCTGCTTTCATACTGTTGTGATTGCAAAAGATGCTTGATATGATTTCAATCTTCTTAAATTTATTGAGACTTGTTTTGTAGACTAATGTGTAATTTTGGAGAAGGTTTCATGTGCATTTGAAAAGAATATGCATTCTACTGTTTTGGGATGGGACATTATGTATCTATTAAGTCCATTTG
Source organism: Panthera onca (assembly GCF_046562875.1). Taxonomy (NCBI): domain Eukaryota; kingdom Metazoa; phylum Chordata; class Mammalia; order Carnivora; family Felidae; genus Panthera; species Panthera onca. The sequence goes on along the minus strand of NC_138346.1, from coordinate 28,597,608 downwards.
GTTTAATGTGTCATTTAAGGCCATTGTTTCTTTCTTTCTTTCCTGTTCTTTTAAGTTCATTTATTTTGAGAGAAAAAGAGAGAGACAGAGAAAGGGGGGGGTGGTGCGGGGAAGAGGGCAGAGAGAGAATCCCAAGTAGGCTCTACCACTGTCAGCACAGAGCCTGACACGGAGATCAAACTCCCAAATTCTGAGATCATGACCTGAGCCAAAATCAAGACCTGGATGCTTAAGTGACTGAGCCAGCCAGGTGCCCCTAGTCTATTTACATTTAACGTAGTTATTGATAGGTATGGACTTATTGCCATTTTGTTAATTGTTTTCTGGTTGTTTTTGTAGTTCTTCTCTGTTCTTCCTTCTCTTGCTCTCTTATGATTTGATGACTTTCTTTAGTGTTATGTTTGGATATTTGTATCTTTATTTTTTGTGTACCTATTACAGGTTTTGGGTTTGTGGTTACCATGAGTTTCATATACAATACCCTATGTATATCGCAGTCTATTTTAGGTTTATTGTCGCTTAAAGTTTGAACACCTTATAAAAGAACACACTACATTCTTAACCACACCCCCCATGTTTCATCTATCTGATCTATTCTGCATCTTTTTTTTCAAAGTTTATTTATTTTGAGAGAGAGAGCATATGCATGAGCAAGTGGGGGAGTGGCAGAGAGAGGAGGAGAGAGAGAATCCCAAGCAAGTTCTGCACCGTAAGCACAGGCCTGACACAGGGCTTGACCCCATGAACTGTGAAAGCATAAGCTGAGCTGCGGTCAAGAGTCAGACACTCAACCGTCTAAGCCACCCAGGTGCCCCTATTTTGCATCTTTCTATTTTGTGTATCCCTTTATGAATTATTGTAGATATAGTTGATATTACCACTTTTGTCTTTTACCATTTATACTAGCTTTATAAGTGGTCAACCACTACCTTTACTATATATTTGCTTTTACCAGTGAGATTTTTTTCCTTCATAATTTTCTTCTACTTATGGCCTTTTCTTTTTCACTTAAAGGAGCCTCTGTAACATTTCTTGTAAGACTGGTTTAGTGGTGATGAACTCAAAATTTTGTTTGTCTGGAAAACTTTTTATCTCTCTTTCAATTTTGAATGATAAACTTACTGGGTAGAGTATTCTTGGTTGTAAGATTTTTCCTTTCAGTCTCTATGCCTGAATATATAATGTCACTCCCTTCTAGCCTGCAAAGTTCCTGCTGAAAAATCATTTGATGGTTTTATGGGTATTCCCTTGTATGTAACTAGTTGCTTTTTTCTTGCTGCTTTTAAAATACTCTTCTTAATTTTTGACACTGTATTTATTATGTCTTGGTGTGGCTCTTTTTAGGTTCATTTTGTTTTGGACTCCCTATGCTTCCTAGAACTGGATGTCTGTTTTCTTCCCCAGGCTAGAGAGGTTTCAGTTATTACTTCTTCAAATAAGTTTTATGCCTCAAAAAGATTCTTTTCTTAAAGTTGGGAGAGACTTGGGCATACTCATATGCTAAAATGAAGGTGCTAGTAAAGGAGGAAACTATAGATACAAAAGTAGGGATAACTGACAGAGCCTGGCCCTGGAATGGCCTAGAGAAAATGAGAGGCGGACCCAGCTGGAAGCTCTTTTGCACACACATGCACACATACGTCTCCTGTATTTTCTTAATTGAAATGTTTAAATTAAATGTTTCAATAGAAATGCTTCATTTCTATTAAAATGTTACATAAAAGGTAGTTACTGATTTCTCCAATATTCCCTCTAAAAGTCAACATATTGGGAACCAAAGGCTGCAAACTAACTGAAAGTAATCTAATTTTGCAATCCTCTGGTAAACATGATCTTTGCTACAGAACGGTGCTGTCTTTTGCTTTCTGATGAGGTGACTGTGTGTTTAGGGTTTTCTGTGATGAAGTGAGCTTACTGGACTGCAGGGCTATTAATCATCAGATCTGACAGCATTTCTCCAGCAAGCCAACCATGAGAACAGCCCAGCTCATGCCAATGCAAGTTCATCTGGTCAGTCCTGCCATCAGAGCCAAAGGACAAATGTGTTGGAGAGAGTCAACTCCACACTTTACTCATCCATCAAGGAAAACCACATTACTGGCAGGCAGCACTATCAAGTTCTCAGATACCAAAGAACAATGAAGAAACTTTTAAAGAAATCATGGAAATCAAGTAGCGCAATCATTTCTAATGCCAAAGTTTTCTACTTTAACACCTTTAGAATTGCCTGACACTCCAAGAAGGTAACTTAGGCTTCATTTATAGATTGCTCTAATGAGAATGGTGGTAAAGATAAAAATTTAAAAAAGAAAATGGTCACATATGATTCAGCCTTTATATTACGCAACTGGTACTCAGGGTTAAAAATGCAGAGATAATTGCCAATGAAATCAAAGGCAGTAGTCTTTACAAAAAAAGGTAAGGGTCAGGGCAACTGGATGGCTCAGTTGGTTGGGCACCTGACTCTTAATTTCAGCTCAGGTCATGACCCCAGGGTTGTGGGATAGAGCCCCATGTTGGGCTCAGCACTGAGCTGAAGCCTGCTTAAGATTCTCTCTCTCTCTCCCTCTCTCTCTGCCCCCCCCACTCATGTACACACTCTCTCTCAAATAATAATAATAAATAATAATAATAATAATAATAATAATAATAATAAAGGTAGAGGACCTCATTCCATTTTGTGATAGGTCACTGAGTCGAATAAATCAAGACTCATTTAACCCAACTAATTTCTGAGGACTTCAATTCAGCCCCCACCAAGCTTTGATGCTAATGAGAGAAGAGGCATTAGGTCAGACTCTGAAGTAAGCAGATCCTTTGGAGGATTTTGACAGATTTAATACCACCATTTCCCTGAAGCTCAGCTCTCGGTGGTGCACAACTGGTGTTTAAAAGCCCAATGATTAAAATGAGAAAAAAAAAAGTTTGTAATGGAACCGTTGGCACACGTAAAAGATAGGTTTTGAAGAGAAGGCCCATGTATATGCACACACACACATACACACACACATACAACCTCCATTTTTAAGTCCTATGTGCCTGAACGAAGAATGTGGATAGAAGTGCATAAAGAGTAATTTAAAAGAAAACTATTCATGTAGTATTACTGTGTTTTCCAGGAATCTGTGCTCCAGGTTGGGTAATTTGTACTGAGTTGAGAGGGCTGCAGTATCACCCACCCTAAAATCAGCGAGAAGCACTGTGAAGCATACCCAGGGAGATGCAATTTGGTGTTCTTCATATGAGCAGCAAACTCTTTCTGAAATTGCTACATTAGGCTGGATGTGGACAGGAATCATATGCCTAGCCATGCTCCCAGCTAATGGAAAAACAATTTTAAATCAAAGGCAGACATTTCGATAGCAACCCATGTGGAAGAAACAAGCTTCGATCTAGATACCTCATTTTGCTAATCTCATTGGCTTGAAAAAGTAGCAAGATTGCATCAGATATTATATCTTGGCAGATAGTTATGGGAAATAAGGGTCTCTTTTACCTGCTCATTCAGAGATTGTGTTTACGTTCCTTAGTAACAATCTAAAACCTGGAGTAGGAATACTTGGGAACTAATTTTGGTTGATTATTCTGGGGTCTGATTGCAAAAGTGACAGATTGTATCACAGTTATAGATCCTAGAAGATGTTCTTATGGTATTTTTTTAACAGTTCCAAGAACATAATATTTATCTAACTACACTGAGTTTTATTTTTTGTCATCCTTTACAAAATGATTTTAGATAATTTCTGTATATTTCATTTCCTCTCAAAATGAAACAAAATCACTTTTTAACTTTCTGAAGGATTTCAGCAAGTAAAAAGCTATGTGTACATTATAGTAAAATTAATATATCACTTGCCAGAATTCCTTTTTCACAGTTTATTAATCAGTTCAGTTTTGAATGACACGGTCTTTTGCAACCTGTAGCTCCCTTTTAGAGTGTTGATATTGGTACACGATTTGTTAAACAAGATCTCTGAAGAAAATGACAGAAGGGGGAGGAGCTATTAGGAGATCAAGAGGTTAGAGGACCTGAAAACCTTAGAAGTTCTAGAAGTCATCCAAGGGAAAAGGATTCTTAAAGTAGAATGAGAAGTGTTGCGTTCAAAAACATCCTGTGTTTTGGTAGTTTCAAAGTTCTGATAGATTCATAATCTATTGAGACTAAAGCCTCAACTGCAAGCTAATGACACTTTTAATTAGCTAACATGAAAAAATAAAGCCACACAATCTGGCTAATATTAAATCTTATAAAGAGCAAACAGTTGTATTCATTTACTGAATTTAAGTGTTACTGACATGCTTCAAGTCCTACTACTGCTTATTCTTCTAAAATTGTTGGCTAATAATTGTACAATTAGATCCCAGATTTTGGTTATAATAGTCCTCAGATGTAGGTCAGAGACACAGCAAGTCATGTCTGTGTAGGTTGTGTTTTAAGAACTAGGCTGCCTTAAGAGATATGTCTTAATAAACTAGCCTCCTCAATTAGGCATATTCAATTCCCAACAGCAAGCCATCTTTTCTCTTTGTGACAGATAGCCCCTCCACCTACTCTGATTTGGGGGGGAAATGTGCAGGGGAAGAGGAGGTGTTGCTATGAAATGATTTCTCAGCATATTATTAGGACACGCAAACTTTTGGGTACACTAAATAATAGTCTTATTTACTTTTCCAGGATCAATGGTATGTAGGTATGCTCACACTACAAAGCACCATTTCTGTTTAGTGAATCGTGCTTAATACAAATATTTACTGGCATAAAAAGATGTCCACAGTATGCCAGGTGCAATGATTGGGTTAAAAGTGGTATGTGCAGTATGAAACCATTTTAATGAGGAAAAAATCTGCAGAGGAAAAAGTCTAGAAACATAGGCACCAAAGTGGTAGGATAATGGTTGGCTTTCTTATTTTTGTTTTCTATAATGACTGGTATTTTTTTTTTTTTTTTTGTAATAAGAAAACAATTAAGTGTGACCAAATTAAGCAGGTGGGATCTTGGTAACAGTACTTTACTCATTTAGCTCATTTGTTCAACAGATATTGATTAGCTCTCTATGTCAGGTATGGTTCTAGGCCCTGGGGACATAGCAGTGAACAAAATGGATAAAAACCATGACCTTTTATAGCTGACATTTAATGGGGAGGGCAGGACCACTGTATATGGCTGCATAGGGTGAGCAAAACACAACTTCCATATCCACGCATGCCGGCCCGAGAGAGGGAGACAGACAAGATACCATGTAATATAGTGATAAGCATAGAAAGAAGACAGAAAGTGTATGGGGGGAAGAAGTGGAAGGGAGTGAAGGATGCTTCATTAAGGTGACAGCTGTGTAAAGACCTAAAAGATTTAAGGAAGCAACCCTGTGGTTATTTGAGGAAAGGAGAAGCAAGGATAGAAACTCACACAGGAGGAGCCGGCTCAAAGACAAAAAAAAAAAAGGCCGGTGTGACCAGAGGGAATGAGGGGACAGGTAGTGGGAGAAGAGGGCACAGAGGTAACTGGGGATGAGACCGTACGTGGCCTTGGCTTTTACCTGGAGAAGTGAAGCTATTAGGTAGTTTGGGTCAAGGGTGACATCATCTAATTTACACATGAGCTCTAGCTGTAGTTTAAGAACAGACTGAAGGGGGAGACGCGTTACTGCAATAACATGGGGGAAAGAAGGCAGTGGCTGGCACCTGGGTGGCAGGTGATGGCAAGTGAATGTACTTGCTGAGGGACCGGATGTGGACATGAAAGAAAGGTGTTTGGCCTGATCAACCAGGTGGCTACAGGTACCATCCAGCTTGATGGTGAAGTCTGCAGCAGGCACGGTTGACAACAGCAGTGGGGGCAGGAAGGTGAGCTCCGTTTTGGGCAGATTAAGTTTAAGAGGCTGGCAAATAGCCAAAGGACATTTCAACCTTTGTATTTAGCAGCGCCCCCCTCCCCCCCCCCCCCCACCAGAAAGGCAGCTTGCCCCGAGGTAACAAAGGAAGGAGTTGGAAGGCAATCTTGGTACATGAGGTGGCACCAACAGGGGCTGGTCTAAGAGCCGAGCAGGCTGCTAAATTCTGCTTCACAGAAGAGGAGGCAATGCCAGTCTGACAGGATACACACCCACACTTTTCTTTCCAGGTACTCACCTGGATAAATAATGTTAATAAAAATGGGAATCTTTATGGTAGAAATTTCTCACTGTTCAGTAAAGCTGATATTTCAGTGAGAACAATGCTGTAGATAGGGTTATAATTTCAAGGAAAATGTGAGACCAAAGACAGGAAAAGGTAGGTGGCTTAAAAGGTAGAAGAATCACATTTGGTATTCTCTTGAGACGCCCAAGTCAAGCTGTTGTTTCAGAGTGGTCTAAGCCAAGGCTAAACCTGATAAACAAGCAGGCCCAAATGTTCCCCAATACGATTCTGCCCAAAGCAACTGGGAGCATAGGCCTACTGGCCTCAACTAGTGTTGGAGAGAAAACAGTTTTAAATTTATATCCTAAGAGGAACTTTGGATTCACAGGTACCCCAAGTCCCCAAATCACATTTCGATGATAGTGGGAAATACTCAGATATCCACATTAATCTCTAGAATGTCTTTCCCTAGACTGAATGATACACTTTAACACTCAGAAGAAGTCAACAAGTCAAGAACTTAAGTCAGATTTCTGAAAAGTTAGTCCAAATAGCTGTTGTCAGTCTGATGTTTTCAGCAGTCCAAGGTAAAATAAATGAGAAAGAGAGAATAGAATGAATTTTAAAATCTATTTGAATTTTAAAAGTGGTTTGATTTCTGAGACCATTTGCCTGTTTCTTGTTTGTTTGGTAGTGTTACTATGTTCCTTTATGAAATGGTGAGAAATAGGTGGTAATGTTTATGTCTGTTTTGGTTAAAGATATATATGGAAGGCAACCCTACAGATCGCTCCGTATTTTTGTTTTAAATTTATAGGTCTGTGAAATGGGAAGGTCTGGTAAATGCCGCCCTAGGAGAAACGCTAAGCCCATGGTCACGCCTCGCTCTCCGAGCCTGACTGAGCAACCAGGAGCGCAGGACCGCCTGGGTCAGCAACCCCATTTTCGGGGACATCGAGGTCTGCTACCTCCCCGCCTGCCTTCCCACTCTTCCACACGACCTCAGTCAAGGCTTTCGGAGAATTAAAAGTGGTTCCTCCTGAGAGCCTGGAGACCTCTGTCCCTCACCACCTCCACCAGCAAATGTGCCGGGGAGAGCAGCAGCGATCTGGTTCGGAGCAGGGACTCTGCTGCTTACCAGATTTGTCACCTCAGGCAAGTCACGTAGCATCTCAGAGTCACACTGTTCCTTCTCTTCTTTCTAAATGGCATCTGTTTCCCATCTGAAAGGACTGTTGTAAAGAACAACTATTATATTTGTGGGAAAGCATTTTTTAATTGATAAAACCATGATTATCTAACATGGGCCCAGGCACCACCATAAATAAATGAAATGGACTGGGGATAAGAAAAACAAGGCAGCAACATATTCTGCACTGAATGACCCTGCGTTTGGGGGGAACAGGAGCAGGAGAGACTCTGTGAAGTGGGGAGTCCAGGATCATCCAGGAATGACAGAAGCCCTATGTAATCAGAGCTTCTGATTTCCTCAGAGGAACCAGAGAGCTTCGTTGTGTATACATGAAAACTCCTGGTTATTTAAATGTTAGCAACTGTTCCACCAATTTAAAAGTCAAGGAGACCATCCCTGAAAGGGCAAACAAAACATGTCTCTAGGCCAAATTTGGGCCCAAGACACTCATTTGTGACAGGTGATTTACACACATCCTACTGTTCCTGTGTGCAGCGGAATATACAGGGCTGAGACCCTCTACCAGTTCTTAGGGTCCCTCCCAAACACTTCCCTATCGCTGCTGATGTGACTGTGTCCTCAGAGTGCTAAGATTTTTCAGAGAGTTCTTCATGTACCTTCATGTGTGGACACTATAAACAATTCTTCTCATGAAAAGTTAACTAGGCCTTGAACCAATCCAACAGGGTCACCATCTGGGACTCCTCAGAAAAGTGAACTGTCAGCACTGTAAACATTTTAGACTTCATGGAAGACACTGACTTTTTCTAAACTAATCATCCTTGCCAGTCAAGATTTGCGGTATGGGTTCAAGAACAAGGCATTCATTTAACAACAAGAACAAGAACACTGAGGATGAAGACCGGGCGGCCATTATAATGAAAGGCCTAAAAGCAAACTGTGACTTCCCTAATAAGGGGACGACCCAAGTCAGCTCCCTGGCAGGGGGAGCACCAGTACGATTAATCAGTCTGTTTTCAGTTTTCTCACGACAGCAATATTAACAGTTTGCTTTCTTCTGTTTATATGGCGTTGACAGGTCTTCAGCATGTTGGGCCTACTTGCTGAAGATTAATGGCTACTCCTGTACCGAGGTAAAAACCAGGCAGGGAGAGAATGCCTTTTACAACTGGGTAAGAACTGGCTTCTCTTGCTCTCTTTCGTTCCCCTATTGCACACCAACTCCTCCCTCCTTTAAATCCTATCAAGATTATATAAGATTAGTTGTATCCAGTAGGTTCTTATGTTTATATTCCACTTTAAATGTTGTGCCTCCAAGTGAAACAAAGGGAACTTTACACATTACTTCTAGATAAGTTTATCATCTCTAATCAAAGGTGCAGGGCTGGCTAATTTTGTTTTTAAAACGTCAGATTCCTTATAAAGGTAAAAGGTAGGTAACCGATGGCCTCTGGTGACAGGAATTTAGTTATTAGGTGGGTGATGGTTATTTAGAGCACACTCAAAAAAGGCAGAGCTGACATTAAGTAAGGCCCTGCTGCGAGGAGTACCAGCAGCCCAGAACATCTTAGACCTGCTTCACGAAATAGTCCTACTTCAAAACAGAGAGAGAACAGCTCCCCATAACAGCCTCCTCCCTCCCCCACCCCCCACCAGAAGCTAGAAGTACTTCTTGCTGCTGGTATGCTTTTCTCTGTGCCAAGGTGGGAAGACATGGTAACAGTGTTTGGGGTTTATTTTTTTAATATATTTAAAAAAATTTTTTTTAAATGTTTATTTATTATTGAGAGACAGAGCGTGAGCATGGAAGGGGCAGAGAGAGGAGGAGACACAGAATCCGAAGCAGGCCCCGGGCTCCGAGCTGTCAGCACAGAGCATGGCGCGGAACTTGAACTCACAAACCGTGAGATCATGACCTGAGCCGAAGTCGGACCCTTAACCAACTGAGCCACCCAGGTGCCCCTTAATATTTTTTTTAATGTTTATTTTTGAGAGAGACAGAATGAAAGTGGGGAGGGGCAGAGAGAGAGGGAGTCACCGAATCTGAAGCAGGCTCCAGGCTCGGAGCTGTCCGCACAGAGCCTGATGTAGGGCTCAAACCCACAAATGCAAGATCATGACCTGCGCCGAAGTCAGAGGCTTAACCGACTGAGCCACCCAGGGGCCCCCCTCCATTATCTTCATAGCATATAAGCATACAGAAACAAAGAACAAATTTTTAAAAAGAAAAATCAATGTGCCTCCTCTAGAGTTCCGTAGGAATCTCATTCTTTGGTCTTAGGGAACCTCCTGCTCCACTCATCTTTGTGCAACAACTGCATGAGTAAGTGTGCATCACATACCCAGGAACTTCAGGCCCCATACCCAGGGTCAGTGCTCCAAACCACTTCCTCTGGCTCACTGCTCTCCTGACATAGGAGCAGGAGGGGCCGAGTCCAGTAGACAGAGCATCAGGGGTGGCTTTTAAGTGGAAACTTTAAACAAAGATTTCTAAAGCCAGAGACAAGAACACTCTAGGATAATAAAACAGTATGAATAATAGTATTTATTGAGTGCTTACTATGTATATGCACTATTATAAGCAGTTCCATTGGAAAAACCAATTCCCACAACAGAATGCATTAAAGAGTTAAATCATCCCAGGATACGTGAGAGTAGAACAATATACTGGATGAGAGTTGTACAGATCTTGAACTCCATACTTGTATTTAATAATTTGCCTGATGCGAAGGTTCAACGGGAGAGAGACACTGCAATTGTCCTGAGACTCCAAACCAGGGTGGTACATTGGAAGTGAAACGGAGAAGAAAGATTTGAGACTGATCTCCAAAACAAAACCAACTAAATTTTTCTTTACTTCTTTGTTTTTTAGTTCGTTTGCTCATTCATTCAACAACTATTTTTGAGGGTTTCAGATGGGTCAGACACTGTGCTAACGGACACCTAAGGAAGAAATAAAACCAGAAGATTGACTCCTTCCTCAAAACTGGGCTACCAGCCGTTGTTCAGTGGTTTAGAGTGACAGCATAGTAGACACCTGTCTATCCCTCCCTCCTTCCATCTATCCGTTCAGTACTTGCTGAATGCCTGTCTGGTGCCAGGAACTGCACTACATAAGGGTCATGGACAAGTGAGGAAAGAAAAATGACAGGAAAGGAAGAAAGGCTGCTGTCTTCATTCTCACAGCCCTGGGAATGCCTCCTTTCTAGAACTTCTATTCCTTTCCTGGTGGTCTGGCCATAAGGGGTAGGCATGGCAGTAAACCACCAGACTGCGGGAACAGCAAAGGTATTCTTAGTCATCCAAATGAAGACAGAATCTGTTTAATTTCTAAACGTATGTCCTGATGTGACATATTTATCCAAAGCAAAACACTGTCCCAGAAAGGTACCTCACATGATTCCCATGTGTAGATTTTAATATTGTCTAAAAATACAGGCAAAGAAAAACTAGCTCTGAACTAAGCCGAGAGTGAAAATGATAGAACAAACATACTTTGAACATTACAAATCTTGTATCTAGTTTAGTTGGACCTATAATCCTATTGCCTTTCAGGGAAAGCCCCGATCTTTTAAAATTAAGATCTGCCTAGACTTTACAAGAATAAAACCTGACCTTTTTCTAGTGCTTTTTGAAAAACTAGGTAATAGAATGACTACCACTGAGAAGTGTTTTGCTTTATGGCAGCTGCCTTTTCATTATTATTTTATGAGGGCTTGTCTAGATATTATGATATTATGTACTCCTCACTATCTACATTTAGTTCTTTTTAAGATGTCTTCTTCAGATGCCTGGGGGTTACGTCCATTTCTTTGGATCTAACTAGATCTCAAATAACAAACCGTATCACTTTAATGCTTTCCAAAGGTTCTTTTGCATGTAGGCTCCCCTCCAGAAACCATGACTAAGGTATGCTTTTGGTCATTTCCATTAAAACATTAAAAGGTATTTTCAGGGACCTACGAACACCATCAACAATTATTTCAAGTGTAAGCTAGTTCGTATGTGCCAAGGGTGAGACTTGAAATGCTAATAAAATCTAACTGTAAAAGAAGGAATTTGATGAGAGCAGGCACATTTTAACTTCAGTTTTATTCTCAGGATCTGAACCTGGCATGGACTTGTGTGCTCTGTGAACTCGGAGATAACTGCCCTATGGAAAACCAGCCTGCACAAACGGTGACATGAAAAGGCAGAATCCTGGGCCGGTGCATCTTAATCCCAGGCTCTACCCCTGGCATCATCTTGTTTCTGGATGGAAAGTAAGATGTGAATAACCACTTATTTCCACTGAAAAACGTCTTTATGGAATAGTTCAAACATGCTCATTTCACAAATAAAACCAGGAAAAGTGAAAAGTGCTACATAAGTGATCAATGAAGACACTCCTGTGATCATCCCCTCGAGTTCGTCTATGGGTAGGAGAAGTCTTCACTGTTGTGGCAACTAGTTCCATGGCTGGAACGCCTTCAATTACGCTGAGCTATTACTTTCATTTTTCTTGGCTCAACTTAGAGGACTTTGGAGGAAAAATGTCAAAGATGAGCCGGGAGCAAGAGTCACAGAAGACGGTGCCCACTGGAAAGGCCAGGGAGGTCCTCTAACCACCCTCCCAGGGCAGGGAGAGGAAAGCAAACCCGAGCCGCCTGCCATCTGTGACCTACCTGCGGCGCAGATCCTCGGCCACGGCGGCCCGGCAGCTGAACAAATAGGCTCGCAGCGATTTCAGCCGCTGCCGCAGCCGCACCACGGTGGCCAGCGGCTCGGCGTGGCGGTACAGCATCGGGTTCTCCTGCTGGATGTCGATCAGGGGCTCTTCGTACACGTACTCCAGAAACTCTTTGGCTTGCTTAGATACCTACAAGATAAACTTCCTCAGTCAGTCTGGGGAACCATCCAGTTTTCCACACCTCCTCAAACTAGGAACCAGAGTTGAAAGGCCAAAGTCACATTACTTTCCGAGCGAGCCACGAGCAAAAGCCCATAGCTTAACTAAATATAAATTGTGGCTTTCTTTCTCTCTTCCAGAAACCTGTAGAAGTAACCGTTGCGTTGAAAGGAATCCATTAATTATGTATCTTGATTATGGTGGTGATTACATGAATCTACATGAGATAAAATGACACAGAACTATACAGACTCAAGATACCACGTAGGCTTCCCGATTTGTGGATATTGTACCACAGTGATCTAAGATGTAACCAATGGGACACACTGGATGAAAGGTACATGGGACCTCTCTTTACTATCTATGCAACTTCCTGGGAATCTACAGTCATCTCAAAATTAAAAAAAAAAAAAAAAAATGAAGATTCTAAACAGACTTAATTTTAAAAACTACATACATGTATATTCTATACCACTTTTATAAGTAGCCATCAAAATATAGGTAAATCATGTACATATTACAAAATTCAAAAGGAATAAAAAGGATAGCTTTAAAGGATATTATTTATGCAGGATAATTTGCATAGAAAACAGGCTCAAAAAACACTTTAGTGAGCAGAAAGGAGTTGCTCTTAGAATAACTTTGAGCTTGGGCTGACAGACTAATATATCCTTCCAATTCTATATCCAATTCTGGTGGTAAACACCAAGACTATGCAAGTTGATTTTAAGATTTCCTTGTCATTAGAAAGAGTAGAAATGCAATGCATCTGAGATACAGAGGGAGTAGTTTAAATAATGGATAAGAAGTGGGTAATTTGGGAGAATCTTTACCAATTTGCTGATACTGAGATGTGGACTGGCTAGTGATGTGCAGAGTTGGCTTAGTTTCTACTTGGGAGGGTAAAACCTCTCTAAAAAGCTTCCAGGAAAACTGCTCTGGTACTGGGAATAAGGATAGAATTCAACATTAGAAAAACGATTTTGCTTACTAAAAAGAAAACTGAAAATCCACTATGCTTTACATTCCAGACTAGAAGTTTATTAATGAAGATAAATAGGGTACAGTCCTCACCCTCAAGGGACTCACTATGTAGTATAAGAGATAAATATTTATTTATTTTTAAAATGCTTTATTTATTTATGAGAGAGAGTCGGGCAAAGAGAGGGCTATCCGCTCTATCAGCACAGAGCCTGACATGGAGCTTGAACTCACCAACTGTGAGATCATGACCTGATCTGAAATCGGACACTTAACCGATTGAGCCACCCAGGAGCCCCGGGGATAAATATTTAAAACAAGAACTACATGTCGCATATAGCCTGTTCTCTACTACAAAAGAAATATGGATGAGGTCCACTGGTAGCTTAAAGGAAGGAGAAATCAATTATCCTGGGGGGAAGGGAGCCGCTGGCAAAGCAGGCCACACTGCCTCAAGGTCTAGAAAGATAAACAGAAATTCACTTGGTGGGCAAGGGTGGCACAGAGACTACCACAAGTAGATACAAGCAAGAAAACCCACCAATATGAATAGGTGATATGGCTACTGTATGCTGATTAAAGCACATTTATGACATTTAATATTTTGTAATAGAAAATAAAGCTCATATAAAAGTTTCCATTCCTTATAGAGATATATATATATAAAAAGGCATCAATGGTTTTTTTTTTTCCCCAGTAAGTGTCCCATTTTTTTTCCCTATTAGCAATTATTTTTGAGGTACCTGTTGTGTGATCCTTTGGGGGCCCTGCAGTTACAAACGTGGTGAAGTTTACAGTCTCTGCAAATCAGCTCACAAAGAGGCCCTAGAATTAGCCAAAACCTCTATTTAACCAGACTGGAAATAACAACTGACAAGGATACAGAATGCCTCACTTGAGGCATAGAGACACAGGTACGTGCCAGATCCCATAGCAGGCATTAGTGGAGAGTACAACAGGCATGGCCCTGTCCTCGTGTAGCTCAAGGTTCGGTGGAGAAAGACAGAATTGGGTTCAAATATTTGATTTATCATGGTTAAATATGTGCCATATTTAAATATCTTAAACGAGGGAAACACGATGGTGTTCTGGGAAATGAAGTACAGTCCCCTTGAAACTGTTGCTGAAAAATGATGTATTGTACAATTCAATTAGTCTTTCTGGCTCTGTTGAGCAGTGTTTATACTGAGTCAGGGACCTGCTGAATTAGGTTAACAATGCTACCTTTTAGTAGGTGAACAGAAGGACAAAGGGCACTGGCCAGTCTCCCAGGCCTGAAAAGGCTTCTCTCTTCAGGTGGTACTTAAGCCTAAAAAGGTTGGGGGTGGGGGGGTGGGGAGGGAGTCTTTTACAGAGACAGTAAAAGCAGTGAGACAAATGGGAGAGCAGCTAGCGACATGAGCGTTCATAAGCTGGAATTACTAAAAACAAAAACAGAGCTAGTTTCGATGATGTCTAAGGCACTGCTTCACAAAGTTATTAACCAGTGTTAAGAATACGGAGCAAACTGGGACCGCGGCTGCCTGGGTAGGTGAACAAACCCTTGCAAGGCTGAGGGAGGTTTCGGCAGCACGGCTGAGCACATGCTCACTTCTGATAATCAACCACTTACACCGGTAAGGGAATTTTTGAAAGAACTACAAAATTCGGTATAAAATGCTATTTTTGCAAAATAGAGTGCTGTATCCCCACTGATTTCCTAAGTTCTAAACCACCCTGCATACTGGTCTAAGGATTCCACTTTCAAACTCAACTGTAATTAGAATGCTTTTTAAAAAAGAACATGTTAAATATATAGTTACTTAGGGAAGGAAACCATAAAGTTTGTGAGGAGAAGTTTCTTTGCTATTAATAGAAATATTACATAAATTGTCCGTGAACACCAAATATATCCCCACCTAAGAGCTACTGTCCTATTTCTTGCCAACCAAATTACGAAAACCATGAGAAGCCTGAGCGTTGTTTTGGATGGATATAAAAACTCAGCTCACAGAGGCAGATAGATGGACCCAATACGTTTTTAAAAAATGGTTTTGGTTGGTATTGTCTTTAGTGATCCCACTCCATTCACATTAGAAACAACTTTTATAGGGTTAATAAGTTCATTTTTCAAACCTACTGACTTTTTAATCTTTTACTAAATAATATTTAATGTTTACTAATATTAATATAATTTCTTTCCAGAGCTTTTGAAGCTTACGAACAGACTAATTTAAGCTAGACGAACTCAAGTCAGTGACTGTGATTTTGTTGCAGTTTGTGAACTGGTTCTCCCTTCACAGTGTTGTGGTCTACAGGATTCAAGAGCTGAGGAGGAGGACGAAGTCGAGGTAGAAACGGTTCTCCTCCACACCTCACACATCAAAGTGTATTTATAAACATATTGGTTATGTGAGCAGGAAGCATCATTGGTATAAATTTAAAAGCCTTTTGTTAAGCAGGTGGCAGCTACCTCTTAATGTTCTCGAATGTTGTTCAGGTTTACATAATTCTGAGAGAGAGGTTCTGGAATGGTGTCCTGGTATGTTCCCCCACAAAAATAGCCCCGGGTAATAGAGCGATGGAGCAAAGGGAATGTTTAACGATAGACACCAATTTGGAGGTGATGTGGTGGAGGTGGGGGTTGTGAGGACTTCAGTTTTTGTTAAGGGAGGAAAATGGATTGATGAGAACACACTTTTAGAATAACAACTGGTAAACACAACCTAGTCCAGTTTTTCTGTGTTCCAAAGAATACTAGTCCCACAACAATAGTGTTCTGAGGTCCAACAGGAAAAATGCCACACACTACCTTCTTCACTTGGTGATTCAAAGGGTAGCATGTTAGCCTATGAAAGCTTTCGGATATCGTGTCTGCTTAACGTGCTCAGGCCAGCAATCTCCCAAACCTATTTGACTATAGACAAGGCAGCTTTTTAATGTTGTGCAGGCCTTGTGCAGAGGGCGGTGGGAGACGAAATGCAGGCTGGGCCCTGCTTCCCCACCAGAGGAAGGGGCCTCTTTCTCTAATTCCTTCCATCTTGCCACGCTGTGAGCCCCCAGGGCTGCGTTCTCCTGAGGGGCCCTGTTCCAGCTGTAGCGTTGGCCTAGCTGTGGCCCTCCTATAGAACCCTCTTTTTGAGTAACACCTATTAACAAGCACAGAACTTGTTAATGCTCCATGGAACATATTTTGAGAAATGCTGAATTAATCCATTACCTATCCTTAGTAGAAAAAAAAAAAAAAAAACCAAAAAAACTGAATCCAGAGACCTTAAGTGACTTATCTGCAGTCATTTTGTGGCAGAACTTAGAGCCAGAGCTCAGATCTCTGGATACTCTGTCCTGTGCTTGGTAGCACTATTTAAGTTCACAGTTTTTTTTGTTTGTTTTTTTTAATGTTTATTTATTTTTGAGACAGAGAGGGACAGAGCATGAACGGGGGAGGGGCAGAGAGAGAGAGGGAGACACAGAATCCGAAACAGGCTCCAGGCTCTGAGTGGTCAGCACAGAGCACGACGCAGGGCTCGAACTCACGGACCGCGAGATCGTGACCTGAGCCGAAGTCGGCCGCTTAACCGACTGAGCCACCCAGGTGCCCCTTAAGTTCACAGTTTTTATTTTTTAATAACTCTACTATAAACTGTCTACTCATCACTCCTTAGAAGAGGTGATCCCTGTCCATATTCTGTCCTTCTCTTTCCCCAAATACAAAGGCAGGGGGGCTACAGAGGGAGACTAACCTATGATGTAATTTGGCGGTATGCTAGCCATTTGTTTTTAATCCTAAAGCAAAAAATAAAGTCCAGTAACAATTCATTTATGTAGAAGTCACTTATTTGTGTATTTGTTTACGGTCTTTCTCCCTCCATTGGGATATGAGCATTCACAAGGCAGAGACTGTGTCCCCAGTGCCTGGAACGGTAAGCATGGTGGGTGTTCAATAAATACTTGAAGAAACGAATGAGTGTTCTACAGTGCTCTGAACCATACACTCTTATTACTTTACACACACTTAGAACAGCTTGGCTACTTAGACAACATATTGAGTTTACAACATATTTAGAGTTCAGAAAGTAGAAAAGGGGAAAGACAGCTTGAAGCAGCACAGTCACAACAGAAGTGACAGCTGGCATCTTGGCTCTGAGGAAAGGAAGGTGCATGCAAGAAGATACAGGTAAAAGTGTAGGACACAACCCTGATTGAGGACAATTCAGAATATGCACCAAACTCAAAAATGTACAAACTACATCTAGGAAGGTGTCCTCCGTCTCACCGGTGAATGGAAGAACTTAGATGCAAAATGATATATAAAGTTATTCTTTGAATCACTACCTGTAATAGCAAAAGCTTGAAAAACAAAATCATGTTATTGTCATGTAGATTGTCATGTGTAAAAACATGTAAAATTCATGATAGAATACAGAGTGGCTATAAAAAAAAAAAAAAATAGCAAGCAAGCCCAGGAAGAGTGATATGATCTAAATGGAAAGCTGTCCCAGAGCAGCATGTAGATCATCAAATTGCCACTGTTGTGTAAAAAAGGACAGAAAATACCTCTGGAAAGATACACAAGAAAAGAGTAATTCGGATGCCAGCGGGAAGAACAGTGTAGGTGGGAGTGAGATTATTTATGTATGCGTGCCCTTTGTATTTGTGAATCTTAAAATTTGTGGAAGTGTATTATATGTGAAAAAAAGAATAAAAGTACAGCAGTGCAAGGCAATTTCTTGGTGGAAAAGTGCCTTCTATACCACATTAAAGCCCACGGATGTTATCACAGGACCCAACAATCCTATTTATAGCCATAATTCTGAGGCATTAAAAAAGCCAAATATCTAATATGTATTTTCTGAAGTAGAATATATAGAGTTAAATGACAGCTGAAGTTTTAAAAATAAAAGTGACAGTCCTATTACTGAAAACTTGGAGAATGAAATCAGGAAAGGGAAAAAAAATAGATCACTCACACTGTTACCACAGTACAATGACCATTTATTGCTTTGGTATAAGGTTTCCTTCCTGCATTTTCCCCCATGTTTATTGTAAAAAATCATGGAGAAAGTCTTACTCAAATCAATCCCAACCATAATACCTCTTGGTCCTCTTAAAACGAGCACTGGGGCTAATGGAGAAGGAATCAGGAGATCTTAAGGTTAATTGCAATTTGTTCACAAAATCTCCAAATGACTCTGAAAATGTGGTTTTTCCCATCAGTGAGCTGCTCTCTAGCTCAGCGAGGGCAGTCCAGCTTGCCTTGAATGCCTCTCAAGATGTAGAGATAGGAAATAGTTTATGTAACATGGAAAACCCCTAGCTAAATGGAATGTGAATATTCAGGCTAGGACACAAAAATATTTTTTAAAAGCACAACAGAAGGGAACTATTTGGGAAGAGCCGAGGCCAAGTCTGAGGTCCTTACCACCTCTTTGTCATGCTTGATATTTTTGAATGGGAGGGCAGAGAGCAGGAGGAAAGTTATCTTCAAACAGAATTTCATTAGAAAATGGCTACAGAACTCGAGGATAAGGTTTAGCTGCTGGGTAATCCTGGAGCTCAATTCAATTTGCAGGATGTATACCGGAAAATAGATGAAATCCTGCTTTAAAAATAATTAGGAGCATGATTACTCCAGAGGGCAGACAAGGAAATGTTTAAGATGACAGATTTCATTCTGCCCTGCAAAACCATTTTTTCACTCTTTTAAATGGATATTCAAGCCAGTCACGTACTTCTTATTAAGGAGAGGAGGCAGATCTAGCAGAATGATGTCTGGTCTTGGAAACTGATAGGTCTGAATTGATCCTCACAATTAGAAACATCAAGTTAAGTCCCAGTGTCTGAGCAAAGACAGGCTGGACTAAATGGAATATAGTTAATGCCAGTGGGAGATGATCCAGATAAACTCGACCAGCTCTTTTCTTGCTTTAAAATCTTCCCTGGTCCACTGAGAACCTGGGAGGGAAGGTCTAACAAAGGAGGTTTTCCTCATGTACAACATGGATGAAATGAGCACACGTTAACACCTTCAATTAGTTACTCATCCTCTCAAAATCAAACCCCGTCAGCAAGGGGTGGATGACCAGCAAGGCAAAAACGTCTGCTTTGGGGAAAAGACAGAAAGCGTCAGAGATGGCTGAATTGATGGTTTCAATGGCTTTTAGAACTCAGTGCAAACGGACCTGGATCTCTTCCACCACTTCACACCTTTGTAAGCCGTGCCTGATTTTCAAATTCTCCTCATTTAGTGCCACTTCTTCTGTTTTAACTCCCCAAAGTGGCACAGTCTGTTGGCAGGTGCCACTAGCCCAAGCTCTCGGTGACCCCAGGCTGGGCCTGCCTCCCTCACTTGTTCTCTCTACACCTCTCTTAGCTGTCAAAGCCCCGCTCTAAGCATATTAATATAAATAATCTAAACCAAAGTCAACCAGTGTCCTTTCCCTCTAAATACATTTTTATCTAATACACGCATGGCAAATATATTTATAGCCTGCATTCAGAGTGCCAAGTATGAGATGCAGAGGAGAGAATGATAACTGTCTGGGAGAGGTGAAGGAAAGAAGTGGGCGAGAGGAAGTGAGGGTTAGGACAGGCTTAGGGTTTGCCACGCCGAGTGAGGGCAAGAGGAAGACCAGAGGTGTGCAATGGCGGGGCAGCACTGAGGAACAGGAGGAGTGAGACCGTACGGAGGATGCTCATGGGGCGGGGAGGTAGGGCATGAAGGGGCTCGAAGCGCAGGGACTAGAGATCACAAAAGGTCTTTGTGTCGGGCTATGAGGTTTGGACTTCCATATACAGTCCTAGTAAAAACTGGCATTATCGAGCACTTGTGTGCCAGACACGGTGCCCGGTGCTTTCTGCGAATCATTCTTTTATGCAAACAGCGCTGTTGTCAAGTAGGTGCTGTTATCGTCATCATCACCTCCGTTCTAAAGGTGAAGACACCGAGTCTAAGAGAGGGTACAAGATTCACCCACGGTGGGATCAGAATCTTCCGAACTGTTGCTGGGGCAAGACTTGCAGGCAGGAGGCCCAGTCAGAAGGCCACCAAACTCCTTCGTGGGAGTGACACCGGAGGTGTGAACTCGTGAGGTGGAAGTGAAGGTGCAGCAGAGAGCGCAATCTCAAGAGTGCGAATCCAGAGTAAAGTTTTGCTAACTGACGTCTTCCAGCGCTGGCAGTGGTGACGGGTGGGGCCGTGGACATTCCGGAGGGATGGGTGGTGAGGGGGATGAAGTCCATTTGGGGTGTACCGAGTTTGGAGGGGCCCAGGAGACAGGCCTCGTTCCTTCCGTCCTTCAGCATACATCTCTGCTTACCTACTACGTGCCAGAAACTATGCGAAGACAGGTTCCCCGTGCCCAGGTGGCTCACAGAGAGGAGCAACATAAATGTGAGCATAAGAAAAGCAGTGACAACAGCTCCCACTCTTCAAGTGCTTATCAAAGTTATTTGCAGAGTGCCTGTCTTGTATTATCCCAATTCACGTGATTTTTGTAGGTAAATACAGAAGTCATAATAAGAATGAATGCTTATTTGGCACGCACTACGTACTAGCACTATTCTGAACACTTCACATGCATGAACCCATTTAACCTGCAGTGACCCTGTGAAGTGTTACGGTCCTCATGTTACAGATGAGAGCACTCAAACACAGGCTAACTTGCCCAGGGGACAGAGCTTCCCAGAGGTATAGAAAGGATATCAGCCAAATGGCCTCTTGCAATTTTCATGTTTGTTTTAGACTTCAAAAATTACTGGTAGGTGAGTTATGGGTTCCTTCCCCACTTACCTCGCTCCCAGGTGATACAGTTACAGTGAAAGCAAGTCTCAGACAGCTACTGGCAAGGAGGTATAAAAACAGCCATAAAGACTATGTTTGTACAAAGCACTTTGCTTGGAAGGTTCATTCAAGGCAGATGTGACAGAAGGATCAGAAAAAAGCTTCTCGTCAGTCAGATACCAGAATTCTCTATTCTGGCAGGACACGGGACCATGAAAGAATCCTAAGCCTAGGCTACTTCAGTGGATTAGATTCCTCGACTTACCAAGTTCTACTGCCTCATTTATGCATGGGTGGGACTGCAGTACGACGCAGCTAACAACTGCAGTACGATCCACATATCTTGAAGACTACTAGGCTGGAAACTAGAGCTAAGATGTCATTTGGCAATTAAATCCACAGATCTCCCTTTCAGTAGCAAAAAATGGAGCCGGAGGGGGGTGCCTGGGGGGCTCAGTCAGTTAAGCATCTGATCTCGGCTCAGGTCAGGATCTCGTGGTTTGTGAGTTCGAGCCCTGCATCGACAGCTGACAGCACAGAGCCCACTTTGGATCCTCTGTCCCCTTCTCTCCACCCCTCCTTCCTCTCTGGCCCTCCCCCCCCCCCCCCCCCGCCGAAAAATAAATAAACATTAAAAATTTTTTTTAAATGGAGCTGAAGATAAAAGTAGGAATCATCAGGGAGTTAAAACCATGGAAGAGAAGGAGATACTGCAATAAAGCATAAAGTGGGAAAAGAAAACAAAACACAACCCTAAGGAACTGCAACATTAAAGGTATAGGCTGAGGACAAAGAATCAGAGAAGGTGACTGAGAAAAAAAAGAGTTCAAAGTAGGAGGAAAACCAAGGGTGTATCTTCAAAGTCAAGGCAGAAGAATTCCTGGTCAAATATTATATCCCAGACAAGTCCAGTAGAACAAGAAACTGATGAGGGTCAACTAGATTTGGCAAAACGGATGGAGGAGTTAGGATCGTGAGCAGAGGAGGAAGGAGTGAACCTTCCATAGGAGTGAGGTTTCTTCTGTGGCTGGAAGGAGGGCAAGGAGGATGGGTGTAGATGTGGACGAGTTTATAAAAGGGTTGGTGGGACTGTTGCCTTAATCCTGCTATATCTCTATGAAATAGAAGGTAAAGGCACTTCCCAGAGTGACTGGGGCTGGGTGTTTAACCTCTGTAGGATCATGGGTGCTGAAATAAAATGATCTGATGACAGCTACTGATGTAAATGGCAGAGGACTTCCCTAAGCCACCCACTGGCACCTGCATCCACAGACTCTGCCTTTTCTCTTACTTCCTGCCCCAAGCAAAGACCAACCCTCCTGTTGTCTCCACGATTCCATCTTTCTCACTTAACCACATCTTCTAGCAATTCTCTCTTTGGTAGTTCACACCAGCATAGAAAACATGCTGTTATTTCTTCCATTAAAACAAAAATCAAACCCAATTGGATCTTACATCTCCTCCAGTTACTCCCCATCTCTCTCCATCCCCTTACAGCAAACTTCTCAAGAGTTGTCTATTCTTGTCGCTACTTTCTCTCCTGTTCCATATCAAACCCACTCCAATCAGATCTTCACTCCCACAGCTCAATTCAAACTGCTCTCAGCAAGGTCAGTCATTACCACCACATTCCTAAATCCCATGGTCAATTCTCAGTGCTCATCTTATATCTCATCATCTATGTATCAGCCTCTGTCACAATTGATCTGGAGACACATTCTTCCTGTGGCTTGTTGGACACACTAGGGTCCTTCTACCTCGTTCTGCATTCCTCAGTCTCCTTTGCTGGTTGCTTCTCTCCTTTCTACACTTTTTTTTTTTAATGTTTATTTTTGAGAGATAGAGAGAGAGACAGAGCATGAGCAGGGGAGGGGCAGAGAGAAAGACAGACACAGAATCCGAAGCAGGCTCCAGGCTCCCAGCTGTCAGCACACAGCCCAACGTGGGGCTCAAACTCAAGAACCACGATATCATAACCTGAGCCAAAGTCGGATGCCTAACCGACTGAGCCAACCAGGCACCCCACTCTTTCCCACACTCTTAAGGTGGAGTGTCCCAGTGCTCAGGCTTCCTCTCCTCCTCTATTGACTTGCATTTTTATAGTTACCAAGTCTGCTATTTGTACTTCTGGGATATCCTGCTGGCTGTTATCAGCTACTTTGCAAAGCTGTTAGCATATACCTGTGATTCTCACTTCCTCCCTTTAAAAAAATAATAAATAGGGGCACCTGGGTGTCTCAGTCGGTTGGGCATCCGACTTCAGCTCAGGTCATGATCTCGTGGTCTGTGAGTTCGAGCCCCTCGTCAGGCTCTGTGCTGACAGCTCAGAGCCTGGAGCCTGCTTCAGATTCTGTCTCCCTCTCTCTCTGCCCCTCCCCTGCTCATGCTCTGTCTCTCTCTCGGTCTCAAAAATAAGATAAAAATATTAAAAAAAAAAAAAAAAAAAAAAAAAAAACAGCAGTCCAGGTAAAGGTGTAAGGGTGGCTCAGTTCACTCTTCCTTGATGTGGACCCCTACCCAGAAGTCCTCATAGCTTCTCTCCAGGTTCTAGTTCCAGGGGGATGGATTTCTGGAAGACTGACCTTGACATGAGTAGGAATGTTACTCTAAGAAATATCTTGAATTATTTAAAGTCCTTTCCCTCAAAAGTCACTCGTATATTCAAGAGTGTTGTGATTTTGGAGAGAAGATCTAATAAAAAATGATGAGGCCTGTTTCTCTATCAGAATTCTTTTTTAGCACCCACAGTTAATTATCAGGGCCCAGAAGTAAAAAACTGCTATATGTCTTTTTAAATGAGGAAATTAATAAAAGTCATAGTTAAGACACCTTTAAATGTGAGATATTTTGAGAAGCGTTGGATAAGATCTCGTAGCTTTCGTGAGACTCCCTGGTCAAGTTTGCTTCAAATTCTTGCATCATTCCCTTTATCCTCCACACAACAACATGTGAACACCTCCACTGCTATCATGAAGTAAACCCAGACTCTGCGCTTACCTTATATTTGGAAGTATCCCAGTTGTGGACTACGCGTGCTGGGATAAGAAAACTGTCATCCACGTGGCAGCTGCTGCAGTAATACCACCCACTGTAGTTGCACACCTTGGCTTTCCCATTGGAAAGGCCTATGGATCGCTGGCATCCTGTTCAAGGCAGAAGAAAGAGCCCATGATTACTGCTGTACTTTTAACACCACAGAACAAGGTTATACAACCCTCAAATAAAAGTCTGTAAAGGGGGGGAAAAATCCAGAGAATACATGTATAGATGTGTCCAATAGCTTCTACCTCCTCGCCTCCCAAGGGATCGCCATAACCTGCACCTAACTGTTCCTGTTTCTAGTCTCTTCTGTGTTTTCTGCACACAGCTGTCGGAGATCAGTGTCTCTACACCCCCCTATCAGCACCTCACTTCCTCCTCATAAACCATTTCCACCACCAGGCATGTTGCTCGGGGCTTCTCATAAAAGGATCTTATTTAGGGGTGCCTGAGTGGCTCAGTCGGTTGAGCATCCGACTTTGGCTCAGGTCATGATCTCGCGGTCTGTGAGTTTGAGCCCCGCGTTGGGCTCTGTGCTGACTGCTCAGAGCCTGGAGCCTGTTTCGGATTCTGTGTCTCCCTCTCTCTCTGCCCCTCCCCCACTCATGCTCTGTCTCTGTCAAAAATAAACATTAAAAAATTTTTTTAAAGGATCTTATTTAACATGTACAACATTTTGAGATGGTTTTAGCCAAGTTAAGAATTTGTCTGAGGTTACCTAGCCAGTAAGAGGTGGAGTTTGGATTGGACTCTGAGCTTGTCTAATTTAAAAATGACTCAAAAAACGAGTATGTGGCCTTACAAAAGAAACTGGTCCTTCAATTGGCCCCTATTTCACCTTTCCAACTACTGACTCCTACTCTCCAGTGGGAATCAGAGAATTCTCCTCACTATTCCCCAAATAAACAGTGTGCTCACTCCGCCCTTCGTACATTGGCATGTATTATTTCTCCTCACACAACACCCTCTTCTCTGATTTCCAATTTGCCAAATCCTGCCATGATTCAACCAGTGGCTGTCTGCAAGTCACCGCTAAGGCCCTTTTCGTGTCCGTGGAAATCCACGATTCTCTGAGCGCTGTCCTGGTCCTCTAAGAAGAACTGGTAATAATCTCAGCTCTGTCACAAAGGAGCCATTCTTTTTCTTCAGGTCGGAGGAACCTCCATCTATTGGTGAGGACAGAAATCCTATCACAAGCCAAAGGACAGAATCCTGGCAGCCCAGAACAGGTGATCATGATTATACTAACAGCAACGTGATCCTGACATTTCTCATGTCCTGCTTCATTTCAGAAATCCTTCCATGTAGCTGCCCACTTCATGTCTGGATCAAGAACCATACTGATCACAGAGATCTTACATTAAGCCTATTTCATGATAAGAGTATAAAATGGATTACTCTTCGTCATCGTCACCATCGTCATCATCACCATGTTATACTACTACCGTTACACCTCATTTCCATTAAAGGAGCTCCAAACATTTAACAAACTGCTAACCTAAGAAGAAAGTGATTCGCATGTACTCTATGAGTGAAAATATCACAAAAACTCACAGGACTTTCATTTTCATCACAAATCAAATGGCATCAGTAATCAAGCAGTTTCACAGTGCATCCTCCAGTAAGAGAAGTGGTGTTTTTAAGCACAGTCCTTATTGAAAGATGGTAAGTAAATGTATCTGTATTATGCTTCCAAAGCTTCATACCGTTCCTTCCTGGAATGGTGATTTCTTTCCTATTGAGTAGCAGCAAAATCATAACAAGCTCCCGTTTTTCAGATTGGCTGAGCAATGAGATATGTGCGAAAGATAAAGAAGAACCAAACACACACGCTGCTTCTGCTGGACGGAGGCGCCGTCACAATTCCTAGGCTATGAACACTGGAATGCTGTTTGCTGCACTCACTGACCACATTATTGCTCATCTGGCATTGAGCACACACTTCCTGAAACTACTGTGCCTTTTTATGTGCTTTTCCAACTCCTCAAATCTGTTTCTTATCCTCAGTACTTAACACAGAGCTTTACATGGAGCAGACTATTGGTAAATGTTTATGTAGAAAGGATGATAAACTGAATATTATTTGACACACATACACCCACATATGAAGAGATTTTAATTGCCAATAGCTGTCCTAGAACTGATCCCCCCTAACCTGCTCACCTGACTCTTAAAGCAGTGTACTTTTGTTAAGAACCCCATAAAAAATATGTTGCCCATTCTAAGAATTACACATTACTCATGTGTTCCTATATGGACCATGGAACAGGAGTCAGTGGAACCTAACACATCCTAGATGCTGGGATATTGCTGTTTCCAAAAATTAGTTTATGGTCATACTGACTTAACTCTGAAATGACACTGAATAAAATGCAGTCTTTCCTAATGATTTAGAAAGTGATTACAGTCTTGCAGGAATTCAGGGTCATCATTACAGTTTTGACTCTCCCCACAGAACACAGCAAAAATAAATTTGGGTCGCTTTAGCTTTTTGGTTGTTTGGACATTAGATATAATTAACATCAGTAAGCATTTGCTGGATATTTATATATGCTTTAGTGGGTACTACTGGGTTTATCAGTCTATAATTTTTAATGACTTTATTATGATTTCTTAGATGCAATATACATAAGCAATATTAAAATATGGTCTAAAAATGTGTATATCAATCAGGCACACAGGTCCAAAGTTTAACATGCTGGAGGTTCAAATATATGAGTTAACTAAACGAGCTAAGCATTCTCCCCGCTGTGCACTAGTCTCATCAAAGACAGAAAGGGCTGAGAGAACATGGCTAGGGCTCACTCGGGTTTTAGGTTAGAAAAAGAGCATATAAACTCCTAGTTATTGTGTGTCTTTACCTTCATACCTCATTTGGAACCAGGCTCTCCTACTCTCCATGCTGAAAGGTCCCCTAATGACTTAGAAGTAGGTTTAAACCTACCTGTACGCTTAGGATACATACAGGATACCTGTACGTTTTGGATACATGGTGTATACACAAGCACAGGTCTAGAGTTAGTAAGCCTGTTCCTGTCTAATACACACCATGAACTCGACCCATCGAACTCTCTAAGCCTGCTTTCCTCACTGCAAAATAAAGGGGCCAGCCTAAATCAAGGGTTGCCAGATTCAGTGACCATCAGAATTTTCTGGAGATGTTTGTGAAAAATGTAGACCCCTCCCCCACCCCTACACTTCAATTCTGTAGATCTGGATTAGGGCCCAGATTAGGGCCCTGCATTTCTCCCCAACCAGCCAACTACCATCATAGACCCTGGTGAGTAAAAGCTGAGGATTGCTCCCTGATTTCTAGGTGGCTCCATGCTCTAAAATTCCAACTCTATTCAAGGGCAGAGGGTGTGCAGACTCTTAAGTGAAAAGCTCATAATTTGTCATGTAGTTTACGTTTTAGGCCTCCAAAATCAACATTTCAGGTTCGTAGTCAATTTCTAAAAAATTTGCTATGTGGAAACAACCTGAGTTCATTTTACCAGTATTTTTCCAGAGCACTCATTGTCCCCACTGAGAAGCATCTTATTTGGTTTAGAATTAAAACCTTTAGTCTCCAAATCCAATGTAGTATTTGTTATTGAAAGAACAAAGGATGATCAGGAAAGAAGGGTAGAGGCTAGTGGCATAATACAGATTCATTTTCTAAAAAACAACACATGCCACTTACTGAAAAAGAAAACATCTATTCTTTCAATTAACTGTAAAATTTCCTTCTTTAAAGTCATACTAGCAAACCATGGGCTAAAAATGTCTGAAACAATTCACCCCAAAGATACACAATCTGGATTTTACTTTATCATTGTGATGTTTTCAACAGGGCAAAAAAATGTGTTTTCTTAATAACGACTATTAGGAAAACACACTTTTTCAAGGGTGCCAAAGCTAGACTCTGACAAGCGACATTATGGGAAGAAAAACAGAGCTGCAAAGCAGAGACAAAAAATAATTAATTGAAATAACTAATTAGAGCTTATTTACATATTATATTTTTATGTACTTTCAAACAGACTTTTCAATAATGCTTCTAAATTAAGGGGCATTTGTAGTAGGGAACCCTCCACATATTGGATCAAAGCAAATACATTCTTCCCAGTCTCTTTTTTGAAACTTTTCAGAGTGTGTTCAATTCATAGGAACAAAAAACTATCTCACAAGAGAACTCACTGGCCTTTTTTTTTTTTTTTTTTTTTTTATTGCTTCCCACCCCACTTCAAATCTTTAATGAACACATGCTCTGAAGAGCTTAGCTTCCCCTGTGGTACTCTTTTGGAAACCAATGTTACCATTTAACTGAAATCCTATTTGCTGCATGTACAGTCCATTTTCCAAATGGCCTTTCACTAAAGACGCCCAAAAGATTCGGTTGCTGGGGGTTGATGCAGAAATTTTGGCATAAGGCTCCACAAAGGCGCAATCTTTCTTCTCACAAGTGCACCTAGTTAGCTCAATTGGCTGCAATGCGGTGTTACTGAAGCCGAGATCTCAAGGAGAAGCCAACCACCTTCTTGCTACTTCATGACTACCAACTCAGCCCTCTTTCCCCCAACCGGCAGCTGGAAAATTCATGGGAATAAAAGTGACACGAGCTGTGGCTAGATGCAGGTGAATCTCTCTCACCAAGGAAAGAACTCACACAATGCTTTCTAAGTCAGCCACGCTACTCCCTTTACCTAATTTGGTAAAGCAAATTTGGTGTTTTCTATTTGGAAGGTAGAAAGGCTCTAAGAGAAAGACCGGGGGGGGGGAGGAAGAAGAGGATGTGTCTTCATTAAAAAGGGAGGAAAAGAGATAAGAGAGGATACATTTTCACTTTCTCTGTTAAAGGAGAAAAGTAAAGCTGGCACGCTTCGTCACCTCTTCTACTGTATGCGTGCAGAGGGGAGAGAGGTGGCCACGGGAAGGGCCAAAGGACTGCCCTTGCCCTCCCTCCCCTCTTCTGTCCAGTGCCCCGGCACGGGCAAATGACCTGTGGTAAGCACTTTGCAAAATGTGACTCAAAGGCCTGGACTTTTATCATAAGCTCTAGAGACCAGATTTCCCAAAATGAAGGAAAACAGAAATGAGGAGTTTCAAGGACTTGCTATTTTCTAAGAATCAGAGGGGAAAAAGGTCATACAGAACTTAGCTCTCCTACTTTATAGTCTATAACCATTGACTGGTCATGTAATTGTTGAACATGTACTTCTTAAAAAAAGGTGTCGCACTGGGTATACAATCACAAGTTCTGTTTAATGAGACTGGAATTAGCACAAAGCTGGGCACAGCGTGTTAACAAAGGATTTCCGGACACAGGGTGGAAGCAGGTTTTGCAGCGTAGCTTGGGATCCATCTGAGGAGGTAGAAGCCAAGCAAACCTGGGTCCCAGACTTCTGTCCTCCATCGTAGGAGAGACTGGAGCTGGGATGTGAATGAAACCGACCACATGTGGGTTCCCAAGTGAACACAGGTAGAATGAGGCTACAGAATTCTAGGTCATAGCGATGGAAAGGGGTAGGAACAATGAGAAACACCTACTCAGAAATAAGTGATCCCAAACGCCTTCCACCTCAAGCATCCGAGTTGCTCTGTGACTTTGAGGCAAAGTGGTGACCCACAAGGTAGGAGACATCTACTGTGTCATAAAAATCAATTAAAATGTGACATATTTGGATGGAGAATCAGGCACATGAAAACAAATGCCTCTGAGTATGCATTTTGTTTGTCATAAGGAAAACAGTATCCACAAGCATGTCTAATAAAACTAAAAGAACCAAAGAAGTCAAGAAAAATCAACTGTGTACCACCTATAGTTGCTAATGGAAATAGTATGGCATGCTGCTGGTAGTCCCTTTGTTTAATTTATGGGCTCGCTTGAGATAGCAATACTTCAAAATTATTTTCTCCATGAAATCTTAAAGTCCTTTGATAGTAAGTTCTCTTCCCAGGGAATGCAAACTTCATGGTTGGGAGGGAATACACGTCCTCAAATACGATCCTGAAATGTACTGACTGTTTCCAAAGCTATACTGAAATTTATTTCTGTTCATCAGGAAAGAATTTGTTCTGGTTGGCTTCATTTTATGTTTGGCTTTTGTAGCATTGAGAGATCATACAAGAGAAGTTGTCACTCGCTGTTGGCCAAAACTTGGACTCAAAAAGTTGGTCTGTACAGTCAAAGAACTGCCACATTGAGGAAGCATTAAGTAACACTTGCAAGGAAACTGTTCCTATTGTGACCGAGGCACATTTAGGATAACTTAAGCTGGCACTTGTGGAGTGGATTGTAGCTGTTGCTAGGAGAGCTATGTCCTTAAGAATATAACAGAAGTAACTCCTCTGGTACAAAATGTATACACCTAACTAAAGAATTTTCCTCTTATACAACAAGATGGCCAATGTTATGCCTGTCAAGTATTAGCACTGCGCCTGGACACCGTAAGCATTGAGTACACTTTATATCCAGAGACAGAAACAGAGGAGACTGATATTCACAGATAGCAACTGTCCAAGACAGAGGCCAGTGATGAAGTATAATCCTGTGTTACTTGCTTAAACTTGCAGGACCAAGGCAACCAAAAAAACATCTTTTAAAAGCCCAATCTGAACAATAATTGGTTTAAAAGTGAAAAGTACTATACACGACAAGCCCTAAGATGAGGTTGATGGGGTTTTTGTACTGAATATTTAAACAAGTTCATTTGTGTGTCGTATTAATGGTGCTAAAGGTATTATATTTAAGTAAGAAATGAAGTGAAAAATCAAATGCCAGGTTATTACTGCTGACTGAAAATATAGATAGTGCCCCGGGGAATCCCATGCATCTGTCTCTTGCCTCAACAGTGTCTGTATGAAACAGATCTGGGGACTACCCCTTCTTCCAACCTCCAACCACCCCCCAACCTCCTTCCCAGTCACAACCTCCAGGACCATCTTTTCTCAGCCGTCCTCTGCCTCTGGGACCAGCCAACGCTGTTTCTGTGGTTAGCCTCTCACTGCCCGCCAACCTTGAGCTCCTAGATTCATCAGAATTATCCCACCAAAATGGAGGTTGCTGTCAACTGCCCAGTCAACCTACATCTGCAGGCTTTCTACACCTACGTTTCTCCGGGCTTCTACTTTCACTGCAAGGATATGGCTCTGGAGGGCATGGGCCACTTCTTCTGCCAGGTGGCGTAGGGGAAGCATAAGGGTGCCCAGTGTCTCTTGAAAATACAAAACCAGGGCAGAGGCTGCACCTTCTTCCAGGACATGCAGATGTCCTCCCAAGATGAGTGGGGGAAAGCCGTGCATGCATGGAAGCCGCCATGGACCTGGAGAAGAACTGAACCAGGCCCTTTGGGATCAGCATGACCTGGATTCTGCCTGCACAGACCTCTATCTCTGTGATTTCCTGGAGAGCCGCTTCCTAAATGAGGAGGTGAAGCTCATCAAGAAGATGGCGACCACCTGACTAACTTCTACAGGCTGGGCTGGACTAGCAGCTCTTGTAAAGGCTCACCCTCCAGCAGGACTAAGAGCTTCTGGAACCCAGTGGACTTGTAAGGTTCCCTCTGTATCCCCCAGGTGTCAGGGCATTTGCCCCCTATAGCCACTAAGCAGTTTTTTTAACACCCTGGTGCCCTCTCCCCGGCTATGGACCAAATGGAAACAATAAAGTTTTTACAGAAAAGAAAAGAAAATATAAAAGCTGTCTACAGTAGATAAATGGTATAATGTTTGTATAATCTTCTTGGAATGTTGTTATTAAGACTATAAATCATATGAAATAAATTAATAAATACCAAGTAGATTCCAACTCGAGTTTAGAAGTGTCAGGATTCATTGGTCTTTCAGGTAAACAATGATTGAGAGCCTAAAGTCAATATTTAGTCAAAATTTATCTTGAGGGGCGCCTGGGTGGCGCAGTCGGTTAAGCGTCCCACTTCAGCCAGGTCACGATCTCGCGGCCCGTGAGTTCGAGCCCCGCGTCAGGCTCTGGGCTGATGGCTCGGAGCCTGGAGCCTGTTTCCGATTCTGTGTCTCCCTCTCTCTCTGCCCCTCCCCCATTCATGCTCTGTCTCTCTCTGTCCCAAAAATAAATAAAAAACGTTGAAAAAAAAAAATTAAAAAAAAAAAAATTTATCTTGAAAGGCAATAAATCTTAATTTTTGCCAAAGCAAGTAAGTAAATATGTGCATTGTTCTAGAGATTCTGACTGCTTTTCTGTCTACTAAATAGCTACATTGACTTAAAAATATCTGTGACACAGATTTTCACTTCCAAAGACACGATTTGGAAGATGCTTATGATAAGGTGCTTCAGCACCAGTAATACAGTAAGACCAGAGAAAGTGAATAATGAAGTGTTATTATTTCAATATCTAGTATATTTAAGTCAGTCTAAATTTAGTATTTTTTCATACTTGTTTTCTTCTTACTAGTCTATGAGTAGATTTTCTCATTAACTTCTGTGCCTGTCTGCTCTTTACCCAAAGACTTTCAAAAAAATTGTATGCAATTTTAAGTGGAAATAATAAATAGGTAAACGGATAAACAAATACTGACATAGTGCTTACTATATGCCAGGCACTGTTATAAACAATTTATACACACACACACACACACACACTTATTTAATCCTTATCAATTCTATAATGTAGGTATTATCCCCATTTTACAGATGAAGAAACTAAGGCAGAGAGTGATAAAGTAATTCTGTCCATGGTTGTATAGTTAGTAAAGAAGGCAGAGCTTAATAGCATTGTGTGTGTGTGTGTGTGTGTGTGTGTGTGTGTGTGTGTGTATTCCCAGGTAGCTATTTCCTTGAGGAAAGTATTTTTTAAAATGGCCTTTGTGTACGGCAATATGACAAGCACAGAAAATATAAATCTACTATACAAAAGAGCATAATTTACTTTGTCAATGAATTAGCCTACGACCTCACAGCATTAGCATCACCCTGAATATGAAGGGTGAGGGGGACAAGATTACAAATCTGGAAGGTGGAAAGCAGAAGACAGTAAGAGGTAAGCAAAGGAGGAAGCAATCACTCTAATTGTGGAGACTGGGGAAGGCTGTGTAGGCATGGAGCATGTGAGCTGATCCTTGAAAAAGAAAAGAGATTTTGGAAGAGGAAAGCTCAAGTCAGAAAAACAGGGGCATGTTTGGAAAATGTTGATTATTCTAGATGTCTGAGGCTTACTGTAACTAGAGGGGTGAAAAAAGAGCTTAGAACCATAAACTGAAGCCAGTAACATAAGAATCCTAAATGCTCAGAGGGAAGAATCCTTACTGATCAGTAAGATACAGGAACAGCTAGAGTTGTTTGAAGCTGAACAGCAACCTGAACTTTGGAAAGATTAATTGACAAGGAAAAAAAAAAAAAAACAACAAGGGGAAAGAACCAGTAGATAAGTTATTGTACCATCTGGGCTTAAGTAGGCAGTGATCTTGGGAGCAGGAAGGGGAAAGAGGAGATACTATGGAGATAAACTACAAACATTTGGTAACTGACTAATGTCGAAAGGATTGGGATTGTCAAAGATGCCCATGATGCTGTATGCCCACAATACCTATCAGTCAGAAGGGACAGGTTGTTTCAGGAAGAAACGGCTGTTTGTTTGGGGCATTAAGTCCAAAAGACAGTTCAAAAAATTTGAGCTACCCAGTCTACTGATTCCTAAAGCTTAGTTGACTAAGAAAAATTCCCCTTTACTGTACAAATCAGTTTAATTTTGATTTTCTGTTACTTGTAACTGAGAGCATCTGATGTATTTGATATTGAATGATGGTTGAGAGTTCTATTTCTATGACCTAATATTTTTACTTAGATCTACCCACTAAGATGCTAAGGTCTCATTATAAACCATTAGGTGCCATGAAATAACCAACATGCTCTACTTACCAACATGGATTTCAGTAGAAGACATTTATCACTTTATAAAGAAGTATATAAAGAAGTGAGTAAAAGCTGAGTGTGGAAGAGATGATATAGTTGACAGGATTTATTTCTTGGCGGTACAGTGGTTCTCAACCTGGGGAGAGTTTTGTTCCAAAAGGAGGCATTTATGGTATCTGGAGACATTTCTGGTTGTCCTAAAAGAGTGAGTGGGGTACCTACTGTCATCTAGTGGACAGAGGCCAGGGATGTTGTTAAACATCTCTTGATGCACAGGACAGCCCCCACAACAAAGAGTTATCTGGCCCCAAATGTCAGTAGTGCCACTATTAAGAAACTCTGATAGTACTCAGATAAGAGGGCAAAATAAGAGATCCGAGTACTGACCCTTCTTAATCACTTTTCTCTGCAGGTGATGGATACACTATTGTGGGAAAGAAAAGAGCCCTCTTACCAGCTCTACTTTCTTAGCTACAAAAAAAAAAAAAAAAACCTGATTCATGCTGCTAGGTTAGTTTAGGGTAGAGAGGTACCATCAAAGAGAGGCCTCGTCCACACTGTACCACCATCTACTAAACTACCTGCCAGTAACATTGGCTCCAAGCTTGGGGCTCTTTTCTTCATGAAGCAATCCTTCTGGTGAAATACTTGCTACCAATAATTCTTACTTGAAAAACTGCAGAGATGGAAAGGGCTGAGCTAAAGTGATTATTTTAGACATGAAAGCGGCCAGAGGTGGGAATAATGTTCCTCTGTCACAGTCGACCTCCCGCTACCACATCTCTCTTAAGCATGGGAGTACCAGGACCCCCACATTGCACCCCTGCAATGCCAGACAGGGAAGGGAGGTCATCCTCACCACCCCTGTAACAAGCCAAATGCTGAGCTGGGCTCTCTGGAACTTACACAATGAAAGATTTGGGGGAAGGTATCTTATTACATAAACTGTCTTACTGCAATGTTCCTCTGAACCAGTGCCGAGCCATGTAAGAGTCCAAGGGGAAAAAGGAAAATTCAGTCATACTAATCCTATCTCTAAAATTTTATGCATTATTCATCATGGATATTTTGGCATTAATTTTGATTTTTAAATAATATTACATTAAAATATTATTTATGTCCATTACTGAGGTTTTTTTTTTTTTGAAGGAAGGGCATCCTCTTGAGTCGTATGCCCAAAGAAACTGCCTCACTCCTCCTACCCTGGTCCCAGCACTGTACTGGATGAACCCTCTTTCCTAAGAGAGTCCACTGTGTACCCCAATAATGTTCTTTCTGCAGTGATTTTCCCTGATCTTTAACATTATATTAAGCCACCACTAACTCTCTTTTTGTGAGACACTACTTTATCAAGAAGTGAGGAAAAGCCGAGTGAGGAAAAAGAAGACATAGTTGGTAGGCCTTGGTTTTGGACAGCACAGTAGTTATACCTCTATTTCGATGGCTTTGAAAGGTCAATAGCCTCTTACTGGCTTGGAAGTTCAGATTATCTTTTTTATTTCCCTGAAAAGCAACCTGTCTTCCTTTAGTCTTTTTCTGGGACTTAGGTTTCCTTCCAGCTTGTATATAGAAGTTTCTGTGCACATCAGCCTCAGCCGTTGCTTCTGTCACAAACACTGTCCCACCATGGGCCCCTCGGACCCCTCTTCCACCTCACTCCCCATTTGGAATGCCTGTTCCTCTTTCCTTCTATTTCTCGAGAGTCTCATCTCTTTGAACTTTACAGTACCTTTACAACATCACCTTTCCTCTTCTTTGCTAAAGCCTCCGAGAAAACCTTGACAGCATCTCTTAGAGTAATTTTTACTTGAGCTATTTTAGTAATGACAACAATTTGATAAAATTAAAGTCATGAGAGTGGATCCAAGTAGTACTGGGAACAGCCTCAAAGTGAAAGAGAGATCACTTTCATCAGCTTCCCTTAAACCCATGCTTGAATTTCTTCATTGTCACCCCAAACCAAATTCTTTATGTTCTAGAAGACTTAGGGAACTGCCTCAGTGTACTTTCTTCTTTGACTCTTTTCCCTATGCCATTTTTGGCCTTCTTTCCAGGCTTTTCTGTCTCTCTAAAAGTACAGGTTTGTGATCCCCTCCAAAGCTAAACTTTTAACTCTATCTTTAGTTTTTGAAGGCAGGCTGCTTGTATCAGGATACTCAGAGCTACCAGGCAAGACACAAAGAGACATGTATGAGTGAGAAACTCCTGTTCCTTGGTCCTCATGTTGCCATTTGAAAGGGATTTCCTAGAGAGATATTCCCAGCTTGTCTCCCCATTGCTTGTCCAGCCCTCATCACAGATGGAGAGACGAGGTGTCTGGTGAATTTAGAAGAACTCTGCCAGGCTCAGCCTGGCCGGCAGGGTGCGGTCTTCCTGTCTGCTATGGCAAGAGGGCACGGCCTCTGGGACTCCAACTGTGACCGTGTGAATAAGTCCAGTTTAAGGCCCCTATTAGGATGCTGGCTCAGACACACAACATCTTCTAATGGGAGTGGGAAGGAAAAAGGAAGGTGATCAGGCAACCCAAGCACACAGGGCCATGGGTGAAGGTCACTGAGATGAGAATCATCCAGGAAAGCTGGGCTCAGAGGGTTGCCAGGCACCAGCCACCTTTCATCAGTTAAAATTCTTCATCTTTAAAAAAAAAATTTTTTTTAACATTTATTTATTTTTTTGAGAGAGCACAAGCAGGGGAGGGGCAGACAGAAGGGGGGACACAGAGTCCGAAGAAGCTCCAGGCTCTGTCAGCACAGAGCCAGACGTGGGGCTGGAACCCACAAACTATAAGATCATGACCTGACTCGAAGTCGGAGGCTTAACTGACTGAGCCACCCAGGTGCCCCTAAAATTCTTCACCTTAATGATGGATGAGAAACATCATTTTCCTAAAGGTTTCCCATCCATTATTAGGCCACAGTAAGACTTCTGTTCATCCAAGCACCTCTTCCATATTTTCTGGGGGGGAAAATGCAGTGATGTACAATATTACTGAATTAAAATTTGGCACTTTTGGTTCAGCTGATATTTTGTAACATTTGGATTGTACACAGTCAAGGCAGTTTAATTTGCCCTCAGGTTAGAGTGTCGAAGATGCTGACCGATGCTGACCGGCCAGATTAAAAGGGCTGACCCAAGGCTGGATGATAGATAAATCAGTGGCAGGGCTACAAACAGAAAATCCAGTTCTTCTGCTCCTAATATGTTACTTATCCCACCAAGTCTAGATGCTTCCCAGCCACCAAATCACAGGTATCTATTATTTTGTCTGGTCTCTAAAAGCCTAGGGGCTAAGAAGAATATCTTTATTGATGAAGACAGAGAAAGAAACCAATACTTTCAAACTAAGTCTATCCTCTGTGTCAGAGGTACAGGCTTGATGATTTGAAGGGGAAATGATTTTCAGTAAGGCTTTCGGTTCAGCCCCACATGGTTTACTTTGCTGAAAAAATGAACAAGATATAACCCTTGGTATATTGATATGTACTAGGTCAGAATGTGATTTTCAGCATGGTGACTACAGTTAAGTATTTTATTGTATACCTGAAAGTTTCTAAGAGAGTAGATCTTAAAACTTCTCACGATGCAGGCGCCTGGGTGGCTCAGTCAGTTAAGCATCCAACTTCAGCTCAGGTCTTGATCTTAGGGTTCCTGAGTTTGAGCCCCTCAATCCTCAATGAGCGTGCCTCAATGAGTTCTCTGCTGTCAGCGCAGAGCCCGCTTGAGGTCCTCAGTGCCCGGCTCTCTCCTCCTCTCCTGCTTGTGCACATGTTCATTCCTTCTCCCTCTCAAAAATGAATAAACATTCAAAAAAATTCTCACCACACACACACATACACAAAAGGTAACTTTGTGAGGTGATGGATATGTTAACTAGCCTTACTGTGGTAATCATTTTGTAATACATATGTATATCAAATCACCACACTGTACAACTTAAATTTATATAATGTTAATAAAAATGAACTATTGGGACCTCATCAAAATAAAAAGCTTCTGCTCAGTGAAGGAAACAATCAGCAAAACTAAAAAGGAACTGATGGAATGGGAGAAGATATTTGCACATGACATATCAGATAAAGGGTTAGTATCCAAAATCTAGAAAGAACTTATCAAACTCAACACCCAAAAAGCAAATAATCCAGTGAAGAAATGGGCAAAAGACATGAATGGATACTTCTCCAAAGAAGACATCCAGATGGCCAACCAACACATGAAAAGATGCTCAACATCACTCATCATCAGGGAAATACAAATCAAAACCACAATGAGATACCACCTCACACCTGTCAGAATGGCTAACAGTGACAACTCAGGCAACAACAGATGTTGACAAGGATGCGGAGAAAGAGGATCTCTTTTGCACTGCTGGTGGGAATGCAAACTGGTGCAGCCACTCTAGAAAACAGTATGGAGGTTCCTCAAAAAATTAAAAATAGAACTACCCTACAACCCAGCAATTTCACTACTAGGTATTTATCCAAGGGATACAGGTGTGCTGTTTCGAAGGGGCACACGCACCCCAATGTTTATAGCAGCGCTATCAACAATAACCAAAGTATGGAAAGAGCCCAAATGTCCATCAACAGATGAATGGATAAAGAAGATGTGGTATATATACACAATGGAGTATCACTCGACAATCAAAAAGAATAAAATCTTGTCATTCGCAACTACGTGGATGGAACTAGAGGGTATTATGCTAAGTGAAATTAGTCAGTAAGAGAAAAACAAATATCATATGAGGAATTTAAGATAAAAAACAGAAGAAAAAATAATATAAAAACAGGGAGAGGGACAAAACATGAGACTTTTAAATACAGAGAACAAACAAAGGGTTGCTGGAGGGGTTGTGGGGGCGGGGGATGGGCTAAATGGGTAAGGGGCATTAAGGAATCTACTCCTGAAATCATTGTTGCACTATATGCTAACTTGGATGTAAATTAAAAAATAAATACATTTTAAAAAATGTACATAATGTTATATGCCAATTATATCTTAATAAAGCTGGGGGGATGAATAAATTCTGGGGATCTAATGTACAACATGGTGGCTATAGTTAAGAATACTGTACTTGAACACTTGACAATTGATAAGAATAGATCTTAAATGTTCTCACAACAACAAAAAATGTTAACTGTGTGAGGTAATGGATGTCTTTACCAACCTTAATGTGGCAACTATTTCACAATATATATGTATATCAAATCATCACAATGTAGACCATAAACTTACACAATGTTATTTGTCAATTTTATCTCAACAAAGCTGGGGGGAAATAAACGAATGTGTTTTCAATCTTTTGGAAACTGACACAAGCCTGCACGTCTTTGGTTTTAGAATCCTAGTTCCCTTCTAGAAGTCGTATATAGCACGCACTAAATTAGCTAAAGTCAATAAATGAAGTTAATTTTGCTGGTCACTTTTATGATATCCATTAAAAAAGAAACACTCTCAATGTTAAGCCAAGACTTGAGAATGGTATCTGGGTCAGAGAGTGGGATCGCAAAATCACTGAATGTGCACATCAACCCACCACCCCGAGCTGAGGCCCTGGGAGGGCTCTAACCAGGCTGGGCAGACCAGAGCCAGCCAGTTTCCTGGCTGCTTCTGAAACCTCTTGGTCCCAGGAAGACCCAGAAGACACCACTAGAAATCTCCCCTCCCCAGGTGAGTGCAGTCAGTGCTGGAAGGAACACACTAGCAGCAGACTGGAAATGAGAGAACGAGGTGAGGAGACTGAGGCCTCCTCATCCTCTGAGGGGCAGCCACGTATATCATTTATCCTCCTTTCACCAGATTCCATTTTTGCTGTCTGCACTGTTGTATGGTAGACAATTGTCTCCTCTTTTCTCCCTCGTTCCGAGCAGGGAGCTTCTAAAACACTTGGAATTTCCTGAGTAATACAAGTGTCTTTATGATTCCTGAGCCCCTTGGATCACAACTGACTTTATGCTAATGAGGTGACTCATGGTGGGCCACGAAACAGCTTCAGATGGAAGGTGGTCACCAGGACCAACCACATGATTAGAGGGTTTGGTCTTTTGAGCCAGCCTGACCTCTGGGGAAGGAATACGGGCTGGAGATTGAGTTCAATCACAAGGTCAATGATGCAATCAAGCATGCCTATGTAATGAAACCCCAATAAAAACTCTGGACACTGAAACTGTGGAACCTCCTGGTTGAAGAATATACTGGTGTGCTGGGAAGGTGACATGCCCCAATTCTAAGGGCAGAGAACATAGAGACTCTGCATTTGGAACCTTCCCAGACCTTCCCTTCTGAGTGTCTTCATTTGGCTGTTCCTGATTTGTATCCTTTCTAATAAAACTGTAATTATGAGGACAGTGCTGTCCTAAATTGTGAGTTTTTCCAGCAAATTATTAATCTGAGAGGGTTGTGGGAACCCCCAAATTTGTAGCTAGCCAGTGAGAGTGTAGGTGGCCTGGGGACACCCTGAGTTCATGGCTGGCATCTGAGCTGCAGCAGTCTTGTGAAGGATCAAGCCCTTAACTCATGGGGTTTGTGCCAACCGTAGGCAGTCAGTGCCAGAACTGAACCGCAGCACAGCAGCTGGAGCTGAAACAGAACATATGCCTATGAGAGAAACTAATGGTGTGGTGCCCAGAGAAGGGGTGTGCACCCCGTGTTTGAGGAATCCTAGTCCTGCAAGGAGAAGGTCAACTAAGTTTGGAAACGTATACTTATACCTCTTATCAGAATAATAAAGGCTCTAAAAAGTTACATAGTCAAGAAAGATTTTCTTAAGTCCCTGGAAACCTTCAAGACCATAACTGGTTTTCCAAAAGGGTAAGTTTCAGGCCCATCATTTCTTAATATGGTTAAACAACCTAGATGACTGAGTAGAGAACATGTTAAATGTATCTGCTGATGACTCCAATCTAGGATTCCTAGAGAATATGGTGGAAGTGGGGAGGGAGGGCTCAAAACAGGGGACGATCAGAACAATTGAGTGCACATACGTACTGTGCACCAGATGCAGAGCTAGGGAGACAGCAATGAACGAGACAACACAGCCCTCACCATTATGGCATTTGCAGTAATACTGTAATGTGGAGAAGACAGGAGGAGACAAGTATTAAATAAACAATTACACAGATGACAGTATAATCTCAATTACAGCAAGTACTAGAGTAAGAGGTACTAAACCAGCATTACAGAGGAGGGAACTAAATAGGTCTTAAGTCAGTCTGAGGGGTTGGTTGGAGAAGGTGTCCTTGAGAAAGTAATGCTGAAGTAGTGACCTCAAGAAAGAGTTGGGGGTAAAAAAAAAGAAAGAAAGAAAGAGTTTAGGGTAGTGGAGATGGTGGTAATGTTCCAGAGAGAGGCGACTGCAAGTGTGAAGGCTCTGAGGCAGGTGGGAAGGAAGCGGTACATTTGAGGAACAGAGTAAAGTCAGTGTGGCTGAGACTTGGTGTGTGGGAGGAAGTGACAAGAAGAGTTGAAGGTAAAGAGGTGGGCGGGAGTCGAATTATGCACGGTCATCATAAGGATCCTGGTCTTCAAGCCAAAAGAAGTGGGAAGCCACCGAAGGCCTGTAAAGAGAGGTCTACCAGGGTCAATCTGCATTTTAATATGATCACATTCACTATGGTTAAGACAAGATTGGGAAAGGTTAGGATGGAAGCAGGAAGACTGGCTGGGAGGCCACTGTAGTTGTCTCGGTGAAAGGTGAGCCTGCTGGTAGCAAAGAAATGAGGGAGGTAAAGGCTACCTTAAAATTCAAATACTAAATATACTTATGAAGTATAAAATAGAAACTAGGCAAAACATTAGGATGTATTAAAAAGGAAGCCAGAATATGAGTAAGGACTTGAACTAATCTCTTTCTTCATTCTTATTCACCACTAGGTAGAACCCTATTAGAACACCATGGTAGTTTCCAGAATGTAAGGAAGACATGCAAACCTGGAGATTATCAGCAGATTGACACCTCAGTGGTTAAAGTGTTGGACGTACATAGAAAAAACAGTTAAAAGAAATGTGCTTACATAGCCTAGAGAAAACTATCGTATGGCTTGATTCATTCACTAAGAACATAATGGGTTATGCCAGTGGTTTCTCAAACTTTGTATGTATGTAAATCAACTGGAAAGTTTGTTAAAATCTCCAGACCTGATCTCAGAGATCCTGACTTCAACAGGTCTAGGGAAGTGTCCAGCCTTGTCCCCCCTCATTACTCTTGTGATTGCGGTGCAAATGGTGCTCTGGTCACTCTGAGAAGGCTGAGGTCCTGCCTTTGAAAAAGTCAGACACACATCATAGGCCCTGACAGGAGTCCAGGAGAGTGGAGGGGGTGAGGGTTATGGAGGAAGAATGCTCAATTCTACCTGGGGGATTAGAATAGGGCAGGGGTAGGGTAGTCAAGGAAGGCTTGTAAAGCAGTCTTTAAGGGAATAAAGGATCTTTCACACCCAGAAGTCTTCAACAAAGCATAATACAAAACTGTACCCAGAACACTGCCTTGTCACCCCTGATCTTGGGGCTCACTGCTTTGCAGGCCTGCTCCATTTTGCATCTGAAACATGCAAAGGAGTCTTATGCTCTTTCTTATTAATGTGATTTAATTAAAACACTTTCTGCGTTAATGTATTTCAAGGTATAAAGACTTGCATAAGCAATATGCTGTATACCTGAAATGAATATAACATTGTATGTCAACTATATTCAATTAAAAAACAAAATAAAACTTGCATACAATCACATTTTCTACTGCTAAAATTAACTTTTAGTTTGCCCCACACCTTTTTCTGGAACTTTATATGGCCCATGTTTGTTGAATGAATGAATGATTGGATGAAAACAATATTGTAAGAAATAAATTGGTATTACTCAGTTACTAGATTTCCTTATCTAGGGATGAATATACTCATTTTACTTAAGTATGCCTTTGCTTTTAGGCAGTACAATGAATTTTAGAAAACCTCTCAAATAGCTCTTATTTTAGAAGAGGCCATGGAAAGCTTACTTTTTCAAGGAACTTAGCTAGAAATTAAGGAGAATATTGACCTACCCCTAGGTAGGATACCCCCAGTCTATCCTAAAACCACACCTAGGCCAATTTCTCTCCCAATGAAATGTCAGTAAATAGAAACTATTAACTCAATGTAGAGTCCAACAGTACATTAACACTTACTTTAGAAGTTTAGCTGGAAATGAACACATGATGAGAACAATGTTAACCATAAAGGAAGCTACAAAAAGGGACAAGAACTTTCCAGACCAAAGTATAGCAACAAAGACTGGGAGAAATGAACAGCTTTAAAAAAAAAAAAAAAAAGATAGCACAGCTATGGTCTATGAAGTTCAGGAAGGTCTATCAAAAGATCCATATCTTCTGAAATTCAAAATGATTTTATTCTTCTGAAACATATCAAAGACCAACATGTGACTTCTATGATGAGATACCAGGAATAAATCAAAAAGCAAATTTATATCCTATAAAATCAAACAGCCTACTTATATAAAGTGATCAAATCTCTCTGAATTTTAGAATGTGAAATAGTTCAAAACTCAAACTATATACCATTCTTCTTCTTCCATAGTCATATTACTACTTCAGTGTGTATCCAGATTCTTAATGCACATTTATTTTTATTTAAAATTATTTTCTAGACAGAAAAAATTAGACTGCAAAAAAGGATAAAAAGGCAAATTTATCCAATGATAAACATCAGAGTCAGGAAAAAGATTCCCAACTCCTGTCTTCTTAGTCAAGTGATATTTCTACTGGTTTAAAATACCTTCCTCAAAGGAAAAAGGTATTATTATTAAATGAAGTTTAAATGGAGGGACCACATTAATATAATTTTCTCTAATCTTCTATAGACAGCCAAAAAAAAAAATCACAGAATAAGAGATAAAAGGGACCATATAGAGCAAGGCCATCCCCTCTAAAATATCCCAGACAGATGGAAGTGTTGGAAGGAAATTCAAAGACCTTTGAGTTCAACTGCATGCTATAATTACTCATTTGTCTGGCTTCCAGTTTTGAATTTCTGTGAGAGCAAATAATGGGATTACTCTGTTCATCAAACATAATGCTTAGAACATAGTAGGGCTTCCATAAACATTTGCAGAAGGGCTGAATTAATAAATCTCTTCATCTTGCAGATGAGAAAACTAGCTCAGACAAGTTAAGTGACTTGCCTGGAGGTCACAATTCCAGTTCTTTCAGTCTTATTTGTCAGGGCTCTTGACACTGTGCTGATTTTCACCCACGGCCATCAGATCTATCTTTGTAGTTAATTTTCTGAATATAAGCATGGGACTACCTATTTATCCCTACGAAAATCACATCTTTCTTTCTATTTTAGAGAGAAAGAGTGTTCGAGTGGGGGAGAGAGGCAGAGCGAGAGAGAGAGAGAGAGAGAGAGAGAGAGAGCGAGAGAGAGAATTCCAAGTAGGCTCCATGCTCAGCACAGAGCTGGACATGGGGCTCAATCCCACGACCCTGGGATAATGACCTGAGCTGAAATAAAGAGTCAAATGCTCAACCGATTGAGCCACCCAGGTGCCCCATATCACTTGTTTGGTCCATTTCTCTAGCTTGTGTTTCAGAATCTGGATTCTGTCATTCAACATATTAGTTGTCCAACATAGTTTTTTAATTTATTATTATTATTTTTATTTTTTTAATTTACATCCAGGTTAGCATATAGTGCAACAATGATTTCAGGA
This sequence comes from Panthera onca, assembly GCF_046562875.1. Lineage (NCBI taxonomy): Eukaryota > Metazoa > Chordata > Mammalia > Carnivora > Felidae > Panthera > Panthera onca. Next base: position 28,553,100 of record NC_138346.1, on the reverse strand, counting down.
GTAGATTTTCCTTAATGCCCCTTACTCATTTGGCCCATCTTCCCTCCCACAACCCCTCCAGTAACCCTCTGTTTGTTCTCCATATTTAAGAGTCTCTTATGTTTTTGTCCCCCTCCCTGGTTTTATATTATTTTTGCTTCTCTCCCCTATGTTCATCTGTTTTATATCTTAAAGTCCTCATATGAGTGAAGTCATATGATCTTTGTCTTTCTCTAATTTCACTTAGCATAATACCCTCTAGTTGTCCAATATAGTTTTATGAGAGTTCCAAATTTGATAAGTATGCCTGATATCTTTATCCAGATAATTACTGTCCTATGTAGACAAATAATAAAAAGAGCTAATCCTTATATAGCACTTACTATATGCCAGGCACTTTTCCAAGCCCTTTTACCTCATTTTATTCCTACTACAAACTTACGAGGTAGACGTGATTATTTTCTCACATCTGAGATTAAAAAATGGAGATGCAGAAAGGTTAAGTAATTATGTAGGGTCACATAGTAAGTAGCAAATCTGGAAACCCACTCTGATTCCAGAGTCGTTGATCCTAATTACTAAATGATGCTCATTCTCATTATTATCATGTACCTTACCAACAACATGGTAGGCTGAAAGGGATCCATTTGTCAACAATCCTTGTGTAAAGCTGCCAATCATTCACAAAATGGCATAACTATAATCTGTGAAAAACCCATGTTTTTCCATGTTGAGGATTTTGCCAAATGCTTTTCTTTTTTCCTTTCTTTTTTTTTAAACATTTATTTATTTATTTTGAGAGAGACAGAGACAGTGCGAGTGGGGGAAGGGCAGAGAGAGAATCCCAAGCAGGCTCCGTGCTGCCACCACATGGGGCTCAAACTCATGAAACTGTGAGATCATGACCTGAGCTGAAACCAAGAGTCGGATGCTTAACAGACTGAGCCACTCAGGCGCCCCTCTTTTTTTTAACAGAACAAGTCTTTTGATTTTTTTACTACTCAAAATATCTTCACTTTTTTATTTAGCTTTCTGACTCTGTGCTTGCGCCTTCAACAATTCCATGATTTTCTGCTCCTCAATAAGGAAAGCACACTTGATCCTGTCACAAACACACTTAGCTCACATGGAAACCACCATAGGGCCTGTTGGCGTGTTTTTTCGTTTTAGACAACCTCCTAACTCTAGGTCTCACAGCCTGAACTCCTCGAAGCCAGCCTGGGCACACACCACATGCAGATTTTGGTGCTTTCCCAACCTTCTTGGTATAAAGGTAAACCATTCTATTACCTGGGTTCGGGACAGCCTAGTTGTGTCAGAGGTTGTGTTGTGTATGTCAAACCTGACCATTCAGAATGCCTATGGGCACTGTCCCAGGAAAAAAAGAAAAAAAGCCCAAATGCTTGGGCATGGACCTGACCTGGCTGTCCAGTAATTCCTCATTTTCCTTTGTGCATCCTCAACCAGGGGATGAGTCGTGAGGGTCCAGACCATATCTTTGCTTCTCTTACATCTCCCATAGCACCTACTACACAATGAACCCATAACAAGAATTCAAGTTTTTTTAAAATTTATTTAATTATTTTGAGAGACAGAAAGAGAGAGCTCACATGAGTGGGTGGGGGCGGGGCAGAGAGAGAGAGTGGGAGAGAGAGAATCCTAAGCAGTCTCCCTGCAGTCAGCACAGAGCCAGATACCGGGCTCGATCCCACGAACCATGAGATCATGACCTGAGCAGAAATCAAGAGTCGGAGGCTCAACTGACTGAGCCACCAAGGCACCCCCCCAAAATTCAAGTTTTATCTTTGATAGATGGGTAGTAAAAGCCAAGGAGACTTCCTGGAGTTTAATTCTATAGGAAATCTAAGGATGAATTTTAAAATGGGAAAGTGAGGGGCATCTGGGTGACTTAGCCCACACTGGGCTCCACGCTACCAGCGTGAAGCCTGCTTGGGATTCTCTCTCTCTCTCTCTCTCTCTCTCTCTCTCTCTGCCCTTCCCCCATATGAACATGCACTCACTCTCTCTCTCTCAAAATACACTTTAAAAAATAAAATAAAATGGGGAAGTGGGAAGAGACGCTACTTCAACTCTTTAGTTTTCAAATTCTCTACAACAGGGATTCTCTAGCATAGCCAGAAAGGGAGTGTGTCGAACTCCAAGCCAGTGGCCATGACAGCCTAGCCCCTTACCTCCCAGTCCCATTCTCTTGTTCACCCCCTATAAGCCCCATGTCCTCTTGGAGGGGATTCTATAAATCACTAAGGAGCACAGCCTGCATATTACTCCTACTTGCATATCCCAAGGTACCTGGCACAGCATGTATGTGGCGCGCAAGAGGGGTTTAATAAATGCTTGTTGAAATGAACCCACCACCAGAACTCCACTGAAAGATTTGCCTATCAGCAACCCTTTCATGGTCATATTAAAGGTTAGAAAAATAAAACTTAGCCCTTCAGGACACACACATATGAGACTTCTCCTCTGGGAGACAACAACTCAATACACTAAAAAGAAGACAACACAAGATAAAAAGGCAACAACAAACTAAAAAAAATTCTCTTTTATCCAAGCTCTTTATATGTTTGGAGGGGAATATCTAAGTTTTTCTTTATTGCCTTATTCTCCTCCAATTGGCTACCTTCCTATTCCTTAACTCAAATAAATCTTCACCTTATTATCATCATTCCTAGCAAGTGGGACAGAAATTTGAAAACAGTACTAAAGATAGGAATTGGAGATATCAAGGAAAGTCAATTCTTTTTATTTCTGTCCCTCTTTTCCTTAGCAGATCTTGCACTTTGGCTACTAGAGGATCCCCTAATTTTTCACATGAGAATCAAAACAGATTTTGGCTATGCTAAAAGTTTTTTTCCCCTTCAAGAGCATAATATACAACTTCCCTTGTTAAAAACCCACATATCTTTCTTTACCTAGACTCACATGCATAATCAACTCCCAAATTCAATTTCTCTTTTTCTTAAGAATTGCTATTCTGCATGATTTATGCTAAGGCCAGTAAGTAACTACCCCAACTCAGAAATGTTGCTTACTTCCAGACTGGCAGCTATTTAATGAATAATTAACCACTCCATACTTTCTATCAGGGATGCTTGTATTACCAGGGTAAAGGTATACTTTATGTCTAAACGATGTCATAAAATAGGCCTTTGCCAGAAAGACGCCCTCACTTATCAGACGAAATGCCTTGTGGTATTAACAAGGTCGATACTGTTTGTTTAATATATTTTGCTTTCATAGGGGCTTGAAATGATTTGTTTTTGCAGCTGTAACGGAGTTAAATTAGGGATTTAGCTTCTGCTCAGCTAGTTGAGCATATATAACCAGGGGCTATTAATTATCTGCCTAGAGGCCTTTAGTCCTCTTCCCACTGCTTCCAGCGTCCTGGGGGGACGGAGTTACTCCCCCAGCAGCCAGATTCCACCCTCAAATAACCAATCCCGGCTTCTCAGGAACTGGGGAGAGACGAAATCATTCAAATGGTTATTTCTTACTCCACAGCCGCCCTCACCCCAACATGTAAATGTTATTAGTGGGTAAATTTTTTTCAAAGTTGAGTAAGGAATTTAAGAGAAAAATCTTAGTTCAAAGACTACTTTCAGACATCCATCCTCACAAATGAGAAAATAACAACAAGAAAAAACTTCTGTGACCCTGAAGTACTAATAATCAGCCCCTTTCTCCTTTTCACTCTTCTCACACTGCTGTTCTGTCTTAAACGGAGCAGGGGGAGAGGAGGAAGTTTGCTCCAAAGATAAACTTGTCAAAAGCCTGCACTACAATTCTCATTCCTCTCTACCTGTTTGTATCCTCTGGGAGCAGCCACCGAAAAGCTCTGGAGAAAAAAGGCAAGGGGAGAGAAGGGGCCAGAAGGGGCGAGAAGGGGTGGGGGCAAAGAAAAACTAGAGTGCAATTCAAACAAAAATGAAATCACACACACACACACACACACACACACACACACTCGCTCAGACACACAAAGAGAGAGAAAAAGTGCTCCCCCCACCTAGGTCCTAACAACATACTTCTTTATCAGAGGTTCATTGTCAATCAATTAGCCGAGGCAGCAGGGGTCTGTGAGGTAGGGGCACCCAGGGAAACAATGGGCGGCCCTGTTGTATTACTATTTAATCACTTTTGCTAAATAAATAGAGCAGCCCCGAGGTGCTGTCATGTCAAGGGAATTTATAACAAAAAAAAAAAAAACAAAAAACAAAAAACAAAACTTCATCTTTTCCTTGGTCATTCCTTTTTTCCCTTCAGGACAAGAGAGGGTTATTACTGTAGCCTTAAGTTCCATCTTTGTGTTTCTTGCCTTTGATTCCCACTCGGACCCTGCCACTTTCTGGCACTAATTTGTCAGGCTGAACAAAGAGAGGATTTGTACCTCCTGTAAGGTCTCAATTAGGAATGGCTTCTGCTGTATTATGTGCCATTCAGAGAGGACACAATGCCGGTAATTACAGGAATTTGCACTAAATGGCTGAAGAATTCACAGCAAAACTTTCCCCCCCCCCCCTTGGGCTTACTCCTCCCAAGGGCTGGGGGTAAAAAAAGGAAAGCAAAAGCTCTTAATGCCAGAGAGATGTAATTACCAACAGCAGTCCCAAGAGGTTAAACAGCAGCCGAAGGAGTAAAACCATAAAACTGACTGTGTGGAAAGGGTGGAGGGGATCCCCTCGGCTCACTGTTTTTCTTGCTGTGTCTTCTGTTAACGTTTTTCAGCTTCAGTTCAGAATCAGGAACACTGTCCCATGGTGGCCATCTGATTTCACTCCCAGATTATAAAGCAGGGACAGAAGGAAGGGTTTAGTGGCAGTGGCACCTAACACAAGGCCCTGGGCCCTTTTCTTACAGTGCTCAGTTGGTAGGTTTCCTGACTGCTGGGAAATTACAGGAAAAATAGCTGTATGTAGTCCACATATCTTCTGAGGGGAAACAGGTATGTGCCCATGTCTAATTCCTGAAGAAAACAGGACTGCTGCCTTATGATCGGATTTATACAGCATTTTGTGAACAACCTAATTTAGAACCACTTATAGCTACATACTTCATAAATATTTTAATAAGCCGCATAATCATTTGTTTTAGCATTAATATTTTAATACCACAGACGCCTCATTGCCAAACCAAACTTCGAATCCCAACCAGATTCTTCGCTGAAGAATCGCACCTCATTGTCTTCCACAGAGGTGTTTCTGAAAAGTTGTACTAAAGCAGCACCAAATGAAATGTTCTGAAATCCCACTTTCACCGTATGCTCCTCTGCTCAGGAACCTTCTGGGACTTCAGGGTCAAGTATTAAGTTCAACCCTATCAAACTCCTTTTGTGGGTCAAAAATGACTGGAGAGCTGCAATTTCATGTAGTTCTACTTGAGACCACCCCTGGCCATTCTCTGATCCAGTGTGTGGGCCTCACTTCTCTAGCTCTCGTCACAGCTGCCGTGTGCCCTTCATGATGTAATTCTCGGATTAACGTCCGCCTCCCCTGGCGGACTGCAAGTTCCACGAGGGCAAGGAGCACAGCTGCTTTCTTAGAGCAAAGACTCCTCCACGTGCACCTGAGTTTTTGGCACATGGGAAGAAACTCGGCACACGGTAAGTGGTAGGATGAATGAAAGAGCTTCATTTTCAAAGGCATGTTTTTGGGAAGAAAAGATGCAAGTGCAAAGGCCCTGAAGGCAAGAATGACCAAGGTAGGTTCCAGAACAACAAGACGACCACCGTGACTGGGGCTTCCTAGAATGAGGCAGCCGTGGAGCTTAGAGGAAGCCATGGAACAAACCACACATAATCAAATACAACTATAAAAAGTTCAAGCACATGTTAAGAGATACAAAGTTATACGCATAAGCATGTATTTTCAAAACCATAACCTCAGGCATTTGGGGATGGTCATGGTCCATTTTCTCTGCAGGGGCTCTTTAAGTTTCCAAAAAGGATATCAAAAATTCTTCACCTACAGAAAGAATTTAATGAAATAAGGCCAACTGCACTAATCTGTAGATTTAAAGCCAACATTTGTAGCTCAGCTGGATTGCAACCGAATGACATCACAATAAAGAGCTACTCCGTGCAACTGTCCACTTCTAAAGTTTTTTCATCAAAAGTATTTAACGGGGAATAATAAATAAATCCTCAAAAAAATATTTAAGGGGGTAGGGACTAAGTGGACATAAAAACTTATATTCTAAAGAGAGTCATTAGAACCATGCAATATTCTGAATTAGCTTCTCCTTAAAATAATAGATAATGCCAAGTTCAACTAAAAACAACTTAATGGACATTTTGCCATTTTAGAAGATAAACATACTATGCAACCAGCTTTTTCACCGAATGCATATCTTTACAAGGATGAAACATTAGGGGACACAAGTACTAAATGAATAGACGGCTGGTTTAGATTAATTGTGTTTGTGAGAAACAGATCAATTTTTAAAGTTCCATCGATATAATAATCTTTAATATAATGAACAGCCTCCCAAGAAATTTAAAAAACATTCAGAGGTTTGCTTAACGAGTTTTAGCCTTTTTCTTTTGAGACTCTGCCCCCTACAGGAGATGAAGTATTCCTACCTGGGGTAGGAAACCAGTATTGCATATTGGAATTAGGGAAAATGAAAAGCAAGCTGGTAAACCATGTGTACCACAAAGCAACTGAACGTAGCATTTTCCGATTGAAGGGGCACTGAAAGGAAATAAAAATTGCTACTTTGGAATCGACCATACTGCACAAATTAGGATTGACTTCTCTCCACCCCAAATTAGAACCGACCCCCCCCGCCCCCCCGCCGTGCCTTATTAGACCTCCCAACCAAAGCACGAAGGTAAGAGCTAAGCAGGGCAAATGAGTTTCAGATTACATTTCTCTTGCCTCCTGGATTCCCTATTACCACCCATCCTCAACCTGTTCTCCAACCAGGCCAAACAGTGAGGACATTTAGACAGCACAGGGAGACATCTTAAAACACAGAACCTAAGTAAAGCAGCTGCCAAAAAGTTCTGTCCCTGACCGTTCGGTAATCCTTCCCCTGTTCTTTTCTACTTAGTTTCCTTCTCCCTGCCTCTTCTACTCACCCTTTTTTGTCTTCTTCCCATTTTCATTTCTCCAACTGCTAGATGTGATGGACCTGCTGCATGCTACCTGTACCTGTGTTTCTCCTTCCTCTGAGTGCTAGAAACACAGCTAATGAAGTCCAGAACGCGGGCAGTGCACCCTCCGTCAGGAAGCAAACTTATGAGAGAAAGGTGGACTAGGGGTCAACTAGGTGACAATCCCTGTGTAACCCTTGAGACTTTTCTTCCCCCTTTTACTAGAAAGTTTTCCAACTCAGCAATTCCAGTCTCTACCTTGAGAACTAGGCTCAGCTATTCTCCTTGATTCTAATAACACAACAGATTTGTTGACCCTATCAGCAATCCAAAGCCACAGAAGTGTATCATGATTCCAGAATGTTCCCAGAATCAGCATCAATAAGTTATTGTTGAGTGACTGAATGTTGAAATATAACGCATGCACTAATAAGACACTAAAATGTCAGTAATTTCTACAACCTATGGTAAAGCCAGTGGCCCCCTATTTCAAAACCATCTTGCAAAAGTAGCTGACTGACTTCACACAAGGTCATTCACACCTGCAGATACATGCACATCACCTAGTGCGGCTTCCTTACCGGCTCAGTGTTTCTGGTCTCTCCTACCCAACCCCGCGAGTTTCTGCTCCACAGTTACAGAGCCCCTCTAGAGAAAGCAGGGATGATTCACTTAATCCCCTCGTTAGGTACATTATTTTTCAACAGAAAAGGGAATCATCACAACTAACCTAAATTCAAATTTTCCCTGTGCCACCACTATTTGGCTTTCAATGCAGGAACAAGCAAAAATTGAAAATTTGGTCTTGGCTGCTGGTGAGTGTCCCATTCACTTTTAAATAACATACTTCAATCTGACACACTTGAATTAAAATCTTCCAAATCAGGTTTCCAATTAGATTACCTTCATGGTAAATTTACCTTAAGGAAAATTTCTTGTCCCAAATTGTGGGGTTTAGTGAAAGGGAAATAATTTGATTTAGTTTCTAGTAGATACATAGATTTGGTTTAGGGAAGATTTTATTCTGTCTAGTTTACTCTTCAGGGGAAAGTGAAAGGGATGAGAAGTAGGAGAGAGAAGCAGTAATAGGGTTTTAAGAAATAACAGATAATTGGCCTTCAACTCTACTTTGTGTCTCACCCTTCCATAGCAGTTTCAGAAGCCCTGGGCTTCCCCAGGATGAGGCACAGGCCCATCATGACTCAGAGGTCATCTGCTGAATCATCATCTACCCTGCTGTTAGTCACCTCCAGATTTTCTGTCAGGGCTGACTTTAGATTCTTCCTTAACAGGATTTGACAAGGTCATGATCAATGACAGTTACTGGCTATAGACGGGTGTTTTTTTTGTTTTTGTTTTTTTTTCGGTAAGAAGTGTCAGCAGTCAGCTTTTGGGTCTGAATATCTCTTGTGAGACAATTTGTGACATCCACATTCCCAGTGACCTTTATTTAAAAAGACAGAGGAAATGGAATCACAGCAGAGGCAAGAAGCCTAGATTCTAGTCTGGTTATGCTTCGGCTAAGTCATTTAGACTCAGCGGCGTATAGCCTATCTCCTTCTACTGACTTCACCAGCATGGCATGAAGATAGACAGACGTTTTGCGGTAGGAAACTCCTTGAAGGAGAGATGCTTTTCAAACAAGAGGTACATGTGACTAGCCCATCGAGGGGATTTTTACAGTGAATTCCAATTGCAGGATTCAGGTTGTTCTTTAGGGAGCTTTAGACTAAAAATTTGCTTCATACCTGCACATTTGAAACTCTGAGCGGTGAGTCCTCGTTCCAGAGACAAGGTTGTCAGAATGCTGAGGAAGCTGGTGGTCACAGACTGACGCTTGTTCTTCCTGAGTTCATGCCTGCCCATCTGATCCTTGGGTCTGCTCCTCAGGGTGACCTGCAGGTTCTGCTCTGAACTCCTCGCCACATTGGCCGCTGTTTTCAGAGCCTCCATCCACTCCTCAGCCCTCTGCCGGGTCTCTGCACGGAGGCGGAGGACATCTTGGGGGAAAATGACTTGAAAGCAAGAGTCACAGTCATCTAGGTTGTCCATCTGGACAGCCAGACACACGTCCACATTGTAGCTTAGCAGGGGATCCTCATCTAGCTTGCCGGGATGGAAAGCCATAAGGTAGGCCCTGCTCAGCACAAAAGTAAATGCCTTCCAGTTGTTTTGGACGGTTAGCCTGTACAGCGTCCCTGATTTGATGATGTTTTGGTATTGTTTGGGGCTCTCCAAGACAGGTGATGGCGCGAGCAGCTCACTGGATTTCTTCTGTAAACAATGGTTCTGTGTACAGTCAGCGTGGTGACCAAGTCCTGGGGAGTTTGCCAGCTCATCCTGCCTTCCCACGTAACCAGGCACCGCGGCGTGCACGACTTCCCAAAGCTTCTGCCCCCAGTCCAAAGCCTCCCATGGTGACTCTGCCTTTAACTGGAGCTGAGTGTTGTCATATAGAACAGTATCCACCAGCCTGGCCTCAAGGTTGCCCAACACGGAAATGCTCTGGAAGTGTGAAAGCTGGCAGGTGGCATAGAGGGCTTGATTGCCACTGCTGTCTAGGCTGTAGAAGGATAAGTTGTAGGGTGAGAGTTCTGCATAACAGCTCTGCCAGTAACTGTCATGGTCCTTCCTGATCTCCAGGTACCCCTTCTTCAGAATATTTGGGAATGCTTGCTTGTGTTCTAGAAAGGAAAAACAAAAGAAGCCATGTATTAATTCATTGATACGAATGAACTCAAGGAGACGATAAGGCAGGTGTAAGAAATCAGAGATCAGGGAATGACATCCTTCTGGTTCAAACTAAACACAGTAGAGGTAGTACAATTCCAAGACAGTACAATTCACAAGATGTAATTGGGGGGAAATCTCAGGTCCACAATAGCCTACCTAGGGTGGAATTATGAGCATAAGATTAAGTATTGGGGGGGGGGGGTCTGCAATGTCAGTGTGACATGCGGAGGTCTGTGTGGAAAACTGTGACTCTCCCCCACGGGTCCATGAAATAATTGGCACTTCACCAGGATTTCATGTTTTCTAGGTAATAGTCTACAGAAAACCAAATACATGAGAGCGAATATTCCTCCTATCTCTTGACCTAACTCCTTGCTAATACACATTATTTGGGTTTTAGTAAAGCCAGGAACCGCCCATGGAGAGGACAGAGCATGAAGTATGCTTCTCTTAAACTCCTGTTTCTCAGATACCCCCGTTAGTCTTCAAGGCCAGTTCATGAGCTTTCTGTCTTGTAACCAGTTCCCCGGGCTGGACTCAACCAGCCCATGTTTTAGGTCTCTGCTTAGATAGCAGTTCTCTCTCACCTCTGAGCCTGACTGTGCTTATACTGTTACCGCCTGCTTACAGTGCTCCTTCCTACTGCTTCCACTAGCTACCACACACTTACCCTTCACTTAGCCATCCTGTCTTCCAGGAACAGACCCTGTCCCGATTCCCCAACCCCTCATCTGCACACATGCGCGCGCGCACACACACACACACACACACACACCCCGGGTCAGTATCAGGTATCCCTATTATTCCTCTTTGATGGACTCTTGTCAGGCTGTATTATAATAGTTTATTAAAATTTTTGAACAAATACAATTTTGAAGTTTTTAAAAAAAGTCTGTCCTCCCCATTGGACTACAAGCTCCACTGAGGAAAGAGGAGAGGTCTGTCTTTTCATCCTTTTTTTACAACACAGAGTACAATGCCTACTACATAGCAGGCTCTTAGAAAGTACTTATTAGATGAGAAATAAAGCTTGTAGCACAACGCCCAGCATATAGTAGATATAATTCCTTTCTCTTCCCCTGTTTCACAAGTTTATCTGGTTGTGCCATCTTTAATCAACGATTAGCTGCAATGTATACAAGTTTAGTACTTTAATAGAAGGCAACTGTGACTTGGGAGACTTCCTGATATTTTTATCAGGCATGCAAATGACATCCATGCAAGAGGCAGCACTCTTCCCCAACAGAGATTCTCATTTCTGAGATGTTTCTAAATCTCTTGCTGATACACATTGGAGACAGTCATAAACTAATGAAGTCATTCCCTAAAGAAGACAAATCACACTTCCAAAGGGCATGATTTCTGATCTTGGCTGAAGGGAAAAAATAAAAAGTAAAGAAATAAATCCAACACAGATCCAGATCTTAAAACAGCAAACCAAAAAAGAAAAGGAGAGAAATAAGGCAGAGAAAAGCCAATTTTACCTGCTTTACATCTCTGGTCCTGACATTCATTAGTATTTCTGTGATAACTCAAAAGCCATTAATTTCTTGCAACCCACACTAATCCCTTTGTAGAGAGAGATAATGGATGCCTATTCTCAGTTATCTATCTTTTTGGATAATGTAATAAGGGAGGCAGTGCTGTTAAAGACACTGCTGCTACCTCTCCCCCACTCATTTCCATCAAGTGCTGATGGTAGTTCGAGCTTTTCCATAATAAGACTCGTAACCATGTGTTCCTCCACCCCCATCTGTCCTGTGACCCAGTGGCTCAGCTATGCATCCCTGAGCAAAATAAAACCATCTTTCTTGCTTTTAGCTAGGAAATTTTCTCTCCTTTTCTTTCCTTCCTGAGAGCTTTTTACAACAGCTAGCATGAATTAGAAATTCTGCTTTAGGGGCGCCTTGGTGGCTCCGTCGGTTAAGTGTCTGACTTCAGCTCAGGTCATGATCTCACGGTCTTTGAGTTGGAGCCCCATGTCGGGCTCTGTGCTGACAGCTCGGAGCCTGGAGCTTGCTTCGGATTCTGAGTCTCCCTCTCTCTCTGCCCCTCCCCCGTTCATGCTCTGTCTCTCTCTGTCTCAAAAATAAATAAACATTAAAAAAAAAAAAAAAGAAGAAAGAAATTCTGCTTTAATTGGGCCCAAGTCAGCAGCAAACCTGACTAAAATCTCACCTCTTTCTGACTTGGGTGGACTGGATGGGAAATCCTTCCCGGGAATTTCCAAAGTCCCCTCACCTTCTTGATGCAGAGTAAGGGTAAAGAATTCATTGTATTTCCAGACTTTTCCCCCCACCTGTCTCAGCCCTCTTTAAATAGGTACATTAAACTGAGACAGAAAAGACTGGTGTTGGTCACAGGAAATGGTCCATCCTTATAGGCTGCAGTTTGTAGCGTTAATTTCTTGAGAAAGAAAAATCAAGAAGAAGAGAGCAAATGTGATCAGGAAACTATCCTCTGGGGTGCGTATTCCACTCCGGAGGGCCTGTTTATATCAGACCTTACCAATATTTCTTGTGTGAAGTGTTAATTTTCTTTGAGTTGTAGAGGGCCAGAGAACTACCATTTCTCTTTAATCTCTAATAATTGCTACTTTCTATTTCTATCTGAAGTTTATTTTTAATATTTGTGCTACTGACAAATCAGAAGGTATATATTTAAATCTAAGCTTTCATTAACTTATAGTTCAACTTTTATTTCCCCAGACTGTATCACTTCAACTCATTTAATTAACCTCACACACATTATTGTAAAGTGTTCAATTTCACAAATGAATAATATCTATCTTAACTAATATCATAAATGATTCAGATGGGACCGCTGACAATGATTATAACCATTTCCTCAGTAAAACAGGAAAGGATGATCAAAATGAATCACTGGACCCAAAAATTTCATACTGAAACCATGAGAGTAATTCCTTGTGAAAAAGGGAGAGAAAAACCAAAACCAAAACCCAAACCCAGAACTCTTCCTTTCCCCCTTGCTTTCCACTTTGGGGCATGAAGAGCCGGTTCAGTTCCTCTAGTGAAGACCCCTTCTTCCTCTTCTCGTCCGGTAATACCAGTGCAGTGGTTTAAGGACAAAGATTGCTATTTACTGAAGAGGAAGAAGGGAATTTTCCACACAATGCACCTGATTCACTTCGGTACCGCCAATGTACCAGAGTTCCTCTTTTGCTATTATTTCCTCTATCTGTTCTCAAAAAAGTTTCCGTTCTCATGGCCACCACCTTAATTAAGGTTTGTTTGGGTGTTTCTTTAATACCATGGTATAACTGACATACGACATCATATTAGTTTCGGGTGTACAACGTAATGATTCGATATTTGCATACATTGTGAATTGATCACCACGGTAAATCCAGTTAAGATCCGTCAGCATACCTCGTTACAAAACATTTTTTTCTTGTGATGAGAACTTTTGAGATTTATTCTCTTAGCAACTTTCAAACATGCAGTGCAGTGTTATTAACTATAGCTGCCATGCTGTACCTTCCAGCCCCATGACTTTTTTATTTTACAACTGGAAAGTTGTACCTTTAAGACCTAATCAAGGTCTTAAATGAGCTCACACCTCTCGTCCGCCTTCCCCCCGGCCATCTCCCACACTGTCACCAGGGCCACTCAGCCCTTCCTGTGCCCCCTTCTCAGCCCAAAACCATTCACAGATTTCCTGGTGCTACACAGTAAAGTTCAAACTCCTTAAAACATTTGATTATGGAAAATTTCAAACACACTTGAAAGCATGTAGAAAACTAAAATAAACAACCACGGACCTATCCCTCAGCTTCAAACATCAAGTTTCTGCTATTCTTCTTTTCATATCCCCCACCCCCTCCAGCTCTGGCTTTTTATTGTGTTTTATTTTGGTTTTTTGGCTGGAATATTTGAAAGGAAATTGCTTAAAGTTTATCATTTCTACTGTAAATACTTCAGCGGTATCTCTAATCTAACAGATAAAACTTTAATACACACACACACACACACACACACACACACACACACACACCATTTTCACACCCAACAACATGAATAATTCCTCATCTAATACCTACTCTGTATCTAATTTTCCCAGATTGTCTCAAAAAATTTCTTTATATGGATGGTTTGTTCAACTGAGGCTCACACACTGATTTGGTTGATACATGTTTTAAATCTCTTTAAATCTATAACAGTTCTCTTTTTCTCCTTTTTTTTTTTTTCATGCCACGTACTTGTTGAAGAAATTAGTTCATTTGTCCTGTAGAACTTCTCACATCCTGGACTTGGTGTATCCTCACAGTATTGTTTAAATGTTCCTCCGTTTCCCATGTTTTCTGTCAACTGCTGTTTAGACCTTGAGGTTCATTTAGATTTTTTTTTTTTTTTGGCAAGAATATGTCACAGGTGGCTGTCCCACTTCTAAGGATATTAGGATGGATCAGGAGGTTCAGAAGATGTTAGCCTGATCCCTCTGTTATGACTTTCCTCAGTGAGCTTTCACATGATGCAGGCACTTTTCTCCACTCCTTCATATTTCAGCCAGGTGACCCGATGTTGTTTCTACAACTCGCCCCTCCCAACCTTCGTGCATGTTCTCCCACTGACCTCCCTGCCTACATCTCCCCTTGCCTCTGCTTGTCCGTTCTTTCCTCCCACGTGAGGGCAGGTACAAAAATCTCACCTATTCCTGAAGACCTTCATCCCCTCTAGTTGAAAACAACTGTCTTCCTCTGAGCCTCCAAGGCTCTATGGCTGCACTACTCTGATGACTCAGGTTTCAGATGCTATTTCACATTTGTCACATATGCACTACATTATTTAATAAAATTATTGAAAAAATCAGAAAGAAATGTAAAAAGCAACAACAAAAAGTTTCTGCCTCCATAACCCAGCACCCACAATCCTCCTGCCCAGACTGTATGCGATTTGGTATGAAGCCCTTAGACATGATATGTACGTAATAATAATATAAATAATAATTATAGGTATATTATATTTGCTTATATAATTATGAAATGGTTATGTGCTTTCATTTTGGTTACTTTATGCAATTCTATCTTTTTTTTAAGTTTATTTATTTTTTAAGACAGAGAGTAAGAACACAGGCAGGGGAGGGGCAGAGAGAGAGGGTGAGAGAGAGAGAATCCCAGGCAGCCTTTGCATTGACAGCGCAGAGCCCGACGTGGGGCTGGATGCGGGGCTCGGACCCATGAACCGTGAGATCGTGACCTGAGCCGAAACCCAGAGTTGGACACTCAACCAAGTGAGCCACCCAAGGGCCGCTGAAATTTTATTTTTTTAAAAACCCCCATACCCCAGATTACAATAAATGAAAGAAACGTTTAGGTAATCTGGTTTCCTGAGAAAATCTGGACTGCCTGAGTCCGCACAATGAATGAAGTCACAAGAATAGGATTCCAAAGGTCAGACCATGGTTGCAGTGAGAGACAAAGAGCAACATTGTAATGTTTTCAAAGAACTCAAAAACCCGATGTAGTGCCAATATTCCAAATCAAAGTTATTTAGGCAAATTTTAAGGAAATATTTAAGTTCTTACAACAAGATCAATAAATGTGGAAGAAAGCCAAAGTGGAGTGTGAATGGAGAGTACCCAGAATCCTTCAGAATAACACTAAGACAAACCTAAAAGGATTGCCTTTCAAAATCGGGCAGATATATTACATTTCTTTTGTAGTGGAATGGCTAGGGAGCTCTTTTGGGTCTTAAAAATGAACATGAATACCATTCATGGGGGTTCCACCCTCATGACCTATGCACCTATCAAAGGCCATGTCTCCTAATATCATCACTTCAGGAGATAGGAGTTCAACACATGAACTTGGGGAGTGACACAAATATTCAGACCGTAGCACCAAACAGAGACTCATGTTGCTCACTTTCTATCCTATCTTTCATCCTGACAATTTATTCTTTTATTCATTTCGGTGAATCCCACACATAACCCCCAGAACAATTTTTCCACACCTCTTTTACTCTTCCCAAACACCTAATCCCACTGCCTCATTCTTTGTGCACTGCAGGAGCTCCTTCATATATACTATGCTTGGCTTCATGTTGGCATTACACTAATCAAGGTCTTGCACAATTGCTACAGAAGAGTACGGTGGTTAAGGCCACAGGTGCTAGAGCCAATAAGCCTAAATTGAAATCATAATTCTGCCCTTCCTGGCTGTGTGACCATGGGACAATTACTTAACCTGAGTCCGTTTTGTCATCTTTAAGATGGGCTATAATAAGAGCACCTACCTCATTGTCCTGCTGTGAGAAAGAAATGAGTAGCTCTTAGAACAGTGCCTGATACATGGTGAGTATTTAATACTTGTTTCCTATTTTAGCCGTCCAGTCTCAAAGGAAGAGTCTTCTTGTCTCGCTGTTAAAGATAAGCCTTCCACCTCTACTCGGTCCCTAATCCCTTCCCACTTCTTCAGACTCTCTTCTCCTCTAACTAACATTGTAATATTATCCCTCCACTAATGTCTTTTCCTCATGTCTTCCAATATTCTGAGGACTATATCTACTAAAAAAGCATTCACAGGGCGCCTGGGTGGCTCAGTCTGTTAAGCGTCCAACTTCAGCTCAGGTCATGATCTTGCGGTTTGTAAGTATAAGCCCCGTGTCGAGCTCTGTGCTGACAGCTCGGAGCCTGGAGCCTGCTTCGAATTCTGGATCTCCCTCTCTCTCTCTGCCCCTCCCCTGCTCATACTCTGTCTTTCTCCATCTCTCAAAAATAAAAAAAATGTTTTTAAAAAATTAAAAAAAAAAAGCATTCACTTGATCCTACCTTTCGTATAGCTCAATCTGCCTCTTTCCTTCAGACTTCAAATTCTTACAATGTGTATACCTCCTTCCTGTTCCACACAATCTGGCCTCTGATTATTAACCTGACTTCATCTCACTTCATCTCACATCATCTCACATCCCTTTCTCTCATTTCAGCCACACCCTTTTATGTTCTTTAAATAAGTTGAGTGTATTGTAGCCTCGGGAACTCTGAGGTTGTTAAATCCCCCATTTGTAACTTCTCTACCCCGCCCCACTAACTTACGTGCCTCCCTCAGTTTTTCCTCGCAAGATGCCATCATCAGTGAGGCCAGCCTTTACCAGTTTATGGAGCCCCCTCTCTATCTTACACCTCGCTTTATTTCACTCAAAGAACTCTCTCATTTTCCTTGAGGGCAGGGACCTGCATATCTCTCGCACTCCTGTATACTCGGTGGCTGGCTCCATAAATATTTGTGAATGTATGTAAAAAGGAATCTACTAGAATCTGTGGAGACACCAAATAATTCAGACACAGAACCTGTCAACAGATCTATGGCCCAGTTACAGCCCTTCTTTTTCTTTTCACAAGAAAAGTTCTTGGTTCTTTTCAGACCAGAGAGGGGCTGTGTCTTATACATTTGAAATATGCTCCACAGGCATGAGGACTGGCAGAGCCTTCTAGTTGGTTTCAATCCCTTCCTTTCTTTCCATCTACCAATCCATTCTATATACTGGGGGCCTGTGGGGAACCAATAAATAGCATCCCCTTCATCACCCAAGTTTTAAACCAACTGAGATTGACGGACATTGTCAGACATGTGGAGATCAAAACATCAGCCAGTTGGTAGGACGCAGCTTAGGGTCGTCCTACCAAACTGAGCCCTAGGATTATACAGACTTAACTCTGAGTCACAAGCAGCACTGATCACTACAAGCTTCCCCTCTTGGGGGACTGCCTATGAAAGGCTGATGGATGGAGGAGCAGGTTTGGAGGAACAGACCAGAATCAGTGCTTCCTATGAGAGAGGCTGAATTATACACACCTAGTTCCTCTCCTAAATTTACCCATAAATTGCTCCTCCCTAGGGGTGGAGTGTGCAAAGGTAGGGAGAGAGGCCAAAAACGTTAGTCTGATATCCCTTTACATAGACATGAAAGCTACAGGAGGGGAGGTTTCCGGCTTCCTACCCCCACTACCCTGCAGCCCTGTCAACTTACTGACTTTTTATAAAATACCCTTTTAATCTTGACTTGCAAGTAATTTTCAAATGCTTCTTTGCTAAACATATCACATTAAGTCTAGTTGTTTGGCTTTGCAAGTCCTCCATGACCTTGGACTACAACTCTCAAAAATGGAGCTCTGTCCTGGCTTAGTCTCCTGGCCATCCCACACACATGCTGTGTTCACCTCCACCTTGGTTTTGTGTTCACCCCTCTATGCTCAGCTGAAGCATCCTTTCCTCAATGAAGATTTCTCTGATATTCTAGATTATAATCACATCTCTCTTTTTTTTTAATATTCCTAATTAACAAAACACAGTTTTCCAAGTCTATTTGTTTCATGTTATAGTACTCAACTGTGTTTAAGTCAGAAACTAGGGAGAAATGTTTTCAGTAATTTTAGGTCTTTGTACTCCTCATTGCAGGCACACAGGAGAAGTGACATTAATAGGATCCACATCAGTCAGGACACTGCCACTGCCCATAGCAAAGAATATGAAGAGAATGATACCACAGGAACCAGAGAAGGGCTGTGTCTTATACATTTGAAATATGCTCCACAAGCCAACACTTAGTGATAGCTCACAGATACTTGTTAACAAACTAATTCTGGTAGAAATGAAGTAGACTCAAGTAATGTCTTTTCTGAGAGCTACTTTGGAGACCTTTCTTCATGGGTAAAGGAGTCTATCCCATTTGCTCTTCCTTCATAATAAACTTAGGGAAAAAGATGTATTATCTGTGCAGACTCTAGCAGAAAGAGACCTGTAACATATCTGGCTACATATTCACTAGACAGACATAGCAACTTTGGGATCTTCTCCATCTAACTTCTTTGCTATGGGCAACAGTGATAGAGCATTAGTCCATGCAGTCCTGGTCAATTTCACTTCTAAGTGTGAATTTAGAGATCTAAGTGTGAACTTAGGTCACAGACCCAACTTCGTAAATGCCGAGGCTTTCTGCCTTCTGTGACAAGGGTAATCCCTAGTCTTTAAGAACCTTGTGACCCACAAAGAAATGGAAAAGCATTCCAGGCTCATGGATGGGGAGAACAAACACTGTCCAAATGTCTATACTACCCAAAGCAATCTACACATTTAATGTAATCTCTATCAAAATACCACCAGCATTTTTCACAGAGCTAGAACAAACAGTCCTAAAATTTGGATGGACCCCAAATAGCCAAAGTTATACTGAAAAAGAAAAACAAAACTGAAGGCATCACAATTCCATATTTCAAGCTATATTACAAAGCTGTAGTCATCAAGACTGTATGGTACAGGCACAAAAACAGACACATAGATCAGTGAAACATAACAGAAAACCCAGAAAGGGACCCACATCTTTATGGTCAACTAATCTTCAACAAAGCAGGAAGAATATCCCAATGCAAAAAGATAGTCATGCAGGAGAATGAAACTGGACCACTTTCTTACACCATACACAAAAATAAATTCAAAATGGATGAAAGACCTAAATGTAAGACAGGAACCATCAAAATCCTAGAGAACACAGGTAGCAACCTCTTCGACCTCAGCCAGAGAAACTTCTTATGAGACATGTCGCTGAAGGCAAGGGAAGCAAAAGCAAACATGAACTATTGGGACTTCATCAAGATAAAAAGCTTCTGCACAGTGAAGGAAACAATCAGTAAGACTAAAAGGCAGCCTACAGAATGGGAGAAGGTATCTGCAAATAATATATCTGACAAAGGGTTAGTATCCAAAATCTAGAAGAACTTATCAGACTCAACACCCAAAAACAAACAACCCAGTTAAGAAATGGGCAGAAGACATGAATAGACACTTTCCCAAAGAAGACATCCAGATGGCTAACAGACACATGAAAAGATGCTCAATATCACTCATCATCACGAAAATACAATTCAAAACCATGGTAAGATACCACTTATACCTGTCAGGATAGCTAAAATTAACAACACAAGAAACAACGAATGTTGGCGAGGATGTGGAGAAAGGGGAATCCTCTTGCACTGCTGGTGGGAATGCAAATTGGTGCAGCCACTCTGGACAAACAGTATGGAGGTTCCTCAAAAAGTTAAAAACAGAACTATTCTATGACCCAGAAATTACACTATTAGGTATTTACCCAAAGGATACAAAATTACAGATTCAAAGAGGTACATGCACCCCAATGTTTATAGCAGCATTATCAAAAATAGCCAAATTATGGAGAGAATCTAACTGTCCATCCACTGATGAATGGATAAAGAAGATGATGTGATATATATATATATGATATATCATATATATATATATATCACATATATATATACCACATATATGTGATATATATATATCATATATATATATACCATATATATATGGTGGAATATTACTCATTTATCAAAAAGAATGAAATCTTGCCATTTTCAACGACATGGATGGAGCTCGAACGTATTATGCTAAGTGAAATAAGTCAATCAGAGAAAGACAAATACCATATGATTTCACTCATATGTGGAATTTAAGAAACAAATAGATGAATATATGTGAACAGGGTGGAGAGAAGAGAGTGAAACAGCCACAAGAGACTTAACAATAGAAATAAACTCAAGGTTGATGGAGGGAGGTGGGTGGGAGACAAGCTTGACGGGTGACAGGTATTAAGGAGAGCACTTATTGTGATGAACACTGGGTGTAAATAATGTAAGTGATGATTCACTGAATTCCACTCCTCAAACCAATATTGCACTGTATGTTAACTAAAATTGGAAAAAAAAAAAAAAAAAAAAGAACAACTTTGTGACCCAGAAAACAATTCCAAACCAACTTTCAAGATATGCTCACTCATTGCCATGGTGAGTTTTTCACTCTATAGGAATTAAGTAGAAAAGAATCTCCAATGTTTAGGCCAGCAGATTTTAAGGTAAGTGGCATTTCATTACTGTATCTTTGGGTAACATACTAGAATCAGAGAAACTTAGAGCCAGAAGTGATAAGAAATCTCTTAGCCTGACCCCATCTGAGGTAGAACTTGTCAGCTACTCACCTCCTTAACTAGTCCTCCTGATTCTTTACCAACAGAACCTAAATCTTGCTCAGGTATGATGGGAGATGCTCAGAGGAGATGTCCTCTCCCCTACCCCGCGGAAAGGAGCAAGATTTGTTTAAGCCAATCACAGAAATGCTATTTTCCTTTGCCAGAAATTGCTTTAGGGGTGAGCATGTGACCCTCGCTACTTAGGGGGTGCTATTGGGGCCTACTGGGAAAGAGACCCAGAGGGGGTGCCCTGTTTTCCCTTCCTGACTTTGGCTATTGATGTATAAGAAAGTGACCCTTGGGACTGTCGTGGCTATCTTGTACCTATGAAGGGAAAGAAGAGACATTACCAATATACTGAGAATAGCCGAGAAAAAAGATGGAAAGTGCCTGGATCCCCGATGACACATCAGGTCTTCTTAAGTGTCTATTGTTTACAGTACCTGATATTCACTAAGTGTTCCATAGTTACCTGTTAGATAGATGAAAACATAAGATGACAAATGGTCATATTACTTACGTTACTTTTAGTTGTATATGCTATTAATTGCTCTTGAAAATATTCTTTTTTTTTTAAATGTTTTTAGATTTTTTTTTTTTTTTTTTTTTGAGGGAGAACGAGACACAGTGTGAGCAGAGGAGGGGCAGAAAGAGAGGGAGACACAGAATCCAAAGCAGGCTCCAGGCTCCAAGCTGTCAGCACAGAGACCGACATGGGGCTCAAATTCACAAACCATCAGATCATGACCTGAGCCGAAGTCATATGCTTAACCGACTGAGCCACCCTGGCACCCCTTTTCTGAAAATATTCTTAACTGATTTAGCAGATTTGGAAAGAGATCCCAGGAAGCAAAATGACTTGGCCAAAGTTATACTACAAAGTGTGCAAGCTCAGAGTAGAAAACTCTAACCTCCAAACTTGGAGTCGAGATCACACTGTGTTTATTTATGGTAGAGGGAATGACCTAACCCTCCTCATGCTTGAGAGACAGACAGCATTATTGAGTGGTTATGTGTGGCCTCTAGTGTTAGGCCTGGCTTGGAGTCCTAGCCCCACCACATACTGTATGGCTTTGGGTGAGGTCAACTTCTCTAAGATTCAGCTTCATCATTTGTGAAATCAGAACAATATCATCTATCATATTCAACTATTATGAATATTAAATAAGATAGTAGGTTGACACATCTTAGCACAGGGCTGAACATAAAGCTAACTCTCATTACATGATAGCTCTCACTGATAATATTAATAACAAACTTCATTCAACTTAAGCTATAAGGTAAGGAAAGAGGGGTCATTTCCGTTTTGGAAAACAAACAAAACAAAACAGTATTGTCCTGATGTTCCAAGCACCAACACATAAAACTCAACCAGACACTTTGCATATGCTCACATACTTGGTACAACACAAAGTTTTCTACAATATGGTTTATAGCATGAAAAAATTTTCAACCGGGGCAATTGGTGGCTCAGTCAGTTGAGCATCTGACTTTGGCTCAGGTCATTATCTCATGGTTCATGGGTTCAAGCCCCATGTTGGGCTCTGTGCTGACAGCTCAGAGCCTGGAGCCTGCTTCTGATTCTGTGTCTCCCTCTCTCTCTGCTCCTCCCCCATTCACTCTCTCTCTCTCTCTCTCTCTCTCTCAAAAATAAACATTAAAAAAATTTTTTTTAATTAAAAAAAACTTTCAGCCTAGTGTGGGAGATGGATATACAAGCAATTGCCTATAATGCACAGCAGAATGATATGTGCTGTGAAAACATACAGTGAAAGAAAAAAAAAAGAATTTTAGTTGAAAAAATATAGAAAGGTCTCAGGGAGGATGTAGCATTTGGATTGGTCCTTGAAAGATAATGGAGGGTTGTGAAAAGTGAAACGGGCGGGGAAGGTGTTCTGGAGGAAGAGAGTGCATAAGCAGAGGCTCAGGAACTTGGAAGTACTCGGCACATTCGAAAACAGCACATAGACGGGGTGACAGAAGGTGCGGGTGGTGAGATCGGGACAGATTGGGATGCTTTATAAAACTTACACACTTGATTTTGTAGAGAATGGGGAGCCATGATTCATTTTTGAGAACAGAGTAGCATGAACAGATTTGTGTTTTAAGATGGTAACTTTAGCAGTTTGTGAAATTAGTAACTACAGTTCTCCTTAGCCAAGAAAGATAAACTGTATTAACAGAGCAACCACAAAAACACATCAGACACTTCGTTTTCAGAGTTCCCATATAGAAATGTTAGAATCAGAATATGGGCTGTCGATGAGGCGTGTTGGGTTTCCAAATAGCTGCCACAGGCCAACATTCAATAATGTAACCAGTGGAAACTATACAACCATATAAAATCAACTTTCTGTGACCTATTTTAGCAACTTCTTTGTACTGACTAATCTTGCTGAAGGGTGAATCATAAATTCAGCAAGAGACCATGTCCTGGTGACCTCACTTGTTCTAAGCCCACAGGAATATTCCCACCTCTATTGGCTCCAAGGCTTTTGAGAAACATCGTAATTGAAAAAGCAGTCATTTTAGTATAAGTCCCAAATTTGGCTTTTTTTTTTAAAGTTAAAGATGGGGAAAAAGAGAATCGAAACAGAGTAACATAAAACTCAAGATAAAGAAACCACACTGCCATGGTTTTTCTAGCTCTAAAGAAAATCTCTGCTTGAGGCCTACTCCTCAAGTACTTAGAACAAGAAAATACAGGCATAGGAATGGTACCAGGTCACCAGACAGCGAAACCAACTGAAACAAAAGCCCAGCTGACCACTGCCCTTGCCTAGCAGATGAAAATGTGAACACAGTCAGGGAGGGAAAAGTAAGTCAGATTCTGGCAGTCTGTTGGGTTTCAGAGCGCCATAGATAATGCAAAAGATTTCTTTAAAAAAATTTTTTTGATTTTAAAATCGCAAACACAGCAGTTCACCCAGAAGTAGAGTTACAAGGAACACAGAAATCCTTCTGCGTTAAATAATTTCAACCATACCCATAATTCCATTACAACCTTCCAATACCCATCTGGTTATAGTAATTAGCTCCCATAGAACCATGAGTCAGGGTCAGTTCAAACACATCTTACAATGATACGGTTTTGGAATTGGGAGGATCTTAGAGACAATTTAACCTGCTTCACTAGGTCGTTAAATCAAAAGCAACAGACGAGTGATTCTTCCAAACCTACACAGTGAGTCCTAGTTGAGTGTTCTTTCCACACAGACCGACCCTCCTCTACTATGCGTATACATTTATAGGTGTAAATGCGTGTGTGTGATCCATTTTTGACAACATATCTAGTGTCCACGTGTTCACATGACTTTTTATGTTCTTACCTTAACACCTATTTATATTTGGATTGTAATTCTATGACATCAGGACCCCGTCTTCCTTATCCTACAGGACATTCCCTGCTGCCTGTGGCTCTATTATTACTCACTGAACAAGAACAGGATGACATAATGCAAAGGAAGAGAGGGTTAAGCATAGGTACTGGTCAAGAGCATGTTTGTACAGAACTAAGATTAATGACAGGACTAGCAATGAGCCATTCTGGCAGTAGGATTAGGGCCTTCTCTCAGGGCTACTTCTCTGTGACACCTCGCTTCAGCTGCCCAGGGCATGGCAGGCACTGGGATGGCAGTAAGGAAAGGAACTGACCATGAGGCAGCTTTGTCTCTATGACCTACCTGGAAGTTTTTTAGAAAAAACTGCCTCAGATGTGAGGTGACAGATGTGGTAATTAACTAGACAGGGAATCCGTCCATAATGAGTATGTATATTAAATCATCACGATGTACACTAAATGTCTTCCAGCTTTGTCAATTATACCTCAATAAAGCTGGGGTAAAACCTGTCTCTGTCGCCATCTTGCCTTAGATCTAGTACTTCTTAGTGATTTCTGACCTAACCTTTTCGACATTACTATCTGGCCCTCAGAAAATGAACGCATGGTCTTAACTGGGCTGGACTCAAGCCACACTCTAACAGCCTCCTAGGACCCACGGACGGTATCCTTCATCTACTTAGCACTAGCAACATTCCCTTGGAAGAAGCCTGTCCTAGGTCTGTCTCTGCCTGAGGCAATGAAATTTCTAGAACACATCCATTCACAAGCTTCTAAGTAAGACTGAAAAAGGCAGCCAAAGATGGAGCAAAATGCCAAAGCCCTCGTTCCATAGTTACAATAAACCCATGGGGGTCAGTTCACTTAAGCTCTTCTGTATGGTCAGCGTTCGGGAGTATGAAAGGCAAAGTTACAGTCTTCTTTCCGTGGACTCATTGGTCCCCTAAAGAACTCTGGCCAGCGCTGCACTGTCCATGTATTTTAGTGACTATGTTAAACGCAGAACACAATCCTTGCTTAGCTAGACTGCTTCGGTGTGTCTCAGTTTTTCCTCGCTAGTGATCTCCTGAGGGATTACTTTGGGTTCGATGAATACCATCCAGGTCTGTCTCTTCTACACTACTTCCCACCCTCTACCCCCACAGGGCCTGACTGCTAACAAGGCTTTCAAAATAGAGGGCTCTAGAGACTGGGAACGATTGGCTTCCAAGGTAAGTGTTCAACTCCAGCTTAGTGTTGAAGGGTGTGGACTCTGGAGAAAGACTGCCCGAGTTCCAATCGAGGATCTGCTCAGGACCAGCTATGGGACTCTATGCACATTCCTTAAGCTTTCTGTGCCTCAAGTTTCATCATCCTCAAAACGGGGTCAGTAAAAGTGTCTGTATCACAGGAGTATTATATAAGTTAAATAAGCTGTTCACTGTAAAGAACTTAAAATCACGCACAGTGCTTGCTACAGCTATTGGTTGTGTCTTTTTTTTCTTCCTTCTCTTTCTACATGGGCTCTCTCACCCTGAGGACAAGCACACTGGGTGCTTGGCTGTTGGCTCTGACAGTGACAAGTAAGCTGTTAATCTGTTTGACGGATTCTGCTCTCATATATTCCAAGCAAGAACCTAGGGAAGAAGTGATCGTCAAATCCAAAGTAATCACCTTCTGTAAAAAACAGAGAACAGGGAAAAGTTGAGGAGTGATGCAAAATTACTTCAAATGATTGCTAGCTTCAGAAAGACTAAAGGGCAAAGCATAATCATTGCACCAGGCTTTGTGCTCACCAAGCAGCAGTCAGGTTCCTCCACAAAGGGGAATGCTTAACCGTGCCTGTGCGACCCGGGAGTCTGAGACGTATCTGAATACTCCTCCAAGGCCAGGGCAACATTTTGCCAACACCAGGGGCCGCTTTACAAGCTGTGTCTGTTTGATTTTCTCTTATCACAAGGATAGTGCAGGGCAGCCTTTGAGATGAAAGCAAATCTTCATTTTTCACTGCTGCTAAAGAGCTTCACAGAGAGGATGTGCGAGGTATGAAATGCTAGATGATGGCGCTAGGCCCTCAGAAAAGATGCTGGAGGTTTTTTTTCTAGAATGACACGAACTGGCTAAAGAGGTTATTGGCGTTAATTATCTTATCAGCATTACATCTTTTTCATTCAATTTACATCTTAAACAATTCATTTGAGCATAAACTATGTTCAAAGCACCATGTTAAGTACTGAGGATGAAACGGTAAGAAACAGTCCCTTCCTCATTGACCAGGAGAACTGTAAACAGTTGATCTTAAATCAGTGTGAGAGAGGGAATGAACGGTTTACTTCCCACTAGCAAACCTATCAATAATATGAGAAAACACACTTCAGGAAGGCCAATCTAAGAAATATTTATTGCGAGGCCATTTACTGCAACACATCAGTTGGTATGCCAGGGAAAAGTAGGAGTCATTGGTTGTGTTACTTTGATTCTCATTGATGAGTTTCAAATTCAATTAATAATTGTAATAATATTATTAAATGTTTAAGATATCTATTAGGTGTTTACAAATGTGTCAAACATGGTTCTGAGAAGCACTTTCTATTTTTTAACCCATTTAATGCACACAAGATATTTAAAGTACCATTACTATCTCAAGCTTTGTGGTGGTTGTGGTGGTGGTGGTGGTGGTGGTGGAGGAGGAGGAGGAAGAAGAAGAGGAAGAAGTGGGAGAAGAAAGAGGAAAAAGAAGAGACGGGGAATGAGGAAGAGGAGGAGGGGGAGGATGGGGGGAGGGGGAGGAGGGGGATAAGGGGGAGGGGAGGGGGAAGAGGAGGGGGATAAGGGGGAGGGGAGGAGAGGGAGGAGGGGGAGGAGGGGGAGGAGGGGGAGGAAGAAGTGGGAGAAGGAAGAGGAAAAAGAAGAGAAGAAGAGACGGGGGATGAGGAAGAGGAAGAGGGGTAGGAGGGGGATGAGGAAGAGGAAGAGGAAGAGGAAGAGGAAGAGGAAGAGGAAGAGGAAGAGGGGGAGGAGGGGGAAGATAAAGAGGAAGAGGAGGAGGGGGGGGAAGATAAAGAGGAAGAGGAGGAGGGGGGAGGAGGAGGAGAAGGGGGAGAAGGGGGAGGAGGGGGAGGAGGGGGAAGAGGAGAAGACACACCAGAAGACCTTCATACAGGCTTGCCCATCAGCGAAATAGATGGTATTACACCCAGCTGCCCACTGGCCTCATTAGGCCAGAACTTGATTTGCTTTATACTCAATGTGACATTTATCCTTAGTAAGGCTCAAAAGCCTGGTTATTCATCACCAAATGAGCAGAAGTCACAGAGATCCTACCTAATGAAGAAGATCCTTGGGTTTATTTTCATGGGAGGGAAGAGAGGGGATAAGGGAGGCAGAAGAGGAGGAAGGGGAGGACGAGAAGAAGAACCACTTCTGGTGAGTCTTCGTACTCAAGGTGAGCTCAGAAAAGGAGCTAGGGAAAAAAAATCAACTGAAGAAAACACAGGATCATGCAGTAACCAAACCTATAATTAAGAGAGTGACAGGGATAGACACAACATCAAGTTGACCTCATCCAAAGAAACCCGTTAAAATTTTATTTCTTCTAAGGAGCCCCCAGACTCTTATGAACACTTGTTAATTTTTAGAACAGTAGGAGTAGGAGATGAGAGGATGAGGGTCACTTTTGGACACTGTGAATTTGAAGAGCCTGTGGAACATCCCAACAGAGATGTACGCCAGGCAGTCAGATATGCGAGTCTAAGGTTAAAAGAGAGGTCTGGCCTGACCCTAAATCTCCAGCCAAGATACTACACTGTCTCCCTCTGCTTTGGAGGCATATTTCTTCAGGAGACACAACAGGCTATTTTTCAGTTTGGATCACAAATTTCAAAGGTTTTAAAGTAAACTTTACTGAAAGATCTTGGCTGATTGTGACTAGTGTGCATTTGTGTGTTGGCACATCCCTCCCCTTGCCATGAGAATTATGGTCACCAGGGTGGGGGACTGCCACATATCTAAAACTCTTCTCTACCCCCAGCCTGAGAACGCGTAGTCAGTGGGTACTCCTTGCTTACCCCTGCCCCTCACCTGGTAAGCAATACAAACATGATTTATCTTGCCTGTTCTCCAGAGTGTGACAGAAAGAAAAGGTATTAGGAACTTGGCATGCCATTTGCCCAACTGTGCTAATTCCTGCTAAGATATATATTCCATGGATGATCAAAAGATGGCCAGATTATATACTATATCAATACCTGAAAGGCCATCTGTTACAGTAGACTTTTCAAAATACCATTCAGTACATACATTTCAACATGATTTAGTATTCAACTTTTTTAAAAATTGAGACGAAAAAACAATAGTCACAGGGTGTCATATACTCAAGGTTCCTTTGGAGAATCTAAGGCAGCTCCAGCTCCTACACTAACAATCCAAATGACAGGAAAACTAAACCTGGAAATATGACACCCTCTCAACTTGGGTTACACCAGGGTTTTAGAATGGTTCCAGTGCTTTACTGATAAAAATCTACGTGAACTCTTAAGAAACCAAAAATCAACAGAGGTTATTTGTTAAATCAATGAGTATACTTGTTTATATATGAACTCAAGGCAAAGCTCTCGTTTTGCCAGGCACCAGGGTCAGAGCAACTTGTTTGTCCCCTAATATCTAATCAGCTACCAAGTACTGAGCTTTATAATGTCCTTGTCTTTTTACTCCCATGGTCACCACCCTTGGCTAGATGCTACAGAGGACTGGTGAAAGTCAAGGAGAAAAGAAAAGGAATTATAAGTCATGAATTTGAGTGGGAAGAAAGAAATATTTTATTTTTCTTTGTTTGAGTTTTTATTTAAATTCCAGTTATTAACATACAGTGTAATATTAGTTGCAGATGTACAATGTAGTGATTCAACACTTCCATACAATGCCCAATGCTTATCACAGGTGCACTCCTGAATCCCCATCACCTATTTCACCCATCCCCCCACCCACCTCCCCTCTGGTAACCATCAGTTTGTTCTCTATAGTTCAGAGTCTGTTTCTTGGTTTGCCTCCCTCTCTTTTTATCCCCTATGCTCGTTTATTTTGTTCTTAAATTCCACATATCAGTGGATGGAGAGACAGAGTATTATGCTAAGCAAAATAAGTGAGTCCGAGAAAGAAGTATTTTAAAAGAATAGATTTGAACTGGATGTGAAAATAATGTAGCACCTCACAGATAGGGACGCTGCATTTCCTCAATAGACTTACTAAACTGTATCTCTTCTTCGAATTATACTTAGAAACTAAATTTATTAATTAAAATATTAAATGTATCAATGGAATACCAAGCAAGGATAGAGACTAAAGTAGTATTAAAATAGCAGTTAAGGACATAAAACGGTATTCCCAATTAACTGAGAAGAAGCCATCTAAATTAAAGGTTGAATAGGAATGACAAGAATAGACAGCCTGTATAAATGAGGTTATCTTGAAAGAAAAAGCTGGGGGAAACAAAGAGATGGTTTGTCACGCCTCACAGAAGTTGTGTGCACATGCATGCGTATGATGTATGAGAAAAAAGGAAATTCAAGGCCCTACACCATGAGGTCTGAGCCAATCTCTCCCCCCCTTTTCCTCCCACTACCCACCATGGGATCCTTTGCTCCCCCTGGTACTTCTCATCTCCTTACCTTCTTTCCCACCATAATCCCGAGTGTCCTCTACTGCGATCCCCTTTCTGCATCTTAGTATCTTTAATGGTTCAGCCAAAGCTCCATGAATTCTCATTAGCCCTTCCTGACAAGCCCACCACAGCGTCTTCTCCTTCCTCTGCCCTCTTACAGTCACTGTCATTTTCTCAGTGAAAGAAATCTCAACAATATAAAGTAAAACAAAAGTTCCTTCACAAATATTTCAGTTGACGACTACTACTTTCTCTCCCTGCGGGTGCCTTCTTGAGTGTTTGTTAGTGTCTGATCCCCTCTGCAAGCAAGAAGTTCTTTAAGGCAGGGATGGTTTCTTTATGGATCTTTAAACCCTTCACAGCACAAGGCTATGCCAATGTGTGATCTGACAAACATCTAGCGATGCGAATAAGCAGTAGCATACTCTGTACAAAGGCAAATACCACACGAATTATGAGACTGTGTAGCTTCTAACACACAAGATCAGAAGGGGAGACTTGACCGCAGTTGTCTTTTCACTCAGCACTTCTTATAAGGATACCAAGACTGAGGCTTGAGGTGAAGTGTGAAAGTAAATGGAAGAGGGAGCTTAAGTAAGCAAAACCAGACAAGGACCCTGGACAATACACTTCTCATGAGGTAAATGTAATAGAGACCAAGGAAAATCGACAACTGCTCAATAGCTGTCAGATATCAAAACATACCAGTATTTCCTTGAGCATCTTCTACCTTATTCGGCAAGGACGACAGAAAGGACGGCCTGGTGAAATGAGGGCCCTGAAGAGACGACTGCTGCTGCCGCTGCAGAGGCATGGTTTTGAGGACCAGCCTCCAGTCCACTTGGGTAATATCTGATCTTGAACGTGCATGCCCTGGCTTGAAAGTAGAGGTCTCATCCAGTAAGTCATTCACGGATCGAGGTCTGTCCCTCCGACGCTGACAGATGTTGAAAAAGTTAAAGGTTGAAGCTTCTTTTTGTTCCATCCAGGAAAGATTATCTGGGGCTGTCCCTTTCTGAACCACAAACTGTTCTTTGGCAGGGAAGACATTTTGAGCTTTGGTTTCTAAGAGCCTGCTCTTACAGTGGTCCCAAATCAGGCCCCCCTTGCCCAGGGAGGCAACATTTCTGATAGCACCATTATCTGTTATGGTACTTAGTACCTCGTGCCCCACCAATTCGGGGACTTCCTGAATCCCATAAACCTCAGCTTGCTGCACAGCCTTTTCTAGCTTACTGTCAAAAGTACTGAAGAAATCCTCAGTAACTTCCAAGGCTGGGCTGATATCATCCACTTCCAAGGCTTCCATGTCATAGACTCCAAGAGCCCTAAGGCTTCTACACTGCTTCAGGAAAGGGCTTCATGAACATTCACCCAACAAAGAGAGGTGCTTCAGCAATAGAGTTCTGGAAACAACTGAAAAAAACC
This sequence comes from Panthera onca, assembly GCF_046562875.1. NCBI lineage: Eukaryota > Metazoa > Chordata > Mammalia > Carnivora > Felidae > Panthera > Panthera onca. Next base: position 28,521,871 of record NC_138346.1, on the reverse strand, counting down.
TTCATTCGACTGCCTAAAGCAGACCAAAACCAAGGGTAGTTGATGTTTTTTCGGTCATTAAAAGCATTTGCTAGCGGCTAATGGCCATTAGCAGAGGTACGGGGAGACAAATGTTCCTTTGAGATTATTCTTCATTGAGATCTCTGAAAAGACAACAGGATGTGCTTGTCAAAGCAATGCCGTGCAATCCTTAATTTCCTGGAAGAAAAGAAAGAGCACAACATTGGCACATGGATCACTGTATTCTATAGTACACGAATCTGCCCAGCTATTTCCGCATCTCTACATCTTTCTACAGTAGTCACGCCCAAAGTGGACAACACCTACACAGAGGCTCCACTGTCAAGAGCACACATCACTCCCGGCTTTGTGTCAGAACTTACACAGAGCAGGGTGGAACGTTTGATAAGGGGAATTAAGGCCAATAGCTTTCACTCAGACAGAAAAGCCTTTGAGCACAGTTGTGAAAAGTCTGTTCTGGCAAATCTCTGTGATATGTTGACCTAAAACAGGAAGCAATGAGGCTAAGAATTCTGTGTCTGGGCCTACATCATAATCGGTCTAAATTCAAAAATGCATGAGTCCTTCCACAGACTTTGAAAGCTCTGATGGTGTATCAGGCTAAAAAATGCAAGGGGAAGGGGTGCCTGGGTGGCTCAGCTGGTTGAGCATCTGACTGGAGCTCAGGTCACAGTCTTGTGGTTCGTGAGTTCCAGCCCCACATCAGGCTCACTGCTGTCAGCATGGTGCCTGTTTAGGATTCTCTGTCCTCTCTCTCTGCCCCTCCTTCTCTCTCCCTCTCAAAAATAAATAAACATTTAAAAAAAAGAACTTTCTAAAAAAGTGCAAGGAGTAAGGACAGAGGGAGGCTCTGCCCTTTTCTTAAACCCAAATGTTACTGTGTCTGTGCTTCCCAGGTGTGGATTATGTAATACCTAATGAATGCCTCTGGACTACAGAATTCCTCCACTCATCTTGAAAATAAGGCTCCAGGCTCAACTCCCTAAGGCTTTGAGGACTGGCCTAGGAGTACAGGTCCAGCCTTGGGGCTGGGCAGAAAATATTCTATGTGAGCACTAACTCATTCTCTGGGAAAGACTGGATCTCCAAGGTCAGGCCAAATTAGCACAGACCTTGACAGAGATGTTGTCCAATGTGGTAGACATTAGCCATAGATGGCTATTTCAATTTCAATTCATAATAAAAATCAAGTAAAGTTTTTCAGTCGTACTATCACATCTCATGTGCTCAACAGTCACAGACACCTTTGTATTTGTACCGAAGAAATGAATGAAGAAACAAAACAACTACGCAAGGGTTTTTTGCCCTTAGCTACTTACAAGTAGGTAAAATTGGGCAATTAGCAATACCTCTGCATGTTGCTGCAAAGGTTCATAGATGTGCTTTTTTTGTTTAAAACTGCACAATTTTATGGTTAATTAAAATCATTTTTAGCACTTAGGTCTTTAAACCATTACATTTAAATCAACAGCACCAATCTACATTGCTTAATGTATGTAAATTAAACTAGTATATAGAGCCCTTTATTTTAAAATGTGTCAAGAGGTTTGCAGTTCACAAGAACTCTGGTTAACCTCCTGTAAAGTGATAATGACTATGCATTTGTCTCTATTTTACATTTTGATACTTCATTATGTTAGCCCTCATGAAGCCAGGCAATGATTGACTTTTAGAGATAAACATCAGTTATATTTTTCTAGTTGCAAACAGGGTTTCTTTTCCTGTGTTTACAGTTAAGCCCTGAGTCTCTTGAATTGTGCAACAGGGTTTCACCACTTCTGTAATTTTGAAAAATGGGACTTTTCAGTTTCATCTTCTACACCAGAGGCTATGAAAAAGAAATACATTATAAATTTTAAAACATTCAGTTCTTTACTAAAATTACAGATGAACATAATAAAATATATTAAAAAAAAAAAAAAAAAAGCCAAGGATGGCTCAGTCGGTTAGGCCTCCGGCTCAGGTCATGATCTTGTGGTTCGTGACTTTGAGCCCCACATCAGGCTCGCTGCTGTCAGCCTGTCAGTGCTGAGCCTGCTTCAGATCCTCTGTTCCCCTTCTCCCTGCCCTTCCCCTGCTTGCATGCTCCCAATAAATAAATAAATATTTTACATAAAAAGGCCCAAAATGGAGTCACTTGGCGGAGCCCAAGTGACATCAGCAAATCAAGACTTAATATCTAACCTTATTGCACATTCAGCCTCTTCCAGGAATGTAACCTTTAACCAGTCAATCTGGAATTACCAGATCAGCACTAGTGAGGTTATCTGCCTAATAGATCCCTGCCCTTCCCCTAAAGAAAGGTGACCTTGCTTGAAACAAGCCACTCTTTGTTAGAAACTTTAGTTTTCCCACCCCTTCTACCTATAAAAGCTTTCCATTTTGTAAAGCTTTCTAATTACAACATGGGATATCACCTGATTCATGAATTATTGAATACAGCCAAATTGATCTTCAAGTTTACTCTGTCAAATTTTGCTTTTTTAACATAAGTTTCCCATTTTATAAAAGATGCACCAAGGTGCAAAGCAGGTAGTTATTCGACTAAGATTATATTATGCATATCCCTTTTCTTACCCAGTGCTTAAAATTCAGTCTTTAATCATAATAGAGAGTAAATGCCTTCAAAGTGATTCTTTTTTTCTTTCTTTCTTTCTTTCTTTCTTTCTTTCTTTTTCTTTCTCTTTCTTTCTTTCTTTCTTTCAAGTCAAAATATCTGGAAATACACTCTTTGCGCTACCTGTTTAGGTATTCATAGGCTGGTTAGAAGCATGTAACCATTGGTGGCCATCACAGCTAGCTTACAGAACACTTCTACCCCACACATCCTAAAACCATAGACTGCTAGACAAAGAAGGGAACTTTGAAGTCATCCTTCCAACTCCAATCTTTCACAGAAGGGTACACTGCAGCCGAGGCATCATGAAATCACATGGACACCTTTGGACACATTAGGAAAGTCTTCAAAAGAAGGTGTCCTGAGTTGAGCTTAGAAAACTTAGAAGGTATTTGCTTAGAAGGGATGGCTAGGAAGAAATTAGAAAGCATAAATTAGATTTTGATTAGCAAGGGATTTTCAAGTTTATTAAGTGACTTTCCATAGGCAGTGTGGTGAGCAATACATTGGAAAGGGTCTGAACTAGAGTCAGCTCCGGGCTCAGATCCCAGTTGTCTCATATTAGCTATGTGATGAGGGGCAAGATTTCCCTGACCCACACCCACTCCACCCCAAGTCCTTCTCTAGGCTAACCTGTTCTTCCTACTCTAGGAATTTTGATTTTCACTATTTAACGCTTTCCATAGCCTCTGTTTGGAACTTATGCAGCTACTCCCTTTCCTTTCTGATGGAAATATGCATTTACCCTTCTACTCTTCTCTATGTGACCCAGCACTCTCATGCCCCTTTTTCTGTTCTTCCTCCACTCAGTCACACAGGCCTTTCAGTCCCTCCTTAGAGGTTTACCTTGTTGACCTCCAGGCCCATCCACAAAGCTGTTCTCATTGCTGGACGGGCTATTCCCTCCCTCTCTCTTTTGCACCTACCTAGTACCAAATTATCCTTCAACCTAACATCAAGTGACAGACCTGTATTCTCTAATGATGGACACAACAAATTCTGTCCCATATGATTCTCTGCAATGAGACCTTGTTACTCCCCTCTCAAGAACTGACTTTATTCTTCTACGCCCTGAATCTGGACAGGACTTGATCAACAGAGGGTGCAGAAATGATGCTCTGCCCTTTTGAGGTATAGACCTTACCCGGCCTGGCAGCTTCCTATCTCTTGGAGCTCTAAGTTGATACCTAGGAAATAAGGCTATCCGCTAGAGAGGTCACATATTGCATCAGGGAGGCACCAGGCATGTGAGTGGAGAAGCCATCTTGGGTGACAGCCTAGTTAAGCCTGCAGAGGATTCCAGCCCCAGTCAGTGTCCAACTGCAACTCATAAGAGATCCCAAGTGAGAACTCTCCAGCTAAGCCTAGTTAACCCAGAACTGTGAGAGATAATAAATTATTGTAAGACGCTAAGCTTGGGAGTATTTTGTCACACAGCAACCAATAATCAGGACTTGTCACTTCCTCAGGGAAGCACTCTCCAGTGTCCCAGACTAGGTTAAATGTCCTTAAGTTTCCAAGGCATTTGCATGTCTGTAAGTTATATACTTTACAGTCATAATTACCAGTTTCAATGTCAATAGCCTGTCTTAGACAGCAGCTGTGTCTATTTTGCTCACCCCTGGACCTCCAGAACACAGTTGCAATTTAATAAATCTTTGTTAAGTAAACTAATGAATTATTTTTTAGTGATTATCTTTAAGACCATTGACATTATTTTCTTTTCCTCTTCTTCTTTTGTTGTCAGTACCTCTGACTTAACACCTCTTACCACATAACTATCTCCAGCAATAAACAGTAAAGATAGCTGCTGCTTTAACAGTAGTAAAAAAAACAACAACAATAATTACTCTTTAGTGTAATAAATGGACAGACCAATGTGAGAGATCCAGCCCTTTGCCTGTATTTGCATAGTACAAATTAAGCAATTAAAAAGAGTTACAGAGAGTTGCAGTAACTTATTTATTCCATATTTACTGAAGGAGCTACTGAGTCCTAAGCAAAGGTGATACTATAGTGAAAAAAACAGATATAAATCCTGCCCTCGTGGAACTTACATTCTAGTGGAGCTCTTACCATATGTCAGGCATAGCTCTAAATGCTTTCCGTGTCTTACTCTCATGTGTAAGGTGTGGCTGAGAAGGCCTCCTGAGAAGGAGATACATTCCTCCATACTCTGTGTTAGTCCAACCCATCCCATCCCAAGTCCGAGCCATCTGTGAAGTCTTTCCTAAGGACTCAGTCCTTTCAGATCTCATCCTTCCCGAAATGTCTAACCCATTACTGAACAAGTCAACTTTGTAAACCATCTTTTTCATCTCAATTAAACTACAAACTTCTTGAGGGCAAGCCCCATATCCACACCTGTCTCCCTGTTCCCCCAAAGCCAGAAAGGTCTTCCTGCCTCTTGCCTTCCTACCTCCAATGCAGTCTCCACACCACTTCTCTTAACCCTTCACAGTCTCCCCAGTAGAAGAAGGGTCAGTAAACATTTTCTGTAATGAGTTAAGATAACAGGGGCACTTGGGTGGCTCAGTTGGTTAAGCATCCGACTCTTGACTGTGGCTTAGGTTGTGATCTCACAGTAGTGAGATCAAGCCCCACATTGGGTCCTGCGCTAAGCTTGGAGCTTGCTTGGGATTCTCTCTTTCTCGCTGTCTCTCTCTCCCTCTCTCTCTTTTCCTTCCCTGCTCACTCATGTACACTCTCTCTCTCAAAATAAATAAACACCTTTAAAAAATGTTAAGTTAATAAATAGCTTTGGCTTTATGGTCCAAACAGCCAGCTTTGTGACCACTCAACCCTACCACTGTCATGCAGAAGGAAGCCATTGACGATATGGAAATGGGTGGGCCTGTCTGTGTCTAATAAAACTTTACTTACAAAACAGGCTGATAAACAGAATGTAGTATATGCATACAACAGAATATAATTCAGCCTTAAAAAGGAAGGAAATCCTGTCATATGCTCTAATATGAATGAACTTTGAGGACATCATGCTAAGTAGGCCAGTCACAAAAAGACAAATACCACATGATCCACTGGATATGAGGAATCTAAAGTAGTCCAATTCATAGAAACAGAAAGTAGAATGGTGGTTTACCAGGTGTTTGGGGGTACAGGAAAGAAGGCAGGTGGTGTTGAATGGGTATGGATTTTCAGATTTGCAAGATGAAAAAGTTTTAGAGACTGTTTCAAAGCAATGTGAATACATTTAACACTACTGACACACAGTCAGTTGAGCGTCTGACTCTTGATTTCAGGTCATGATCCCAGGGTCTTGGGATCAAGCCCCGAGTTGGGGCTGAGCATGGAGCCTGCTTAGAATTATCTCTCCCTCTCCCTCTGCCCCATTCCCTCCCCCACCTTCTAAAAAAGTTAAAATAAAGAAAAACACTACTGACACATCAAAATGTGAAGATGGTAAATTTTATGTGTGTGTGTGTGTGTGTGTGTGTGTGTGTGCATGTTTTTTTTTTTTTTTTTTTTTTTTTTTTTTTTTTTTTTTTACCACAACTCAGAACAAAACAAAATACAAAGAAAAAAACAAAAAAAGCCCAAGCAGGCAGAGCATCAGATTTTCTTGTGGGTAGTAGTTGCCTTGAAGACTCAGTCCAACAGAGGAACTGCGGCTTTGCCAATTACCTGCAATGGGACTTCAGCAAGTTACTAACCTCCTTAATTTCAGTTTTCTCATGAGCAAAATCAGCAAGTTAATAATACCTCTCTCTCAGGACAGTTGAGAGAATTAAATAAGACAATACATGGCATGGTTCCTGGCCCACAACACAATGGCCTAGAAGCCCCTACCTCAGTCTGCTCTGTCATCTCTCCTCCATGACTTCACACCTTCCCTACTGCCACCCTCCTTTCCATCCGGCCATACCGGCCTCCGTGCTGATTCTCAAACCCGTAGGCATGTTCTCACCTCAGGGTCTTTGCATTGGCTGTTCACTCAGAACCAACATGACCTTGAAGTAATTGTTCACGTCACCTTTTCAATGAGGCCTACCCTGACCATCCTATTTAAAATTATAGCAGATATCTGGGGCACCTGGGTGGCTCAGTCAGTTAAGCATCTGACTTCAGCTCAGGTCATGATCTTGCGGTCCGTGGTTCGAGCCCCGCGTCAGGCTCTGTGCTGACAGCCTGGAGCCTGCTTCAGATTCTGTGTCTCCCTCTCTCTCTGCCCCTCTCCTGCTCGTGCTCTGTCTCTCTCTGTCTCCAAAATAAATAAAAAAACATTTAAGAAATTTTTTAAATTATAGCAGATATCTCTGCCCTGGACTTCTGATTCCTCTTACTCTGCATTTTTAAAAAATAAACTCATAGCTTTAAAACAGTTTTAAATTTATAAATTTATAAAAATGAGAGAGAGAGCAAGCAGGGAAGGGGCAGAGAGAGAGGAAGAGAGAGAATCCCAAGCAGGCTCCAAGCTCTTAGCGTTCTTGGAGCAGAGCCCAACTCGGGGCTCAATCTCATGAACTGTGAGATCATGACCTGAGCCAAAATCAAAAGGTGGACGCTCAACCTACTGAGCCCCTACATTTACAAAATTATTACAATGATAGTACAGTGAGTACCAGCATACCCTACACCCAGTTTCCTCCATGTGACATTTTACATTAGTATGGTACATACATTAGTATGGTACATTTCTCACAATTAACGAACCAGTACTGATACATTATTATTAACTGAAGTTCATACTTACTGGGATTTCCTCAATTTTTCCTAATATCCTTTTCTGTTCCAGGATTCTATACAGGATATCACAGCATATTTAGTCGTCATGTCTCTTTAACCTCCTCTTGGCTATGAGTTTCTCAGTCTACTTGTTTTTGATGACCTTGACAGTTTTGAAGAGCACTGGCAAGATATTTTATAGATTATCCCTCAACTGGGATTGGTTTGATGTTTTTCTCATGATTAGACTAGAGCTATGTGTTTTTGGGAGAAAACCCACAAAGGTGAAGTGTCATTCTCAAAGGCAGATACTATCAACATGACTTACCACTGTTTATGTTAACCTTGATCACCTGGCTTGACCTTTTTTCTTTATGTAGTTACTATCTTCTAACACACCACTTAATGATCTTATTTACTTAATGTTTAGTGTTTCTCTCTCCCTAATAAAGTATTAGCTCCCCAAGGGCAGGAATTTATGCTCGCTTTGTTCACTAAGGTATCCCAAGTGCATAAAATAGTGTCTGACATATTTAAAAAAAAACAAAAGGCACTAACTATTCATGTGTTGAATGAATGCACTGTTACTCCTTTGTGCGATGTTCATGGGCCTTCGTGACTACCCACCTCTCCAATTTGTAGATCCTAACCAGCATCCCCCTTACTGCTTTACTCCTCCCTGCTTTGCTCCAAGGTAGGGAGCCTTTCCCAATTGCTCAGGCTCTCTCGCAGCACCCTGGGTTTGCCATATCGCACTGAAATGACCAACAATCTCTATCCCACGTATCCCACTCTACACTTGAAGCGACTGGACACCAGGCAAGGTGCTTGCTTACTTACCCTCCTGTATAATCTGTGTCTTCATCCTCTGGGGCTCCATTTTGCAACCTCATTCTTTTTGGAACTTCATCTTTTCCCTAGGATATACAGGCCTCAAATTCACTACAACACAAGCAGCTAATGCCAAATTTAGTCTCTATAAGTAAATACCTTTCCCTAGCATGCTTCATTTAGTTTTGAAATTAATTAAAAATAACAACATATTCAGACAGGTCAAAATATGCAGATTATGTTCCCCTGACAAAGTGAACCAAATAAATTGAGTGTGTAGGTGCAGTGTGGTTTGCCTCAGCACAAAACTGGAAATTAGGAGCTAATTAGAACTGTGTTCTAAATCTGGCTCAACCACACACACACACACACACACACACACACACACACACACACACGTGCTGGGTGGCCTCCAGCAAATCGTTTAACCACTGAGTGCTTTACTCAGCTACCTGCATCCAACAAAGTTGCTCACATCAAATTGCTAAGCCTGTGGATCACTCACTAGGTATCTGTTCCAACATGCCTTTAAAAAATGTAAACTATATAATTATGGAGCATTCCACTGGACCTCACCCACTCAACAACCACATGTTCCTGGTCTATACCTTCAAAGATGTGTCAGCCCAACAACGGCAAAGTCAGCAACCAACTACTTACAATACACTACTTTTCAGCCAAATTCAATGATCTATAGATATTTTATCTGATTTTACATAAAATGCCCTTTCTGTAAAAAGGGTTATTTCTCCTATTTAAAAGATTGAGAAACTGAAGTCCATTCGTCAGTGTGGTAAGAAAAGCTCAACCCAAAGAATCCCTTGCACACATCATAATGTAACAGGATGGAGAAATCAGTGTGTTGCTATCTTCTAACAAGGAAGTCTGCTGTTTACATGCTCATTAAGCCAGGCTAATTAACAGGATGAATAAGTCAGTCCTCCCACACTGAGGCAGAAGCAGATATGAGCAATAATACCAGCCCAGCCCACACAAAGATGCCATGTTCTCCAAAGCTGGATGGTAAAAGTGCTGACTTCCTCCCACTTGACTAAATGGCCTGTAATCAGAATTTAATGAGTGCTGAGAGGGTGTCTGAGGCCAGGTAGTTTTAGAAACAGCTGGACTATGGAGAAAAATGCAATGCTGAAGACACCTAGGGTAAACGGTTTCTGCCAATCTATTTTCAAACGTGAGAACGAAGAGGGATTACAAGGATGGTCAGCACATGTGGCTCTTCTGTGTTCTTCACTTTGGTTCGGGTTGTAGCTGACGGAAAATTTTCTAAGTTATATAATGTAAAGAATCCACCACACAGAGGATCTGACCCTAGTAAGACGACCTTTCTGGACCATAAGGCTATAAGAGATAATGGTTTTTCATGGTGATTTGACATACAGATGATGTAGGCGTGTGGATGGAGCAGAGGCGAGCCACCAACAGCAGACGAGGAAATAGTGCCAGTGTGGACCTCGTAAGGAGTTCAGAGGTCTTTCAGAGGAGAAGGACACCTAGAAACACAGATGGAATCCCATTTTCATAGGCCTAGAAGGAACATTAAATGGCTACATTGTCTATAAGTTTTAATAAATGAGAAGTCTATTGCTATGTAACACATTAGGAGAATAACATTAAGAAGATAATTTGTATAGTGTTTTCCCAGTTCTAAAAGCAATAAATATTCATAGAAACTGGAAAATACTGACAGACATGGAAAAGAAAATAAAAATCAGTCATGGTCTCCCAACTCAGGGAAAATAAATCAATAGGTGTGTTGTGTCCAGTATTTAACTGGAATCAGATTATATATACAATTTGGGCACACTGTCTGTTTATACGCATGTTCAAAAAGCAAGTAACACTAACCTTGAAAAAACGAAGCAACGTCCCCAGGTGTGCTGTGCCCACTTACACCTCACAAGCTGGCATGAGGGCCCACTTGATTGAACCTCCCGTCTACAGCTCTCCGGAGACTTCCTCCATACACAACCACTAGTGTTCCTCCAAGTCCCGGTCCTCCTTGATGGTGTTAACCAGCCCCTCCTCAAACATCCCTGGTGCGTCACAGGCACCACACACAGACTTTTCCTCTCATTTCTATCCTCTCATTCTCAGTCTCCATCTTCCTCCCTTCCTCACCAGTCTCCTCACCAAATGTGGGCATTGCCTGAGCTCTCTTCTCCAACTACAGCTACATATGCTCCTGGGCTCAATTTCTCCACACTTGTGGTTTCAATAATTACTTCTATGTTTATGCCTTCCAAATGTCCATTGTCAAGTCTCAATCTCAGGCCTAACCTCTGGTCCCAGGTTCCCAACTATTCATAGGACTTTTCTACCTGGCTTATCTCATGACAAAATTAAGCTCAATCTGTCTAAAACCACAGTCAGTTACTCATTCAATAGATATTTGGTGAACGCTCACCACAGGCTGGGCACTGTTCTAGGCACTGGGGAGACAGTAGCAAATAGATCCTTCAATGAAGCTTCTGCCGACAGGGTCCAACTTGCTCACCTGACACTCTAAACCTTGCACAATCTTGGCCTGGCTTGCCTGCCCTGCTGCCCGCTTCTCTTCCAGAATATATTCGTTTCCTCCAAACTGCAATGCTACAGCTCAAATTTTGTTTTCCCAGCTCCAAAATGTTGGTTAACACAGCTATCTCTAAGGTACCCTCTCCCCACCTCTACCTGTGAAATTCTTTCCACTCTACAAGCTCAAATCCTGATCCTAAAACAGTCTGCTCTTTAATTTAAAGGTCCACAGAATCTCTTGGTACTGCCCCAACAACATATACATTGCATGCTGCCTGTTCTTTCTGAAATGATGACAATGACAATTATAATTTCTCAAAAGCCTATATTGTGCCAGGTACATTGCCTGTGTGTATCACAATGTGTAATGGGAGTATTATTATCCCCATTTTACAGACAGAAAATGAAGGCTCAAAGATAAACAATTTGCCTGAGGGTCAGACACCTACCTGCTGGACCTACAGAAACTTCAGAGTGGTGATTCTAACCCATTTCATTTTCATAACCCCCACTGGGCCTAGAACTATGGCTAGTACACAATGGGTACTCAGTAAATATTTGCTGAATGAACAACTGAATAAAGAGTAGGTTTTCAAAGCACTGACATCTATAAATATAAACACCACTCTGGTTTTCTGGCAAAAGTACATTTAAATTCATTATAAGCTCATTTAAGTAACATCTAACAAAATGTATGTTGATTTGAGCTTCAAAATTTTTTCTTGGTAGAGAAAGCTTCTAAGCTGTAGGAACCAGGTTTAAAAATAACATGGCAAAGGTCAGGCAGCCAAGACCTCACTCAGACATTTTATAGGAACAAAAGCACCTATGCAGCGCTAGGGAATTGTTTTGTGAACCACTCCAAATCAGTAGTTGGGCTGGTCTCATTTCCCATTGACTTAGAGCTCAAGCTCTTTCTAATACCAGTAAAGAGACGTTCCCTTTGAAATACACCCAATCAATTTAAAGCACTTTTCAGTACATGTTTGCTGCTTGCAAAATCATTGAGACATTTAATGCCCCAAGATGTTTTCCCAGAAACCAAACTAAATATAAGCATGGCATTTCAAATCTCAGATTGCTCTGCTGTTGGAGGCAGTAATGTTATTATGCCCTGATGTCAACCACTGGATTGGAAAGCCAAGGTTCCTGATTGGGAATCCCATTTCATAAAACCACCAGAGTTCCAATATGTCCCACTTTTAGAAACCAAACAGACATAAACTTCAGTTATGTAAGTGTCAGTGTCTGAAAATGCAGACTCAATGTTTTCCACTTCCCTTTACCTCCATGGTAAGGACTAGAGATTAAAAAACAAACAAAATACCCTCAAATTATCTAAGACTGAGACGAAGAAAGCAAAAACTCCCATCATAAAAAACCACATCTGGCTACAGTCAGCCTCCAGCTGCAACAGGGAATAACTGACTAGAATCCATGTAGATGCCATCCGAGCCAAGCCAGCTGGCATAAGCTGAATACATGACCGACCACAACAATGAATGAAACAACCACCAGGCAGATACACTGAGACCCAGATATGCAAGACACCCAAAAGGAACTAGGAAAGTAGCTTCAAAGATGTTATCAACTCATATCACGATTTGGCTTACTGAGAATAATCTTTTTCATATGCATGGTTTAGAGTATAGTTTATAAAGTATTTGATAAGCTTCTTGATAAAAACCAATAGTAAACAGAGAGAGGTAAGTAAAGTAGCAGGATTGTTTTAAAGATGATGAAAGAGAAACCAAGATGACTCATCTAGTGTCAGCTGAAGGCCCTATGGGGAACAAAAAGAGGCTCCTGAAATCCCTGTCTAATTACTGGGCCAACCAAATTCAATTACCTTTTAAGTCACCTTAAATTGCTCAGGGGTACTGATGTTAGAAGGACCATAAACTGTAAGTAGGTTAAATCCAACAATGAGCCACCCAGTTTTGAATTTGTTCAATGGGACAGAGGTGTGGCAAAGAGGACACAAACTTCTGAAACCACAAAGGGTTAATGTCCCAGCACTGACTTCTAAACTGAATGACTACAAGCAAGTCAGACTGACTCAGGACTTCTGGGCCCTCCTTATCTGCAAAATGGAAATCCTGCCAATGCCTGCCCCCAACTACCTTAGAAAATTATAAAGCACAAATGCAGTTAATATATGTAAAAGCTCCTTATAAAATCTAAAGCAATTACTATTCCTATTAGAAACTAGCTGATTTCTAACCACACAACCATTTATACTCAACAAGCATTTACAAGCATGGACCAAGTACCCAAACACTAGAGGCTGGGGACACAAAACCACAGCTTCTGTCCTAAAAGAGCTTAATAGCTAGTGGGGAAACAACATAAAACCAAGTGTAAACAGTGCGTTAACAGAAGTATCCAAAAGGTGTTACAGGAACATAAATAAGGAATCATTAATAATCAAGAGATAATAAAAAGTCTTAATGACCAAACACAATTAAATGTCTTAACAGTCTACAAAGAGATGACTTCAGCTGGAAGAAACCAAAGACAAAGGAAACAAACACACAAACAAAATCAATCATACCTGCTCTAGAAATGCTGTTACGTCTGGCATGAAGCTGTCAACCTATGGTAAGAGCTTCAAAGGTTCCAAAGAGTCAGTTCAAAGTAAATGAATAATCTCACAAATGGAAGGCACGAATGCAGGGCTTCACAAAGCTGCCCAAGTCTTTCTGACCCACAGAGACATCTCTGGCCAATAGAAGGCTACATGACTGGGATGTCATGAGAAATGAATAAATGCCTCACTTCCTGTTGACTTCAATTCCTTAGGTCACTGCAGCTGATTAGCAGAAGGGAAAATACTTACAACTTTAACCTTCAAAACAATAATCAGCTTATGGGTTAGTACATATTCACAAAACCAGTTCCTATGGGTACTTAGGGTGAATGTACAGTGAAGTCATTAACCGTTGTTGTTGTTGTTGTTGTTTTCTCTATCAGCTACAATTGAACCTGTTAAAAAGTGAGCTGGGTCTTTGTTAAAGGCATCTAGAGAGTATCAGACCCATGATAAGGTCTAAGCAAAAGGTGATTCACTTCTTATTTGAAAGGACAAACACTCAGTGGTGATCAATGGCATCCATGACTCCTCCCTCTCTTTTCAACTTAATCTGTGACAACAAACTTGACTACCAAGAGGCCTCTTACCAATTCTGTCAGGAAACAAGCAAGGCTAGCAAAGGCAGACAAAACAGTCTTTGACCTTCAAAGATAAGGACAAGGTAAGGTAAAATAACAGGATGAGTCTTTGTTATTTTGCTAAATACAACATGAAGGTCAGAAACAACCTCTGTCCATCATACAGGACAAAGGAAAAGTTTACAAAGTATGAAGGAAAAAAAGAGCAGGAACTACATTTTCATCTCTAGTTCTGGATTTAAATTTCTTTTATTATGGACTGTTATCATTAGCATGGAATGGATTTTTAGAAAACAATTCTGCAGCACGTACTCATTTTGAAGCTCTCATTGGTCCATATTCCTTTAGCTCTTTTGACATTAAGATGACAGGCATATGATAACTGGGACTCGAAGAAATGCCCGTTGTCCAAGACCACCACTGCTATACTAAATTCACTAAAAATGTACTGCAAAGGACTCATTCAGTGTGGATGGACACATGGTAAATGTGGAATGATGTATTTAATAAAATGTTTAAAAACAAAATAAAGAGAGTTTTTATAATTCCTAAGCCAATACCAAGATTAAGAAGTCATAGCTATTATTTTTGGGTAGTTGCTAAAAGGCAGTCATTAGTTAAGCCCTTTATCTGCATCATCTTGTTAAATTCTCACAACTCTATCAGAGTGCTGCTATTATGATTACCACTTTACAGAAAAGGAAATTCAGATTTAGTTTTGTATTATTTTTTGTAATGTTTATTCATTTTTGAGAGAGAGACACAGAGTGTGAGTGGGAGAGGAGCAGAGAGAGACACAGAACTTGAAGCAGGCTCCAGGCTCCGAGCTATCAGCACAGAGCCTGATGCAGGGCTCGAACTCATGTGCTGTGAGATCATGACCTGCGCCGAAGTCAGACGCTCAACTGACTGAGCCACCCAGGTGCCCCAAAAGGAAATTCAAAAGCGATGAAGTTATGTGTCCAAAGTAATATTGCCAGTGGGTGGAAAAAAGACTCTAAAATGCACACACAGTCCTGGATGGCATTTAATAGCAAATTAATTACTCTGAAATAATATAGCTAAAATTTTACAGACATCGGGCTTTGAATTTTAGTGTCAAACCTCAGCAACTTTAAATTATTTATTATTAATAACTAAAATAATTATTTAAATTATTTATTTTTAAATCTTTGTTAATCCCACAACTCAGAAAGTTAAATGCTAAATATCATCTTTACACCCAGGGAAACAGTTTATACTTAATTTATTTTAAAATAATCACATCTGTAATACTTCTGTGTCATTGTAAATTCTTTAAGAGAATGGTGGATGAGAGGTCCCTAAACAGAGTAAAAAGCCGTTCTCTAACTAAATAGCTACCGTCAATTCTCTTAGTGACCTTGAACACATTACTTGTAATGTCTGCAAGGGTATAATAACTATGACTTCATTTAGGCCAAATAAGTGCTTTTGCAAATGTTGACATAGTCCTAATTGCCCAAACCTTTTACTAATGTTTCCCTAAGACATCATTTTTCATTTAGCCAATAAATAGAAGCACTTGTAAAATGTTTGCTGTAAAAACAAAAAACAAAAACAAACAAAAAAAAAAACAAAAAAAAATCCACCCCTGCTAATAAGCGTTTCTGTCAAAAGAATTAAAGAAATCATTTCAAATTAAATATGACCATATATAATTCCAACACATTTTAACTATTAAGGTAGGTCCAAATAAATTGTCTCCTTCTAAAGCCAACTGAACTTTTTTGGTGGGGGAGGAAGAGGGGTAAGAATATCAGTGTATTTGGGGCTCAATCAAAATAACAAAGTTGACCCACAACCTTCAGTCTTGTTTCTTAGGCCTACTGAAAGTTGATACGCCCCGGTTTCATATCATCACACTCCAGAGAATCTCTAGACATCATATCTAACATTTCAGTGAAGGACAATTACTTTGGGACCACAAGACCTGGAAGTGGAAGGCCTGTTTGTTTCAAGGTTCCAAGCACTACTACCAGAGGTATGCCATTTGAACCTGAATTCCAGTCACTTCGATGCAGGTCAAATAATACCTGTCCTACCCTCTTCAAAAGTCGTCTTAGAAAGCAAGTCTAATGACATAATGCAGTGCTCTGTGAA
This sequence comes from Panthera onca, assembly GCF_046562875.1. Classification (NCBI taxonomy): domain Eukaryota; kingdom Metazoa; phylum Chordata; class Mammalia; order Carnivora; family Felidae; genus Panthera; species Panthera onca. The sequence goes on along the minus strand of NC_138346.1, from coordinate 28,505,889 downwards.
CTCCAAAGCAGGATACAGGATGCCGACAGGAGTTTGCATGGTACCAGTGAACAGGGCACCGCATCCTCTTTGATCTCCTCCCATTATAAACCAACAAACTGGTACAGAGAGTGGTAACAGCAATCAGTTTAGGAAGCTCTGAAATAGGTTTTAATCTACTCAAGGAACTCCTGCACCTTCAAGGCAGCATGAGTCACTGTGTTTCCGCGTTCCGGGTGGTCTTCGAGCGGGGAGATTCAATTGTACAAGTGCACAATGATTCAAAAAAGAAAAACCAAGTAAGTAAAACCCTCCCTTGCCCTCCAAGTTCCTCTACAGCTAAAATACTTTCTCCTCCTCCCTTTGAATTCCAGGTTCCTAGAAGAAACTTGCTCTTTATGCTTTCTGACTCTACTTCTCACCACTCGTTCATTCTCCCCACCAGAGGGAATCTGGTTCTTCACCAGCTGCAACTGCAGAGGCAAAGGTCATCAACAATTTCCTTCTTGCTAACCCCAGGAGACTTTTCACTCCACACCCAACCTGCCCTCTCAGCAGTATTTGACCTACTGAACATCCCGCTCCCAAATACACTGATGTAGCCTTTTCCGGTATTTCTCCTTTATCTCTGCATGCTCTTTTCAGTCCCCACTATGAGCTCCCCTTTCCTATGTTCATATCATAAATGCACACAATCCTGTTTTCCCCTATAACCCTTTTATTTAGTTCCTCCTCTTCTCCATTTCTGTGGCTTCAGCTACAATCCACGTGGTGGATGAGCAACAGGTTACTCCCCTAAGATCTAGACCCACAAATGCAACTGCCTTTTGGATGTCCCCTAACTCCTAACATGCACGAACCCAGCTCTTCATCTTACCCTCAACCTGCCCCTCCTCCTGACGTTGCCCATATAGCGAAGGACATCATCATCTGCCCCAGAAAATGAACATCATCCTTGACCCTTCTGGCCCCTTCACCCACACCTCCATCTGTCAAATATATCCATTCCTGTCTTTCCCTATTGCCTTAGTTCAGACACCACCACCAGTCTTCCCTTCAGTCTTGCTCTCCTCTCATCCAGTCGCCACACTACCACCTAAGTGGCCTTTCTAAAATTAAAACTCTGGGGTGCCCGGGTGGCTCAGTCGGTTGAGCGTCCGACTTCAGCTCAGGTCATGATCTCTTGGTTTGTGAGTTCAAGCCCCGTGTCGGACTCTGTGTTGACAGCTCAGAGCCTGGAGCGTACCTCGGATTTTGTCTCTCGCACTCTCTTTCTCTCTCTCTCTCTACATATATCTCTCTGCTCCTCCCCCACTCACGCTCTATCTCTCTTAAAAATAAAAATACATAAATAAATTAATTAATTAAATAAATAAACAAACAAACAAACAAACATAAAATTAAAACCCTGCTGTCTTCTGGAAAAACCATACACTCCTTAACATTGCCTGTAAGAGCTCATGTCCACTTACTTTCCCAGGCTTATCTCTTGAATTTCCCCTCTCTTCTCTCTACCCCACAACACACAGGGACACAACTTGGCTAATGTGAATTCAGCCTTTGGGTCTCTGCTGAAGTATCACTTGTTCCCTGACCTCCCATGTCCATTTTGGACATCCCTCTTATGTGTCCCCATAGCATCCTAATTTCCTCAATTATAATGCTTTTTATGCTGTGCAAAATGGCCTGTTTACTTGTCTGTTTCCTCCACTAGACTGTAAGTTTCATGAAGGCAAAGACTATGACTGTTTTAGTCAAGGTTGTTTTCCTGGCCCCAAGTACAAGAGCTATGTGTCATGGTACAAAACAAGTGCTCAATTCTTACTTGTTCAGCCAATGAATCAATGAATCCCTAAAGGTGGAAGAGAAGTTGCTCTGGAAAGGCTAAAGTGCTGATAAAAATGGATCAAGAACACGTGGGAAAAGATCATTTAGTTAATCTCCTGGAGCATTAAAAACTGCTGGTTACAGTGCTGATGTTTTCCAACCTGCAATACATGTTTCCCTATTCTGTGGCTAAAAAACTACAAGTAAAGTGGATATTTAGCTATTTCCCCACTAGATAAATGTCCACAAGTAAACTTGATAATGCAGAACAAAGCAGCTTTAGTTTGTACTGAATTATAAATTGGTTACACTAATCAAGATAACTGGACAAACAAACCTCTACAGTAGTCACAAACATGGCATGTAATCAGAGAATCCAATCTGAAACACATAACTCAAATTAACAGTTAGTGTGTATGAAAAATAAACGAAATGTTAATGAAAATAGCAGGCCTGACATCTTAATACAATGGCCTCTATATTTTAACTTTGGTTTTTGCTCATAACTCACATTGCCATCAAGATTAATTACACCCTCAGAACACATACAGTTCTCACCTTATTGTCAGCGTGAGGGTTAATTATGTGGGCTTTTTATTGTCTGTCTGGTAATAGCCACAGGAGCCAATGAAATAGAGCAAACATAATGCATGGAATTTACTACTGGTTGTCATTTTTATCATAGTGTCACTCAGTACTCAGGGCTCTGAATTATTTAGCTTGCATCTAAGCTGGAATACAGTTCAGCTACTTATGAATCAAATACAAAATATACTTTAAAAGAAAAAGAAAAAAGAAAAAAGCAACCCCTTGCTAACCATCCCTCCACACGGTTTCTTTTAAGGGATTAACACTTCCTCATGAAGAAAATCAGCATTTGGCTAGTGCCAAGGGGGCAACTGGCACTGTCTGGATGTTTCTGTGGATGTGAAAGAATAGAGCAAAATGAAATTAGGAAAGGGAAGCAGTGGGGAAAACGAAAGAGTAGCACTGCTCTAGTGCTCCTGGAAACTGTCTAGAGATGGAGAATCCTAAAACATCTGCCCAAATGATCTAATCTTTTCCAGGTTCCTGTTAAAATCAGGTCTTCTGAAACTAGTAATTAAAGTAGCCCCTAGGGCGCCTTGGTGGCTCAGTCAGTGAAGTGTACGACTCATGATTTCGGCTCAGGTCATGATCTCGCGGGTTCATGGGATGAAGCCCTGTGCGCTGTGCGCACAGAGCCTGCTTGGAATTCTCTCTCCTCCTCTCTCTCTGCCCTCCCTTGTTCGTGCTCTCTCTCTCTCTCAAAATAAATAAATAACCGTTAAAAAAAACAAAGTAGCACCTATCTGCCTGCCTGCTTCTTAAATATGTAAATTTATAGCTTGCCTTCAAGTATTATGGGAAGGTTGCAAACATGATTAAACTGAAATAGAGTATGTCAAATATCTGATAAATATTCAATGAATAATAGCTTTGAGTGTTTCCTAATGCATCAGATGTTACCAACCCGGGCCAGCTTTGTTTTCCTAGTCATAATATGCAGATGTCTTTCTTTTTGCAAATGGTTACATATCCATTATAGTTCTTTGTTTTCCACTTGGATAATTATCCTGGGTCTATACCCCAAAGCCTAAATTCCAACAATCTATGAGAAAACAAAGCTACATTAAGCATTTGTGGACATTAACTTTAAAAATATTTCTGGGGCATCTGGGTCGGTTGAGCGTCCAACTCCTAATATCAGCTCAGGTCATGATCTTGTAGTTCATGAGATCTAGCCCTGCTCGGACTCTGTGCTGACAGTGCAGAGCCTGCTTGGGATTCTCTCTCTCCCTCTCTCTCTGCCCTGCTCATGCTCTCTCTCTCTCTTTCTCTCTCTCTCTCAAAAATAAATACACTTTAAAAGGTATTTCTAAGTTCCTTTGGATAGATTGTTAGAAGTAGAAGTATTAGGTCAAGGGGTGGGGGCATTGGTGAGGCTTTTCATACATTCAGCAATGAGTTTTATAGAAAGGTTATACCATTTGCTAACCCCTCACAGCATTTGAGAGTGTCTGCTCCGCTGCACCCTAACTAATGTGAAGAACTGAAATTTTTAACAATATGTAAATTTTAAGAGCTGGAAAAAATGGGACCCTGCTGTTATTCCAATTTTCATTTCTTTGGTTAATGGAAAGAGAATGTATTTTTTTTTTAATGTTTATTTATTTTTGAGAGAGAGACAGAGCATGAGTTGCGAAGGGGCAGAGAGAGAGAGAGGGAGACACAGAATCTGAAGCAGGCTCCAGGCTCTGAGCTGTCAGAACAGAGCCCGATGCCAGGCTTGAACTCATGAGCCATGAGATAATGACCTGGGCCACCCAGGCGCCCGTAATGTGTATTTTCGTACATCTATTAGCCATTAATTTCCTCTTCTATGGATAGTCTGTTTCTGTCTTTTGCCCAATTTTCTGCGGAAGTCTGTATTAGTTTTCATCTTTCTTTTTTTTAAAAGTAGGTTCCACGCCCTTGCACGGAGCCCAGTGCGGGACTTGAACTCACAACACTGAGATCAAGACCTGAGCTGAGATCAAGAGTTGCACACTTAACTGACAGCCACTCAGGTGCCCCTGTCTTAACTTTCTATTGCTATATAACAAATTTCCACAAACTTAGTAGCTTAAAGCACCACCTATTTCTTAAGGTCAATGCTGAAGGTCAGAAGCCTGGGTAAGCTTGACTAGGTTCTCTGTTCAGGGCCTCTCTCAAGAGACTATATTCAAGGTGTTGCTGGCCAGGCTGGGCTCCTAGCTGAAGACTCTGGTAAAGAACCCAGTGCTAAGCTCATTCAGGTTGCTGGCACGGTCCAGCTGCTAGACTGTGCCCCTACATCTGAGGTTCCAGTTTCCATGCTGGGCCAACTTCAGCAATTCTAGGCCTCCTGCATTCCTTCTCAAGTGTCCCCTCCACCTTCAAAACAGCAACAGTATGTTGTTCCTCCTCACGCTTCAAATCGTTTGGATTTCACCAGCCAGAGAAAGCTCTCCACTTTTATGGACTCCTGTGATTAGACAAGCACCACTCTGGTATTTTCGCCATTTTGAATTCAACTGTGTCACAAAATATAATATACTCAAAAGAGTGATATTTCATCATCTTTATAGGTTGCATGGATTAGGCCATCCAATCTTGGTACAGGGGCATTTTTAGAATTCTGCCTGCTATAGAGTCTTAGGTGTTCTTATAACATGTTCATGTCTTTATGATAAAACTTAATTGCATGAATTTACTAAATAAACGAATCTTACTGATGACTGTAAGAAGTTGCATTTTCACAATGACAAAGGCAACTGTGGGTGGTGCTGCTGTGTGCTAATAAGAACTTTGAATACCGGGGCACCTGTGTGGCACAGTTGTTAAGCATCTGACTTCCGCTCAGGTCATGATCTCAACAGTTCGTGAGCTCACGCCTCGCTTCGGGTGAACACGAGCCCCACTTTGGGTAAAACATGAGCCCTGGGTGAGCTCCACTTCTCTCTCTCTCTCTCTCTCTCTCTCTCTCTCAAGGAAAAAAAAAAGAAAGAATTTTAACACCCACCTTTGCCAACACGGATTTTTTTTAAATTTTTAATTGTGGGAAAATACACATAAGATTTGCCATCTTAACTACTTTCAAGGGTACATCAGTAACGTTCACACTGTTGCGCAACCAATCAGTAGAACTCTTCATCGTGCAAAACTGAAACTATACTCATTTAACAAAACTCTCCATTTAGCCCCTACCCCAGCTTCTGCAATCACCATTCTACTTTCAACACAGGTTTATTTTATGTATTTTTTAAATCAATGAAATAGTTTATTATTTTTTAGTAATCTCTACACCCAACGTGGGGCTTGAACTCATGACCCCAAGAGTCACATGCTCTTCTGACTGAGCCAGCCAGGAACGCTTTAAGTATTCCTTAACAAACATGTATGTAGCAATTATTACGTGTGCTGTTCTTAACACTTTAAAAATATTAATTCATTTGATCCTCACAACCACCCTATGAGAGCAGAACTATTCCTAAACCCATTCTACAGATTGGGAAATACGGCAGGTAACTTCCCACGGTTACACAACAGGAAGGTGCTACACAGGAACTGAAATCCAGGTAGTCTGGCTTTATAGTTCTTGCTATGAACCATCACATTGAGAAAATATTCATTTTAAAGACAAACTCATAAGGCATTAGTATTATTTCTTTGATGTGCTTGATTTCAAAACACTTATCTACATGCAATTTAATCTAATACTCTACTAACTCAAAGTTAGATTATGTGACCAGGGAGACACATCTGTATATAGCCCAATTTTTGGTGAAAGCATTTTCTTGAAGCTAATGAAATGAAAACTGGCTTGTATTTGATTACAGACACAACAATTAAAATTTACATGCAGTCGATTTATAATAAAATACCTTATGAATGAATATAAATTGCAATTCACCATGACTACTGAAAATACTAAAGAAAAAAAGGTGTTTCTCTTTTCCAAGGAGGTAAAAACAAAAGAAAGGAAAAAAACTTCCAAATAAGTTTACAACAGCATAGCTCAATCTCAGCTTGACTTGGTAAATTCAAACCTGCCCTGCTTTGCAAGCTATAAATCTAGACCAATATCCATTTGCCATTCAACCATATACCTCAGTAGACAATTTTATTTGTTGAGTGGGTCTGAAATGTCCTCATCCTGGTGTTTTAGCATAGTAACCCTCTCACAGAGGCCCAAATCATGCTTGTCATCAGCCACACAGCGTCCTTTACTATACATTAGAAATGAACGTTGTCAACAGAAGGAACAATCGTTTCTCTAGAAGCCCCGGCGTGATGTGAGTTAAAAGCTCTGCTGAGGTTTGGTTTATAGGACCCAGGAAGCAGGGAGACTAAAAACAGCGCACAGAACAGGATGTGCTATTTCAACTGCTTTCTGCTTATATACCTGATTGATAAAAAATAAGCAGACAATGCATCGTGTGATCTGCCCACACCCATTATCCACTACATTGCAGCGCAGTCTCCAGCAGGAACTAAAAGCCAGAGTACGGAAGAAAGAGCAAAATCATCGCAACCCCAGGGATACCCTCGGATATGTGTTACAATGTTGTCATCCCCACACCCTTCCCCCACTGGCCAGCCAGGGAGCACAGACGCAGGCAGATGCTCACCTGGCCGCGGGCTGTTTCTCTGCCTTCACCTACGGGGCCTGCAGGCTACTCCTGGCCGGGGCGCGGCTTCGGGCAAGCCCGCCTCACCGTGACAGCCCGTGCGGCCGCCGACCATCCCAGCCCGGCCGTCTGTTTACAAGCGCTTCTCGCGGTCCCACTCTTAAATGCTTCCCCCCAGCCACCCGGGAAGCGAGACCCGGACACACAAGGTTCCAGGGTCTCAAGGATTCGTCTTTTTTTGCCCAAGGAGCCAGCGGCCCGGGAGGGGCCTGACCGCACAGCCAGGCCTTATCTCTGCTTCCTTAGACAAGATTTTTATCACACACGTTTTGAAAACAATGGCGTGTGCCGCAGAGTCTCCGCACGGCTCCCCCCAACGCCCGAATGAATATTTGCAATTGGAAATTTTCACTTGGGACAGACACACAGGATTGGAGCCCTTTTTTTTTTTTTCTTTTTTTTTTTTTGCAGCTCCCTAAGAAAATTACTCATATAAGTTCTTTCTGAAAATGGGACTATTACAAGCTGGAGATTGCTTCTCATTTCATGTTTGGAGCTGCGGAGAAAAATCAATTTTCGCTGTCCTTTCATGTTGTAGACAGCAGGTTGAAAGGGGATGATTTTGAGGGGAGGTCTTCAACCCCCATTTGGATTCCCAGCACAACAGTGGCGTGCTGTGTGTGTGTGTGTGTGTGTGTGTGTGTATTGTGTTCATGTACACACTGACTGGCACCCGGGGGCTTCTTAGTAAGACACCCACCACAGCAAACCCACATTGATTTTGGCCACTTTGTAAGAGGATATGCTGGTCTAGCTGGGTAAGCCTTTCCTTGAAGTTTCCCCACATTGTTCTCCATCACAGCACACTTCCTTACCATTTTCTCAACTTATAATTACACAGTTATTTATTTACCTATTTTATTTTATTGGCTTCTCACCCCCACCCCAGCCTCACCTATAAACTCCCTGAGGGCAGGAACTATTTGTTTTCACTCACCACCACATAATAGTCACAAAGCACCAGTGCCCAATGTATATATGTTTGAATGAATAAGTGAAGAAATAAATGGAAAAAAAAAAAAAAAAAAAAAAAGGTCCAAGGAGGCTAGAGAAAGCAACATGAAAGGAATTGAAAGTCTGATCCCTCACCCCCTTTCCCTTAAAGATTAATGAGAAAATCTTTAACCATAATTATTTTTTGATACCTCCTTCAGTTGATGTTCAGAGTTTCAGTAAGTTAAAAAACAATAACGACAACACTGCAATTTGAGGTACATTTCTTGTTCCCTAAACATGCAGTATTCTTTTTCACTTCAGGACTTCTGTACTGTGGTTTCCTCTGATGAGACCCCTCACCCCTGCAGCATCTTGTTAGCCTAACTTCTTGCCCTTTAAAAGTGGGTGCTGTCACACATGTCCGGGAAACCTCTGACAGGTGAACCTTTTCCTTTTATGCACACCCAGAGGCACTCACATGTTCCTTTAAAATAAACTCGTCACATTGTTGCAAATTCGTTTTTGTATATCCTCTTCCTAGACCAGTGATTTTCAAACATCAGCATGTAACAATCTTCTAAAAAAGGGTTTCTCAAACACAAACTTTAATGTATGAGGATCCTGTTAAAATGCAGATTCTGATTCAGGACATCTGTGGTGGGGTCTCTGCACCTCTAATGAACTCCCAGGAGATGCCATATTTTGAGTGTCAAGGCTCTTGAATACTTGTTAAAAATGCAAATTCCTGGGTCACACATCCACACATTTGTATTCTGAAGGTCTATGATACTGTCCTGAATTTTGTGATTTGAACAACTGCCTCAAAGTACTTCCAACATAGGCGGTCAGCGGACTACCCTTTGAGAAAAACTACACCATTCTGTGAAGTTTGAGGGCAAAGGCCCAGGCTTTGTCACTGTATTCCCAGTGTGCATCAAGCACAGGGTCTGCCACATAAAATGCATTAAAGAGTCACATTTGCAAAATGACTGAATTTATTCACCATCACTAATATAGAGCCTTAGCACGGAACCAAGGGGGTGGTCCCAGAAAAGGGATGAAAAGTCAAGGACTGAGAACAATCTCAGCTGGGCAGGTACTCAGGCCTCCATTAGGTCAGCAGGGGATATTTTACTCTTTAAATTTAAAACATTTAAGTTCATGTCTCCATTCAAATGGCTGTCTGAGAACAGCAACCCCACCATCTTTTCTCTTTCTTTCTTTCTTTCTTTCTTTTCTTTTCTTTTCTTTTTTTTTCTTTTTTCTTTTTTTTAACAGACTTTATCTTGTAGAGCAGTTTCAGGTTCACAGCAAAATTGAGTGGAAAATACAAAGTTTCCATACACCCCCTGCTCCCCTACATGCACAATCTCCCCCACCATCAACATCGGGCACCAAAGTGGTACATTTGTTACAAACAGCAAACTTACAAGGACACAGCATCATTACCCTGAATCCATAGGGTCGCCTATCTATTTATACCTCCTAGACCTCACAGCGATGCTACCAATTATATCACTGTCTGCCAAATATAGTTTGAGTTAGTTTCTGTCACTTACAACTGAAAGCATCTTGACTAATATTCCACCGTTTCAGACTTGTCTCCTGCATACTCTTTTCCTCCACTCTAAGCTCCCGACTCACATTTTTTTTTTTTTTTACCACTCCTGTATACTCTTCCTTTCCCATTATCCTGCTGAGGCTCCCCTATTATATCTCCTTTTCCATGCCCCAAAGGTCAGGGATTTCATCTAACTCATCTTTGCATGTTGTATGACACGTACCATTGTATCTAGTAAATATCTCAGTAAATGTGCATTGAAACAAAACGAAATGCCAAATGACATGCAAGGAGATTTTATTAGTATGTCCTTTCATTATTTTTTTCCCTTTTAGCCTCCATTTACAAAAGTAATGGTCAGACCAGGATTCAATAAAGCAATGCTATCTTCCGAAGAAATAAAAGCCTCGTCAAAAAAAAAAAAAAAAAAAGTGTTAAACTTAATCAGAAAATTTGGGGTGCTATTTATAGCTTAAAGTTTGCAAGCCAAGTATATACCTCACTCCCATCTCCCCAGATATGCCCAAGTAGAGATGATTAGGATATTCATTGAGAGCAATATAATTTGTCTTCTTGGGTAAATTAAAAGCATTTGAGACATAAAATGTCAAAGTTGTAAAAGGCGTCCCTGTTGGAAAGTACAAATGAGCTTAATATTCAACTAGCAGGCACCCACAAGACCATACCCAGCGTTAAAATATTGAAACAGTTCTATACGGGTTGGTAACTAGCTTCGGTCCTAAACTTCCTAAGTGTCCCAAGTCTCTTTCCAAGGAACCCCGTGTCCACCCATCCTATGATCCAACACCCAAAGGATTAATACCTGACCCTATTCTGCTGGGATGGGGTATCCACAATACCCTGCTCTAGCTTTAGGGCCAGAATCCTTTTTGATCAGTTGACGGTCTGGCTATACATGTTTTTAAGTCTTTTGACTATCACTTCTACAAATAGGTAATGGGGGGCGGGGGGGGGGTGGAGTGAAAACCCTTCAGCAAAGCAAAATATTCAATGATTCCCCACCCAGTCACCACCTACAATTCCTTTTTTAACAAGAAAGCTCAAAGATAAGGGATAGAATCTTACAAAAAAATTCTTTCATTGGGCAATTTGAATGTGGTTTGTTTTAGTCATTCAACAAGCACGAACTGCAGGAATGTACTGTCCTCTAGGATGGTGAGTACTAACCAGGGCCTCTGCTAAGTGCTTACCTCTTGAGCAACATCATTTCTCATTGGGGAATTAAAAAATTGAACTCCAGTTTAGATACCACCAGCAATCCCTCAGAACTGATAAAATTAGAAAAAGAAATGACAGTACTAAGTGAAATATATTTGGCAGCATCTATTGAATTTGAACAAATAAAAACCTTGTGATTCCATACGTACACCAGGAGACAGACATGAATGTTGATAGAACCATTTCTCAGTCTCAAAGTGGAGGGGGCGCCTGGGTGGCTCAGTCCGTTAAGTGTCTGACTTCAGCTCAAGTCATGATCTCACAGCTCCTGAGTTTGAGCCGCATGTCGAGCTCTGTGCTCCAGAGCCTGGAACCTGCTTCCGATTCTGTGTCTCCCTCTCTCTCTCTCTGCCCCTCTCCCGTTCACGCTCTGTTTCTCTCTTTCTCTCTCTCTCTCTCTCTCTCTCTCTCTCTCTCTCAGAAATAAATAAACATTAAAACAAAATTAAATAGTCTCAAACTGGAAACAACCTAAATGTATATCGATAATCAAATGTACACTCCTGTTACCAACACCACAATCCAAATAATAAGCATGTTCATTGCATATGTCCCAATTCACTAATTTGTATACTTTAATTATGTGCAGGTTTTATATATTAATTATACTTCAATAAAGATGGAAAAAACAATCAAGTGTATATAGAAATTGTGGTATGTTTGAGCAATGGATACTCTTAACAGTTACATTGTATAATGTATATAGCAGCTTTAGATAGCTATTAAGCAATTGAAAAGCAACTGCTTTTCAGAATTGAGAGTGCTGTTAGTGTAAAATGCACACTAGGTTTCTAAAACTTCGTATGTAAAAAGAATGTAAAAAATTTGGTAATGATTACATATGGAAATCACAAAATTTTGGATATATTGGAATAAATAAAATATACTTAAATTTTTTAAGAAAGGTTAAAACCTTGTATAAGAAAAATTGTCTCGGGGTGCCTGGGTAGCTCAGTCGGTTAAGTGTCCGACTTCGGTTCAGGTCATGATCTTGCGGTTTGTGAGTTTGAGCCCTGTGTCGGGCTCTGTGCTGACAGCTCAAAGCCTGGAGCCTACTTCGGATTCTGTGTCTCCCTCTCCCTCTGCCCCTCCCCTGCTCATGCTCTGACTCTCTCTGTCTTTCAATAATAAATAAACATTTAAAAAAAAATTTTAAAAAAAAAGAAAAATTGTCTCAATCTTGATGTGGAATAGAACCTTTTTGCATGATATATTCTCAACTTCCTTGTGGGAAAACCTAGCATTCCTGACAAAGTCCCTAACCAATCTGTAAAGTTTAGATAAACTTTAACAGTATTTAGAGTTGTTGCGGGCTGAGTTCCCCAGAAGGCAGACTTTGAGAATTCAGCATGCAGAAAGTGCCCTTGGGATCAATACACCTGCATAGGGTGGGTGAGGGGATGGGAGCTGAATGGGGGAGAGGGAGAGATACAGCTGTGAGGCCCCATGACAGCCTCTGCCAACCCCACGAAGACTCAGAGACAGAGTGGCCCTTCAGAGGGTCCAGAGTAGTCCTGAGTTGGGCCAAGAACAGTGGTGTGCTGGCAACCTGACTCTGAAAAACGAAAGCCCTGATCTGTTTGTGTTTGCCAGTTTCCATGGAGTAGATACCACGCCGTGCCTAATTTCAAGATCTGGGTGTCATGTCATTGAACATGGAGCTCAAGATGTGCACAATCACACGTCCTCCATGTGCACAGCCTCCGCGTCCGTGGATGCTGGCTCCGGCACGCCACTGACCAAGAGGGCCAGGGCTTTACACTCCCACATCCATCATTCCATGGATGTGGTGCACTCTGGGAGGGAGTGTGGCCTTGGGCAAAGTGGTTCTCTGCAGTTGACACAATCCCTGAAGGGGCTGGCTGACCGCTGAAGGCAATCTGCTGACAGCACTCCTTTCTAGAAGCTGGGGCGACAATTCCTTTCCAGTGAGGGATCTGGCAGCTCATCTCAGAGGCCAGCATGCTTATCCTGGAAAACAAGACACCTATCCGGACGTTGTCAGGCGAGAGTCCAGTCATCTTTCACTTTCCGAGGGTAGAGCTAATAGATAAACATACGGGAAGGTTTTCGGCAGTCCCCAACAGTAAATATCTGAGGAGTGATGAAGACGCAAGAAACTCCAGAAGTGCAGAAAACCGGAGGGAGGACGGAGATGCTCAGATAGGCCTCTACAAAAGAGCAAGGGTTTGAGCCTGCCTTGGAGAAGTAGTGCTGAGGCAGACAAGCAGGGGAGGTTGAATACAGCTGCACTGCATTGCGGTCAGACGCCTGACTCTGGCACCCACCGGTTATCAGGCCTGCACCAATGACCTTACTTCTCCGTGCCTCAGTTTCCTCCTGGGTAAAATGGGGATGATGATGATGATGATGATGATGATAGTAATAATGGTATCTACTTCAAGGTGTTTTCGGAGTAAGCAAATTCACAGTGAGAGTTTATAATAGTGCGTGGCAATATTAGGCCCTCAATATGTGAGCTGTTAACTGTATGGAGCAAATATATATACTATATTTCAGACTAGTCTAAAAATGTGTGTCTATAATACAAATGCACATAAATGCAAAATATAAATATATAAAAATGTATATGTATAAATCACAAGTTGAACCATCATAACTTGTGGACTGTCCATATATTGAATTTGAATTTGTATATTTATATGAATGTGTGTGCATATGGCATCATCTATTGAATTTGAACACATTAAAACCTTATGATTCCATACGTACACCAAGAGACAGACATTCATTCATTCACCAGAACTCGCAGGCATACCTGATATTTACAGGGACAAGAGCAAAACAGACAGTTGCCCTTAGCTTCCCAGCCCAGACCTCGTCTTGCTCTACAAGGCCCCACATGTGCCTGTAGACATCTCTGCCACCATGTCTTAACATCTACTGTCCCATCATTTTAACATGTCCCAGCATCTACTGCTTCCCTAGTCATAGCCACTCCTCAGGCCTAAGAGGACACACTGGCAGCTGGGCCAGCCCCCAGGAAGACAAGCCCTGGCATAAAAACCTGTGCAGCCCTGGAGGCAGGCTTCTGACTTTGGGGGCAGGGAATGTGGAGTTCCTAGGTACCTGATCTAGAAGGAGGGGGCTCCAGGTAGCCACCTCCTTGGCCAGAGAGAGATGCAGCCAGGGGAAGACCTAAAGCACAGAGCCCAGGACAGCGGCCCAATGGCCCACATCTAAGGGCAGCTCTTGGTTCTACTGGGCATCAGCCCTTTTAATGCAGTATTCTATCTTTGATACATGCGGGATTGTGGTAAAGTAATTGTATCACGAGAGGCTTTGCTATACTAGAAAAAGCTCTGGATTGGGGATCAGGACCTCCGAATTGTAATCCTAGTCACAAAGTCTAACATCATGGATTATACTTATTATACTTATTATTTCGCAAAACACAAAGCACCGTAATGGCCCAGAGTGTGGTTTAATGAACAATGTAACATTTGTAATTTCCAAGATTATTGAGATTCCATAATTCGATTTGGTTTTCAAGAGTGATTTTTAAGAAAGTTTTATTGGGGTTTTTTGTTCTTTTTTCATTTTTTTAATTTTAATTTTTTTTGTTTTGTTCTTTTTTTAAAAAAAATTTTAATGTTTATTAATTTTTGAAGGAGAGAGAGACAGAGTGTGAGTGCGGGAGGGGCAGAGAGAGAGGGAAACACAGAATCCGAAGCAGGCTCCAGGCTCAGAGCTGTCAGCACGGAGCCTGACATGGGGCTCGAACTCACAAGCTGCGAGATCATGACCTGAGCTGAAGTCGGATGCTCAATTGACTGAGCCACACAGGCACCTCTGTTTTGTTCTTTTTTTAATGTAACCCAAGGTCCAAGCCTGTCCCTAAGAGCTGGATCCCTTTTTCCTTTTGTACATGATCAAAAATTCACCTCTCCTAATACGCACAAATGAACTGTCATACCATTCAGTCCTTTTCCTCAGAATGGGAATCACTGATACAAGAGTCCAATGCCCAAAATACTGAACTTGTCATGTCCTGAAGGATGATTTCTATGTCACACACTTTAACTAATTATTATACAAATGAAAGTTGTTATCCAACGGATAGGTTGTTAGCGGTGTAGGTACAAGAAACTAACATCTCTCAGTTCTCAGTAAGTTCATGCTTTCAAAAATAAATAACATCAGAAATTTAAATTATGCACAAGGAGCCCTCACACATAAAGTGCTCATGGTCATTAAAACAAAAGGTAAAAAAGTGAAAACTGAATGGAACCTCCTAGTTTTCCCAAGTAGAGTATTTCCTTGCCTATGGTGTTTTTGTAGAATAAGAACCAGAGAGTGGCTCTTTTTTTCCTGTTGGCTACAGTGTGATCATCCTTTCCAGGAGTTGTCAAATGTGTGTGTGCACGTATGGGTGTGCATGTGTGTGTGTGTGTGTGTGTGTGTGTGTGTGTGTGTGTGGTGCGTATTGTGGGTGCTATGTGATGCTCACTGAGCTGCATGTAACTCACTTCCATATAATGGTGTGACGTCACCCCACATCTGATGCTGGCCTGTTTTCACACTCCGTATGTTCAAGAACTATCAAAAGAGACCATTCTGGAATGCCTGGACAACTCTTCCAGACAAAGGTGGGCAAGGGCTGGTTCCAGCCAGATTGAATTCTCTACAGTGTTTCTGAACGTTGTTTTACACATTTTTATAACAAAGCTGTTCACAATTGAGCTTACTTTCCGATAGAAGAATTTGATCCTTCCCAAGTAAAGTGAGGTTGCCCTTTTTCCACATTCTCTGTCGGGATATAACCTGTCTTGAAAGGTAACTCTGCAGTCTAATTACCAGAAAAATAAGAGCTGCCAGCATCAGCAGAGAGGCCACAGAGGGAAGTATTCCAAGGATCTCGGCATTCCCTCTTCTGTGTTTTGTCTCCTACATTTTTCCTTCCACGTTTATGAAACGCTTCACATTTTTCAACTCTGAGCAGTAAACACATATTCAGATGACTTTATGTTCTTTGCATTATTGTGCATTGGGACTTGAAGTTCTTAGAAGGCAAGGAATAACTTTAAGATCACATCCCACCAAGAAATGCTTAGTAAATAAGAATGATAGGCATCTTCTGTAAGCTTTTGAAAGTTGCTTGCTACTTTCAGGAATAGATGTTCACCCAATCGATGACCCGAGAGACACAGTGGTGCATTTGATTCCTAGGAGGGATGAGTTTACAAAGGAATGAAGGAAAAGAAGAAGGGAGCAACATTTAAATCTGACCTCCACCATATGCTGTGCTCAACACGCACACACACACACACACACACACGCACACACTCATTGGCACACAGACACAGTTTGCTATTCTTCAGCTAATGGGATTGGCACCGCTTAAAGCAGACTACTAGGTCATTGTCTGAGAACACAGCAAGAGAAACATTATTTAAAGGCCATTCAAACCCTAAAAGAAGCGGCTGAGCAGAGTAATTATCGGAGACTCTCCATTAACTAGGGCATCTTTACTCTTTGTCTGAACTGGTTTAATAAGGCCCGCTAATGGGTCTGTGGGGGAGGGGGCATGCTAATGGTTCTAAAAAAAAAACCCATCTTGGCCCTTTTAATACTGGGGACTGTCCTTAGAGATGTTGGCGGTAAAGCCAGAAGTTACCATACGGCAAAATGACCTTCACAAATTCTTGGTTTGGACCCCTGCTGCTTAGGACTCAGATTTCCAAAATTAGGAAATATCTTTGTCTTTTTCTCCCTTTTATTCCAAGGTGACACCTCCCCCCCCCCTTCCTCTTACTGGTCCTTGGCTCTTTGGGGTTTTGGGGGGGAACTTGTCATTGGAAACAGCAGCACTCAGTGGTGATAAGGCAGAATGACACCCTTGGTGAATTTTTCCCTTAACTTGCTGCTTTGACTCATTTTCCAGAAGTCTATTTCTCTAGAAAAATCACCTGCCCCATTACTTAAAAAATTTGAAGCTAGAGTCAGTTGCACACTCCCATGTCAAACTTAGGATGGACTTCTGAATTCACACTGCTGTCTTATAATCAGCCAGCTTTATAACCAAGGCCCCAAACACTCAGTTTTCCTGGAGGTTTGCATCATATGGGGGTGGGGGTGGGGGAAACTTTGTGCATTATTAGTTTTAGCTGGTGAGTGGCCTGAGCTGGTCTTGTCTCATTTCCCCTACCCCAACCCTAGACCAAGTTTTCATCTTCTCTCCCCTGGGTGATCGCAATAGTCCCCTAGCTGGTGTCTCAGCATTGGCCCTCTCAACCCATTCTTACAACGGCCTGGGGAAGTCTTTCAAAACACAAATCTGACTAAACATTTTAGTGGCTTCCTATTACCCACAGGAATTCTTAATGTTGTATATGAGCCCCACACATGGTCTGGCCCTTTCTTCCTCTCTAGTGACATCTTGCCTGTATCAGCCACTGGGGCCTTTTTCAATGAAAGAACATGTCATATCATTTCTGCCACAGGGCCTTTTCACATCTTTTTGCCTGGAACATTCTTTGCTCTGGTAGCTCCCACCCACCCTTCAGCTCTCAGCTCAGTACTCAGATCTTCAGAAAAGCCTTCTCTTACTGCCCTTGCTAGGTTGGCAGTTTCTAGTTCATGCATTTAAAGCACCATTACTGCTCCTTCACAGCACTTACTTAAATTAAATGTTTACATTTGTTTGAATGGTTTTATATGAATAACTATCTTCTCAGGGGACCTGGTGGCTCATTCAGTTGAGTGTCTGACTCTTGATTTCGACTCAGGTCATGATCTTGCAGTTCGTGGGACTGAGACCCCCAGGGGGATTGCACTGGGTACAGAGCCTATTTGGGATTCTTTCTCCCTCTCTCTCTGCCCCTCCCCTGCTCACATTCTCCCTCTCTCAAAATAAATAAATAAACATTAAAAAAACAATAATTACTTTCTCATAAGACTGTGTCATGAGAACAATCATAAGCTCCATACACAACTATGCCTGTTTGGGTATATCATTATATCCTCGGTACCCAGTATAATGTCTATGAGCCAAGTGCTTAATAAATATTTGTCATAGTAGATAGTGTTTCAAAATACCGTACTTCACTCCTCCATGACCGTTTTCAAAGTTTGTTACCTGAGAGGTTCCCATGACTACTGTATTTGGGAACTACCTCTGTCCCATATTTTCCCCCATATTCCCATATAAGTGTAGAGGGCCAGGTCTCCTTTCTTATGAGATTAAAGACTACTTTTCTAGTTTTACAGGTAGAACTAGAAGCACGTTCTTATTCCCTGAAGGGGTAGACCTTTATGCAGTGACACAGATTCATAAGGCACAAATCAACACACACCAGCTTCAGTGATGTCTCCTGTCTTCTCAAGACCTGGTGGGAAGGAGAAGGGGGGTGGGAGGGGTACAGCTAAAGAGGAGAGTCCCAGATTAGAGTTTCTCAGCACTCCAGAAACACTGGCCCAGAGACAGTTGGGGGAGGGGGTGAGATGGTTCCAATCGTCTGGTTCCCAAGAACACTGGGGACTTTCTCTACTGAATGTAGTAAGAAGGGGGGTTGTCAGCAGGCACTAAGTAACAGGAAGGATTGGGTGTGTGTTCTGTTGCTTGGGGATACTCTAGAGAGATGGCCGTCAGGTTGGCCTTTATGGACCAGGTGAGCACATACACACTGACTTGCATGGGTGGAGCCAGGCATTCTTCCAATAAGTTGACCGACTGTATGTATCCCATCACTGCTCAAAAAAAAAAAAAATAAAGCTAGAAGTCAGTTGCACACTTGCGTCTCACACTTAGTTATGGCCGCCCACATTCAGACTGCTCTATTATATTTGAGTGACACCAGCCAGCCTCAGGATTCCACTCATACAGGGGACAGTCTAGAAAAATAAAGAAAGGGTATCTTATTATAAAAAGTGTGTTTTCAGAGGCTCTGAGGCCCCACAGAGGAATTGTCCTCCTGAGGTAGGTTTGTCCATTGTCCCTTAACCTACGTAAAGTCACATGATCGCATGCATGGATTCATGATGCATTCAAGTTCAGAATCAGGGCCAGAAAGTTTTCTGAGGCTGGTACAAGTGGAAGAGACTGCTGCAGACTCACATAATCTTCACCACTGCCCGCGTTACTGAGAAGCCTGCAAACTTCCAAGCCTCAGGTAACTTGTACCCTATGATCATCTCTTGGCTCTCGAACCGCAGAGGCTAGAGACAAGTGTATAACAATGTTCCTACCCACAAGTTGCTGGCCATGTAATGAGAAACAAGTGATCCACGAAATAAATGAGTAACAGAATATACTAAATCTAAATTGTTGGGGTCTAGACCCATGCCTGTGAAGGGTGATCACAGCCCACAGCGTGAACATCACCTGGGCGTATTATAAGAAGTACAGCAGACTTTGGGGCCCGACCTTAGCCCTAGTGAATCAGAATCTCTAGTGGTGGGGGAGGGGAGCGACAGAAACATTAATAATGCCTTTGGGGGGATTCTTACACACACCAAAGTTTGAAAGGCATTATGCCAGTTGAGGAAATAAGGAGTCTGAGGTGACTGAGAACCTGGGGAAGAGTCTCAGTCCTTGAAGGTCAGGTAGACAGGGTCTGAAAAATGAAAGATTCGGGGGGGGGGGCGCATTCCAGGCAAAGGGAATAACAGGAGTAGAGGTATGGAGGGGAGAATAAACATGGCATGAGGGAGACTGAAGCTGAAGTTCTGGTTTGAAGGCAAAGCCATACCTTGCAAGGAATTGAGTTTTAGAACACCTGTTGCACATAAAATGTGAATACATGTATAAGTGTGTATATATGTAAATGTATCTATATCTATTATACACACATGTGTATATAGATGTGTATAGCTTTTGCTGATTGCAAAGGTAATTTTTTAACAAAACCATAAAATATTAGAGAAAAATTTCCCTACGCTGAACATTCCCTTAGAATTTTTTCTATGCATAGAAAACACCAGATGGAATTCTCCATTTACAGCTTTCCAGCTTCCATTGTTCCTGTCACAATATACTCTTCATATCTGTATCTGTCTTTCTGGTAGCCCTAGCCATCCACCTCATTCTTTTTAATGGTCCTGTAGTATTTCACTGCATAATGAGGCGTCACTTAATAAAGTACCATAATCTATTGCTGTTGGTTCTTAGGCTTGGGAGAAATCCTATAACAGGGATGTTTTAGACTATCGATGTGCCGATGGCTGTGTATGTGGTGTGCTCAGACTTTGAGAGTATCAGCTGGAATGGAGGTCTGTGTGTTCAAAGTGACCCGACAGCTCTGTGCTTGGTAGTAACCTTCGTCCCCTATATCTGTGTCTGTGTCTATATCTATACCGATAGCTACCTCTTTCCATATATCTTTATACGTATATTAAATTACATTACCAGAAACTAACATTAAATCACATACAGAGGCAAAATGGAAGAACCGAGTCCAGACTTTTTGAGAAGTTTTTAAGAAAGACCATTCTCAGCTAAAAATCCAAAAGACAAGAAATTAGTGTTGGTGAGGATGCAGAGAAAAAGGAAGCCTTGTGTGCTCTTGGTGGGAATGCAAAATGGTACAGCCACTGTGGGAAACAATATGAAGCGTCCTCAAAAAATTAAAAATAAAAATGCCACATAACCCAATAATTCGACTACTGGGTTTTTACCCAAAGACAACAAAACACACTAATTTGAAAAGACACATGCCCCCCTATGTTTATTGCAGTATTATTTACAATACCCAAGATACGGAAACAATGTAAGTGTCGTGTCAATCGATGAATGGATAAAGAAGATGTGGTCCAGCAATTGCATTACTAAGTATTTGCCCAGAGGGTACAAAAATACAGATTCAAAAGGGGTACATTCAACCCGATGTTTATAGCAGCATTAACAATAGCCAAACCATGGAGAGAGCCCAAGAGTCTATCAGCTGATGAATGCATAAGGAAGATGTGGTATATATATATACAATGGAGTATTACTCAGCCATAAAAGAGGGTGAGATCTTGCCATTTGGGACAACAGGGATGGACCTAGAGGGTATTCTGCTAAATGAAATAAGTGAGACTAAGAAAGAAAAATACCACACAATTTCACACATATGTGTGAAAAAACAAAACCAACCAACCAACAAACAAAAGCAGAATCAGACTTATAAATACTGAGTACAGACTGATGGTTGCCAGAGAGGAGGAAGATAGGGGATGGGCCATATGGGTGAAGGGGAATGGGAAGTACAGCCTTCCAGTTACAGAATGAATAAGTCATGGGAACAAAAGGCATGACATAGACATATAGTCGATGATGTCACAGTAAAAATGTATGGTGACCGATGGTAGCTACCCTTGTGGTGAGTATAGCATAGCATATGGAGTTGTGGAATCATCATGTTGTACAGCTGAAAATAATATAACATTGTGTGTCAACTACACACAATGTCTCCATCAAGTGGCAGTTTCTTCAGCTTGGTGTTAGAGGCTTTCAGCCTCAGCCTGTCTGTCCCCTCCCTAGAAGTTTGAAAGTCTTTATGATCAGAAACTTCTTTCAGTCATTATTGCTGTGGCCTATGTTTACCATCCTTTATCCTGCGTTCATCCTTCAGACTATTTTCTGAGGTGGGAAGCATTAAGAAAATAGATATCCGGTCATGTAAATTTTCACCAGAAAATGTTCTTGACCTCATTGAGGACAAAATAAGAAAACATGGGCCTAATATGGAAAGTGAAGGAGCGAGACTAGATGAACAGGGAACTGTTTCACTGTTGGGTAGCTTGGGCATTAAAAACATGACCCACAGAGTGACCATTGCTCTATCATTCTCTTCCTTCCAGGAGTTGCCTTGTGAATGGGCCCAATGACTCATACATGGATGGTAAGTGGTCAGTAGTGCTTAGTGGTCCATGGCTGCTTAACTCCGAGGAAATTCAAGAGCTTGAAAGATGAGTGTACAGAAAAAGAAGCATCAATATCTGCCTTTGCAGTAGTCTGATCCTGGCTTTAAGTCTCCAGACCTTAATGATATTGGGTGATTGAATGTGATAATACACTATTTTATCCTTTCTTGGTCACACACAGAAAGAAAGTAACACAAGTGGAAAAAATATTAAGGTACAAAGTACAAAAATACTAAAATACAAAAAGAGTAGAAACTGAAATGCTTTTGGCCCAGAACAATTATGTCTCTACTACATCAGAGTTAAGCATCTTTTTTAATTGATCTTCCTTCAGGCCGATACAACAAAATACCATAGACTGAGTAGCTAAAAAACAACAGAAATGTATTTATCACTGTTATGGAGGTTGGGAAGTCCAAGATCATAGCAGCAGCAGATTTGGTGTCCAGTTAGGGATGGCTTCCTCTCAGAAGACACCCAACTTCCTGTGTCCTCAGATGGTATAAGGGGCAAGGTCGTTCCTTGGGGTCTTTTTTATAAGGGCACTAATCTCTTCCCTCCTGATGTAATCATCTTCCAATGGTGATTGGGATCTCCCAATCACCTCCTAATATCATCATCTTGAGGGTGAGGATTTCAAAATGAATTTTGGTGGGACACAGACATTCAGACCATAGCATGGATCTTTCTCATGTGTAACCCTAGAATGATTAAAATTATAGTGATCCTCAACCACAAGTTTCTCTTTATGGGGAATTCAAGTACACCCCAACTTTATTTCAGTACCTTTACAGCAACAGAAGAATTTAATAGCCAGCATTTAAAAATTTGTTTAATATTTATTTATTTTTGACAGAGAGAGAGCGAGCATGAGTGGGGGAGGGGCAGAGAGAGAGAGGGAGGTACAGAGTCTGAAGCAGGCTCCAGGCTCTGAACTGTCAGCACAGAGCCCGACATGGAGCTTGAACTCACGGACCATGAGATCATGACCTGAGCTGAAGTCGGATGCTCAGCTGACCTGATAGTGACCTGAGCCACCCAGGTGTCCCTACTAGCCAGCATTTAATCTCCAAGTACTTTACCTAAACAATATCCATTCCTCCATCCCAAAAGAACCCCAATTTTATTTAGGATGGTAAGGTGCCCAGGTCAAATAAAAAGACTTTATTTCCCACTCTCTCTTGCAGCTAAGAGTGGCCAGATGACAACTTCTGACCAAGGAGATGTAAACAGAAATCTGGTGGATGAGACTTCTAGGAAAGTTAGTGTTTTCCTCCTAAAAAGGGGGCACATTTGGCTTGGGGAGCATTTTGCCTTTGCTTTTTGTGCTTCATCTTGCATATAATGTTGGCACAGGATCTTGAGGTTCAGTAGCTATTTTGTGAGCTTAAGGGCAAAAGACAAAAGGGAAGGATGTTGATGCAAAAACCAAGGGAGCGTGCACCCCTGATGGCCTCACAGAGCTGCTCTACCAGCCCTGGGCTGTCTGCTACACGAAAAAATTATTTCCCTCACTTGCTTAAGCCTTTCTGTTGGCTTCCTGATACATGCATGAGAGCATAATTCTATCTAATTAAACCACAGTCCTCTCTTTGGAGGGTAATTAGAAAAAGAGAGACCTATGGTCTGGCATTCAGTTGCACAGCCAGACTTACCAGAATTATTCAAACTAGAGGCAGACGGAGGGCAGAGCAGTGAGAACTGAATGACAATGAAACCAACTAAAGTCAGCTACCCTTTATTATCGCCACATGCCAGCAACTGTCAACAAAGTCAGCCACAAAATATTTCTTCCTGAACAATCTTTGGCCTACATCATAAACAACTGCTGAGGTTACTGAGTTTTAATAATGTGCATGTAAACTTAAACTTAGCACATTTTATCATTCCTTATCTGTTAGTGCATGTTGTGTTCTACACGGGCAGTAATCACAAGAATGCTCAGTCATTCATTGAGCTTCCAGAACAAGGGGACATGCAGGCTCATTTCAAAGGTAGCTTTATAAATGGTTCAAGATTGTTCCAGTTCACTTTCGGAGTGCAGTCTGTGTTTCCAACCCCTGTGGTACTACAAATGCCTGAGTTTAAGTAGTAGATTTGAAACAAGGAACAACAATAGTGACTGCAAAGACGAGGAATCAGAACACGAGTTAATTTCAGTTCTGTAATTGCTTGTGAGTATTTGAATTTTGGGTATTTGAAATTTAAAACAGTGATACTGGGGTGCCTGGGTGGCTCAGCCAGTTAAACATTGACTTCAGCTCAGGTCATGATCTCATGGTTCACGAGTTCAAGCCCCACTTTGGACTCTGTGCTGACAGCTCAGAGCCTGGACCCGGTGCTTGAGATTCTGTGTCTCCCTCTTTCTCTGCCCCTCCCCCACTCACACACACTCTCTCTCTCTCTCTCTCTCTCTCTCTCTCTAAAGTAAATTAACATTAAAATAAATAAAATAAAACGGTGATACAGTAGAAACTGCAAGGTGAATATTTTTATTGGAAAGCACAGAATTTAGCTTATGTATTCAATATTTTATTGAATTTGAACATTATCTTTAAAATAGAAATTTCTCTTTGTTTTCAATTTGTTAGTCTTTCATAACTATTATTTTTTTATTAAAATGTTTTATTTTATTTTCGAGACAGACAGAGACAGAGCGCGAGCAGGGGAGGGCAGAGAGAGAGAGAGGAAGACACAGAATCGGAAGCAGGCTCCAGACATTGAGCGCGTCTGCATAGAGCCTGACGCGAGGCTTGAACCCACAAACCGTGAGATCATGACCTGAGCCGAAGTCGGATGCTTAACTGAGCCACCCAGGCGCCCCTCATAATCATTATTAAATTAATAATAATTAATTATTAATTATATAATGTACACTTATATATTATTATATATTATATTATTAATAAATTAGTATTAAATTAATAATGCTGTTATTCATTATGTAACCAATAAATACACAGGTATAAGGGTTCAAGTTTGTTTCCTTTTTTTTAACCAAAAAAAATCCATAACATTGTAATTAAAAAGTAGTAATCCATATTTTCCATATTCTCTTTTTTAGTAACTAATAATTTTTTACTGTACAATTATACATAAAAAATTCAATAAACTGTTTTCACTTTCTGCATTTCTTTTTTGGCCGTTATTATAGTTGCACTTAACGATTATTACTGAAATAAGCTTTGTCATATAGAGGGTGAAGATGTTCAAAATTAATGTACTCTTCCTGTCTCAATTTTACTCGATTTTAGTACTCACCATCAAGGGTGCCATTCCACGACTTACCAACTCATAAGTTTGTTAGAGTCCAACTGAAGTAATTTTCTGAAAAGGTTACATAGATGGCATTCTTTCTGAGCACTTGCAAACCAAGGTCTTCATATTATTTTTCCTTGAGTGAAAACATAGTTAAATGGGATTAGATTCTGACCTCATTCTTTAGCCATCTGTAAGCATTGTTTCATTGTCATTGGGAATTTTGTGTGGCAGAGAAAGAAAAGCTTGTGACAAGTCTACGTTTTTAATTTGTTTTGGGTAGTTTTTCTTCTTTTTTTTTAAAGTTTATTTATTTTTGAAAGAGAGAGCACGTAAGAGAGGGAGGGAGAGAGAGAATCCTAAGCAGGCTCTGCCCTACTTGGACTCAAACTCGTGAACCGTGAGATCATAATCTGAGCTGAAATGAAGAGTCGGATGCATAACTGACTGAGCCACCCAGGCGTGCCCCCTACCTTTTTTTTTAAAGGAGAAAATGGATATGGTAGCATTTCCCTCCTACTTATCTTACAGTTCAAAAGTTTTGCCCAAATGTGTCTAGATGTGGGTTTCTTGTCATTGACTTCTCTTGATTGACTTCATCTGGGATGTGGTTTCGCACTTCTGGCTGAACATCTGCATTCGTGCATTCATTCACTATCTTTATCTCTTTATTTTTTTCCCCCAACATCACCGAAGGGACACAACCCAGCCCAACCGGTAGTCATTCATTACTCCAATTTAAAGGCACACCACTCCTTCCAGGGCAATCCGGTCACGTGCCCACCATGGCTACATCCTCAACCCTACCCTCTAGGGAGAAACACTCTCCTATCCCATCTCTGTGACTGTGTCTTTCCTGCTGTTCTGGATTCCTCCTAAGGAACACCAGTTGCCCCTCTCCTTTGTTCTCTATCCTTTGTTGCTATCATCTTAACTTTTTCATCTCTTTGTCCATAAATTTTGATAATTATTTAACTTGTTCTCTACATCACTACAGCATCAATCAGAATCAATGTTGCGATACCTCCCATGTTTTTTCCTTAACTCCAGCATTCCGTTTTATTTTTTTAAATTTTTTTTTAACGTTTATTTATTTTTGAGACAGAGAGAGACAGAGCATGAATGGGGGAGGGGCAGAGAGAGAGGGAGACACAGAATCAGAAGCAGGCTCTAGGCTCTGAGCCATCAGCCCAGAGCCCGACACGGGGCTCGAACCCACGGATCGCGAGATCGTGACCTGAGCTGAAGTCGGAGGCTCAACCGACTGAGCCACCCAGGCGCCCCCAGCATTCCGTTTTAATTTCCTTCCAATCTTTCCTCATCACATTGTCCTTCCTTTAAAAATCTTGTTGCATTTTATTTCATCCTAATGAGTTCTCATTTTATTCTCTTCTTTTAATAACTCATAACCCTTCCCTTTTTAAAAGTCCATCTTGTGTCTATGAAGGCTACCAGTTCCCTGAAGTTTTCTTGCAGATCCTACAGTGGTTCAATATCTGGGACAAGCTCTTCCTGGAGTCTTCTGGAAGTTGTTTCCTTTTTTTTTTTTTTTTGTATTCTGCAAAAGTACTTTGTTAGGTTGCAGTGTTTTGTGCTTACACATCCTTGAATAAAGCAATTCGTTTTGCTCTAACTTCGTTATGCCTCAACCCATTCCATCCCTTCCTTTCCCTAACTATACCAACTAGAACTAACACTATACCAACATTTCTCATAAGCACATCCTTACTTTTATTTCTATAGTTTTCTCACCTCTGTGGTAATGCATCTCTAAACAGCTTAATTAGTACTTACTTTTATTAACTTCATTTGAATGAAAGTTTATATTTTTTTGTGACTTGCATCTTTCACTCAATTTTAACGTATCAGTGCCCTCCAGTCGCCCAGGCACACTCCTGTAGTTGAGGAAGTTGGGTTTATTATTCATTATGGTGAGGAAGAACACACATGGTGTGGCGGTGGGGGCGGGCAGGGGATTCTCAGTAAGAGAATTTCCGATCTAGTATAGGCTTTAGGCTTGTGTTAGGTGATTTGGGGAAGAGTGTAAGGAAGTGAGTCTTTGCTCTGGTTTGGATAACCCTGATCAAGAAGCCAGGGTAATTCTGTGATTGGGTATCACACCAAATCTTACCTAGAAGAAAGGAACTTAAGACTGAGGCTAAAGCTGTAATTGGAAAAGAAGCATGAGTCACTCATATCAGTTCTATAAGAGGATATTTGCTCATTTTTGTGGTTAGGGCAATATTCGTGTTTTGTTGGTGGTTGGATGGTGTAACAGTCGTTTGGGTTTTGTCTTGATCTATCATGGTCACAGAATGGCTTTGTCTGATGTTGTACTTGGCGAAATTATTTATGTTCAATAGAACACCAAGGCCTACCTGTGAGTGGCTGAATGTACCAGACTGGCTCTTGCATATTGGGGGCTGCTTTTCTCTTTCTCAAGTGTTGATGTGATTTGTCCATATCATTACATGTAGCTCAAGTTTATTCATTTCACCATTCAGTAGTGTTCTATTTCACACTCACCATAATGCATTTATATGGATTACAACACAACCATATTTATTTATTCACTCTACTCTTTTTTATGTGTATTTATTTATTTGTTTTTAAGAGGGAGAGAGAGAGAGAGAGAGAGAGAGCGCGCTTGCTTGCATGAGTGGGGGAGGGGTAGAGAGAGAGGGAGAAATAGAATCCTAAAACCAATCCAAACCGCAAGACCATGACCTGAGCTGAAATCAAGAGTTGGATGCTTAACAAAAGGAGCCAGTCAGGCGCCCCTATTTTCTCCACTCTTGATGGACATTGAGTTGTGTATAATTGGGGCTGTGACTAATAACACCTCACCAGCCCACTGCTTGATTTTCCTGATGCTTTAGGCTTAATGCAGCGCGTGGGAACTGCGAGTCCCGGATCACTACAGTAGTCTTCCTCTTTGCTCTCCCCCTCAGCACCTGACTTAGGGGGACCAGACCTTTCACGACACACTTTCTGCTTCATTTATAATTGGGGACTCCTGAAAAGTTTTGAATGGGGCCAGTAAAGAGTGACAGATTAAAGATAAAGGAGAGGCAGAGTGATCTACAGAGTGAGGTTCCTGGTCAGGTGAGAGAAAATGACATCCAGAGCCCGTGCATCTGTTCTACCGCAAAGTAAACCACAAATATGGGAATTCCTGGACGAGCGTATGAGGGAGTAATTATAATTACTGTATTGGGCTGGGGTGTTCAGGGAAGACTCTAGGGAAGATGTTGGATTGAAATGGGATCCCAAGCAAGGCTGTGATAGAGAAGGGCAGAAAGGAAGGAAGGGGGACAGGCTAATGTAGGGATAAGGCAAAAATTATATACATCAAACAGTAATGCAAGCATGGAGGGTAAACTTGTGGGAGGTAACAGTGGAAAGAGACTTAGGTGAGAATGATGAAGGCTTGACACCCAAGCTAACAATGGATTCTTCCTCCCTCAAGATAGTTTGAAGGCATTTGTGCAAGGAAACGATGCAGTGAAACCCATGCTTAATGACTGTTGAGCCATCAATAGTGTTTCAAACTAGATTGTACTGGGGTCTGGGCATGAGAGGTCTAGGCACAAGTGAGTTAGAATGAGAAAGAAGGGTCAGGCCTTAGGCACCCTCACAGCTTCTGTAAAATACTTTGAATCAGCAATGGAGACAGTAGACCATAAAACAAACAAAACACCGCCCCCTTCTCTCCCCACCGCCCCCCAATAATCCTACCTTATTCTACAGGAATGTTCGCCCATTTGCTGTCTGGTAACCACTCAGGAGGCAGTTTAGTGTGATGGAAAGAATATTTTTTAGAAAAATGAAAACTTTCAAATGTATGGAAAAATAGGACTAATATAACAAATACATACTGATATAACAAATACTAATATAACAAATATAACTGGCAGAATTAACAAATGTTAATATTGTGTGATATTAGCTTTTGAAATTTTATTAAGAAAATATTGTAGAGTAAACGTGATTCCATTCTCCTCTTTCCATTCTCATAGGTAACCACAATCACACATTTGATGTTGATGCTTTCCTATGATTTTTTAAACAAAAATGTTTAAATAAAATAATTTTAAAATATTTAAGATGTACAACACAATGATTTGATATACATATACATAGTGAAATGATTACTAAAGTCAAACTAATTAACATATCATCTCACACAGTTATTTTATGTGTGCGATGAGAGCACCTGAAATCTATAAATATCCACCTTTTAAATGTATGCAAAAAACCGCTTCTCTTAACAGAAACCCACAGGGGAGGGGAAGGAAAAAAAAAAAGAAAAAAAAGATGTTAGAATGGGAGAGAGAGCCAAAGCATAAGAGACTCTTAAAAACTGAGAACAAACTGAGGGTTGATGGGGGGTGGGAGAGAGGGGAGGGTAGGTGATGGGCATTGAAGAGGGCATCTTTTGGGATGAGCACTGGGTGTTGTATGGAAACTAATTTGACAATAAATTTCATATAAAAAAAACCGTTTCTACCATTTAGTAGCTATGGGATCTTAGGCAAGTTACTCAATCCTAGCTGTGTTTCTCAGTGCCATCATCTACAAAATGGAGGTAATAACAATATGAAAAATATAGGGTTGCAAAGAGGATTAGGTGAGTTATTGCATGCAAAGCACTTGAAAGAGTGGTACATAGCAAGTGCTCAGTAAATATTATTTTTATTGTTTTCTTGGAGATCTTTCCATGTCAGCCCTTATAACTCCATGGTGTGTGTGTGTGTGTGTGTGTGTGTGTGTATTTTTTTAAGTAGGCTTCACCCCCAGTGTGGAGCCCAATTCAGGGCTTAAACTCATGACCCTAAGATCAAGACTTGAGCTGAGATCAAGCGGTAGATGCTTAACTGACTGAGCCACCCAGGCTCCCCTCCATGACATTTTTAAAAGGCTGTATAATATTCCCTTAAATGGCCACCTCCAGATTTTCCGATTTTCCTGTTGCACACAATGTTCTTCTGTATGCAAGTTGCCAGATTTTTGCAAATATATTGATATGGTAATTTTTTGAGTCTGAATTGCTGAATCAAAGAATGAGGTGCATTTAAATTTTGAAAGGTATTGCTAAGTTGTTCACCAAAATAGTGTGCCAATTTTCACTTCCACCATTATTTATTGAGCTTTGTAATCTGATAAGCAAATTCATATACCTCTTTTTCTTTTTCTTTCTCCTTTCTGTTTTAAGAGAGTAAGCTGGAGAGAAGCAAAGGGAGAGGGTGAGAAAGCATCTCTCTCTCTTTTAATGGAGTCCATTTTTTAAAAGTTTATTTATTTTAAGAAAAAGAGAGAGAGCACGAGTGAAGAAGGGGCAGAGAGACAGGGAAAAAGAGAATCCCAAGCAGGCTCTGCACTGACAGTGAGGTTCCATCTCACGAGTGATGAGATCATGATCTGAACTGAAATTAAGAGTGAATGCTTAAGTGACAGCCACCCAGGCGGCCCCCTGACTGTTTTCTTATATAAGACTTAAAAAACAAAGCGGATTTGTTGAAATGTAATTCACATACCAGACAATTCACTGTCTAAAGTGCACAATTCAGTGGTTTGAGTACATTTCACAGAATTGTGCAACCATCCTCAGAATCAATTTTCATGACCTCAAAAAGGAAAAACACAACAGAACACTCTGTACCCATTAACAGTCACTCCCCGGGTGCCTCAGTGGCTCAGTCCGTTAAGCATCCGACTTCAGCTCACGTCATGATGTCACGGTTTGTGGGTTCAAGCCCCGCATCGGGCTCTGTGCTGACAGCTCTGAGCCTGGAGCCTGCTTCCAATTCTGTGTCTCCCTCTCTCTCTGTCCCTCCCCTGCTCATGCTCTGTCTCTCTCTGTCTCTCAATAATAAATAAACGCTAAAAACAAAACAAAACAAAAAAACAAAACAGTCACTCCCCATTTCCCCTGATTCTCATTGCCCCAGTTCTAGGCGACAACTAAATTATGCTTAGGGTCCCTGTGTTTGCCCATTCTGGGGATTTCACATAACTGGAATCATACAAATGTGCTCTTTTGTGTCTGGCTTCTTTCACTTAACATAGTGCTTTCAAGGTTCATCCACATTGTAGCATTTATTAGTACTTCAGTCCTTTTTATAGCTGAATGATATTTCATGGTATGGATATACCACATCTGGTTTATCTATTCATCAATTAATGAGCATTGGGTTGTTTACACTTTTTGGATATTATAAATAATGTTACTTGTTGTTGCTCAATAATGTTCCATTATATGGATATACTCATTGGTTTTGATATGTAATTATTTAATTGTGAAAGAGATGAAGATTTTAATATGTTGACCATTTCTTAAATTTGATTTGACTTACTGAGTTGTACAACATGTTGTATATTAATGACAATTTCTTTGCCAAATATACTGCAATATTTTTTTCTAGTTTGTATATGTTCAAATTTGTTTTTTTTCTTCCTTTAAGACTTTAGGATTACAGGCCTTAGAAAGTGTTTTTGTATGCCAAGATTATCCACCAAATAATAAATCCATTAAAGTTTTGAACTACTAATTCTATAATTTTATTTTTCATGTTGAAAATCTTTCAATCTTCTGGAAATATTTTTGGATATAAAAGTATGGTGAGGGGCGCCTGGGTGGCTCAGTCGGTTGAGTGTCCGACTTCGGCTCAGGTCATGATCTCACGGTCTGTGAGTTTGAGCCCCGCTTTGGGCTCTGTGCTGACAGCTCAGAGCCTGGAGCCTGCTTCGGATTCTGTGTCTCCCTCTCTCTCTGCCCCTCCCCCGTTCATGCTCTGTCTCTCTCTGTCTCAAAAATAAATTAAAAAAATTTAAAAAAAATTAAAAAAAAAAAGTATGGTGAAAGACCATTGTATTTTATTTTTTCATTCCTAGCCAGTCTACCCTGCCACTGTTTAATTAAAAAATTTTTTTTTAATATTTATTTTTGAGAGAGAGAAAGACAAAGCACGAGTGGAGGAGGGGCAGAGAGAGAGAGAGAGAGACAGAATCTGAAGCAGGCTGCAGGCTCCAGTCTCTGAGCTGTCAGCATAGAGCCCAACACAGGGCTTGAACTCACTAACCATGAGATCACCTGAGCCAAAGTTGGACACTTAACCAACTGAGCCACCCAAGCACCCCATACCTGCCACTATTTATTGACTAATGCATCTTCCTTCCTCCTCACCTGTAAAATTGACTCATCTACCTGTTCCACACATTAAGTTCATGTACATATTTGGATTTATTTCTGGTCATTCTATTCTATTCAACTATCTATTTCTTCTCTAGAATATGTTGATTATTGTACCTTTATAAGATATTTTAAATATGGTTGTACTATTTCCTCATTACTTTTTTTTTTCAGAATGTTTCTAATTATGCATTTCTAGGGGCGCCTGGGTGGCTCAGTCAGTTAAACCTCTGTCTGACTCTTGATTTTAGCTCAGGTCATGATCTCACATTTCATGGGGTTGAGCCCTGCATCGGTTGGGATTCTCTCTTCCTCTCTCTCTGCCCCTCCCTCACTTGTGTGCTCACACTACCCCTCTCTCTCAAAATAAATAAACTTAAAAAAAATTACCCATATCCATTACCTAATGAAATTTAGTACTATTTTCTTAAGTTAAAAAAAAATCACCTTGGTGTTTTATTTGGTTCTGCATTGAATTTATAAATCAGCTAAGGAAATTAATGTTTTTCTAATTTTGAAGAGTCTTCTCTTGTAGGGATATAAACAAAGAGGGAAAATCTGAAATTGAAAAGGAAGAGGAAGAAGATAAAATTTTCCTCAAAATTCACATTTAAAGTATAATGTAAATCGTTTCTCTCTGAAGAGCATAAAACACTTTCAAAATATCACCTCAATCTCTAAAACATCCCCACCCCTACTATTTCTAATTTATAGATTGAAAGTTCAAGGCAGACTCTTGGCCTGTTCTTTAACTTTTATGTATTTATTCTTAAATGATTTCCTTTCCTTTGAATATTTATGAAGAACTGAGTATAAATCTTTCCTGCCTTTAAGTTTTTGGCACCTTCTGTCAGAGTAATATGAAATAATGGATGGGGTTGATAGAAAAGCTCTATATATACATACGCACATAAGAATCTAATTGCTGGTGACTGTATTCTGATATAAGTTACTTTCTGTAAATTTTTACTTTTAGTCCAACTTTGACTCTTATCCTGCTGTCAAAATTATTTCCAGATTGTCCAAAGTGGCAGATCATAAACAGAAGAAGAAATTAACACTCATTCTTAGCTTCTTGTACGTCTTAATTTCGAACAGTTTCCTTTGCAGAATCATAAAATTAAAGGTTATTTTCTCGCAATATTTTTCCTCCTAAATATTTGGATAACACACTGGGGTGACTAAATGGATAGTTCAAATCTGCCGTGAGGATGGCCGATCTGTAAAGCAAAGCTAAGAGAATGGGGAGTCCAAATGCACTTGGAGTACCTGGAAATTACACCTGGCAGCCCGCAACGTTTTGTGCTGCTTTGTTGTACTGTATTTTCTGGCAGCAGGCTTTCAAGAGTACCTTTATTTCACTGATTACTAAATTAGTGTTGGATTTAATGAGAGAGATCTGTCCTTTTATTTGTGCCTCTTTTCCTTCTTCTTCTTACTTAAAAAAAAAAAGGATCAGCATCACAAAAGCTTTGTACATTTCTAGTTTGCTTTTGATGATGTGACCATTTGCTCCCATCTATCTCCATGGTAATAAGCTTCCTCCACCCCCGCTTTTCGAAGCCTCAGATACTTAGGAAGCTTCAGGACTGGAGTAGAGTTGCATGTTAAAATAATGCAGGGAAACAAATTGGTCTCTGTAAATAGGCCCCATCTTCAAAGCATTCGAAGAGTCTTCAAAATGTGATCCATTTTTCTTTGCTTGAAAACAGGTGTATTTTAGATAAAATATTCAAAAGATATTTGAAAGTAAAATTTTGCATCCCAGGAAATGCAAGTCAATAAGTGCCTGTATTCCAAAACAAGACTTGGACAGGATTTTAAAACTGGAAGGAGCCTCAGACTTCATCTAGGATAGGCTTTTTATTGAACATTTGAGGAAACGGAGGCATAATACAATTCATTATCTTGCATCGAATCATAACTTGGGGCTGAGACTTACATCTCTCAGAAAGTATTTTTTCCTCTCTTACTAACGTTTCAACAATAATAATGAATAGCAAAAAGTATTATTAATTGTTAATAGCATTATTGTTATTAATGATAATAATAGTAGCTATTATTAGTAGTAATAAGAGATAATACACAGAAGATGTGCTATAAAATGCAAGTAACTATTATTAGGTCTATGCTAGGCAACTTTTCCCTGTAACTTGAAGTCCTTTGGGTGTTGATCTTTCAGATGCCAATCATTTCTTCTATACACTCACAGAAATCGACAGTCCTAAAAGATGATTTACAGATATATATGTATTTATACACACACACACATTTATATATAATATATAAATAAAATATTAACAGTGGTAATTTCTGAGGAGTGGCTAATGGCTTCTTTTTTATAAATTTTCTGTATTTTAAATTTTCTATGTTAAAATATATTACTTTTAAGAAAAAAAAGTCTTTTTAATTTTAGGAAGAAAATTTGCACATTTGATGCTTAAGGTATAAATCATTCATACTTGGCCCTATCCCATTGTTCTTTTCCCACAAAATGCAAATCCATTTGTCGTTCACAATAGCTGAAGATACTCTGTCCTGCTCTACCTATTAAGATGCCGTGCTGGGGCCTGGGATGATTGCATTTCCTTATCATTCACAAAATATCTGGGATTCCCACCTAGCCAGAAGAGAATGGACTGTAGAACCCAAGATCTTTATAAAGAATATCCCCTTTATAGCCTTTTTTGACCCAGATTTTGCTTAAGAGCTATTTTTAAGGTAAAGATAATATTAATTGGTACTTCAGAGAGCTTTTCACCTGACCGCCTCAAAGTACTTCACATGCCTTAACCCATTTATGATCTCATTAAGGCATGTATTTGGCCTTAAAGATTCATCACAGTTCTACACACAGAACCCAAATGATCAATTGCATTTCGGAAGCCATGGGAAACCCTCTGAAAACAAAGAGGTGTTCAAGAATAACAATAGCAGTGCCACAGTATCTGACACAGTGACAGTCCCCAGCACAGTGCCCCGTGTATGACAAATGCTAAGAAAACGTTCCATGATTAAGTGGCTCCAATTCAGAGATTACATCAGGGCTAGAGTATCTGGTAAGGTATTTTCCCCCCAGGTAACCAGTGTATTCTGATCATGCACCATGGGCCTAAACACAGCCAGTTGTGAGCTGTAAGTTCATCTCTGCTCCTGACCAGGCAAAACATTGCAAAACAACTTAGTGTAACCTCTATTAATTTTTTTCCTGCTTGATTACAACTGAATCAACTAGACCCAAACATCCTTTATTATCAACACTGATATTGATTTATTCCTTTTTATAGAAGGATAATGCTTGAGACCCTGAGAAACTATCAAGTGCTCGTTTACCACAGCTTCTTTTACACCTGACCTAACTGTCTTCCCGGGAACGATTCTAATCGGATACTAGAGAAGAATGGGAAAGGAACATATAACCTACACTGAGGTATTAAAAATCAACGGGACATAACCAAGTGTCTTGAAATGATTGTCCAAAATACACCGATCTGTCCCTTCTCCGGCAGTCATCCCTTCTCAATATATGGCACTGGTATCTACCAGGTTCCTCAAGCTAAAAACCACACAGACATCCTTGGCTCCTCTCTTCCCTTACTCCCAAATCCAGTCTGTCAGCAAGTCTCGTTGGCTCTGCCTCTAAACGGTTCCTTCATTCCTCTGCTACTTTTCCTTCCCACAGCTGTCCACTGGTCCAAGCCCCGTCATTTTGCACACGAACAACACAATGACTCCTAACCAGTTCTCTGCTCTTGACCCTCACTACAATCTATCATTCCCCCCGTGGCCAGATGTAACACACAGATCAGATCATACAAGTCATACCCCCGCCCAAAGCATCCCTTGTCACGCAACACAAGCCAAACTCTTTTCTGCCCAGTGTCCCTACCTGATCTAGGCACTGCCTACCTCAAGCCTTCTCTTCCATTTTCTCCCTGGCCTTCTCTTCCAGGTGTGCAGGTCTCCATACCGTCTGCAGATGCTCCCGCGTGCACAGAAAACGCTTCTCCAAGGACCTTCGCGCGACTTGCCCCTTCACGTCGTTCGAATCTGCCCAAATGCCTCCTCCTCAGGAAGGCCTTCCCTCACCATCCTATCGAAAATGGTGCTTCCCTCTTTCTCTTCTTGACTTGCTATACTCTTTCCCGTGACTCTTACCACTGTTTGAAATGGCGTTATTTCATTTGTTTGTTTTCTGTCTCTGCCTCTAGAACTCCATCACCACGACGGGTGTGGTCTTTCTTGTTATCCACCATGATCTCAGTTCCAAGAGTACTTTCTCACTCAGTAAATATTGTAGAATGAATGGATGGTTTCAACTTAATCCTTTCTTTTTTCTTTTTCTTTTTTTTTTTTTTTGTTTACTTATTTATTTTGAGAGAGAGAGAGCATGAGTGAGGGAGGGACAGAGAGAGAGGGAAAGAGAGAGAATCCCAAGCAGGCTCCTTATTGCCAGCATGGAGCTCGACACGAGGCTTAATCCCACGAACGATGAGATCATGACCTGAGCCGAGATCAAGAGTCAGACACTTAACCAACTCAGCCACCCAGGCGTCCCTCGGCTTAATCCTTTCTTCTCCGAAAGAGAACATTTTGTGGGTGTGGATCAGTGTTGGAGGTGATCAGGCTCTCTGGAGAGTGATAGACCAGCACGCAGCATATACAACAGTAAACCATATTTCTACCTGGATCACTGTAGACACATGTGAACACTTTGCATGGATATTTGGGTTCTAGATTTCTGTCACTCAGAGAGATGCTACCCCAAGAGGTAAACATTAAATGCTATGTAAGGCTCATTGGAGTCACCTGTGTAAATTGTAGTCACTCATATAAGTGCTTATTGTCCCCTTCAGGTTGTTATCTTGAGAGCAGAGACCATGGCTTGCTCATCTTCCTATATTTTCTGACAGTAATTTGCAAACAGTGCCTAATATGTAGATACTAGCTGAACTGAAGGAAATTGGTCCTTTTAAAAATTGGCATATATTTTTAGATTCTTGTGTGTGTGTGTGTACATTCAAACTAAAAATATCAATTTTGAAGTGATTAGACTTGGAAGACATGCCAATTCTCCCTAATTCTATTTATTAATTATCACAACCCCAATAAAAATATCAATAAAGGTTTTTACGGAACCAAATTAACTGATACAAAAACTTACATGAAAAAATAAATGGGCAAGAATGGTCAGGAAATAGAAAAACTTTGAAAAACCAGATATTAAAATATTGTATAAAGCCCTTATAATTAAAACATCTTCTATTCTTGGATAGGATGACTCAACACCACAGACTTGTTCATGTTTTCCTAAGTCAATTTATTAATTATCACAATCTCAAAAAAAGAGCAATGGGCTGGCTCTTTTGTGGAGCCAGACAAGGTGAAACTAAAGATTATATGGGGAAAATAATTTAAAAATTCAGAGTAAGATTAGTCCTATGAGATACTAAAACATACTAGGTGCTCAGTTGGTTGAGCGTCTCACACTGGGTTTCAACTCAGGTCATGATCCCGGGGTCCTGGGATCAGGCCCGGTGTCAGGTTCCACACTGAGTGTAGAGTCTGCTTGAAATTCTCTCTTTCTCTCTCTTCCTCCTCCTCCTCCTCCTCCTCCTCCTCCTCCTCCTCCTCCTCCTCCTCTCTTTCTCCCTGTGTCCCTCTCCCCCCCCCCATGTACTTTCTCTCTCTCAAAAATGTTTTTAAAAATTTTTACGTTTTATTTTTTTATTTTTTAAGAGACAGAGAGGGACAGAGTGTGAGCCGGGGAGGGGCAGAAAGAGGGGGAGACACAGAATCCGAAGCAGGCTCCAGACTCTGAGCTGTCAACCCAGAGCCCGACGCAGGGCTCGAACCCGTGAACTGCGAGATCATGACCTGAGCCGAAGTTGGACACTCAACCGACTGAGCCACCCAGGCGCCCCTATTTTTAAAAAATTTTTAAAAGAGTTTTTGTTTGTTTATTTGGCATGGCTAAGGAACCCCAGAATAGTCAAAGCAAAAGACAACTAACAAATTGGGAGAAAATATTTGTAAGATATAGCACAGATAAAGGGCTAATATTCTTTGTATATAAATAACTCTTAAACATGGAGAGACAAAGGGCCAAAAACCTGATAGGAAAACAGGAAAAATACATTGATAGACAATTTTGGTAAGAAAAACAGAAAAAAAGTTTTAATTTATAAGTTAAGTTAGAAATAAACCACCTATTGGGGCTTCTGTGTGGCTCAGTCTATCAAGCGTCTGACTCTTGATTTTAGCTCAGGTCACGCTCTCATGGTTTGTGAGATTGAGCACCGTGTTGGGCTCTGTGCTGACAGCATGGTGCCTACTTGGGATTCTCTCTCCCTCCCTCTGTTCCTTCCCTGCTCATGCTGCTCTCTCTCTCTCTCTCAAAATAATTTTTTTTTTTAAAGGAAGACAACACTTGCATCAGTCTCCATCAACAGACAGGAGACCCAGATAGCATAACAGGGTACTTTAATAGAGTCGGGATTTAGGGAAACTAATGCAGAATGATGAGTGCCTTGGGGCTAGCGGGAGCCAGGAGGCCCTTACTCCCCTAGGTCTGCTGATGGGGGAAGGCTACCCGGGGAGCTATGGAGTCAATCCACAATGGCTCAGCCGGGAGGGAGCTGCAAGAATTCACCACCCTTCATCCCCCATCCATCTGCTGGTATCCCCTAGTGGCTGAACTCAACCAGAAGCCTCCTGGAATGTGGAGCAGGTGAAAAAAGGTAAAGACATCTGGAGAGATGAATGGAAAATATTCAGAACACCGAGCATTTCAAGCACAGAGTGCACCAAACATAAAACTTAGAGTCTCGGACAGTCACAAGGCAACTCTCCGTAGAAGAACTCCTCTTGAAGAGTGAGAACTGGACAGGAGTTGAGTTATACCTGAATTCCTGTTCTCATGAAGTTTTACCCTAGTTTATGACCCTAGTAATAAAAGTGTCAACACAAACGGATGAGCTGTTTCAGGTGGTGAAGAAGATAGGGTGCCGTGTCTGGGGATGGGTGTGGTAGGCACGTGTCGTTTGTATTAAGGTGTGGTGGCATATGTAATGGGACAGCTACAAATAGCAGTGATCTAAATAAACAGTTCATTTCTCTCCCACACAAAAGATCCCCAGGCTGGTATTGTATGCTCCATCCCAGCCACAGTTTCATCAGCTCCCCTGGCTCCTATCTGTCCATCCTCGCTGCCATCTCAGGGTACAGGATGCTTTCAGAAGTTGCGGTTATTATATCTGCGTTCCAGAGAGCAGAAGAATGAAAAATGGGAGGAAGGGCTTGTCTGCTTCCCTTCAAGGAGGCTTCCAGGAAGTCCCACTCAGCGTTTTCACTTCAATCCCATTAGCCGGAGATATGGCCACATCCAGCTGGTCGGGAGGCTGGGAAGAGTGGATGGTATCCGGGCAGCAAAGGACCCACCCAGCTGGAGAGCGGGGTAGTGTTGGGAAAGGCAGACAGGAGTGGGTGCTTCGGAAGTCTTTTCCCAGGAAGCGACAGTTAATCTGGAACTTGAATGACAAGAAGCCTCTTGTTGGATGATGGGAACAGAACATTTCAAGCAAGGGGAAGAGCAGTGCGCAGAACTCGGGTGATGGAAAATGCACCACGTGAGGAAGGAAGGGATGAGGAGAGGAGAGTCCCAGAGGTAGGTAGTGCCTAGACCGTACGGGTTTTTAGCCCTTACCATGAGAGCTTCCCGTTCATTCCTAAAAATTTACTGGAATACTTGGCTCTAATCGATGCTAGAGGAATCTACTCTCAAATACACTGGAAATGTCTCGGTGTTAATCCTGATTTCATCCTCGATTATTTAACAGGATGTGGTAAATTATTGCTTGTTCTGCCTTTGATTTGTCTATAGGCAACAAATAATTATATTTGGTCATTAGCTGCCTCGGTGAGAAACAGATAATATCACATAGCAGATCCATTGTGGAATGCTTTCTGTAGGGGTGTGGGGTGCAGCAGATATGAGGACCTGGGCATGGGGGTACTAACATTAGAAATACTACCATATCTGTGGTTTCTGGTTGGGTCTTTCAGGATGTGTAAAAGCCAAGAAAAGACGTTTAAAAATCACTTTTTCCACTTTTTATCCTTTTTCTTCTTAAGATCGTTCCCATTTTGTAGGAATTTATATCCTACTACTGGCCAAGGCTATACAGCATTTACACGTGTAAACTGTCACCTGAGTTTTTAGTATCTGTTGCATATTTTGTGCTCCTCCAACACTCAAGCAAAAGCTATGGAAACTTTCAGCCAGTAGGAATTGCCACACGCGCCTGTCTGTGGTCGCCCTCTAGTGGGCTAATTAGGCATAACACTTAAATGCCACCTGCCGATGTCCTCATCTGCCGGAACACCCACCCCTCCTAGGTGACAACGCAGCAGTGTCTCCTGAGCTGAGCACAACCTGCCATATGCTTGGGCAACCACAGGAATGAGCTGTAAAGTTGAGCTTCAGGTTTTTTAGGTAAAGACTCAGAACCCCCAGCCCTTCCTCTCAATTCACTGTATTCCAAAGTGTTTGGTGGTTCCTCTCCTTGTCCAAACGCTTTGCATTCTACCTTCATGTCACATCCAGCCCTGGGGCCTTGAATTTTGTCTTCTTCCTAATAGGCTTCCTGTCACTTGACCTCCAGGCTGCATGTGTGTATGTGTGTGTGCGCGTGTGTGCGTGTGTGCGTGTGTGTGTGTCCCACTGCCTGCTTGAAGGTGCATGGGGGTTGAGACAGAGTGTGAAGTTGAGTGTGTTAGGGCATGGGGGAAGGAAGAGGGGTCCACACACACCATCAAAGGAACTGCAGCTGGAGAGATTCCTTTGCAACCCGTGTTTTCCCCTTAATGAACGTGAAATGTAGACATGGAAACACGCTTGTAATGTATTGGTTTTGGTAAAGATAAGCACAAAAAGTTAACAGCAATCCTCCCTGGTACAGCCTTAAGATTTACACTAAAATCATGATAGAGCAGATGCCTAGCATAATGCAAAATGAAATGTGCTGCGTTCCCGACATGAAACCAACTACAGAGAAGCCTCTCTTTCCTTGTGGAGGTGGTTGTGTTGAGGTGAAGGCGGCACCGAAATTGTCTGAAGACCTGGGACTGAGTTTTTACTTGCCTGCTTACCATTTCTGAGGCTTGGGATGTGTCACGCACTCTGAGTCTCATCTTTATAAAGTGAGGATGCTAATGTCCATCCCACAGGGTTGGAACAGGGATCGAGCGAGACTTCGAGAAAGCCCTTTTGTGAGTTGTGAAACTCTAATCGAATGTGGAGTTTTATTACTATAGGATCATTCTATAGGTACCCCTGTCTTTTTTAAGGTTCAGAGGTGAGGCCCAGAAATATTGAACAAAAGGACAACACGGATGGGGTAAGGTGTTTGATTAGATCAAGCATTTACATAAATGTTTCCTGGAAGTTCTCTGTCAACTGCTGTGGTTGAATCCCCACCCTTCCCACTATAGTTTATTAGCTCATGTCCCAGGAAAGCTGGCCCCAAATGTTGTCATCGTTTCCTCTCACCAACCTGTCCTCAAAGCCAAGAGAGTTAGATTTCTAGAAATTACCTATGATAGCATTCCTTCTCCTCTTATATCCAATATGGCGGCTCCTCATTGTCTAGGGAACAGAGGCCTTAGCACCACATCTGAGGCTCTTCAGGAGCTGGCCTCAGCGTATCTAACTTCATTTTCTCCCAATCTCCATCTTATATCCAACATGGCAGGAAACATCTCAGTTTCCAGTAGAGAACACAGTTGTGTCTAAGAAGGGTTGCCATGGGCCAAACTGAAGAAGTCAGATTAAGTGGCCAGGACAGTTGGAAATAGAAAGCAGCCCAGAGGTCAGGAGCCAGGTGAGCTCGAGATCATCAGGAAGGGAAGTACAAGGTGGAACTGAGGCAGAAGGGTCGGAGATGGTGGCCCAAGAGGGAGCTGGTTTCACCGGGTTCTGAGAATTTGGCACATGGTACAAGAGCCATAGTCAAAGGCAGAGGTGGCAGTCACACACCCAGCCCTGAGCCCGTCCGCCTCTGCAGGCCCTTTATCTGGGTTTGTTTCTTCATTTCTGTCATACGTTTACATGAAGAGCTACAGCTCTTTTTAGCCCTGGCCGGGGGCTTCTGCAGGGCATCCTGACCTGTGAGTGGAGAGGTCAGAAAGTCAGTGCCTCTCAGCGGACTGTCTAGGGCTTTCCCTCTTAACGTGAAGAATGTCGTCCTGTTCAGGGATGTGACATTTCCTTACAGACCAAGTAGGACTGTAGACACGGGGCCCATAAGATACACACAACTTAAAAAAAAAAATGCACAACCTTACATAACTGGTTATGGAGCTTTGTTGAATTGACATCTACAACGTCTTGACATTAAGAATGCAAATAGAATTAACAAAGAAGAATATTTGCCTTGTTTGCAACGATGGCAACTATTGAAACACTTTGTTAATGGGGTGCCTGGCAGGCTCATTCGGAAGAGCTGTGCTTTTTGATCTTGGGGTCGTGAGATCGAGCCCCATATTGGGTGTAGGGATTACATAAACAAACAAACAAACAAACAAACAAACTTAAAAAGAAATAAACACTTTGTTCAGAAGCAAATTATCCTGTGTCTGCCAGTCCTGCCTGCATGTTAGAATCGGATGGGAATTTTGCAAACGCTGGGATGCCTCAGCCCTGCATCAGAACCATTCAGTCTCATCTTTGGCATGAGGCCAAACTTGAGGATTCTTTTTTTATTTTTATGTTTTTATTTATCTTTTTGAATTTTTATGTTTATTTTTAAAATATAATTTATTGTCAAATTGGTTTTCATACAGCACCCAGTGCTCATCCCAACAAGTGCCCTCCTCCATGCCCATCACCCACTTTCCCCTCCCCCCCATCCTCAGTTTGTTCTCTGTATTTAGGAGTCTCTTATGGTTTGCCTCCCTCCCTCTCTCTTTTTCTTCCCCCTTCCCCTCTCCCATAGTCTTCTGTTAAGTTTCTCAAGATCCACGTATGAGTGAAAACATACGGTATCTTTCTCTGCCTGACTTGTTTCACTTAGCATAATACCCTCCAGTTCCATCCACGTTGCTACAAATGGCCAGATTTCATTCGTTCTCATTGCCAAGTAGTATTCCATTGTATGTATAAACCACATCTTCTTTATCCATTCGTCAGTTGATGGATGTTTAGGCTCTTTCCATAATTTGGCTATTGTTGAAAGTGCTGATATAAACATTGGGGTATATGTACCCCTATGCATCAGCACTCCTGTATCCCTTGGGTAAATTCCTAGCAGTGCTACTGCTGGGTCATAGGGCAGTTCAGCAAAGTCGCAGGGTACAAAATTAATGTACAGAAATCGGTTGCATTTTTATACACCAATAATGAAGCAACAGAAAGAGAAATAAAGAAACTGATCCCATTCACAATTGCACCAAGAGTCATAAAATACCTAGGAATAAACCTAACCAAAGATGTAAAAGATCTGTATGCTGAAAACTATAAAAAGTTTATAAAGGAAATTGAAGAAGATACAAAGAAATGGAAAAACATTCCATGCTCATGGATTGGAAGAATAAATATTGTTAAAATGTCAATACTACCCAAAGCAATCTATACATTCAATGCAATCCCAATCAAAATTGCACCGGCATTCTTCTCGAAGCTAGAACAAACAATCTTAAAATTTGTATGGAACCACAAAAGACCCCAAATAGCCAAAGTATTATTGAAGAAAAAACCAAAGCAGGAGGCATCACAATCCTGGACTTTAGCCTCTACTACAAAGCTGTAATCATCAAGACAGCATGGTACTGGCACAAAAACAGACACATAGACCAATGGAACAGAATAGAGAACCCAAAATTGGACCCACAAATGTATGGCCAACTAATCTTTGACAAAGCAGGAAAGAATATCCACTGGAAAAAAGACAGTCTCTTTAATAAATGGTGCTGGGAAAACTGGACAGCAACATGCAGAAGAATGAAACTAGACCATACACAAAAATAAACTCAAAATGGACGAAGGACCTGAATGTGAGACAGGAAACCACCAAAACCCTAGAGGAGAAAGCAGGAAAAAACCTCTTTGACCTCAGCCATAGCAATTTCTTACTCGACACATCTCCAAAGGCAAGGGAATTAAAAGCAAAAATGAACTATTGGGACCTCATCAAGATAAAAACC
Source organism: Panthera onca (assembly GCF_046562875.1). NCBI lineage: Eukaryota > Metazoa > Chordata > Mammalia > Carnivora > Felidae > Panthera > Panthera onca. The sequence goes on along the minus strand of NC_138346.1, from coordinate 28,461,599 downwards.
TGCACTGCAAAGAAAACAATCAACGAAACTAAAAGGCAACTGACGGAATGGGAAAAGATATTTGCAAATGACATATTGCATAAAGGTTTAGTAGCTAAAATCTATAAAGAATTCACCAAACTCCACACCCAAAAAAACAAATAATCCAATGAAGAAATGGGCAGAAGACAGGAAGAGACACTTTTCCACAGAAGACATCCAGATGGCGAACAGGCACGTGAAAATATGCTCAACATCACTCATCATCAGGGAAATACAAATCAAAACCACACTGAGATACCACCTCACGTGGGTCAGAGTGGCTAAGGTGAACAAATCAGGAGACTACAGATGCTGGTGAGGATGTGGAGAAATGGGAAACCTCTTGCACTGTTGGTGGGAATGCAAACTGGTGCAGCTGCTCCGGAAAACAGTGTGGAAGTTCCTCAAAAAGTTAAAAATAGAACTACCCTGAAGGATTTTTTTTTTAAACTCTGCAGGTGAGGAGTGCCTGGCTCAGTCAGTTGAGCCCCGGACTTCAGCTCAGGTCATGATCTCGCTGTTCGTGAGTTTGAGCCCTGTGTCGGGCTCTGTGCTGACAGCTCAGAGCCTGGAGTCTGCTTTGGATTCTGTGTTTCCCTCTCTCTCTCTGCCCTTCCCCTGCTCGTACCATGTCTCGTTCTCTCTCGTCTCTCAAAAAAAAAAAAAAAAAAAATCCCTTTAAAAAAATCATTCTAAATTCCAGGGAAGAAGGAAATCATGTTCTGCTTCATAAAGTTGAAGTTGACAGGGTGCTAACCTGAGAAATCAGGGTGTTATGAATTGACTTCAGTGTATGTGTTTCTTGTAACGATGGAGCTGGTAGCCAGTTAGCCCACGGAGTACCCAGGGTATTTGCTACATGCTGTGGCATAAAATGAGTTACTGATTTTCTCTGGATTTTGCTGTGGGCATCACCTGGGTGGCAAACATCTGGGTTTTTTTTCCTGCTTGGAATCCATTCCACTTTCTAGTACCCCTGTGTTCTTTAGGTGACTGCCTCTTCCTCATTCTCATTCCGTGTCGCTTAGGTCTCATGGACTCTATCCCCCAACTCCAGGGTTTAGTCAGGCTTCATCTTCAGCCATTCAGACCATTCTCTTCTACTGGCCCCAGGGACTGGCTCAGGAAAGGGAAAATTCACTCACGTGAGGCTGGTGAGATCCAATGCCGAGATTGTTTAGAGCTCTCTCCATTGGGATTCTGAGATAGATGCTGTAAGCCTGGAGCTGTTGAGGTCCACCATATGGAAAGAGCTGTTGGGAGTAAATCCAACACAGAGGAAAGCAGAACTGAGGAAGACAGAGGGCTAGGGAAGGACTCCTGAAGATCCCATCAGAACTGCTGCACCTGTCCATGCCTACGGCTTTTACATTATAGAGACCAGTAAATTCTCTTCTTACTTTGAAATTGTGTGGGTTAGTTTTCAGTCACTTGCCATTGGAAAAGACCTGCCCAGTACAATAGAACAGTGACCTCAGTTCAGATTATGTGCTTTCTTCCCCCACATAGACTGATCTTACCTTTCCTATTTTGCTAGAAGACAGAAATGAAACCCCAAATATGGGTCACACAATAGTTGCTGCTGACCTTCTACTGGACGCTCTCTGAGCAAAGTTGAATCCAAAGTATTTTGAGGATTAACTGTAAAACATTGAGCACCTACCTCTAGCAAGTGAGATATTTGTTCATATAGGCTCCTTTGAGAAATCAACTTTGCCTTTATTTTTATTTTTTTGATTTGAGAGAGAGAGAGAGAGAGAGAGAGCAAGCAAGGGAGAGAGGCAGAGAGAGAGAACCTCCATGCTGAGCAAGGAGCCCAATGCAAGGCTCCATTCCATGGGCCTGGGATCATGACCTGAGCTGAAATCAGGAGTCAGATGCTCAATGGACTGAGCCACCCAGGAGCCCCTGCCTTTAATATTAAGTTTAGAATAAGTTATTACAAATGTCTGCAAAGCTCTGTTATCATTGAAAATGGAAGCTGGAAATGTTTTGCTAAGTTAAAATTTATGTGCAAGACTTCAAAGGAAGGAAGAGATAGGATAAGGCTCATTTACAAACGTAGTTAGTGCATTTTTTGGGAGAAAGAGTCAAAGAATTTTAGGCCCATATTTTCTGGTTTGTTTTCCAAAGGGAGGATGAATAATATCAGTTATATTTTCTCTTTCTTTTCTTACTACTATGGGTATCAAAACTGGGAAAATAAGGTTGTTTTTTTTTTTTTAATGCGGCAGTAGTTACTTGTGTTTTAATCTGTTTTAAAAAAATTTTTTTGAATTTATTTTTGAGAGAGAGAGGGAGGAGCAGAGAGAGAGGGAGACACAGAATCTGAAGCAGGCTCCAGGCTCTGAGCTGTCAGCACAGAGCCCAACACGGGGCTCGAACTAAATAACCCGAGATCATGACCTGAGCCGAGTCAGATGCTCAACTGACGGAACCACCCAGGCGCCCTTGTGGTGCTTTAAATCTTAAAAAAAAAAAAAAAAAAAAAAAAAACTCAACTAAAGAAAAGGAGAATAATGCATTGAGTGCACAATACAATATACATTGTACAATACCGACAATACAATAAATGTAACAACAACAGAAGCTTATATATATTAATCATGGGTTATATCCCAAATTCTGGGCTAAATGCTTAGCATGCATTATTTAATGTGCCCCTCACAATAACCTGCCCAATCATCTTGCATTTTGAGGCTCAGCAAGGCTAATCTAACTTACCCCTGGCCTCCTGACTGATTAGTGGAAAAACCAGATTTCAAACCCAGGTCAGACTCCAGGGCTTAATTACCAAACGCTACCGACTTAATTTTCAATCTCTCCTTTGTTCCTAATTGTGCAGAAATATAACTGAGGGAGTTTTTCTTGCTCCACGTGGTGATTTTTAGAAGTTTAAGCCAGTATTAAAAATCAGGGTGGTGGATGGATAGTTAACATCAGAACGGACGGTTCTAGATTTTCATAGAAGTGGGGAGATCTGGTCTCGATGGGCCTCCTTCCCCTGAGGTGGGAGGCAAAGTGTGTCTGGCTGCCTCTTTTCGATGGGGCGGGTTGTCTGTAATGGGCCCAGCTCTCCGCAGAGGCTCTGTGGCTCCCTGGCTTTCCTGCTTCCATCCCTCCTCCTGCTTATCAGTCCTCTGCCTCTAAGGAAACTGGTCCAAGTGCACGAAGCCTGCTCGGTGCCTTGCACGGTGCCCTATTGTCTGAAGGTCCCTCATGCCGTTTCTCCCCAGCTTTCTAGTGTCTTCTCAGCCTCGCCACCCCTGGCCGCCCCTTCTCTTCTTCCTCCAGCCATGCAGAGCTCCTCACAGTCCACCGAATGCCAGCCTCTTGATGTGTGCCTTGATGTGTGCCAGCCTCTCTCACGATGTTCTGGCGCCATCCGTGTCCTTCTGCTCTTTCTTAATTGTTAAATTCTTACTCAGACCTCAGGGGCGCCTGGACGGCTCGGTCAGCTGAGCATCTGACTTCAGCTCGGGTCATGACCCCACAGTTTGTGAGTTCAAGCCCCGCATTGGGCTGTCTGCCCTCAGTGAGGAGTCTGTTTCAGATCCTCTGTCCTCCTCGCTCTCTGCCCCTCCCCCACTCACAATCTCTCCCTCTCTCTCTCTCTCTCTCTCTCTCTGAAAAATAGATAAACATTTAAAAAATAAATAAATACAATTAAAAACAATTTCTTCCTCAGACTTTAAGCTCCATCACCCACCCATGTCATCTCTTTGGGAGACAGCCAATCCTTTTCTGGAATTCTCCTTACTTACCTGGGGAAAACTCGCGTCTTTCCTTTCTTGCCTCTACAGCCCTTCTTGTTCTCAGCTCCTACCCAGTTAACTACATTTTACTTCATCTAGTTAATAGTGGGCCTGGCTGTCCTGTTAGACTCCAAGCGCCTTGAGGGGAAAGGCTGTCTTAGTCTTCTTTGCGTTTCCAGAACCCGATAACAGTGATGGGCAGAGTAAGGGCTCAGTCCCGTGTTAGTCCCCTCCTCTATCTCCCTAATGGCGATGACTACCTTATCAACGCCGACATTTCTCTGCTTAACTCGGCAGCACTGGTTCCTGGAACACCATAAATGCTCAATTAGTCTCAGTATCCATTGAATGAATGTACGCCTGTCACAGCAGAATTTCACCTGTGTCGGAGCCAACATTGAGTTTGGCCTTTCCAGGCCCCTCCCCAGTCTGTGTGCTCAAGTACTCCCAGCTGCCAGCAGCACCTGTTACTCGTGCGCTCCGACCTTCTGACCATGAAGCCAATGAGAGACTTGGCTCAGGAACCAACATATGTTACAGTCATTGTTCTCAGAAGCGGTGGAGGTGAACAAAATCCCAGATTGCCGCCTGGACCTCAGGCTGCTCCCCACCAGCCTGCCTGTCCCTCTGGTGGGAATTATATTCTGCTTGACTGGCCTTGCCTTCTTGCCTGACTTCCCTACTGGGGCAGAAGCCCAGACTTGCACAGCAGCCTTGTAGGTGTGGGTTGCAGGCACCTCGATGCCCATCTTCATGGCTCCTGTTAACTCCTTTTATTGTCACTGCACTAGGCACTGCTATGAACTTTCTGCCGCCATGTTTCATGGGGTCTTTTTGAGCGCTGATGGGAACTCAGAACTCACTAGCATTCATGCTTCTCTCTAACCTGGCCACTTACATGGTAAATCCTCTGCTGGAGTGGGGAGCTCATCTCTGCCCCTGTGTTAGGTAACTCCCGCCAATTCCATGCTACCCGTTCCGGCCGGGAACTCCCACATGCCTTCCAGAGTTGTGTCCCCTCTTTTTCTGGGTCTTCTCAGCCTCTCCTTCTAAGTTGAAGTTTTCCCTTTATTTTCTGTCTTCTGAAGATAGATCTTGGAGTTTCTAGTCCTTCAAGTAACTATCTTGGTAAACTTGTTCTTCTATAAAAACCAAAAAAAAAGTTCTTATTATTTTAAACTCAAGATAACAAATAATAATCATAATGCTATGGGTTTTCGGTCCTGGGCTGACAAAACTGCCTAAAAAAAAAAATTCCACAAGGAAACTGTCCCCACGCCTAAGTCTCTGCAGCGTAGGAGGGGTCTATGGCCCTCCCTCACAGACTCAGAGCCTCTCCTAGGGGTCAAGTGACCCAGCTCCCTCCTCACTCCCAAGAGGGCTGGTCATGGGGGCGTCCTGCACCCACATTCCTTTTCTTCCTGGGAGAAAAGGTTTCCTCTGTTCTCTGACAGGAAAACTGGAAAGCATCCTTAATGTTTTCTCACTGAGAGTGACTTACTGGGATATTGCGGCACTTTCCACGCCTTCATTCTCTTTCCTCATTTATCTTGTACAAATTATGTTTATGAGAAGACACTTCCCGATGTCTTATAGTGTTGTGCAGTAGAAACACGAGTGCTGGTTTATCAAGCTAACTCCTCCCCAGACGAAGGCAGGATCGTTGATGTGTGGAGGACTAGTTACTGCAAGTCTAGGTCTGCCAATGTACGGCAAGAATGTCCCTTGGATGTAGGGACCCCACCAATCACACCGTCTCTTCTGGCCTCGCTGATGATCTTGCCTAAAATGACGGAAGCTACGATATCCAGTCTGGTTTTCTGAGTGTTACAGGCCTGGAATCTCCCCGAACAGCTCTTGCTTTGGACTTTCAAAGATCCTTCTTTTGTTTCCAGTCATCCAGGTGGGGACACTTCCCTGCCCCTCCCTCTGGCTCTTTCCTTCTGGTTCTGGATGTGATTACCACCTCCCAATAAACTATTGCTAGAAACGACACGTCTCAGGAGATAATGTACACACTTTTCTGTGTCCCCCTCCTCCCCAAGCCTCCTATGTGTGTCCTCCCATGCAGAGGCAGTGTAACTTACTTATGAAACATGAGGATCCCGGAACCAGAGAGATCTGACATCAAATCCTGGCTCTGCTCCTTGTATGTGTGTGTGGCATTGGACTAATCATGTAACTGATCTGAGCTTATGTCTCTGTTCCTGCAGGTAGGACTGGTACGGAACTCATATGGTCGCTGTGCAAGGGTTGGCACGGGTGGGAAGTGAGGGCACCGTGCCTGGAGACCCTGTAACTGTTGTCAACTATTCTCACTGGCTATATGGCAGAAAGGAAGATTATCGAAACAGCAGGCCAGCCTTCCAAAGCTGCTGATCTTTCCACGGCAGCTCAGACCTCGCTCCCTGATGTGTTGGTGATATGTGCCAACAAATATATTCCAAATGTGTCGCAAATATATTCCAGATGCGTCAAGAATTTCAGTATTTTCCTGTGTAATAAAACCTCAGTGGAGAATCATCTTAAGAGTGTCAATTGGTTTTATCTGTCAAATAACAATAATGTGCGCTATACCTCATGGGGAATGGGTTTTTTTGTTTGCTTCTGAGCTAATGGGAACATTAAAATAATAGCTCCAATGAGGAAGGGGGTAGGGAAGAGGCCCTGTCCTGCTGTCACCATCTTATTATTATTTTTTAAGTTTATTTATTTATTTTGAGAGAGAAAGAGACAGCGCAAGTGAGGGAGGGGCAGAGAGAGAGGGAGAGAGAGAGAATCCTAAGTAGGCTCCGTGCTGTCATCACAGAGCCCAGCTCCGGGCTCAATCCCACAAACCATGAGATCATGACCTGAGTTGAGATCAAGAGTTGGATGCTTAACCAACTGAGCCACCCGGGCGTCCCTCGCTGTCACCATTTTAAGAGGCTCCCTGGAGGGTAGCAGTTACACTGAATCCTCACTAGCCCGGGTCAAGCTGAGGTACAGCCAGTTACATTGGCACAGCTTTTGTCATTGGGAGTACCAGCAGGTTGGCTCCTGTGTCTCTCCCTTCCTCACTTCCTCCTTTTTCTTTTAGCGTTCTCCTACTTTCTGGTACCACCAGATGTCCCAGATTCATCTTGTGTTTCCTCTGCTCCCATAACCACTTCTTCTTGAACCCCTGGTTCCCTTTATTGGACCATGGTGCTTAGAAGTCAAGAAAAAGCCCATTATTGCTTTCTCTTATGTGACACACAGTACTCTGAACACTTCTATATTCTGGTCACCAAATGGGCAGTCGTTTTTCACACATAAGTGATTGTGAGACACCAGCTGGGTGTCCTATAATCTAACGCCGTTCTGACACTATCTGCCTGGAGACAGCATTGATCCCACAGTCCTACAAGACTGCCTCCCAACCCCAGTGCACTTAAGACCCCAATCAAAAGCACAGGCTGTCATGTGCTCCTGACCACCTGCCTGTAAACTGGAGGTTCCCATAGCCTCCTTCTTGGGTTTGATTAATCTGTTACGGTGGCTCACAGAACTCAGGAAAACAGTTTACTTACTAGATTACACCTGCTTTATACGAGGATTTTCTAAATGGTTTTAGTGTTAGTTTTTTTTTTTTTTTTTTTTTTTTTTTTTTATGTATTGGTTTAAAGAAAGGACCTTTACTAAAAGCAGCTAGCAATAAGACCATGGCCATCAAACTAGTTTCTCTCATAGAAGTGGCTCTTCTTTCAAGTGTTTCTGACATTGTTCTTGGACTGTCTTAGTGTCAAAGTCTGTAGTTATACTCATATCATTTATTGTCACTCAACAGTCTTGGGGAGAACAGCCCAGATGGCAGAGATGTATAGGGCAAGGTGACTAGGATGGTCACTACTGTGCAAGCCACCATCACATTGCCTGGCATTTCTGGCTCCTTTAAAATCTTTCTCACGTTGAACCGATAACAGCCGTCCCCTAAATTACACCCATTGGCATTAATTCTGTACTGGGCTCACACAGGAAATAGTCTAGGCTCCTTTTCACGTGGTAGCATTTTATTTTATTTTATTTTATTTTATTTTTAAATTTATTTTTTTTAACGTTTATTTATTTTTGAGACAGAGAGAGACAGAGCATGAATGGGGGAGGGTCACAGAGAGAGGGAGACACAGAATCTGAAACAGGCTCCAGGCTCTGAGCTGTCAGCACAGAGCCTGATGCGGGGCTCGAACCCACGGACCGTGAGATCATGACCTGAGCCGAAGTCGGATGCTTACCCAACTGAGCCACCCAGGCGCCCCTCACGTGGTAGCATTTTAAATACCTGAATATACTAACATTTTCTTCTCTGGTCCAAATTGCACCAATTTCTTTACTCACAGGAGATTGTTTTTAGTCTCTTCATAATCCTGATGTCCTCTTTAGAAAATATGACATTTTAGTAACAGTCCCTTTATAATATATTGCCTAGTATTGAATAATTTGTTTGACTAGCTTGAAGAAAAGTACATCCATTGTTTCCGGCATTCTAGGTCCTGTAGCTCCATAAATACACTTCTAATTACATAATTTGCAGCCAAACTCCTCATACCTAGGACATCATACATCAAACTTTGGGCTTCGAGATCATTTTTATAAATCTACAATTTTTGGATTGGGTTTGGGATTCTCTCTCTCCTTCTCTCTCTGCCCCTCCCTCTCTCTCTCTCTTTTTCAAGATAAATAGATAAACTTAAAAAGAAAGGCTTCTCCTTTAAAAAAAATCCACAAGTACAAAATATAGCCCTTGGGACAATAAAAAAGATAAATAAATACTAATAATAGCTAATGTTTAGTGAGTTACTATATGCCAGGCTTTTTACAGCATTATATTATTATTATTATGTCTAATAAAACCCCATGAAGTGGGTTTTATGATTATCCCCATTAGGCAGATGGGAAAACTGTAGCTTAGGTTAGAGAGGTTAAGTGGCTTACCTGATGTCCCATAACTAGTTCATGGTAAAGTTAGTATCCAAGTTTGACTCCCAAAACTAGCTCTTGGGAATTCAGGAGCAATGTTTTCAACAGAAAACCACCTGGATGGTTATGGTAAACTGTCACCGTACCAACTGAAGTATTTGAAAAGTCATAATGATTATTTATGGGAATTTGAGTTTGTTGTTGCTGCTGCCTCCCCACCCCCAAATGCTGTTGCTTCTTAATTGTAAAATTGTGTTCTGTGAATCCTTGAATGGAGGTTTATAATGGAGGGCAAGGGGGAGATAGAAAAATTCTGATTACAGCCTTTAAGATTAAATAAATATTAAAAGTGAAGAGTTGTGAAGAATAGAATTCAAGATAGATGGAACAAAATTTGAAAATTTGTGAAGAACGAAATGACGAAGCAGGAGGAAAGAGTGAGCTGTGGAGCATGGAAACCATGGAGAAGAATCTGGAACATGGGCAGTGGAGTGGTGGCCTGGGAGAGTCTGATGGTAAGACTTGGCTTAGAATGGACCCTTTTGATTTCCTGGAAAGAAAAGATGATTTCCTGAAAAGAAAAGATGATTTCCTGGAAAGAAAAGAGTTTGGAATTTATATTTAAGACCCGGTGTATCTTATGTTCTCAGGACCCTGGGAGGATGAGGCAGGTGGCTACAAAGTCAGAGTGAGAGAGGGTAAGTTTCAAAGATGGAGTCTAGTAGATTCTCAAAGGGAGCTGGGATCCGGGCTGGTTTGTAGCATTCCCCTGCCACGTGGGACATAGAGTGAAGGTTTTCTAGAATGCCTAATAGAGTCCAAGGGGTATGAGGACATGAACTGTATTTGTGAGCTCTATCAACAATTCCCAATTACCACCTTTGAAACCAATGTAAGCTGGGAGTAGGCAAGCTCAGGCAGAAAGGTAACATCCCTTGGAGGATATGGGTCAAAGCAGCCTCAAGATGCATAGTGTGAGTGTTACTGTAAAGGGTGAAGGTTGTGACTTTCAAATGCAAGGATGGGCACTAGAGCATGTGCCATGCTGCACACTGTTCATTATCTCTGCGTATACCTAGGTTGATCTAAGATATTTAAGACCAATGGGATGATGATATCCTTGTATGTCTGCAGACACTGAGAGAGGGACAGAGGAACACAGGAAGTCAGCCAACAAGATTAGAAACAGCTGTCTTGTTTCTATCCTAATGGAGATTAATCAACCAAAAAATGACTCATACACAATGGCAAGGAAAAAACGCAAAGGATGTCACAAAGAGTTGGTTGAGAACTCATAAGTAAATAGGGGCCGAGCTTGAAGATGAAGTGGAGGACATATCTGAAGAAATATGTGAAATGTATCTTACTTCTGAACTTGAAGTTTCATAAATTAGCAATGGATCTGTCACATGTTGCAAGATGGAGGAAGAAGACAGGGGCTCTGATAAAAGTCACGGTGCAAATGCTGGATTCCCCACCCGCAGGGGCCTCACTGGCTCCGTGAACACAGACTGATTGTCATGCCTTTCTTCACCTGCTCTTATGAAATGCTCACAATGTGTCACAACGCTCTCAAGCCCTGCTTTTTGAGTAAGATTTACGTTGGCTTAATAAGCATTTTGGCTACAAAATAAGTTTGCAGAGCATACACTGCCTAGCAGAGTATATTTAAAAGGTACAACATAATCTCTCTTTTAAAATACATTTTTTAAAGTTTATTTATTTTGAGAAAAAGGGAGAGAGAGAGAGAGAGAGAGAGAGAGAGAGAACCCAAGCAGGCTCTGCACCATCGGCATAGAGCTCCACGCAGGGCTCGAACCCATGAACTGTGAGATCACAACTTGAGCTGAAATCAAGAGTTGGACACTTAACCAACTGAGCCACCCAGGTGCCCCAATAATCTCTTAATATATGTGATTTTGGAAAAGGCTTTTAAACCATATTTGCCTTTTTTCTGGTGAGCACTGGGTGGAGCTCTTATCTAAATTAAGTAAAAGCATTGTCTAAGGGAAAGAGAAGGGAGCTACTTTAAAGAGTTTGGAATTTATATTTATTTAGTCCCGGTGGTACAAAAGACGTTCAACTTTTCACTAAAAACGAATAAATAGGCATGTGGCTGCCTCAGCAGGTAGAGCATGTGACTCTTGATCTCAGGGGGTGAGTTCAAGCCCCATGCTGGGTGTAAAGCTTAGTTAAAAAAACAAATAAATAAAAATGGGTCTTCCTTTTAAAAAAATAAATAGATAAGTAACTTTAAAAAGAAAAAGAGGAAGAAATACAGGAGCCAAAAATCCGTAAGAAAGATGTGAGAACCATGATACAGAGAGAGGATTTGTGAATGGAAAGCTGTCTTGTTAATAATAAATTCAGCAGACAGTTTAAACTTAGGTAGGTTCTAAGGATTTCTTCATGTTCTAAAAACTTTGTTCCTAAGCAAGTAAAGATCTCCTTGGTCCTCAGGTGGTTCCAGCCGGCCTAATCAACAGCACTGGAAAAAAAAAAGTGGGGGGAACGATCATTGTCTCACATCCACTGGGTTTATCTGTGGCTTTACTGGGCCAGGGTTGTTCTGGGAATCCTCCCGCAGTCAGATTACTTCTCTGCCTGGAGAAAGACAGATACCATAGGTTTTCACTCATGTGGATTCTGTGAAACTTAACAGAGAACCACGGGGGAGCAGAAGGGGGGGAAGTTACAGAGAGGGAGGGAGGCAAACCATACGAGACTTAAATATTGAGAACAAACGAGGGTTGATGGGGGGGTGGGGAAGAGGGGAAAGTGGGTGATGGGCATGGAGGAGGGCACCTGTTGGGATGAGCCCTGAGTGTTGTATGGAAACCAATCTGACAATAAATTATATTTAATATAGAAAAAAACAAGATTACTTCTCTGCCTGTGCCTAGGGTTAGTTCAATTTGAGGAGAAGTTGGGATCCCCATCTTGATCCTGGATTCAGACCTTGTTTTCCAATCAAGCTTCATCATTATTAAAATACTGGGCATATTTGACTAATCTAGAATAAATAAGTCAAAAAGCATATGTAAGTTGACAAAACTTACAGAAGAAAAAGAAAAGAAGAAGAAAAAAATTATTGGAAGAAAAATTCGAAGAAGAAAAAAATTATTGGAAAGTGATGTAATTAATTCAGAACCTTTGGGAACGTGGCCCAGGCATTAGCATTTTTAAAAGCTCTGTCGATGATTCTAATGTACACCCAGACATGAGAAACAGTGATCTATACTCTACTGGATTTAGGGGATACCACTGCTCATTAGCCCAGAGTTTCTCAAATTGGTGTGTACATAAGAATCATCTAGCAGGGCTCCTGGGTGGCTCAGGCGGTTAAGTGTCTGACTTCGGCTCAGGTCATAATCTCGTGGTTGATGGGTTCGAGGTCCACGTGGGGGCTCTCTGCTGACAGCTCAAAGCCTGGAGCCTGCTTTGGATTCTGTGTCTCCCTCTCTCTCTGCCTCCCCCCTACTCACACTCTGTCTCTGTCTCTGTCTCTGTCTCTCTCTCTCTCTCAAAAATAAATAAACATTTAAAAAGAAGAAGAAGAAGAACCATCTAGGGATCTTGTTAAAATGCAGATTCTGACTCCGCGTGTCTGGGTTCAGGTCTGAGGTTCCACATTTTTAGCAAGCTCCCAGGACATCCCTGGGCGGCTGGTGTGCAGACCACACTTTGGGAAGAAAGGCTTTCACCCACTGTTTTCCAAATGTTCAGTGTCATAAGCCTTGCCAGGGGAGCATGTTAACTCTACAGGTGCGCAGGGAACTCCCTGGAGATCCTGATTCACCAGGTCTAGGCATCTGTGTTGAAAGTGCCCGGGTGATTCTCAAGGCCTGTGTGGTGGAGAAAGGCTGTCCTAACTTAATCGGGGTGGTTGATTGTGCACCAGGCCTTTGCTACTCTCACTAAAGCCTGAAAGTCCTTAATCTCTCTCTTAATAATTGTAAATGTGGGTTCATAAGCACCACATGATTTTTTTTAAGTATTCAATACAGTTTTCCAGATTTTCCTTTTAAATTTATTTATTTTTTAAGTAATTTCTACACCCAGTGTAGGCTCACACTCACAAGCCCGAGATCAGGAGTTGTACACTCCTCCAACTGAGCCAGCCAGGTGCCCCCCAAAATTTTTGATGAACTGGTAGATAGTGCTCTCTAGTGTAATGGTCAGAAAACCGAAAGCGGTATGAAACAACAATTCGATTCCACTTTCCTAATTATGTTTGCATTGTTCCTGCTGACTTCCATGTTTCCAGATTCATCTGCTCTTTTTTTTAATTAAAAAAAAATGTTTAATGTTTGTTTTTGAGAGACAGAGTGTGAGCAGGGGAAGGACAAAGTGAGGGAGACACAGAATCCAAAGCAGGCTCCAGGCTCTGAGCTGTCAGCACAGAGCCCGACACAGGGCTCGAACTCCCAAACCGCGAGATCATGTGAGCCAAAGTCGGTTGCTTAACTGATTAAGCCACGCAGGCACCCCTGGATTTATCTACTCTTAGGAATTAGCTAGGGGTGCCTGGGTGGCTCAGTCAGCTGACTATCTGACTCGACTTCAGCTCAGCTCACGATCCCAGGTTTGTGGGATTGAGCCCTGTGTTCGGCTCTGCCATAGATGTGGAACCTGTTTGGGATTCTCTCTCTGTCTCTCAGTGTCTCTTCCTTTCCCCTGCTTGCTCTCTTTCTCTCTAAAAAGAAAAAAAAAAAGAACTAGCTAAAAAGTCAGTACCATTTGTTTCTTAAACACCTCTTTTATTTTTTTACGTGAAATTAAATTTTTTTAAATAAAAGAAAAAGCTTTTATTGTGTAAGCCATCGGACTTTTAGCATAATTTATTAGTCCTCCCTCCCATGCATTCATTTTAAAGCTGGGGTGCCCAAGGCTTCACTGATATACACGCCCTGGGGGATACTATCCCATCTTGTGAATTTCAATACCATCTACCCTCTGATAATTTGCAAACGTTGATCTCCAGCCCATGCCTCTCTTCTGAACCCCAGGCTGGTTGCCTGGTTAACCACTAAGCAGTTATCTGGTCAACAACTCCATCTGATGTTCCTGGACATTTCAAACTCTTCCTGCACAAAATGGGACACCTGGTTTCCCTCCCCAAACGTGCTTCTCCTGCAGTTGTCTCTGTTTGGGTTGAAGAGAACTCCATCCGCCCAATGGCATAGGACAACCCTCTCCTGCACCTTGAATCCGATGGGAATTTTTGTGTTCAGAATGTGTTCAACACGCAACCACTTCCCTCTTGTACAAATGCCACCGCGCTGCCCTAAGCCTGTGACCTCTTTTTGGTTTTTGGAGGTTGCAGCAGCTTGCTAGCGGCTGGCTTCTGTTTTCTTCCTCACCTCTTCCTCTTTTCATTTCAAAGTTTCTTCCAACAACTTCAGCAGTCAGTCACAGAAGCAACCATATCACAAAATAATGTATTCTCTCTTCCAATTTTTGTTTTAGAGAAAAAAAAATTAGGATTTTAAAGAAAGCTGGAAGTGTTTAGGCAGGAGCTGCGACAAGGGCGCATAATACCACATAATACCACATATGACTGATCAGTGTAAGCAAAGCCACATTATTCCCAGCTTCCTTTCTGCTGAGCCCTTCCAAGGAGACTGAAAGGAAAAGAGGACCATGTGACTGCAGGAAACACACAAGAAATATTTTATTAGCTTCCAGATGGAGAACAAGGTAGAGTAAAAATATTTCAATAGTATTCCGCGGCTCTCCTCAAAGAGCCCACCCGGGCACTCGTGGCCCCCCAGTCGTGGTAGCGCCTGTAGTCCCCCGGTCTCAGCAGGTACTGCCGCCCCCGGTAGTTGGGCATCTCGTAGAGGACCCAGTAGCCCTCCAGCACTTGGAAGGAGTGGATCTCGCTGAAGTGGAAGCGGTCGTGAAGCGAGGAGCAGTCCTCGGTGATCTCTACCATCTGGCCCCTGTAGTCCTCTCGCTCGTAAATCCTGATCCTGTGGGAGCTGGTCTGTGGGTTCAGCAATTAGCAGATGAGGAAAAGTCAGAAAATCTAGCCCTTAGCAACCAGGGACACAACCCCCAAGGGACTGGACGTTCCCTTCTCTTTTCTACATCAAAGATGACGAATTTTAAAGATAGCCAACACCAGGGCAGCTGTGTGCAACTGAATAGGCTGTATACTGCAGAACTGAAGAAGGTGTCATTCGCCTAAAGAGGCGTATGGTGCTCCCTAGAGCTAAGACCACAACCTACATGAACATACATACTGGCCCTAGCTAATATCATTCTTTTTTTTTTTTTTTAATGTTTATTTATTTTTGAAACAGAGTGACAGAGCCTGAGTGGGGAAGGGGCAGAGAGAGAGAGGGAGACACAGGATCCAAAGTAGACTTCAGACTCCGAGCTATCAGCACAGAGCCCGACACGGGGCTCGAACCCACTGACCTGAGCCGAAGTCGGATGCTCAACTGACTGAGCCACCTAGGCACCCTTAGTTAGTATCATTCTTAAGTAATAATTTATGTGTATTTTATATATATCATATACATTTTAAATTTATGTTTATTTTATATATTTATTAAATTTATTAATTAAATTTATTATTTATATATTATAAATTAAGATATTATATATCATTTATATATAATAATTTATATATTTATTTAAATAAATTTTTAAAAATGATCCCTGGAAAAAAAAAAGTTATAGTTTTGAATCTCAACAGTATTAGAAGAAGCTAGTGGGAAAGGAAGTCAAGTTGCTTTTCCTTCAGGGGAAGTCACAGACTGGTGGCAATTCAAGAAGAGAGTCCAGTCCAGGCAATCCTAAGACCCTTCCCTTCTCCTTTAAGCCCTGCTTCTCTAAGATCCTGAAAAGCAAGAGCCATCACAAAGATTCGCTTCAATTCTCAGCTCTAGGATATGCTCCTGCAAATCTGCTTTAGGTAATAAACAGGAAATTCTCCCGAGCAATCATCCTGCAGCATTAAGGGCTGCTAGTGAGGAATCTTCCATGGTCGTCAAGGACCCACGTGTACATCACGTGATTTGGTCGCCACACCAGCCCCACACCTGTTTCTTCTTTTAGGAGAAGCTCGTGACTAGAGCTCTCAGCGTGTCACGTGGAAGGTCGGGGCAGGCACGTGGAAACCCAGGTTTTCAGGCTCCTCGTGCTGGGCTGGGTCTTATCAAGGCGTTAAACCCTCCGAGGGGGTTTCAGACGTGGCCGGAGCGGTACCTTTTCCACAGGACTGGGTCGCAGTCAGGTTAGAGAATCCCTAACTGCAGAATTCCAGGCCGCTGGGGCTTTATTTGGGTAACGGCGGGCTTGGCCGGAGCGGCTGGAATCACACAGTCGGCCACTTGTTTTGCCTGATCGGGAAGCAGGGCGGGAGGCTCATGCTAACAGTGGTGGCTGGGGGAGGGGAGGCTTGCCAGGTGCCAGGTGCCCACCTCTCACCCTCGTTCCAGCCCTGTGAGCTAGCCGCCTTCACATTCTACAGAAGAAGAGAGAGAGAGAGCCCCAGGAAGTAGCCCAGGCCACCTGATGCAAAGGTGCTAAGGTGCTGCTTATTCACCGCCTCGCCTGGGGCATAGACTCTCTGAACGGACCGGGTGCCCTACTTTCTCCTAGTAGAGGTGAGTTTACTTGTAGCAGAGCAGAATGAACTTTTAAAAGAGAAGCGTCCCCTCGCATACTTCTGCAGTGGAAGGAAAGCTTAGAGATGTTGACAAAGGAGAGGAGACCATGGCGAGAGGCAGCCAAAGGAGGCCGCCACCCTGCACGACGAATGCCGCCTCTGGAGCACCCATGTGGCTCCGGGGCTCGGCGGGGCCCGCGGGGCCGGACTCACGTGGGGGATGAGGCGGCAGGAGCGGACCGCGTCGCTGAGGCCCATCCACTGCTGGTAGTCCGGGTAGTCCCCGCGCCGCAGGAAGTACTGGCAGCCCGAGTAGTTGGGCTGCTCATAGAGCATCCAGCAGCCGCTGTCCACGCGGATGGAGTTGCAGCGGCTGAAATAGGGCTGCAGGTTCGGGTGGTCACTGCTGCACTCGTAGTGGCGGCCCTGGAAGCCCCGGTCCTCGTAGAAGGTGATCTGCAAGGCAAGGGGAGGAAAGGCTCAGAGGCCTGGCCCCCAGCCCCGGGGCGCGGGGGCCCCTCCCGGCCTGCGGCTGCGCTGGGCTCACCTTCCCCATGGCTGGTGGATGGAGGTCAGTGATGGGCCGCCGGCGCGCGGGTCTATATAGCACGAGGGCTGCTGCGTTGGCAAGAACAACACAAAAGGGGCCCGCGGGGTGAGGAGGGGATTTTCTCTCGCTCTTTTCTATATAATGACGGCGGGGGTGGGGTGGGGGACTTATTGTATGTTTCCTCTTAGACTCTCCAGTGCTTTCGAACTGATGACCCGCGTTAAAACTGTCACTTGGTGCCTGTGGGGCCTTTAAATGAAGCCTGTTTAGGAATTTGGAACTGAGCAAAGGCCCTTAGCCAGTTAATAATTGTAATGAGGTATTTGGGTTATCTTTTACAGTTTCAAAATGATCTCCTTTTTGACTACCAAGGCCGGGTAGTGACTGAGACCGAGGTCAGCATAGGCCCCAGCATGAGGCATCTGGATTAGAGAGCATTTCCTTGGTGTGAGGGTCTGAGCAGGGACAAGAACCGCCTTCTCCACAATACATTTGAAATTAGATGGGATTTCCCTCCAAGAGGTCCCTTCTCTGAACCTAGAGGCTGGCAAGTGGCTACAGCAGATATGCTGACACACTTGAGGAGGGGTGATAGGGGCTTGGACCCCTAGAAAGCGTGCTGTGTAGGCACCTGGCCTCTGCTCTGCTCCCCGGACGCTGGGCGGGACCAGAGCCATCTCTGGAGCCTCAGCTGGGGCACCTCTGGCCAGGAAACCCTCACCTTTGGAATTCATGAGGTGCAAGTTTGTTGTTCTTACTCTGTAGCTTTCTATTTAATAATTTTGCAAAGTAGGTGCTAAGCTAGTTAGTTCTAGCTGCTGATGAATACAAGTTAACATGCAAATGTAACAAGTTAAAAACCCTACAATCTTAACCTTTCCTAGCCCTGGGCAAGCCGCGGTTGCTCTGTAGTTAAGGCTCTGACTCCGCCAAGGCCCCCACCTCTACCCCTGGTGGTTCCTTCAGAGCAGAGTTTAACTCAGCTCTCTTTAGAGCAGAGTTTCTCAGCCTCACACTATCTTGACATTCTGGGTCAAAAAATTCTGTGGTGGGGTAGTTGTCCTGTGCATTTAAGGATGCTTAACAGCATCCCTGGCGTCAACCCACAAGATATTAGTAGTATTATTCTCCTAGTTGTGATAGCCAAAAATATCTCGAGACATTAGAAATGTTCCTTGGGGAAGCAAAATCAACACTGGTTGAAAACCACTGCTTGCTTGCTTGCCATATATATATATATATATATATATATATATATATATATATATAATTTTTTTTTTTCAGAGAGAGAGAGCACAAGCGGGAGGGGGGCAGAGACAGAGGGAGACACAGAATCAGAAGCAGGCTCCAGGCTCCAAGCTGTCAGCACAGAGCCCGATGTAGGGCTTGAACTCACAAACTGCAAGATCATGACAAGAGCTGAAGTTGGACACTTAACTGACTGAGCCACCCAGGTGCCCCAAAAACCACTGCTTTTGAAGAAGCTGTTCCTCAACTTGATACAACCTGATACACTCTATCTCATTCCTTAGTTTGGATTGTTGTGACTAAAGTCTACTGCTAAAAAATTGTTTTCCCTGAACAAATTTCATTTGTTGCACACAAGTTTAATAAGCCTTATTCACATTCTTTCCTTTACACATTCTTACTTTTATAGAATATTTGGAAACTATGGAGAAACATTTAAAACCATAGTCCTGTGTCAAAAAAGCACTATTAATATGTATTTTAAAACTTCTTTTCAGTTCTGCAAGTGAAAGAATTCTAAAGACCCACTGCACAACAATGTGCATATAGGTAACACTACTGCACGATGTGGTTAAAAATGGTTAAAACGGGGGGCGCCTGGGTGGCTCAGTCGGTTAAGCATCCGACTTTGGCTCAGGTCATGATCTCACGGTACGTGAGTTCGAGCCCCGCCTCGGGCTCTGTGCTGACAGCTCAGAGCCTGGAGCCTGTTTCGGATTCTGTGTCTCCCTCTCTCTCTGACCCTCCCCTGTTCATGTTCTGTCTCTCTCTGTCTCAAAAATAAATAAACGTTAAAAAAAAAATTTTTTTTTAAAGTGGTTAAAACGGTAAAAGAAAAAAAAAGATACCTTTGCCCATACTCCCACCCCTCTTAATTTTCACTTCTTTGATCTAATAGTTTCATCTGTAAGAATTTGTCCAAAGGAAATAAAGGTCCATGCAAACATTATGTATAGTGATGTTTTATCAGACCATTGTTTATAATATAAAAAAATAGGGCATTAATTTGGTAAACTATAGAGCATCTGTGTGACGAGGTGCTAGGCAGTTACCAAAAATCACGTTCTCAAATGATTTATTTAAGGACATGGAAAATGCTCCCAAATGTTAAGTCTTTTTAAAGTAAGGATATTATACACCGAAAAGTAGAAAGTATTGCTGAAGGAAAGAAGATATAAATAAATGGAAATACATCATGTGTTTATGGATTGGAAGACTCAATATTGTTCAGATATCAATACAACCCAAAGTGATCTACAGATTGAATGCAGTCCCTATTGAAATTCTAATGTTTTATTCAGGAATAAAAATGAAATCCCTCCTGAAATTCACATCGAGTCTCAAGGGACCCTAAAACTCAAAAGAATCTTGAAAAAGAAGAACAGAGCTGGAGAACTTGAATTTTCTGATTTCAAAACATATACAAAGCCACAGTGATGAAAACAGCATGGTACTGGCATAATGATAGACACAGGGGCTGGTGGACGAGAATAAAAGACTCCGAAACAGAGTCTCCCCGTGTAGTCAATGGAATTTTGACAAGGTTGGCAAGACCATTCACTGGAAAAGGGAAGTCTTTTTAACAGATGGTACTGGGGAAAATGAATATCCACATGCGAAAGAATGAAGTTGGACCCTTACCCTACACCATATAAAAAACTGGCTCAAAATGGATTAAATGTAAGAACTAAAACCATAAAACTCTTCAAGGAAAACAGGGGAAAACTTTCATGATGCTGAACTGGGCAATGATTTCTTCGATATGACACTAAAGCATGGGCAATAGGTAAATTGGACTTCATCAAAATAAAAACTTCTGTGTGAAAAGGAGTGAAAGATCATGGAATGTGAGAAAATATTTGCAAATAATATATCTGATAAGACACTGATATGCCAAGTACATTAAGGACTCCTATAACTCATCAACAACAAGCAAAAAGCAAAAAAAAAACAAAAAACATCAATTTTTAATAAAATGATAGGAACAGACATTTCTCCAAAGAAAATATATAAATGGGCAATAATCATATAAAAGGATGCTCAACATCACTAATCACTGGGGAAATAATGGGATACTATTTCATATCTGTGAGGATGGCTCTTATAAAAAAAAATAACAACCGTTGGTGAGGATGTGGAAAAATTGGGAATGTTGTGCATTGCTAGTGGGAATGTAAAATGGTACTATGGAAGACTGTTTGGAAGTTGCTCAAAAGAGCTAAGCATCTAATTCCCAGATGATCCAGCAATGTCACTTCTGTGCATCTACCCCAAATTGTTGAAAGCAGAGATACAAACAGGTATTTGCGCACCAACATTCACAGCAGCATTATTTACAATAGCCAAAAGATGGAAACAACCCAAATACTCCTTGAGGGATGAATGGATGAAAAACATGTGGTATGTGCATTGAATGGAATATTATTCAGCCTTAAAAAGGAATGAAATTCTGACAAATGCCACAGCATGGGCAAACCTCAGGAACACTATGCTAACTGAAATGAGCCAGACAGCACGACTATTATGTGATTCCATTTATTTGAGGTACATACAGCCGTCAGATTTATGGAGACAGAAAGGAGAATGGAGGTTACCCGGGGCTACAGAGCAGTGGGAATGGGGAGTCAGTGTTTCATGAGTGCAGAGTTTCAGTCTGGGGTGATGACAAAGCTCTGGAGATGAATAGTGCTGATGTTTGCACAACGTTCTGAATGTGCTTTATGCCACTGAATTGAACACTTAAAAATGGTTATAATGGTAAATTTTAGGTTATGTATATTTTACCACAGTTGAAAACATACTTCATGAGCAAAAAGACAAAAATACATCTATATTAATTTTATTGATATTAACTTCTTGATAATTCTACTGAGGTTGTAAGAACAAATTATATTCTAGGAATTAAAAGGGAATTAAACAGCATTTAAAATAGAGTTTATTTTAACTTGCTTACAATCCTCTCACTTTATAATGAGAAATAAAAGAATAATTGATATAATTAGTGTCTTAAATTTTTTTTATTAGTACCTTCCCCTCCTCAGGCTTCCTACCCCTTTCTCTCTTTATTCTTTCCATTCCAATTAGCTTATATCACAAAAGCTTATACTCAAGAACCTGATAACATTTCCAGGTCCTCTTTAATCTTGGGAATTTGTGCTCTGGACACCATTGTGTTGGAGGCGACGATGGTTGGGTGTTCGCCTTTCCCCAACCTTCCTTGTATGGTGTCCCAGTTGTGCCTAGAAGCTCTCCTATGGTTACCAGTGATACCAGCTTCAGGATGATGCAGGTTCTAAACATGGTGGGAGACAGACAAAACCCAGGGCCCTGCTAGCATTGCTGAGCTGCTGAATCAACCATCCCTAAATCCTGTGCTATCCTAAGACTTTCTATCACATGAGCTACTAGATTCCCATATCGTTCGTCCATTTGATGTGGGGCTTCTGCTTCTGAAGTGATTCAGATTCATTTTTGGCTGAGAGATTAGGGTGAATTGTGATCAAGCTTTGGAGAAGGAGCTGCTCACCAGGGGGAAGGTGGAAGAGTAATTCAGGTATGGAAAAGATGTGAGCAAAGACAAAGAGATGTGAAAATGCTTGGTGTGCTTGGAGGACTCAGGTGGGTCAGGAGAGTCAGGTAATAGGGGATGAAGTAGATGGGCTGGGGCTGGGTTCTTGTAAGAATTGTTTTCCTGTGGACGGTGGAGGAATATCAAAGCTTTTTAAGCAGGGAAACGACTTGATCAGATCGGTCTTTGAACATACACACCAATCCTCCTTTCTAAAATTCTAACAATGAGAACACAAGACAGAGCAGAAAGTAGAAGAACCAATGTAAGTGAATGCACCATCCAAAATGTTGAGGGCCTTGAGTAGAAGAAAAAGGTGGAGAAAGGACAAATTAGTTCTCTGCTTGAACTGAGACGTCCATCTTCTCTTCCCCTCAGACACTAGCTCTCCTGGTTCTCAGGCCTTTGGACTCGGACTGAATTATAATATAACACCTCCTGGCTCTCCCGTTTACAGATCGTGGGGCTTCTCAGTCTCCGTTAGGGAGCCAATACTTACCATAAATCTCATATTCTCTCTCTCTCTATCCTATTGGTTCTGCTCTCTGGCGAGCCTGACCAATAAACATTGTTTCAGGGGCTTGACCACATTAAGGCCAGCATTTCTGAAACTGTGGCATTTCTCCCACACTTGTCCCCTCTTGGGTATAAAATGCCTGAAAGAGGAAAGAACTGTGGCACCAGGGGCAGCCACTCCTTTTCATCAGGAAGGCAAAAGTTTTTCCAGAACCATCTCTTCTCTCTCCATCAGCATTCTTTCACTTATGTTTCCATATCCAGAGAGTGTCACGTGACAGCCTCAGTTAGCAAGAGACTCTGCCAGAGATTCATGAATTCAATGTGTACATACAGTTTAGGGGATTCAAAACCTTCTGAAGCCCATTATGGTAACCTAGCTTCAGGATCCCTGTGTGTGTGTGCGCGTGCGTGCGTGCGTGTGTGTGTGTGTGTGTGTGTGTGTTTTCAGAATCCCTGTTTTAAAAAGTGGGTCCTGCTATCTCTGAACCTCAGTTTTCACATCCTCACACCTCAGAGAAAAACCGAAATCTAAACAGATTTTTAATAATCTGTTTTGAAGCAACAGCTTGTTTAAAGACCAGGGAATCACATGAGACAATGTATTGTAAAAATGTTTTGCCAATTGTAAAGTTGTACTTAACACGAAGGCACGTTTTTATTGTGAGAGGTGTGTTTTATTTGTTATGGATCACACATCTTGGTTTCCGCTTGTGCTGTGTGGTTGTGCGTATGTGTGTGTGAGTGAATAAAACAATAAAATAAGAGGAGGACAAAAGAAAAACACAAGAAAACCAATGCCAGGAGCACACAGAAAATATTTTATTAGTTTCCAGATGGAGAATAAGGTAGAGTAAAAATATTTCAATAGTAATCCATGACCCTCCTCAAAGAGCCCACTCGGGCACTCGTGGCCCCCCAGTCATGGTAGTGCCTGTAGTCCCTTGGCCTCAGCAGGTATTGCTGTCCCCGGTAGTTGGGCATCTCGTAGAGGACCCAGGAGCCCTCCAACACGTGGAGGGAGTAGATCTCATTGAAGTGCAAGCGGTCTTGAAGAGACGGGCAGTCCTCAGTGATCTCTACCATCTGGCCTCTGTAATCTTCCCTCTCGTAGAGCCTGATCCTGTGGGAGCCAGCCTTGCCCATCCAGAGATGGAAAGAGGAGAAAAGCAAACCATGAAATGGATGTAACACATTCAGGCAGTCCAGCTCAAGGTATTTTGTAATATAGGATAAGCCTTAACTAATTCTCCATATTAATATACTCTCCATTTTCAAAGGTGGAAATTCGGTACCTTTTCAAGACCATAAAGTGTGACGGAAAGAATTAAGAAGGAAATTCCACTCTTTCTGTGTTCAAAATTTCCCAGGATAAACTATTAACCGAGTTCAGTATACCCCACCAGAGAGAAACCCAAACCTTTAACAGCTTATTACTACTTTTTCCATTTTGGGGAAATATTTTTAATTTTTCAAGCAGGTGTCTTTGAACAGTAAAAGCAGCCTATGAAATGAATGATCTTGCATTGGATTTAAAATAAATCTTGGAAAAATCACCAAGGACTTGGATGTTTCTGTTTCTGGGGAAAGCAAAGTTAAGCATCTTAAGTCTCTCAGAAATCATTGATTCTCATTGAATCATTTATGAATACAATAAAGAAAAATGAGAAAGAAAAATCAGTAAGCCCAAGGACTCGTTTTTCAAAAGCCTTAGTGTTTTTAAAAAACACATATTTGAAATATACATGGGTATGTGCATAAAATTTCTCTGTGTTTCTCTCCATTGAGAGAAAGCACTTTTATTTGTATAGGTCCGGTAAATCAAAATATGCAAGTGGGGAGCAAAAGAGAGAAAAGTCTTTTAAACATTAACCCTTGTAAAAGTTTCCTTTACAATGCCTCACTGCTCTGTGACTACGGTATATTCTAGCAGTTCATTACTCTTCTATGGGATATTAGTGCTTTTTCTACAACTCCATTGCAAGTTGTTCCAGGACAGGACCCATAGCTTTTACATGTCCAGGCCAGCCAACACATTGTTGCTGAGTAAATATTTGTTGATTCATTGGTGCCTGGGTAACACTTTGCTTCTGTCTGGGGCAAATGACATTGAGCTACTCTACCATAGCTGGTCTTTTGTCCAGACTCAATTATTCTTGATGATCACTACTCCCGATGGTTAGCCTTTGCTTGAAACTACCCATTCTGTGTCCTGTCACGGGGCTGGACTCACGTGGGGGATGAGGCGGCAGGAGCGGACCGCGTCGCTGAGGCCCATCCACTGCTGGTAGTCCGGGTAGTCCCCGCGCCGCAGGAAGTACTGGCAGCCCAAGTAGTTGGGCTGCTCATAGAGCATCCAGCAGCCGCTGTCCACGCGCACCGAGTTGCAGCGGCTGAAATAGGGCTGCAGGTTGGAGTGGTCACTGCTGCACTCGTAGTGGCGGCCCTGGAAGCCCCGGTCCTCGTAGAAGGTGATCTGCAAGGCAAGGGGAGGAAAGGCTCAGAGGCCTGGCCCCCAGCCCCGGGGCGCGGGGGCCCCTCCCGGCCTGCGGCTGCGCTGGGCTCACCTTCCCCATGGCTGGTGGATGGAGGTCAGTGATGGGCCGCCGGCCCACGGGTCTATATAGCACGAGGGCTGCTGCGTTGGCAAGAACAACACAAAAGGGGCCCGCGGGGTGAGGAGGGGCTCATTGTGCTCTTTTTTCTCTTTGCTGTCAAAGTCCACCGGCTCATTGTGGGTTTTGGTCCCATTCTCTCTGGAGTATTCGGGTTGCTATCACTGTCTGATGCTATTGACACCGTTTGAAAAAAAAAAAAAGTAATTTGGAACATTGTTTATTTAATAATAGAAGCAGAGCTTCAGCCATTTTGTATATAGTCGATCCTTCTACTTGTATAGGTTGGGGAAAAACAACAAAATGTGACTGAAGGAGCAAAAAAAAAAAAAAAAAAAAGCAGAGTCTTAATATGGTCAATATAAAATTAATCTGCAAGAACTATCATATGACGTATGTGCCACGATATTGTACTAATTATGAATAGGAAGAGCATGACCTTAGCTAAATGTTGAAAATTCCAAAGTAGTTCTTTAAGAGAATTTTCTTATTGAAGGGTGTAAGTTACTGGAATGTTTTATCAAGGGAATTTACAAAACTTCGGACTTGCAGGTACGCCAAACAATAGCAAAGACAATAAGAACACACCAGCAAGCACAGATCTGAGGTGTCTGGTCGGAATCTGTTACAGCCCTGTCTGGAGGTAAACTGAGGATTAGATGTTTCAGCGTGGCCAATTGTAATTCAAAAGGGAGAGCAGTGTTAAGAGGCTTCATCTCAGAAAGAAGAATGAAAAGGGAAATTCCTAAGTTGGAGGAAATAAGAAAAAGTGAAAACACAAAAATCGATGACCTCTCAGGTTATTATACAGTAAAACCCAATTCCTAGAAAACCCATTTCTGGTAGGAATCCCGATACCCCTTTTTCTCTGGGGAACAAGAGTACGCAAAGCTTTTGACTCAAAGGAGATTAACTGCGTGAACACAAAGAGAAGTTATAGCTAAAATGGTGTGGGAAGAGGAAGGAATAAATCTGGAAGCTGAGACTCTAGGAAGACTTTAGAAAGTATTTATTAGCCTGGAAGAGAATAGTTTGATGGGCTGGAAAGAGCACTGGAGTGGAAGATGACCTATGCCTTTGGCCTCTTTCATGTCCAAAGAATTATTCACAGTCCCGTGTTGTCTCATGGAAATACTTTGTCTTGACTTTGGGTCATAAGTCTTTGTAAGTCTGTATTTGTGAATAAACACCAACTAACGTACAATATGATGATTTCCGTTCTTGTTAACCACTAGATAAAGGCATATGTTTGCAAAATTACTTCTGTTTACAGAGTGGAAAAATAAGTAGAATAAAAAAATCATCATTTTAATTAATAATTTAAAAATTAATCATTAACAAAATAAAAAGGTTAAAATTGTCGTTTTGCTCAGAGTTGTTTCTGCGGGGAGAGTGTTGAGAGGTAAAAATAGTAAAACATGAGAAAGAACCAAATGCAGAGCCCCAGGGAACACCCAGAGGAGCATGGTGGGAGTGGGCTGTGGGGACCACCAATACAATTACAAATTTATGATACATGTAGAGGACCAAACAAGGGAGTTGGGTTTGGTATTTTCATTGACTAGGAAGAGAAAAGGCTTTATTTCAGCCTGGAGAGACAAGGAAAAAGAAAGAAAAAACCAACTCACAGTTTTCACAGAGCTGAAAAGTGATTGGCTCGGGCCAAATGTGCCTTGATTTTAATGCTCTACAGAGAATTCCTGGATTGACAAATGTGTGTCAGACCAAGGCCTCAAACTGCACTTAGTGTGCTAAGTGAACATAAGCTAAGACTTGAGAATCCTCACGCCTGTGGCACTGAAGCAGAGGTCTGTACAAGTTGCCTGGAATGACTGATGGGGACTGTCTTTGGAGGGAGAATAAGAGATAAGGATCAGGCACCCTCAATCCTGAGCTCTAGTCTGGGAAGTAGCCCTTTGTCACTCCCGAAATATTCAGGTGGTTTCAAACAAAAGTGAAGGCAAAAGAGACGAGTTCAGGTTAAATTTTACTGCACGCAGAGTCAAAGATTTTTGTAGCTGCTGTAAATGTCAGTCTACAGAATGAAGTGTATGAGAAGTACCCCTTTCCTTATTTTCTATTGTTGAAATATTTCATGAATCTAAGTCTCATTCCACTAGGATGGACAGAAAATTGAACTGCAGTCATTGTTGGGGTTTTGTCTTCTCACTTTCCCAGGCTCTACAGTTGGGTTCTGTGGGCATTTCATGGCGGTATTGGGTGTGCTGGGAAGTCCCGTGTTAGCCATTGGCGGTGGCTGTCCCCAGCTTTCACACCAGCGTGGAAATGAGCATTGGCAGCCCCGAGGGCTGTGGGAACTGGGATGTGTTTTATTTGGCCGGCACAATGTTTAGATGTTTTTCATGATGCTTTAGGTTGGTTCGCACAACCCATAGCTCCCCATACTCATCATCACTCCTTGTTGTCTATAAGAAGTTGTTTTATTTATTTACATCATTTCTCAGGCCCCTGAGGGCATTGAGCTGCAGCCTCAAACAAGAGTTTTCAAACTCTGCTCAGTTTTTGCCAGATGAAAACACTATACATCAGAGCAAAATCCCAAGCATTCTTCCTTGGTCGGAGCCATAGTTTACTAGGAGCTTGTGTATCTTGGGGTATTAAAGTGTCCTTTTGTAAATGTCTCTTCTTTTGTAAAATGATGTACGAAGAGATGGTGCTTAGTTTTACAATTTTGCTGGTTTGTTTAAATTTTAAGTGTCCTTGCTTGGCAAAACAAAAATTGGCAATCTTATGTTGGTCTCTATTTAAAGAAAACCGGTCTGGGAAACCTAAGCTACTGAGAATCATTTGATTTGATATCATGATTTGAGCCATTTGGTATCATAAGAAATATGTAAATAAATATTACTCCATTTATTTTCCCTAGAAATTTGTCTCGGGATGACTTTAAAGTACTAAATAAAAGTACTTGATAAACAAAAGTGATTATATATGTATTATTTAGTACCTGAAAAGTACCTGACTTTAAAAAGTGATTACATCCTTATGTTTAACATAAGCATCTCATATTTCTGGGTAGAGCTCTGTGGTGGTAGGGACAATGCCTTTCATTTGTTTGGGTTGTTTCATCCCCAGTACTAACATATGACAGGCCTATGGTAGGTGCTTAGAAAACGGTGAAGATACTAACTCAAAAAAGTTAGGATCTTTGGGTGGCCAGTAATTGGGCAGAATCTAATAAAATTAAAAATAACTTGTGCTTTGATTGGGCGGTCTCACTCCTAGGTCTCTATCCTCCAAAAGTTATGGCATGTGTAGATAAAGGTACATGTACAATGATATTCTTTGCAGCCTTGTTTGTAAAAGGAAACTTGGACAAGCCCAGTCACCAATGGGTAAATGGTAAAATAATCTAGGGGGTCTTCAAATCACGGAATGCACTGCAGCCATTAAATAGAATAAGATACGTATCTAGATCTATGTCCGTATCATTTTTCATGGTAAAAGCAAGCTGCAGACTAATATGTGCAAGTAAGTAAATAAATAAAAAGCATGCATTTCATGAGATGTCAATATAAACAGGGAAAAAATTCAAGAAGGGTGCCCATCAAGTGTAAAGCAGGGTTGGGGAATAGGGGCGCCTGGATGGCTCAGTCGGTTGAGCGTCCAACTTCGGCTCAGGTCATGATCTCACAGCTCATGAGTTTGAGCCCCGCGTCAGGCTCTGTGCTGACAGCTCAGAGCCTGGAGCCTGCTTCGGATTCTGTGTCTCCCTGTCTCTCTGCCCCTAACCCACTCGCATTCTGTCTCTGTCTCTCTCAAAAATAAAATAAACGTTAAAAAAAAAAAGCGCTAGGAAATAAAGAGTGGGATCAGAAGGACCCTCTCTACTTCTTTCTTTATAGAGTTTGTGAAGTAGTAGGATTATAGGAGGCTTTTCTTCAGAGGAAAAATTTTAAAAATAAATTAATTCTCTACTAATGGAAAGATTTTCAATTTTTTTCAACATGCAAGGCTTTACTTGTGAGCAAGCAGGTTTTACTTCAGTCAAAGTCTATTTAAAATATTTACATATATCTCATTAATTGCTTTGCATTAGCTGCACTTCAGGTAGGGTTTGGCCCAGGGGATATACTGGCCAAGAGGTGCACTGGGGGCTGGAGCCACTTTAGAAAAGGAAGGGGGATCTATGACCCACCCAAAAGTATGACAATGTCCACTGGCAGCTTTGACATTAGTCATGTAATACTGTGCTCAAAAGTAAACAATACTACAATTCCTTATGTAGCCTAAACAGGCTTTTTGCCAAATGGGCTTCTCTTCACTGCTCATCTGGGACCTCCTATGGCTTCCACTCACCTGCTGGGTCAGAAGGAAACTCCTAGAATGCTGTTCCTCAAGACCCTCACCTGAACGCCTCCCTCCTCACCAGTCACCCTCTCCCATTTTTCTACCTTGACTTCCCTTTCCTTGTTAGACAGGCTACCTCATCCCTCCACCCCCACTTGGGAGCCTGTTCCAGACTCATTCTACCTTGAAGTGCTTCTAGAACTGAGCCCTCCCCACCTAGTCACACCTCAACCTTTAACAGGGAGCCTTTAGAGGTAAATTAATTGGCACACAATGAAAGAAAAACAGAAGTCAGCAGTTGCCAACAATACAGACTAAATACTTTATTAGGTTCCAAATTGAGAAAATGGTAGTGTGAACCTATTTTAGTATAAATCCACCACCCTCCTCAATGCGCCTGCCTTAGCATCCACGGCCCCCCAGTCGTGGTACCGCCTGTATTCTTGGGGCCTCAGCAGGTATTGCCGCCCCTGGTAGTTGGGCATCTCATAGAGGACCCAGCAGCCCTCCAGCACGTGGAGGGAGCGGACCTCACTCAGGTGGAAGCGGTCCTGGATGCAGGAGCAATCCTCGCTCAGCTCCATCATGAGGCCTTTGTGGTCCTCTCTCTCATACAGTCGCAGCCTGTGAGAGCTCGTCTGCTTGGTCCACAAAGACAAGGAGCAGAAGAAGCAACCAAACAACAGATGAATTTGGTAGGTTGGGGGATGGGACTACCAGTGTCAACACTGAGACTCTGAGATTGCTGCATATGCTGTGGATAGCTCTGTGTTCTACCAGCATTTAACAAATATTTGCATATTCAATTTTTATTTCATATCTGGGAAATACAAATTTTAAGAGGTTCTAAGTCTGGGTTAGAGTGCATTAAGAATTCAAATATCTAGACTCCTAATTCCCTAATTTCCATTGATTCCTAGGTGATAAGTCAAATGTATATTTTGGGGAAAAATACAAAGTATTTTAACTAGTATTATTTTAATATGAGTATCATCTCCCCAACTTATATACATACAAGTGTACAAATAAAGTTGGACTTTTAAAATTACATACTTCAGTGAAAATTGGTTTAATTAGTCACTTGGAACCAGAATTCAACCGCTTTTCCAAATCAAGGGCAATTCCCTTCTCCAAAGTTGGACACAAACTTAGAATAGCCTGTATTAACAATAGAGTTTCCATTTTTACAAGTCTGTGGTGGAACCTATCTAATTCATTCATGGTCAGTTCTTTACTACTAATTAAAATTACAATTTAAAAAATTTTTAATTTGTTCGAAATACTACCTTCTTAAGTCCAACCAGCTCCTCATTCGCAAGTTTCGGTCTCTATCTCTGTATATTACATTTGTTACATAATGGTAACAAAACTTTGTAATTGACATAACGGTAGCAAAAATGAAAACTAAGACCGACTCTTCCCATGAGTGAATTCCTCTCATATTCTCTGCTGTTTCTGTGCATTTATCTCTCTGGGCTTAGGCAGTAACCAAAGCCCACTCTACCCTTCCGTGTCTTTAAAAGAAAACCTGCCTCACGTTAACCCCCCAGTAATCCAGTGAGGACACTCAGGCAGCGTGATGAAATGAGGTCGGACTCACCTGGGGGATGAGACAGCAGGAGCGGACCACGTCGCTGACGCCCATCCACTGCTGGTAGTCCGGGTAGTCCCCGCGCCGCAGGAAGTACTGGCGGCCCTGGTAGTTGGGCTGCTCGTAGAGCATCCAGCAGCCGCTGTCCACGCGGATGGAGTTGCAGCGGCTGAAATAGGGCTGCAGGTTGGGGCAGTCGCTGCTGCACTCGTAGCAGCGGCCCTGGAAGCCCCGGTCCTCGTAGAAGGTGATCTGCAAAGGAAGAATAATTCTGAATTAAATCAGTTGCTCCCAACAGATCTGGTATAGAGGCATTTTCTCTCTCTTGATGTCTCTTTTTCTTTAACTTGTATCCTGCTCACCTTCCCCATGGCTGGTTGACACGGATGTGCGAGTTCAGTGCGCTGGGCCGGCAGCGCCGCGGGTCTATATAGCCAGGCTGCTGCTGCGTTGGCAAGAACAACACAAAAGGGGCCCCCGGGGGTGAGTAAGGGGATTTTATGGATCCCTTTTACACGCTGCATTCAGTGGAAATGCCTGTAGAGTTTGCCCTCATTCTCTGGTATATTCTAACGCCGTTCTGAATGCGTCCTGGTTGAGTCCCTAGAGTTGCTTTTATGTGGATTCTTAGTATTTTCTAAATTTATCAGCACCTCAGTCTGAACTTTTGACCTGAAATTCATGTCGCTACGGATATGATTCAGTTATGCCCCGTGTAATTTCTACGGGAAAATCTATGCCTTTATAGCAGTGCCCCCCCACTTCCAGGGGCTGTGATGTGGAATGCCACAAACATGGCCTAATTTTCCTTGATGACAGAGGCCACTGTGACTTAACATTTTTTTTCCTTTATACGATTAGCCAGTCTGGTGCAGGACACAGGTTTGGTTTCTGATCTTTGCTAGTTTTGACTGTGGTGATCTGATGCTTTAAGACATAGCTACTACTCCTTTGGTGGGCGTACTTCATGTACGAGAAATCAGCCCCTGCAAGTGAACTTGTCATAAGAACCAAGGGAAAGGTTTGTTTCTAGGGACTCTGGGCCCAAGACTAAGAAGTATATTGTTTTTTGGCGTAACTTCCCTTTGTTGGGCCCAGGGAGGCAGTAAAGCTTTGCACGCTCAGAATGTCCACTGAGGAGCCACATGAACTTGGCAAGCCACGTGACCTCTCAGAACCTGAGTTATTTCATGGTACTTATCTCCTGGGATATAGTAAGTTGAGAAAGAAAGAAAGAAGCAAACGAGAGAGGTATTTGCCTACAGAAGCTGTCCTGGCATTCAGAGCTAGGGCATGTTTTTCCTCTATTAGACGAGAGAGAGAGAGAGAGAGAGAGAGAGAGAGAGAGAGTCTCTGTCAAGAGGAAGAGAGAGAAAGGGGAACAAGAGAGAGCCCCCCTCCCCGCTCTCGCTCTCTCCTCCCCCTCGCTCTCCCTCTCTCTCTCTCCCTCTCACTTGAGAGCTGCCTCACAGAATACCAGCTGCCGGCAGGGTTCCTCTGAGATCAGGATGCAGTGAGACAAAATAAGGTCACTTCACAATGTTAAGCACACGCGAAAGCAAAGTCACCGTGTCACCCACACAATACCAAACACACCCCTCTCAGCCTCCACAATTAACTGTAGCTTCATCCTTCTTCTAGGCTACCCTCCCCATGAGTAGATTTATTGAGATGTCGAATCATAACATTACCTCCACTTTCTGACAACATCCAGTTTAGACTGAACCCCTGCTTCTTCAGACTCTTCCCCAAATCACCCAACCAAAGTACAGATCCTATAGTAACATCCTTTGCTGAGACCCCCCCGTGCTTTCCCATGGTGTGTGTTTTCCCTTGCTGTGACAAGTAATAAAACCAACTTGTTTTGTGACAGGTATTCTGGGGGTCTTTGGCTGAGGGACACTGACATGAATACATGGGATTATGTGTGCAATGTGTTTGGCACCCACTTGGCACAAATGAGCATTAAGTACATATCTCCTGTTAGTAATAGTGTGACAATACTAAGAATGACTTCAGCCTATTAATCTCTCAAACATACGCAATCCTCTCAAAGATGCCTGAAAAATTTCTTTGCTATGAATCCATTTTGCATATATATGTGTATATACACATATATATACACACATGTATATATATGTGTATATACATGTATATATGTGTGTATATACATATATATACATATACATGTATATATATGTATACATACATATACATGTATATGTATGTATACATACATATACATGTATATGTATGTATACATATATATACATGTATATATAGAGAGGGGGGCACTTTAGAAATCATCTAGTGGCTTTCATTTGGTGGCTTTCAAACTCCAGTGAGCATAAGAATCACCTGTGCTTGTTAAAACTGCAAATTGTCAGGTCCTCTCCTCTCCTGAGATTTTGCATGATTAGATGTGGAAAAGACTCCAGGAATCTGTATTTCTAACCCACACCAGATCATTCTTGCATCAAACT
Organism: Panthera onca; assembly: GCF_046562875.1. Classification (NCBI taxonomy): domain Eukaryota; kingdom Metazoa; phylum Chordata; class Mammalia; order Carnivora; family Felidae; genus Panthera; species Panthera onca. Next base: position 28,428,382 of record NC_138346.1, on the reverse strand, counting down.
TTAAAAAATACTACTCTGGTTTACTCTTTTTTTTTTTTTTTTTTTGGTAAAGAAAACATGTTTTAGCCATCTCCAGCTAATGTTTTATTAGCACTTACGCATCATTTTCCTTAAACACGTAGGCAGAAGAGCTCTCTGCTTTGTTCTACAAAGTTTTATATGCACATAAAAAGAGAACCAAACAGAAATACCAGTATTATATAGCTGACTAGATAGGAAAAGAGGTGAAAGGGTCAGAAAATGCATAGTACTAAACTTCAGTCTTGTTTTTTTCAGATCTTTCTCTTTGTCTCTGAGGCCCCTGTCTTCCCTTCCTTTACCCACTCCTCCAACACCCCCCTAACACCATCACTGCAGTTGCCTTTCTTGGACTCTCACGATATCTCAACTAGACTGTCCGCGGTCTCCTGACTTTGTCCAGCCTTGCCTTCTTCCAAACTACATTCTGTCAGGATGCCAGGGTGATCAGAAGCAAAACACATAGGAGTGCCTGGGTGGCTCAGTTGGTTGAGCATCTGACTCTTGATTTCAGCTCAGGTCATGATCTCAGAGTCATGGGATCAAGTTTTGAGTTGGGCTCCATGGTGAGTGTGGAGCCTGCCTGGGATTCTCTCTCTGTCTCTGTCTCTGTCACCCTCTCCCCTGCTTGTGCTCTCTTCCTCTCTAAAATAAAAAAAAAATTTTTTTTAAATAAGATAAAGTAAAAAGAAGCAAAATGCATCAAGTCATGTTCTTGCTGTGGACCAAATGTTTGTGTCCCCTCCAAATTCATATGTTGAAACCCTAATCCCCAGTGTGATGATGTCTGGAGATGGGGCCTTGGGAGATAACTAGGTCATGAGGATGAAGATATCATGTTAGAATTAGTGTCCTTATAAGAAGAGCCAGGAAAGAGCTTGCTTCCACTCCTTGGGCAAGGAAGCTGGCTCTCACTGGATACTAGATCTGTTGGCATTCTGACCTTAGACTCCCCAGTCTCCAGAACTATGAGAAAGAAATGTTTGCTTAAGTCATCCAGTCCATGGCATTTTTTTATTTTAAAATATTTTTGAGAGAGAGAGAGAGTGCACAAGCAGGGGAGAAGAGCAGGTTGGGGGGAGAGAGAGAATCTCAAGCAGGCTCCACACTCAGCATAGGGCCTGACATGGAGGTCAATCCCACAACCCTGGGATTGTGACCTGAGCCAGAATCAAGTACAGTTCCTTAGCGTGGCATACCTGACCCGAGATCCTCTGTCTGTCTGAATCGCTGAATCACTTGTAGTTTCCCAAATGCACAATGTTATTTTCACTTTTCTCATTTACCCCCTAGTTTTACTGAGATATAATTGAAATATTACATTATATAAGTTTAATGTGTACAACATATTGATTTGATACATTTGTATATTACAAGATGCTTACTACCATAGTGTTAGCTAACACCTGTGTCACATCCCATAATTAATTTTTTTTGTGATGAGAACATTTCAGATCTACTCTCTTAGCAACTCTCAAGTTTATAATACGGTATTATTAACTATAATCACTATGCTGTACATTAGATATCCAGAACTTATTCATCTTACAGCTGGAAGTTTGTCCTATGTACTTCTTTTGTTTTTTAACGTAGCGATCCTTCCCACTGAGACACCAGTTCTACATTTTTCACCCAGAGAAATCTTACCCCTTTTTTAAAGGTTCAACTCAGGTATCAATTCCTCTGTGAAGATTTTCTTGAACCTTTCCTAATCTTTCAGGCTGAATTTAGTGCTGCCTACTTGGTTCTACCAAACATCTTGCTCATACCACTGTGATGGTGATGATCGCTTATCTAATTATGTTGTTTAGACATCAGTTTCTCGAAATAACTGAGGACAGCTCCTTTCTGGACTATTCCACCTTTATTTTTGTATTCTCACTGATCGGCAAAACAGACAGGCACATAAAGGCAACTCATTAAATGCCTGGAGGATATGAATGTTATTCCCTAGTCTGAAATCCATTGTTGCGATAGTCCATGAGACCTATTTTGAATGCTCAGCACAACAGGCATATGGGCTCCCATCAGAGTTCAGTATTTGCAACTTTCAATGTGTAGGATGACACAAGCACTCTGCATTTGATCTATTTAATGGGCCTTTATAACAGGGGAGATGAGTAAGCAAAAGAGAGAAAACAGGAATGTTGTGTTGTCCCCTAAACCCTCTGTTCCTTGGTCATTCTGTCTAATTTTTGTGTTTCCTGAGATGCCAAGTTAATGTCACAACAGCAGTGGCCAATTCCAGAGTATTGCTAGTGTCCGAGGTCCAGCCAGCAGTTGATCTTAAGCCCACCCTCCTGCTTCCTGGTAATTCATGTAGCATTTGTATCACATACAGGCTTGGTTAAATGAGAAAAGGTCAACCGGTTGGCAGCTACTTAGACCAAACTATCCCAAACAAGGAGGCTGGGAGAGAGACTAAAGCATCACCATCATAGCCCCAGCCTCTGGTTCTCTTTCTCTGCTTGTCTTTGAGGACTATTCAATAAATGACAAGAAGACAGGGGGCAACCTGTCTTAATGACCCACCTCTGCTTAACTCCTATGGCATTCCATTTGGATCAAATTGGCTTTCGTGTTAAACATAATACATTTCTTCTTGCTCGGGTGGTTGTGATTGTCACTTTAGCTTTAATAAACCCACAAAGAAGAACCCCTAAAGTCTGGAGGAGAAGGAACAGGACAAAACTAACATCAGGACCTAACCCTGTGGCAGCGAGGAAGGATCATTGGAGAGAGAACCCACAAGGAGGAACACTCTTTGAGGGTATCCATCAGTATGGCAATTCTTGGCACTTCTTTACGGAATGACCTCAGTTGCTTTGCTTGGTGGGTCTTCTATAAGGTTAGATTGGCCAGAAGATGCTATAGATTCAAAGGGAGAGAAAAGAGGAAAAGGAATAAAAAGATTTAGATTCTGGTGCTTACTTTGGCAGCATGCATACTAAAATTGGACCAATATAGAGAAGATTAGCATGGTCCTGCACAAGGATGATGTGAAAATTCTTGAAGCATTACATAAAAAAAAAAAAAAAAAAAGATCTAAAACCTGGGCTTATTACAAACTAGGACCTATGTGAAATACTGGTGAGTATAGGGTATATAGGCTGACAATGGGGTTATCTTGAATTGTGTTTTCATCATCCTGGGGAAAAGGTTAGTGGGATCCTGTAGGGTATCCCTTCTCGCATTCCACTCTTGGAGCCTGCTTTCATCTCAGACCCTTTCACCTCTCTGAGGCTCCAGTGTGCACTTTCAAGAGAGGAGGGAGAGGAGGAAGCATAGGTGAGGGACTAGTTTGAGCGTTATTCCTCTCCTGCCACCATTACTCCCCTCTGTTGGCTTTTTTTTAATGCTGGGATTAGAGGGAGGATACCATTCTCTTTGCCTGTTCCCCAGGGATGGAAATATAATTTTCACGAAGAAAAGCTTGATCAGTGACATCCAGGGTCTCTAATTTTACATGCTTTCAGTTCAGGTATTTCAGGATAATTTCCATGTCTGCAGTCTGTGATTTTATGTCTACCAAACAAATAATGTGAAATCCAGCACTCCAAGAAGCTTTTGGCTTTGTAATTTATGCCTGATGTTATTATTACTGACAAACAGAATTCTGGCTGATGTTTCCAGTAAGCTAATACTATCGTTGGGAGTTTAAAGGTTGAAGAACTGAGAGTTAGGAATAATTGATACCAAATAATTCAAGAATCTGACTATTTTCCAGGGAAAGAACTTTTATAAATAGCCTAACCTTGTGCCCCAGTTTGCCTGGAATACTCCTGGTTCATGCCTCTTGCCCCAGTGTAATCCTTAATAGAATACCCTTTCATTCTTAAAAATGACTCAGGTTAAGCAACAAATTAGATGCTTGCTCTGTTCATAGACATGGAGATATGGAGCCCTTGAGGGCATAGGATGGAAGGAAGCTATAAAGAGTGAACAGCCATGTGGGTACAGCTCAGAATAGAGGAGAGAGGAACAAGAATGAGAAAGAAGACCAGGCCACCCGGTAGCAGGTTGGAACTTGCAGACTGTTTAGAGCAAGGCCATCTAATCTTAAATTTGTACTGTTGTGCTGCTGTGATCTAAACATGTATCTCTCCTCCCACAACCTGTATAATAAAGCTGTCTGCACCCATGAAGGCTTTATATGAGAGATAGTTCAGGAACTCAAGGAAAAGAAACTGTCTCCCATCTGAGTCAGTGAGATGCATGGGGCTGGTCATGTGGGGGAGAACAAAATGGTCCACCCAATGACAAGGCAGGAGTTCAGAGTGGAGGGTTACTGGGAAAAGCATAAACAACCCATTCCCTTTCCAGAATTCCAAGAGACTTTGAGGATATATGTGTTGGAGAAAGTGGGTACACAAGTACCCCACTCCACGTGAGATGACACTTCAGCCATTTCATTAGAATCTCAAAGAATGGGGCACTTTAGCTGAATTTTGATCTGAAGCCATCAATTTCATTGTGGAACTTTGTAAGAAAGATCCAAGAACCATATTTAATTACTGCAGGATGATACTAAGGATGTTGTTTGCTCAGTACTCTCTTTACTAGGACCCCCATGAAAACTTTCTTTTAGGTGTTGGTACTGGGAACGGGTAGGTTAGCCTTGAGTAATTAATTGATTTGTGTTATGGACTCTGTTAGTCATGGGACTTATCTTGTTTCCCCTCTCTGTCTTGGCTGCTGGATTCAAATCTGGCTTTGTCTACGGCCAACATAGTGCAGTAGATAACAACATGCAACTTGGGCTTGAACCTCACCCCTGGAAAATAAACATACCCAAAGGAAACATACATGCCATCAAACAAACTTCTCCAGGAAGTTTCAATTCCTTGTTTTCCATTTAGTATCATTTTCCATGTATAGTCATAATTCTTTACTTCCTATTAAAATGATACGGGGCTGAGTTCCCCCATGTGTATGTGGTTTTGGTAGAAAACCTGAAATTCTTCTATAAAGCATATACAGCAAAGAGACAGTGAATTCTGTTTGGACTGAAAACCTCATGGAGGAATCAAGTACTGAACATGGAATTGGCTGCTGTTAGAAGGATAAGGCACGTAACAGGTGAGGGTGGCCGGTTTGTTCGTTTGTTTTTGAAGCTAAAGTAAGGGTCTAGATGCTGAGAACAACTTCCCTCATCAGCTAAGGCTTGGACTATATATAAAAGATGGCGGGGATAACCTAGAAGGACAACTTGGGGTGTTACAATAGCTATTTATTTATCATTGTAGCTGCAAAATTATCCTTCTAAGACTAAGCATAAATGGCTTTTGCCGAGTCGAATCGAACCTTGAGCCTACATGGGCTAGTCTTTAAAAGAAGGCTGGTGATGATATCCTTTACTCTTCTTATAGTTTCCCATCATGAAAACATCTGTCATTATGTTTGGTGAAGTGCCATTATTGCTTAGGAAGTCTTAACAGATTAAAAAGAAAAGCAGGACTCCATAGTGCGAGAAACACAAGCTAAATATTTTATTGGATTCTAAAAGAGAAGAGCGGAGAATGTAAGTACTTTAGTAAAAATCCATTACTCGTCTGAAAGAACCAACTTTGGCATTCATGGCCCCCCAGTCAAGGTATCTCCTATACTCCCCGGGCCTCAGCAGGTACTGCCTTCCCCTGTAGCTGGGCATCTCATAAAGGACCCAGCAGCCATCCAGCACATTGACAGAGTGGATTTCATTGAGATGGAAGCGGTCCTGAAGAGAGAGACAATCATCTGTGACCTCTGACATTTGTCCCCTGAAGTCCTCTCGCTCGTAGATCCTCATTCTGAAAGTGCCGGTGTGCTGGGGTGGCAGAAAAGAAAAAGTAAATGAACACAAGTGGAGAGAAATGAAAGTGTTCTAGCTCCTGCACCTCCCTGGCCACACCTACCCAGAACTTGTTGGAGTCCAGGTTTGCTTCCAGAACAATCACGTTGCAGTGTTAAAGAGCCTTGCCTGCCCCCTACCCCATCACCTACCGAGGCATCTAGTGATTTATGGGTAATATGAGGAACAGAACTCAGCTACTCTTCACTGCCATCCACATCTCTGTCCTTAGCAACAAGATTTGTCCAAAATAAAATTGATCATGTTAGTGCTTGTTGTTAGAGAAGGTCCTTCTCAAAGGTGAAAAGTGTAAGTCATTGGAAAGAAAAGTCCCATTCGATACATTACTTTTGTTAAAGAGGAATCAACATTTAGCTATTTTATGTACATTATGGAACACAGGATTATTAATCTCTTGTAAAAAATAAAATGACACATTTTCTTTATCTCTGTGTTCAGTATCAACTTATCTGGTGTTTAAACTTCCTTTCTGGTCTCTTCCCTTCCCATCTTTATTTCCCTCAGCAACAAGAACCATCTCCATTAAGCTCTGTTTGGATGACACTATACCCGTGCCTCCCACACTCCAGCACATTCCTCTAAGAACTGTGAAATCACTCTCTAAGAAATATTGAATTCAAACTTTGATTTTGGATTTGGCCTTTCCTTTAATTTATACCTCTAAGTAAACTAATAGGTAGTGACCTTGGTATCAGAATAAAAAATAGAGGGCAGGAAGATAATTAAATAGGAAAGTGAGCCAAAGCAAGCAAACATATATTTATCAGGTAAGCAGACCCGGAGCCCCTGGGTGGCTCATTGGGTTAAGCATCAGGCTCTTGATTTCAGCTCAGGCCATGATCTCATGGTTTGTGGGTTTGAGCCCTACATCGGGCTCTGTGTTGACATGCGGAGCCTGTTTGGGATTGATTCTCTCTCTCTCTCCCTCTCTCTCTGTTCTTCCCCCGCTTGTGTTCAATCTCTCTCTCTCTCTCTCTCTCTCTCTCTCAAAATAAATAAATGAACTTAAAAAAAATTAAGCCGACCCAGATTGTATCTATCTGAGTTTTGATATATTATTTCTGAGTTGATACAGTTCAGAATGATGACATTAAGTTATATCTTGGGGCGCCTGGGTGGCTCAGTCGGTTAGGCATCCAACTTTGGCTCAGGTCATGATCTCACAGTCATGGGTTCAAGCCCCATGTCGGGTTCTGTGCTGACAGCTCAGAGCCTAGAGCCTGCTTTGGATTCTGTGTCTCCCTCTCTCTCTGCCCCTCCCCCACTCATCCTCTCTCTCTCTCTCTCTCTCTCTCTCTCTCTCTCTCTCAAAAATAAACATTAAAAAAAAAAGAGGTTATATCTTACACAGATGGCAACTTGTTTTCTATTTGTCCTGCTTTTTCCTAATTAGACTTTGGCCTTTTAATTTTTTATTCCATTTAAAATATAAAAATCTGGGACCATGTGAGTAAAAAAGCACACACCATAGGGTTCGTGAAGACCGACTTCCCATCTGAGACAGCTTTTTAGAACAGACCACATGCGGTAGCCTCACTCCCACCTTCTGCTGTGTAGTTGGAATGATTTGGTTGAAGAATGGTATTCGTTCATGGCTTTCACTTCCAAAGCGACCAGAGACAAAGACAGAGCCACACTCACCTGGGGGATGAGGCGGCAGGAGCGGACCACGTCGCTGACGCCCATCCACTGCTGGTAGTCCGGGTAGTCCCCGCGCCGCAGGAAGTACTGGTGGCCCTGGTAGTTGGGGCGCTCGTAGAGCATCCAGCAGCCGCTGTCCACGCGGATGGAGTTGCAGCGGCTGAAATAGGGCTGCAGGTTGGGGCAGTCGCTGCTGCACTCGTAGCAGCGGCCTTGGAAGCCCCGGTCCTCGTAGAAGGTGATCTGCAAAATGGAAGGTGCGGGAGCGTAAGGCCATGTGCCCCCGCTGAGGATGCTGCGCCAGGGCAAACCCCCGGCATCAGGGACCCAGCACTTACCTTTCCCATTTTGGAGAGAGTGGTCAGGAGGTGTTCGCTGGGTGCTGTGTGGGCCGAGGGGGAGTGCCGCTGTATATATAGCAGCCCTGACTGCTGCCTCCGCAGGAAATCACACAAAAGGGGCCCATTTCGGTGAGTAAGGGGATTTGCAAGCTCCCCGCTCCCCCTCCCCCTGGTCATTGGGGTTAGCTGAATGGTTCTCTCATTCTTTCTGGTAGGTTCGGGTTGTTCTCATTCACTAAAGCTGTTGTTGCCACCAAAATGAAAAGAGTCTTTACTCTTTTAGTTGAGCAAAAGGATGAGCGAAATTCTATCCCCCGTGCTTTTATTTTGTCGCCTAATCTGCTTCATTGACTCCTCAAAGGTAATTAAACTAAGTAATGTATTCTGCTCCGGGACTGGTGTATTTTTTTAAAACGTATTAAAAAGCAGAATTTAAATAATGAGGAATCTTAAGGAAGAGGAAACCAAGTGAAGCAATCTGTGAAAGTGCTTTAAAAAGCACAAAGCTTAGTTCGGGTTCAAGACTCTGTGGTCATCATTGTTTGTATTTTGGGGTCTATCTGGAGTAAAATCGATACTTGACTGGAAATTCATAGGTTCTTGGGGGCTGGGAATTCTCTCTTGTTTCTTTGTGCCCCGGGCCCTAGAGCAGAGGGTTGGCACATAGTGGGCCCTCAATACCTGGCTTTGACCTGAGAGAAAGCAGATAGTTATGACTTTCCTTCACTTGCTGAGGACTCCCCGAGAGCCTAAATCCTTCCTTCTGCCGGTGGCTGCCCGGAGTACTGCTGTTCTTTGGCATTGTATTCCTGCCCTCCTTCAATGTCCTAATCTTGGTATCCTTGCCCTCCTTCAACGTCTTAAGATGTTTCTTCTCTCTCCCCCATCACGGACGCTTGCTCACTTGGTAAGGGTGGTTTGAGCTACTGTAAGGAGTAATGTAGAAGCTCTCAAAATACCAATGACCTACTTCCTCAGACTTTTGAGATGTGGATGGCACCCAAGCCAGATGGCAGCCTTTGGACCGTATGGATCTCACAGTGTGGTATGGGACCCCTGAGGCCCCTGGGACACTTTCAGGAAGTTCAGAAGGTCAAAACAGTTTTCCCAACAATATCAAGATGTTATTGACCTTTTTTCACCCAGTGGAGTTTATGTCCAGAGGCTATATGACTTGAAGAGATTTGTAAAAATGTCTAATAATGCCAATCCTTTCACTAAATGTTTTTGTTTTGGAAAATACAGTTATTACTCATAAAAACGTGTTATTTATGTTGACATGTAATAGGTTTACCCTCTAAGGCCTTGCGGCAGAGGCCTACACTCAGGCCCTGTCAGTCGTATGGTCGCCCTGTCGGTTCCAATGGTCAGCTTCCAATGTTCGAGCATCAGGGACCTGGACTGGGGGCGGGTACGGGGTGAGTGGTGCTGTCAGGACCTACACCCTCACAAGTGACACTAACTGTGACCACCTACCCTGCCTATCCCGTGCCTTGCATCCACACTGCTTCCTCTAAAGCTGTTTTTCTTCCCAGTGCTTACAAACACCATGAAATTGTTGAATAGACACCGTTTATGGAGAATGCATTCAGGGACCAATGCCTACACACCTCCATCTGCACGCACTTCTGCAGTTTCTGTGGCTGTTTGTGTAGTCTCCGTTTCCCCATTTATAAAATAGGAATGGTGATGAAAATCAAATAAGATAATAGATTTGAAAGTACATGGAACATTGTAAAGCAATACCAGTGGTAAAAAAAAAATATATCATTCACATTTTAATAAATGCTAAAGATGATAACGTTAATAGAGCTCAGAGCCTGGAGCCTGCTTCGGATTCTGTGTCTTGCTCTCTCTCTCTGCCCCTCCCCTACTCTCTCTCTCTCTCTCTCTCTCAAAAGTAAAATAAAAACATTAAAAAATGTTATAAATAAAGAAATAAGTTTCTGCTTCCGGGCTTCGATGTCATGGTGTCTACACTTCTGCTTATTGTATACAGACTAAATGCGATCCGTGGATAATTGCATATATTGGAACGCTTGATCTAATTTAGCAAAGGTCTTCTGTTTGGTAACTTTGATTTCATAGTCAAATGACGACTACCATTTGGAGGTGGTCTTGAAGCAAGGCACCGAGAAAAGGAATAACATAGGCAAGGGCTGTGTGGTCAGAGCAGAGAGATTCCTTGAAGTCCATCCACTGCTGGTGTCAGACACCCCGGCACGGAGCGTCCAGCTCTTGCTGTCCACCTGCACGCACCCTGTTGCTGTGGATAAACAGGTCTGCAGGTTGGACTGGTCGTTGCTGCCCTCAGAAGAGGTAACTTGCGATGGAATGTGCAGTAGGGGAAATCCCCCCAAGAACACGTTGCCGTCAGGTCGTTGACAAACCCCCGTTCTACACCCAGCCCACTGTGGTTGATGGACTGAGAATACAGAAGCCAGGGTCGTCATCAGCCATAGCAGAGACTCAGGGTATGTGTGCTTGTGTGCGTGTGTGGGTACATTTCAGACCCACTGGTGAGTTAGGCCTGATTTGGCCAACAGTAGCATTTTGCCCTTTTCCTCATTTCTATATTACCAATGCAGTCTTTTTAAATGTGTTTGTCTTTCATTCTCCCTTACCTAATAGCTGTGTGTCCTTTCTGTTAAAGTGCCTTGGAGGTCTTTGAGGTGGTGCGGGAAAGGGAAGTTGATACGTAAAGCACAGGTCAGAAGAAGTGTCCCTGCTCTCATTGTTTGATTACACTCTTTCACGTTTAAGTAGAGAAATAGTAGGAATAAACACAATCCAGCTGAAAAACTGTGGGGGCGTGTGTTTTCAATCTTGACAGTGCAGGAGGGCTTATTGGGGAGAACCTGTTCCCATTCTGCCTTTTGAACTCAAGATGTCTGTGAGGATCCAGGCCCAGGGAAGGAATCATCCCTCGATACTGGAACGCCTTCCCTTCCCAGAGGCTTATCAAAGCTCACCCAGTCTTCAAGGCAGCCTAGGCCCGTCTTCCTAGGACACCCCCTCTTCAGGCCAGCTGTTACTTGGCTGTCCCTTCTCCGAGCACCTACATGCACTTCGTCACCACCCAACTTAGTACTGCAGCCTTGCCTTTCTTGTCGAATTCCTTCTTTTCCTTGTCTTCAGCAAGGTCATGAGCTCAAGAATAAGGGCATGTCACACTCCTTTATCCCCCATGATGATTTATCAGTTAGGTGGGTGGATAAATAGAGCCCTGGAAGCACGAAGAACATGAAAAAATAATGATTCTAATTCTATTTTGGAAAACGATAGTTCTCCCGTGTGAGGTCACCCGTGTGGACGCTCAGAGACACGGAAGCCAGTTTCTCCCACTCACTCAGCTACTGCTCTGGTTCTGATGCTTCCTCTTCTGTCCGCCTTTGTTGACCTGGGAGGACTTGAAGGGAGGTAAAAATGGCCCAGAAACCAGGCAGGCTGGTGTGTGCAGAGGGCAGCGAGGCCTGCCGTTGGGGTGGGGAGGTTTTAAGCACCACCGGGGTATGCTGTGAAGGTCTCAGAACTTACCTCTAGTGTCTAAGCGTGAGAGACAAGAGAGGTGGCCTGAGAAAGAGAACGGAAATGAAGGAAAAAGTGATAAGCAACATTTTTGTGAAGGAAAATGATAAAGAAGATTCTTAGCTACTTCCTTGTACTTTAAAAGATGGATGGATCAATGGAATGAGACTTGGGGTCCCGGGGGCTGCAAGGCATGCTTTGTAATGTCTCTTTGTATTATCAGCCAGCAGCCCAGGCTAAAATATGTCAGAGGTTAGGGCACTGAGGCCAATGAGGCTTTTATCAGAAATATTTGAATACTGAGTTTATCTCTCAAGTTAGGTACAAGCATTTTATTTTTCTTTAAAAGTAACTGTAAAACTCTCTTTTGGAAGAACTGGTCTCATTTACATCAGGAAAAAAATTAGAAAGCTGTTTAAGGTCCTCTAGGAACTCAATGGTTAAATAAACTTGTATATCAAAATATCTGAAAGTATCTACTGTAAGCCTGGCTTCTTCTTTAAAAAAATTTTTTTTTTAATGTTTATTTTTGAGAGGAAAACAGAGCATGAGTTGGGGAGGGGCAGAGAGAGGAAAACACAGGATTTGGAGCAGGCTCCAGGCTCTGGACTATCAGCACAGAGCACGATGCAGGGCTCGAACTCACAAACTGGGAGATCATGACCTGAGCTGAAGTTGGACGCTTAACTGACTGAGCCACCCCTGCGCCCCAAGCCTGGCTTCTTGTAAAAACAAAATCATTCATTTGGGAGCCATTATAGTTGCCTGAGGCCTATTAGGAGCCTCAGTGAAAATAGTTCATTACCCTTTGCCTCTCTCCCCACACAAACGTTTTAGTTTATACGCTGGCTTTTCCTGAAGCATTTGCGGACTTTTCTCCTGACTCACTGGTAACCACTCCCAAGAGAAATCTCTCGAGTTCGTCAGCACATCGTTGACATGACACTCCGCTGAAGGAAGCCGTGTCTACCTTCATTTACGTGGTTAGGATTGAAACTGCAGCAAATTTTACAGCACTCACTTGGCTCGGGGTGATGAAATAATAATAGGTATTAATAAATAGCCTACCTATTAATAATAGGTATTAACGAATAGCCTACTGTATAAAGAGTGTCTAGTATGTTCCAGACATTATACCAGGAATCTGGTACAAAGTACATCATGTAGCCAACACAGCAGTTATTATGGAAACTCCCAAATGTTTGTGAGGTCTGGGGCAAGAGCATAAATCGAGCCCCCTCCAGCTTCTCACTCCCTCACGTATACACACTCTATCTGCATGCTCCTTGCCCCCTCCACTTCCCATAAACAGCCGCCTTTTGACTCCCAGTGGCCTTGGGAGGATAGGCCAGGCAAAGACTCTCCTTTAAGTCTTGGAAACAAGGGTCTAAATAGAGGGAATTCTGGAGCTCCAGGTAAAAGGTGTGTGGTCTAGAAGAAGTGTAGGCTTGTCTTCAGGATCCAACAGATTTCTGTCCTGTGGGAACGATTATAGCTGGGAGTCTAGAGTAAGGCTCTCTGAAGCACCCAGTTCAAGCCAAGATCTCTGACTAAGTCTAATAACAGTACTGATCACCATAGAGAAACAAATCCAAAAAGGTAGATGTAGCTAGTAAGTGGAGGAACTGGGGATTGAACTCAAGTCTGTCAGCCTCCAAGGCCTAAACTAATTGCCTCTCCATGTAATAATGGTTTGTTTTAGGTATTACCTTTCTAGGTATACACTTCTAAATTATACACTTCTAGGTATCTCTTCCCTAAATTACACATTTCTCAATGTCACACTTTTTTTTTTTTTGTAATTTGCAAAGGTCCAGCCTCCAACTGGCCTGCTGTGTCCCTACAAACCCTGAAATCTTTGTCTTTAACAGTTCTGGTAAATTCTAGTGGACTCTTCAGTGACTGATTGCTGCCAGGCTGAAGAAATCAGCATTAACTGACCATAAAGAGCTCTGAAATCCCCTATTTATTTATTTGGGTGTAGACTTCTAAGACAGTAGTATTGGGTGACTGTCAAAGGGACATTGAAGATGTTCACATTTCCTTGACTTAAAAGAATTTTCTAGAGAACAGCTCATTTCTTCCGACCCCTTTTCCTTATCAAGTCCATGTATGTAGCACAATTAGACACAACTGATAGAGTCATGGCTACTAGTAACTGAGCTCCTGCCATAGGCTAGCTTCTGTACATGAGGTAGCTCATATATTCCTCATAAGATTATGCAAGCGGGAAAACGGAGGCTCAGGGAGGATAAGCAAGTTGCTTAAGGTCACCCAGCCATTAGGTGGTCAAGCCAGAATCCAAGTCCATGGACCTCAGAGTCTGCATTGGTAACCACTGAGTTACCCCACTTTGGTAACCACTGAGATACCCCACTTTGAAACCCAAAAGAGTCTTAAAGTATCAGATCTGGAAGGAAATACAGAGCTCATCTTGTCCATACTCTTCATTTTACAAAGAAGGAAACTCATGGCAGACTGAGCTTTGTGAGATGAAATGCTATTTTCTAAGCCTATAAATTCACCAGATTAAAACAAAACCAAATCCTAAATTAACAAAGTTATTTTCAGTGACACAGGTCACTTGGCTTTTCATTTTTTGTTAAAAGAGAACTCATATGAAAAAGACCCCAAAAAACAACAAAGCTCATATGTCATTAGTCACCCAACTATAGGACGACACAATGATTTAGCTAGGCCAGCAAGAAAACCTCAAATCTTCTGCATACTTGGTATTGATAAAAACCATAACATTTTGATAATATGTGTATATTTATAATTTATCCCACAAGTTCCTTCAACAAGAAGGAATCTTATTTTAAAAGAATCTTCATTACTTAAGGTTTTATGCAGAGCATTATCTTTTTAAAGATTTATTTATTTATTTATTTATTTGATTTTTTTGTTTGTTTGTTTTCAGGTCATCTCTATACCCAACATGGGGCTCAAACTCAAAACCCCAAGATCAAGAGCTGCAAGTTCTATCAACTGAGCCAGCCAGGTGCCCCAAAGCATTATTTTTTAAAACATTTTTATTGAGATATTATTCGCATACCATACAGTTCACCCATTCAGAGTATATAATTAAACAATTTTTTGCTTTTTGGGGTTTTTTTTTTTTTTTTGAGAGAGAGAGCAGGGGAGGGGCAAAAGGGAGAGAGAGAGAGAGAGAGAGAGAGAGAGAGAGAGAGAGAGAGAGAATCTTAAGCAGTCTGCATGGTCAGCGTGGGGTCCTTCTCGGGGCTCGATCTCATGACCATGAGATCATGACCTGAGCTGAAATCAAGAGTCAGATGCTTAACCAACTGAGCCACCCAGGGGCCCCTAAGGTTTAGTGATTTTAGTATACTCATAGATAATGTGCAATCATTGTCACAGTCAGTCTTAGAACATGCACATCACCACAATGAGAAATCCTGTACTCTTTAGTTTCATTCCCTATCCACCCATCCCCCACCCAGCCCTAAGCAACCACTAATCTACTTATGGTCTCTGTAGATTTGCCTAATCTGGGAATTTCATATAAATGGAATCCTATAATACATATTCTTATATGACTGGCTTCTTTCACTTTGCATAATGTTTTCAAGGTTCATTCATGTTATAGCAGGTATCAGTATTTCATTCCTTTCTGTGGCCAAATAGTATTCCGTAATATGTATATATGACATTTTATTTATCCAATCATCCATTGATAGGCATTTGGGTTGTTTTCACCTTTTGGCTATTGTGAATAGTGCTGCTATAAACAATGCTTGTTTGAACACTCCTTTCAACTCTTTTGAATATATATCTAGAAGTGGAATTGCTGAGTCATATGATAACTCTATGTTTAACTATTTGAGGAACTGCCAAATTGTTTTCCATAGCAGCTGAACCATTTTATGCTTGCACCAGCAACTTATAAGCATGCCAATCTCTCTATGCCCTTACAAATATTTGTGATTTTCTGGGTTTTTTCCCTAAAATTATTATAACTATCCTAATGGGTATTAAGTGGTATCCCCTTGTGGTTTTGATTTGAATTTCCCTAATGACTAATAACGTTGCACATCTTTCCATTTGTTTATTAGCCATTTGTATATCTTCTTCAGAAAGATATATATTCAAGTTTTCTGTATATATATATGTATATATGTATATGGATACATGTACTCAGGTATATAGTTCGTAAATATTTTTTCCCATTCCATAAGCTGTCTTTTCACTTTCTTGATAGTGTCCTTTGATGTGTAAAAGGTTTTAATTATAATTAAGTCCAATTGATTTTGTTGTTGTGGTTTATGCTTTTGGTGTCACGTTTAAGAAATCATTGCCTAATAAAAGATTAAAAAGATATATGTTTGTGTTTTCTTCTAAGTTTTACAGCTTGAGTTTTTACACTGAAGTCTTTGATTTTTTTTTTGAGTTAATTTTTATATATGGTGTGAAATAGGGGGTTAACTTCATTCTTTTTCACGTCATTGTCCAGTAGTTTCAGCACCATTTATTGAAAAGCTACTCTTTCCCCATTGAATCATCTTAGCATGCTTGTCAAAAATCAGTTGACACATGGGTTAGTTCCTGGACTCTCGAGTCTATTTTATTCATCTATATGTCTACCCATATAGACACACAGGTACCCAGGACCTCACTGCCTTGCTTTTCTTGTTCGTTTGTTTTTAATGCTTATTTATTTATTTTTGAGAGAGAGAGAACAAGAGAGAGAGTGCACATGCACAAAGAGGGGAGGGGCAGAGAGAGAGAGAAAGAGAGGGAGACACAGAAGCTGAAGCAGGGTCCAGGCTCTGAGCTGTCAGTGCAGATTGTGACCTGAGCTGAAGTCAGATGTACAACTGACTGAGCTACCCAGGCACTCCAAAAGTCTCTTGACACATGGGTTAATTTCTGAACTCTCGAGTCTATTTCATTCCCCTCTATGTCTACCCAATGCGAGTACCTCACTGTCTTGATTACTGTTTTTGTGTAGTAAGTTTTGAAATCGAGAAATACTCCTACTTCGCTCTTCTTTCTCAAGATTCTTTTGGCTTCTCTGAGTCCCTTGCATTTCCATATGAATTTTAAAATCAGCTTCTCAATTTTGACAAAGAAGTTAACTGGGACAGGGCACTATTTTTGCTTATATAAATTTGGAAAGAGAATTGGCATTCTGGGAGAGCAGCTTTAAGTGGAAAGAAACTCCAGAGGTACGCAGGAAGTAAATATTAATACTTCATTCTGCATGATTGAGTCTTTGGTAATTGAGTCCTGATAAAAATTCATATTGGAATCCAAAACAAAGATGACCATATCGCACTGTTGAAAATGAGGGGACACTGAGGGTGCCTGAATTTTCTGCATTTGTAATGTAGAATAATAATATAATAATTATTGTATAATAATTTAAAAAGAACAAAGTGTGTTCACAATCTTTCCTTATCTTTTCATCATAAGTGTACTGGGATTTAGTGAAGCAGGAATTTCTTATCCACTTGTAGTCTTCAATAAGGTAATTCAGGCACAGAGAGGATAAGAAGTGACTTGATCAAAGAGATAAGCCAGTTAAGTAGGGTAACCAACCATCACGGTTTACCTGAGACTGAGGGGCTTCCCACGATGTAGGACTTTCGTTGCTGAAACTGGGAGAGTCCCTAAAAAAACTCATCTGAGTTGGTCACTTTACTAATAATTAGCAGAAGCAGGAATGACTCAGGCCCTTTAACTCAGCGTACACACTTTTCCTACCAGTTGAACGCATCAAGCATGCTTGACTTTCTCTACCTTGGGAATTCTGCGTAAAAACCCGTCTTCACTCAGCTTTTCTTGACTCGTCTTATCTGGGACTTCAGCTGCCCTAAGCTTTCCAGCAATCTCTTGTCTTTGGTGTCCCAGCCACAACTCATTCTATTTTCTTTTTTCAATTGTCTAATAGTTTTTCATTCTATCTGCCCTTCCTCTCTTTTGCAGATCGTGGGTTGCAGAAGCAGACATAGTGCTTCTCCCTGCTTCCCATGACGCGAGTGGGGCCTTCACAAATACCGTTGCCTGACGGAGAGGAAGTCCGTAAACACTCAAAACACCTGATCTTCAGCGTCAGGTAAGTTGCCAGGGGTCACCATTCCTTAGAACTCAATTATTGTTTAAATATGAACAAGAGTCACTTAGTGCCAGGAACACAATTTGTATCTTTATTGCATTTTGACGTGGATCACAACAAGAAACACACAGCCTAGTACAAATCGATGACCCGTCTCAGAGAGCCCACTCTGGCATCCATGGCCCCCCAGTCATGGTAGCGCCTGTAGTCCCCCGGCCTCAGCAGGTACTGCCGCCCCCAGTAGTTGGGCAACTCGTAGAGGACCCAGCAGCCCTCCAGCACGTGGAGGGAGTGGAGCTCATTGAGCCGGAAGCGATCGTGGATACAGGAGCAGTCCTCAGTGAGCTCGGACACAAGGCCTCCGTAGTCATCTCTCTCGTACAGCCTTATCCTGTGAGAGCTGGTCTGTTGTGACAATAAACAAAAGAAGAAAAATCAGTTGTGTGCCTCCCTGATCTCCGTAAAAGTGGCTCAGTCAGCCTGTACCTTCATGAAGCATGGTTTTCAAACCATCCTGCCGAGTATGTGTCCTTTCCTCACATTGTTGGAAATTCCTAACAAGTCAGGACGAATATTAAAATAAGACTGTGGACTTATTGTGGAAGAAACCAGTGGACTGTCTTGTGGAAGAAACAAACATTGAAATAAAGGTCACAAAAGTCCTTTGTAGGAAACCATCGGGCCCAACTGTAGTTAGTGAGTCTGCAGAGAGGATGTGAACTCTTTTCCATTATGGCTGCATATAACTGAGTCCTAAACAAGCTTGTTTCTAAGTCGCTTTTCACTCAGAATGTACAACAGTTTGTATTTACTCTGACATGTCTTGACATTTTACCAAGTCACCTGAGCCATTTGAAGTTCTTGCTTCAAAGTAATTCCTCTTATATTTATATGTCTTTTTGCATCTGCAAATTTCTCTAGCCTACTTTTGGTTTCACTTCTTGAATCTGCTTGTCATACCACATAATTTGGTATCATCGGCAATCAGAAACACAAACTCAACATGTTTAACAAACATGAGCAGTGCTCTGAGGAGGGCCATGCCCATGAAATCTCAATTAATGACCCTGGAGAGAAACTAGGTGATAATGACTCCTGGGAGGCACGGAGGAAGCTGAGACATATCGTTCTAGTTTCTAGACCCTTATGCCATAGAGGCTGCATAGAAAACAGTCACTAATACAGTCAGCACACATTACACTGATATTGTTCTCCCAGAGTCTATTAAGTGTTTCTATTAATAAAAGGCAATGATCTAGAACAGGCTTTTAGCTATTCTGAGCAAGGTGATGTTTATTTCGAATTTAGGGATCATCTAAAAGCCACCAAATTTAACTTTAGCGCTATGTTGTTGTGATTTCTTGTGCCCTAAAACAATCTTGTCCTTTTTTTTTTTTTTTAAGTCTTGTCCTTAAGTAAGAAAAAAAAGAGAGACAGGTTCCAGTGATTCATAAGCCTACTCACAATTTTCTTTTCAAGGCTTGAGAGCCAGGTATTGCTATCCTTACTGTGAACACTAGTCCTGGGTTGAAACAAACTGACTTTTTTACAAACAGGAATTTACGACGACGGATCAGTGATGCTTTCGCATCAGTCTGGTTGAACCAAGACTCACGTAAGGGATGGCCCGGCAGGAGCGGACCGAGTCGCTGAGGCCCATCCACTGCTGGTAGTCCGGGTAGTCCCCGCGCCGCAGGAAGTACTGGTGGCCCTGGTAGTTGGGGCGCTCGTAGAGCATCCAGCAGCCGCTGTCCACGCGGATGGAGTTGCAGCGGCTGAAATAGGGCTGCAGGTTGGGGCAGTCGCTGCTGCACTCATAGCAGCGGCCCTGGAAGCCCCGGTCCTCGTAGAAGGTGATCTGCGGTGGAAAACAAGGGGACAGCCAGAAGTCAGCGGGGGAAGTGCCCCGAACACAGCAGGCGCTCAACAGACATGGCATGGCACCTCGCTCAGGTGGCTCACCTTCCCCATGGTTGTCGGCAGCGATGATCAGCATCCAGTGTGATGGGGACAAGAGTGGCAGCCGGTATATATAGCAGGAGGGCTGCTGCGTTGGCAAGAACAACACAAAAGGGGCCTGGGGGTAGTGCGTGAGGGGATTTCTATGTTCTCACTCTTTTTTTCATTTGGGATCATGGGGCAGGGGGCTCTTATTCTCTCTGGCATTTTCGAGTTCTCCTCACTAGCTCCAGTGAAAGGAATTGAAGTCAGCAGAGCCATTATGACCTTGGAGACAAAGGGCGCACTTCTCATCCTATGCAGCTCTCTAGAAATACATTACATGCCCAGCATTTTGTGGTGTTTGCCTATGGAAACTGCTGAGATGAGGTTGGTGGTTCCATCTGGGGTGACTCATGACAATCCTATGAGTTCCAGAAGGACTTGAAGTGCTAAGGGTGACCAAAAAAATCCTCTAATTGAGCGACAATTACATTTTCTAAACTACCTCATCAGTATGATATGGTTTTGATAAAAGCATTTTGCGTATGTTTATGTAGGGGAAAAAAAAGATAACAATGGTGTATGTATCCACCAAAATGTCAGTTGTGGTTATCAATAAATGGCAAAGTGATAGGTCCTAGTTTTATGTTTTTATTTCTCCTTTTGGTTGTTTTTGATTGCCTTATATTTTTTTTTTTTACATAAGTATATATTACTTTCATGGGATGAGAAACAAACTCAATTTGTAATGTATAACTTTGAGTTGCTGGTGAAAAGCAGCAAATTTTGAAACTAAGTATATTTTGTTTTGAGCTCGAACACTTCTCCTTGGGCTAAAAATAAAGAGATTTCCCGAGACCCTGTGAGACCCTCTGAGAGCAGGAAAACATACAGGATCCTTCCATTCCCTCTCTCCCACCAACGGTCGTCTAAGGTTGCTTTTTGTTTTCAGAACTAGCATCGTGATTTGTCTGATTTTTCTTTTCCTGGAGTGTCACTGCTTTCTAGAACCCAAGTGACTGCCCAAAGAGCTTTCTCCACCGCTGCCAACCTATTGACTCGTCTTTGTCCCCTGTGGGTATGTAGAAAGATGGTAGTTTGTGATTCATGGAGGGCTCCGAGAGGATAGCCAACCACAGCTACCAGTAAGTGTTCACAACACCATTTGGGCAAGTCCTTGGGCAGCACGTGAAGCAGATGTGCAGATGGCAAAAGGAGAGACAGCAATAGCCACAGAGGAAAAAAAAATGTTCCCTCACAATTAGCAGGGCTAGACCAAAGAAAACCCGCGAAGTCCTAGGAAGCTAGACAGTGTATCCACAGGTCACTGATGTATCTTCAGTCTCCACCTAGTGCTGCAGGCCTCAGGTAAACCTCAGTTACAGCCGCAACTGAACCCGTGTGGAAAAGGAGGCATCGGTCTCCCCAGCCATACCACCGCATCGGGACACCCCACCATTTTCAGCAAAAGCCAACAAACGAAACACCGGTTTTTGCACCTGTTTCTGCAGAAAGGTGACACATCAAAACCTCAGAAGAGGTGAAAGCTGTACTCACGTTCATTTGGTCAAATTATTGCTACATGTATTTACAAGCTAAACCAGTGCTTAATCAGCATTTTGCAAAGTGCTGAAGGACTAGAACATTTTCTTTTCCTAGTAGATATTATATTTATTGAAAGAAAGCCTACATTTTTCCTTTACTGCTTTACTGAAATGATTTTAAATGTTTCCATCGGAGAACATAGTAAGGGCAGTGAATGACAGATTAATTTGATTTGGGGTCAAAACTTCGGGAAACTGCCTCCTACCCCCCTCACTCTGCAGTACTCAGTGCTAAACACTTGTGGCATTGCTGCAAAGCCAGTCTGTTCTGACCTAGAAATACTACATAGTCTTGAAATTCTCCGACCAGCCGTCTTCCAGTGACAATGAAGTAGCTTAAGATATACATTTTTTAAAAACCACACTCTAGCCACACAATAGGATTCTAAGAGAAGAAAGCCCAACATCCAAAGTAACCCTTCAACAAACTTTGCACCAAAAGCTAACCATAAAGAAAAACGTGCTGGCAAAAGTTACAGTGTTAGGATGATGTTTCTTTTCCCCTCCTGGAGACTTTATTATAGACTCTCGTGGTGCAATTCCATGTTTCTAAGTGACCTGCAGAATAAAAAATAAATAAAAAAAGATTTTGGTATCAAGCACATCAGTTTCAGATGGACACAGACATTAGATTTCAGTCTATAGGGAGTTAAGATCAAATATCAAATACTAAGTTACTGACAAAGATGGATTAAAATCCATGTAGGAACAAAAGAATATCCATGGAATTGTTCTGAGAGGTTTAGGAAATTGAGTTATATTTCTCAACTAAATACAGTATCAGATCCCACACTGAATCCTGTACAGAAAGGAAAAATGTTTAGAAAAGGACACTATTGGGCCACCTGGGTGGCTCAGTCAGGTGAGTGTTCCATTTTGGCTCAGCTCATGATCTCACAATTGATGAGTTCAAGCCCACATCAGGCTTTGTGCTGACAGCACAAAATAAATAAACATTTTTTAAAAATTTTAAAAAAGAGAAGGACATTATTGGGTCAATTGACAAAATTGATATATAGGCGGTAGATCATATAAAAATATCAAAGTTGGAGGCACCTGGGTGGCTTAATCTGTTAGGTGTCCAATTCTTGATTTAGGCTAAGGTCACGATCTCACGGTTCCTGAGATCAACCCCCATGTTGGGCTCTACACTGAGAAGGAAGAGCTTGCATGGGATTCTTTCTCCCTCACTCTCTGTCCCTCCCCAACCTGTGGGCATGCATGAATATGCTCTCTCTCTCTCTCTCTCTCTCTCTCTCTCTCTCTCTCTCAAAATAAATAAATAAACTTAAAAAAATTATGTACTATATACCAAGAGAAAGAGAGACACACAGAGGAAGAGAGTTAGAGTGACAGAGGCAGATAAAATGGTAATGCTAATGGAGCAAAACACAAATATTTGGTGAATCTGAGTAAAAGGTGTATGAGGAATCTGTGCCATTCTTGCAAACTTCCTCTAAGCTCAAAATTATTTCCAAAGAGAAGCATAAATAATAAAAGTTATACTTCTTTTGACTAACCCTACCCAGAGCAAATCAATCTTTTTTGCCCCTGAGCAGTTGCGTGTTTTTCTTATACTATATTGTCTTGAATTGTTAATATATTTCTTATGAATTTAAACTTGAATCGCCCTCTCTCCATTTCTGATGAAGGGATGCTGAAGTCTCCAGCTGTGATAGTGGAGTCAGCGATTTCTCCTTGCAGCTTTACCTGTTTTTACCTCCTGTGCTTTGATGCTCTGTTGTCCCATGCGCACGTGTTAAGGATTGTCTTCTCGGAGAATTGACCCCTTTATCATTTTATAATGCCTTTCTTCATCCCTGACAATTTTCCTTGCTTTGAAGTCAGCTCTGTCAGAAATTAGTACAGCTTTTCCTTGCTTTTGATTAGTGCTGGCATGATTTATTTTGTCTATCCATTTATCTTTAATCTATATGTACCTTTATATTTAAAGCGGGTGTCTTGTAGACGACACATAACTAGGTTTTGTTTTTCGATCCACTCTGACCGTTTCCTTTTTTTTCTGCTTCATAATTTCATCATGAAGACATTCATGCAGAAGAGTTGAAATATTTGTACAATGAAGATACACACGCCCCCACCTGGATTCTCCAGTTAACAGTTTGGATTTTCTCCTCTCTGCTTCCATCGCTATCTCTTGTTGCATGCTGTGTTCCTTACCTATTAGAGCTCTTAGCATATTAATCATATTTGTTTTAAATTCCTGGTCTGATAATGCCAACATCCCCTGCCGTATCTGTTTGTAATGCTTGCTCTCTTTCAATTATGTTTTATGCATCTTACTATACCTTGTCATTCTTTCTTGATAGTTAGATATGATGTACTGGGCAAAAGGAACTCTCTGAATACGCCTTTAGTGATGTGGTGCTGGGGTGTGTGTGTGGGGCGGGGGGGAGGGAATAGTTCAATAGTCCTCTGATTAGAACTCAATCTTTGGTGAGCCTGTGTTTCTGGACTGTGAGCCTCACAAGTGTTTCTCAGTTTTTCTTCTCCTCCAGCTGGGACAAGATGACTACAGCTAACTGGAGTTGGTATTTCCCTTCCTTTTGGTCAGCTGGGCTCTGATAAAACCCCAGAAGGTGAGGTTCTAGTTAACTAGTTTCCACTTGGGGCAGGCCAGGTTAAGAACAGCGTGCTGTATTGAAACATGATTCCTTTTCTCCTCCTGCTGCTGGAAGCATGAAAGGAATTTTCTCCAATACTTACTGTGAGAACCTGCAGAGCTCCTGGAGGTAAATTTCACAATATTGTGGGTGTCCTGCTATGACTGGTCCCCCTGGAGTTGTTAACCCTCTGAGTTGTCTGCACTGAGGTTCCCGTAATTTGCCGATTACAGTTGAGGTTTTCATACTCCAATGCTGTATCCCTGGAAGCTTCCACTTGTGAGTCTTTGCTCTCGTAAACCGTAACTTCCTATTCCACCTGTCTGTCTCTCCAACCTTTGGGGGCAGAGGTTTGCCTTTTGACCTCCCCTGTCCTACAGATCCACGAGGAGTTCATTTCTCAGCCTGTTCAGCTTTTTACTTGTTAGGATGAACGGCAGTTTCTAAACTGTGTGGAACCAGAAACCAGAAACCCTCAAATTGCCCTCTCTCCGTATCTTGTTCCGGTCCATGACCTTGTGATTTTGTCAGGAGTGATAGTAACGGAAGCAGTTGTATTATGGCTAGCTAGGTCCCGGCACTTTGCTCAGCCCTTCCACATAGGCAGTCCTTGTAGCGACCTTATGAGATAGGTACCGCTGTAATCCTCTCTTTATAAATGAGAAAATGAAGCACAGAGGGATTCACTTAACAATTCACTCCAGTTATCAAATGGGAGAATCAAGAGTCAACTCTGAGCTGTGTGACTCCGGAGTCCATACTCTTAATCATTATAGCATGCTGTTTGCTAGCTCTTTTGTATGGTCCTGTCCATTCCGAATCCATTTCCTGGTAATGTGCTCAATGTCAACACTTTTCTAGGGTATGGTGTTGCTCATATTCATTTTGACTAAGAAATGAGGAGCACCTGGGTGGCTCAGTTGGTTAAGCATCCAACTCTTGATTTTGGCTCAAGTCATGAGCTCACATTTCATGAGTTTGAGCCCCGCATTGGGCTCTGTGCTGACAGTGTGGAGCCTTGCTTGGGATTCTCTGTCTCCCTCTCTCTCTGCCCTTTGCCCACTCGCTCTCTCAAAAATAAACATTAAAAAAATTAAGAAATGAGTTACCAATGTCAATATAATACAAAAGAAATCTTTCAAACTATTTTCCAAATTACCTGGATTAAAAAAATATATATTCTCCTTGTCCCTTATTTTATGAAGCAGTTCTGTGCCTGGAAATAAATAGAAAGTTCTGAATGAGACATCGTTTTATCTTGAGGTTGTAAATGTTCACCAGTTAAAAGACACGGTACAATATCCATAAAACATATGGATAAAAAGACTAGGAAGCTCAAATATATAATTTGAAAAACTTCAAGCAATAAACTGTGAAAGCATATTTTCCATTTAATAAAGATATTGCTTTCATTAATTTCTTTGTTATTTCTAACAAATCAATAGGACACATGTATGTATATTTATATGTACATGTACAACAAATATTTTAATATCACAAGAGATATTAACAGTGGTTATTTCTGAGGAGTAGGACAGGAGTGTGGGGAAGGCGGAATTCTTTTATTTTTCAGTTTATATTTCCTGTATTGTTTGAAAGTTTTACTATAAGCACATATTACTTTTATAATGTTTTGAGCTAATTTAAAAAGTACATTACCCAGGAGTTGGAAAAGATGCCTAATGTACACAAAGGAAAAAGAATGAACATAAAGTCATAATGAAAGTAAAAAAAAAGTCATAAATGTGTTTTCTGCTGTTTGATTATCAAGAAGAGGACTTTATGGAAGGGATTCACCTCAAGACCTGGCCCTACTGCAAAACAGGCACTTATTTTTTGGACACTCCTGGGCTTACAGGCAGTAATTAGCCTATAGAAACGGCTGGTCCCTAGAAACGAGCCTGTCGGTCGGTGTAGACAGAGCACAGTGGTTTGAGAGCACTCGGGACAATGCAGTTTATTGCCAATTCAGTAATGAACAATAATTACTGAATATCCACTGCTTGCAAAGCACTATATATACATGTGGGAAATAATAAGGAAAGAAAAGATCTGCTTCCATCAAGAAGCCAACAATCCTTAATGGCGGTGGAAGAAAACACACAGGAAGTGAAATTGTATTTTCAAAAAAACATACCAGTGAGTCATCTTGAGAGCCAGATTTTCGGTACCTAAGATGCATAAATGGGCCTATGAACTCCCGTTTCAGAGATCTGCTTTTTCATAATTAAGTTTAACATCTAGATATCAGTGTGTGTGTGTGTGTGTGTGTGTGTGTGTGTGTGTGTGTGTGCACATGCATACGTGAGTGTACATCTGTGTGTTATTTCTGGAGTTGTTACTTTTTTTCCTGTTGTTTTGTTTTACTTTCTAAAACTTGCCATCTCCAAACTCATATTAAAAAAAACAACAACAGCACACACATCTTACTTCAAATAGTTCTTCAGTAACACAGATACGGTTCTAGAAAAGCCACGTCTTTAAATCTCATTATAGCAAATATCTTTAAAAGAAAACAATATAGTAAACCTTTCCCAATAGTGGGATTGATATGTTACTGGAACAACACTTTTTTTAAAAATTTTTTTTTATATTTATTTATTTTTGAAAGACAGAGAGAGACAGCGTGAGCAGGGGAGGGGCAGAGAGAGAGAGTGAGACACAGAATCAGAAGCAGGCTCCAGGCTCCGAGCTCTCAGCACAGAGCCCGATGCGGGGCTTGAACCCACGAACCATGAGATCATGACCTGAGCCGAAGTCAGAAGCTCAACCGACTGAGCCACCCAGCTGCCCCAGAACAACACTTCTTAAAACCCTGATATGACCAAAGAATTCAGGCAGTTCCAAAAGCAATTGTTATGATAAGGATACATTTCTTACCAGCCAATAGTTTGCCTCTAAAACCTGAATAAATCCTGAGCCCTGTGTGGTCCAGTCTATTCAGAGATTCACATTAAAAAATGAACAGTACAGCAACCAAACTAGAAAAAATTTTTATTTGTTAAAGTAATTTTTTAAGTTTCTTGATTTATTTTTGAGAG
This sequence comes from Panthera onca, assembly GCF_046562875.1. Lineage (NCBI taxonomy): Eukaryota > Metazoa > Chordata > Mammalia > Carnivora > Felidae > Panthera > Panthera onca. Next base: position 28,401,717 of record NC_138346.1, on the reverse strand, counting down.
ACAGCATGTGCAGCGGAGAGGCAGACAGAGAGAATCCGAAGCAGGCTCTGCACTGTCAGTGCTGAGTCAGTCCCATGCGGGGCTTGAACTCATGAAACCATGAGATCATGACCTGAGCTGAAACTGAGAGTCAGACGCTTAAGGGACTGAGCCACCCAGGTGCCCCATAAAAAGAAATTTTAATTTTCACTTGTGTTTCTGAAAGCAAACCCAATTCATAATCCAGTGTACTAAGTTTCAAAATTCCCTTTCCTTGTCCTAGCTTATAGCCCTGCTGCTGACCCATAGTCCCTCATTCTGCAAAGCGCTAAAATATCCCAGACGCCCAGCTGTACCACTTATCTGACTCTTCCCCCTCTCAGCTTTTATTATGTTGACGAACTGGGTTTCCTGACATCTTTATAAATTTCCTTTTCACTTTGCACATTACAGTAAAGAGCCAGGGCGGGAAGGGCAAAGAACTCGCTTGCCTTTTTCCTTTTTCTCCAGCCCAGTGCCTCTCTGACCTTTCTCTGAATTCTGCAGCATAAATGTGCCAGGAATCGGATGGACAGGGCAGAAGCAGCAGAGATGCAAAGCAGGCAAAGATAAATTTTCATTAATGTGAAAGGGACCAAGAAGAGAAACACTTAGGACACAGGCATTCATATAAGTCTCCTCAACACATTTACTTGAATCAAAAAATAACAGCTGATTAATTTGTGAATAGTATTTTTTAAGTGTTAAAAGATAATAATGGCTAGTATTTATTTAGGGTTTACTAATCTAATCTCTTAAAATGCATAATCTAATCTCTTAAAATGCATAATCCCAGTTACTCATCCCAACAACCTGGACAGTAGGTAACCTTATTTTTCCTGTTTTGTAGAGGGGGAAACTAAGGCACAGAGAGGTTAAGTAGCTTGTCTGAAGTCACACAGCTTCACACAGCAAGGAGTGGCTTGATATTCAGACCCACAGCATCTCTCTCCAAAGGCTAGACTTTTAACCACAATGTAAGTAAAATACTCCCCAAACTCTCCGTTATCAGTTTGGTCCAATTTGCATTTTTAGACCTACTTTGTTCTTGGGCTGGATGTCCAAAGATACAGTTTTTGATGATTTCCATGCTGTGACATTTACTTCCCTTGCAGAGCTGCTGGCGGTGTTTTTGTTTGCTCCCCTTCTTAACTTGACACCTAGAGACACATGCAGTAACCGTATTGGTATAAGAAACTTTTTTTAAAAGAATGAGTCCACCCACGGTTTTAGATTCTTCCCTTCTAGAGTGCTTTGCTCCCAGGGCTGCCTGGGTGGCTCAGTCGGTTAAGCGTCTGACTTCACCTCAGGTCATGATCTCCTGGTTCACGAGTTCCCGCCCCACGTCAGATCCTGTGCTGACAGCTCGGAGCCTGGAGCCTGCTTCAGATTCTGTGTCTCCCTCTCTCTGCACCCACCCACCCCCTACCTCCCACTCTGTCTCTGTCTCAAAAATGATTAAAAACATTTTTAAGAATTAAAAAAAAAATTAGAGTGCTTTGCTCCCAATGCTAAAGGGTCTGAGAAATAAGACTTCTCTGACTTCTATAAAATGAAGGGAAATTAAGTCATGGATGCTTCTGGTTTGTTTTTTCTTTGTTCAACTGGACAGAAGAGTCTTATTGCTATAACAACTTTGGCCTTACTTTGTGTATTCACCTCCTAGTTTTACTTAAATTTCTCAAGCAGTGGAAGTAAGCAGGCTTACCCTGTTTGCGGGCGTATTCTGCTGCTTTGGGTGCCGTTAACATGGCAAAGGGGTGCAAGGAGAGGCGGAAAGGTGGAGCTCGGGGAACCTGAAAGGAAAACAGTCTTATTTTTAGTTTTTAAATTAAAAAAATTTAATGTTTATTCATTTGAGACAGAGAGAGAGAAAGCGCACAAGCAGGGGAGGGGCAGAGAGAGAGAGAGAGAGAGAGAGGCATAGAATGTGAAGCAGGCTCCAGGCTCCAAGCTGTCAGTTCAGAGCCCGTCACTGGGCTCGAACCCACGAATCCCGAGAGCATGACCTAAGCCTAAGTCAGACGCTAAACTGACTGAACCACCCAGGCGCCCCTTAAAAAAATTTTTTTTAATGTTTATTTATTTTTGAGAGAGAGAGAGAGAGAGAGAGAGAGAGAGAGAGAGAGAGAGTGGGAGCAGGGGAGGGGCAGAGAAAGAGGGAGACACAGAATCTGAAGCAGGCTCCAGGCCCCGAGCTGTCAGCACAGAGCCCGACGCGGAGCCCAAACCCACAAACTGTGAGATCATGGCCTGAGCCAAAGTCCAACGCTTAACCGACTGAGCCACCCCAAAACAGTCCTGTTTTTAAAAGCTGCACACACTTTGTGCCGTTAACAGCCGCGAGTTGCGGCACTTGGTCTGTTGAGGCAGCCGTGGGCCCCTCACACAGTATGGACGTCTGCTGGTGGAACTCATTCCTCACATCGTATGCACATTCATTCGCTGCCTTTGCTGCTGCGCTTGGTCCCCTTTGCCCAGAAGGCTCGTTCACACGCTGACCCCACTCCTCACATCGTGATAACCATTCCCTCCTTTTCTGCCTACAGGCTCCTCCTTTTCCATTGAGATAGAGCTCAGATATCACCTTTTCTGAGAAACTCGCCCCGATGTCTCCCACCTCCACTCTCCTATGCTGGCACCCCACCCCCCCACCTTACCCCCCAGGCAGAATTACTGACTCACTCCTCTGTGAACTCAAAGCATGCATTCACGTAGAAGAGCCGCAGTGTGTAATATCTGCACTTAGTCATAACCCACGGTCTGCTGCTCTACACTGGGGACTTCTTCAAGGTTAGGACTGTCTCTTCATTCATTCATTCCTTCGTGAGTTTTTACTGAGCACCTACTACAGGCCAGGCCCTCTTTTAGGAGCGGTGGTTACTGAGACAGACCAGGTTCCTGCCCTTCTGGAGCTGAGTAAGGAATCACAAACAATAAATGATTAGACAACCAGGGTAAGCCTACATTGTGATGGGCTTCATAAATGAAACAAGATGGTGTACTAGCAAGTGACTGGATAGCCACCACTTCAGAGTGGCCAGAGGAAGCCTCTAGAAGGGAAGCAGTGTTTCAGCTGAGATTTCCAGAGTGAGTGGCCGACGGCCCTGGGAAGAGCTGGAGAGGAGTACTTCGGGCAAAGGGAATGAGAAGGTCCTCTTGGAATAACCTGTGTTTCCAGACACAGAAAGGAAGCCAGGGTGGCGAGAGCATAGCGAGAAAGGGGAAATTGTAGTTGGGGCTGAGGAGGGAGGCAGGAGCCAGATGCCCTGGGTCCTTGTTGGCCATGGTGTGGAGCTTATGTTGTATCGATTCCAGGAATCAATGGAAGCCACTGACATATGTTTAAGCAGTAGGTTGACCAGGTCTGGTTTAGCTCTGCTGCTGTGTGGAGCATGGGTTGGAGTGTGGAAGCAGGGAGCCCAGTTAGCTAATTTAACCTCTTCTCTCCAGTGCCTTAGAGAGGAGGCCCTCAAGTGTCATTGGCTGGTTGAATAACTCCCATTCCAGTCAAACAATAGTGGTTAAGAGCAGACACTTTCGTTTCAGACTGGCTGGCTGTGAAGGCAGGCTGCACCATCTACAAGATGTGTGACCTTGGGCCTGTCACCTAACTCCTCCTGTTTCTTCACGTGATAATAATAACACCGGCAGTGACCTTACAGGGTTGTGGTAGGGATTGAAAAGTTAACATATGTAAAGGACTTAAAATAGTGCTTGGCACATAGCACCACATATTAGCTTTCAAATTAATGACAAGAGTAATTATTATTTATGTTTGTTATCACCATCATAATCATCATCTTCCTCCCTGACTCATCTCTCTCTATTGTAGTGAATTACCCAGGGCAACAACTTGGCCACCATTTCCTTTACAGGATCCTGCCTGGAAATAACTAATCGAATAACTAATAATAAATAACTACTCAGAGCCAGCAGGCCTGAAGTAATTCATATCCCTCTGCAAGACCAACAAGTTTCTGCTTTCTCACCGAGAGAGCTTCAGGCATTACATTTACAGAATTTACAGAACTCTTATTTCTAAGGAGCAAGATGTGATTATACAATTCTCTTTATGTGTACATTTCAACAAATATGGCATTTCATCAATAGGACACTTTTACATGATGTACAACTGAGGCAAATACCGAAAGACAAGGACAATAAAATAAATACCCATTTTTAGATTTCCAGGTCAGTAGAACATTTCTACCCTATCATCCAAACTCTTGATGATCAAGTTCCCACATCACTGGTATTCCTTCAAAGTAAGTAGAAATCTTCATTTCCACGAGAACTTGAGTTTAAGATAATTGTGTGGTTTATACATAGGTGGGATTTGGCAGGGGGGGGGGGATAGTTTTTATTTTTTATTTATTTTATTTTATTTTTCTTTAAAGTTTATTTATTTTGAGAGAGAGAGGGAGAGAGAGAGAGAATTCCAGGCAGGTTCCACACTGTCAGCAAGGAGCCTGACGGAGGGTTCAGGCTCATGAACTGTGAAATCATGACCTGAACCAAAATCAAGAGTTGGACACCTAACAGACTGGGTCACCCAGGCGCCCTGGGGGTGTATTTTTTTGTGAAGAAAGGTACTGTATTTATGTATTATTTTGCAATTTTCAATAAGAATAACTGAGCAGAGAGCCAGGAGAAGCCTGTGTTCCTTACCACCCTGTGGAACCTTGGTAGTGGCCCCGATCTGCCCACCTCCAGACTCCTTCACATGAGAAACAGACTCTGGTTTTCACGATTACTATAGGTTTTTGGTTATTATCACACAGAAAACATGGATTAAATAATAAATGAGGTTGTGTTCTCTTTGTTGACAGAATAGTTTATAGCCACTTAAGCAGGAGCCCTTCTGAATTTGACCTCAGCTTTTGCAGTGCCTGGGTGACTCAGTAGGTTAAGTTTCTGACCCTTGATTTTGGCTCAGGTCATGATCTCACAGTTTGTGGATTCGAGCCCCTCATCGGGCTCTGTGCTGACAGTGTGGAGCCTGCTTAAGAATTTCTCTCCCTCTCTGTCTGCCCCTCTCCCACTCATTCTCTCTCTCTCTCTCTCTCTCTCTTTCTTTCTCTTTCTCAAAATGAATAAATAAACTTAAAAAAATAAATTTGACCTCAGCTTTCCTTTTTTTTTTAATTGAAAATATGTTTATTTGAGAAACAAAATCCCTGCTTTAACTGCATCTGTAACAAAATAAGAGGGATACAATCAAAATAGTAAACGTTTAGAGAGAAAAATTTATAGCTTTAAGTGTATATATTAGAAAAGCTCAAAATCAATGATTTAAGCTTCCCCCCTTAAACCGGACAGAGAAGAGCACGTTTGCTCAAATAAAAGAGAAGGAATGAAATAATAAAGAATTCCAAAATAATAGAAAACAAGTACACTACAGGCTTTTTAAAAAAGAAAATCAGGGGGCGCCTGGGTGGCTCAGTCGGTTAAGCGGCCGACTTCAGCTCAGGTCACGATCTCGCAGTCCGTGGGTTTGAGCCCCGCGTCGGGCTCTGGGCTGATGGCTCAGAGCCTGGAGCCTACTTCCGATTCTGTGTCTCCCTCTCTCTCTGCCCCCCCCCCCCCGTTCATGCTGTGTCTCTCTCTGTCTCAACAAATAAAAAAAGTTAAAAAAATAATAATAAAATAATAAAAAAAAAAAAAGAAAAAGAAAAAAAGAAAAGAAAATCAAAGCCAAACCTCAGCCTTTTTTTAAATGGCTAATATATTTATAGAGTATACCTGCTATCCAGCATTGTAAAAAATTAAACATAAGCATAAGCAACGGCCTCCGTCTTCAAGAAGTAGATATCTATTCAGAAACATGGCCCTAAAACACTGAAAGTAATAAAATGAGGATTCGTATTGGCGGGGCGATTATGGCTATGAGAACGGCCCTTCAGAACAACATATGCCAGGTATAAGAGAAAGAAAACTGGCTTATACGTTGTTCTCGATGCCTTTGAAGATTCAAGACTTTGTTTTTCATGCTCTAGCTCCCTATCCACTGGGGAAGACAGACCCCGATGATTTTAAAGGTCACTGCCAGCTCAAATATTCTATGGTCCTGATAATCTGATGGCTCATGCAAGCAGTTCCTATAGCTTCCTGTGTGGTTTGTATGAGAAGTTATTTTCCAAGTAGGGTGAAATTTAAATCCTAAACCTAGAGTTGGTTGTACATTCTTTTTTTCCTTTAAAGCTATTTCCTAGTATCATCATCGTGTCAGTGTGGAAGTATTATGGCAATTCTTATTTCTTGATTCAAGTTCTCCTTAGGTGCCATATTATGTCCAAAGCACATTCAACGAAAGTTTCTTCTAACTGGAAGCATGAAGAGGGAGAGAAGATGGGGATGTGTCACGTAGGAATGTGCACAAGAAAGGCCCCGGAAACATCAGTAAGGGCTGAAGAGCATAGACAGGAATCTGCACGAACCTTTCTTTCAGCCTTGAGCAGTAACTTATTAACATGTCATCTGGTATCACTGAGACAGAAGGTGGAAAGTTCCTGATTCTAGATGTCAAAGTGATCGGGTATATGCGTATGACAATCATATTTTCCAAAGTAAAAGCAGGGCATGTGGTCTGGAAAGACAGTTGGATCTGTCCAAGAAGTTTTTCAAATGTGCTTGGGATGGGGCAACATCGTATTTTCCAAACATTTTAATGTCTGTGAAGAGAAACGGCAAATTTCAAATAGGAAGAGTACTGGAAAATCCAGGACTCGACTGATTATATATCCTGTAGTAGAATAAACAAACAAACAAAAAATGGACAGAAGATTTTCAGCAGGCACTTCACAAAAGAAGAACGTAGAAATAGCTGCTCATTGATAATCAGAGGACTGAAAATTAAGACCACAATGTAAATTAAGGCCTCAGCCACTTAACAGACGGACAAGCTTAAAAAGCCTGAAAGCAGCAAGCGGATGACCTACACTGCAGGTAGAAGTGTAAATTGGTACAACCATTTCGGAAAGCAATTAGACTTTATGTAGAGTTGAAGATGCACATCCCTGTGACGTAGCAGGTTCACACCTAGTTACAGACCACGCAGAAGCTCTTTCACTGAACACAAGGGCGGGGCGCCTGGGCGGCTCAGTCGGTTAGGTGTCTGACTCGATTTTGGCTCACGTCATGATCTCACGGTTGTGAGATCAAGCCCCAAGTCCGGCTCTGTGCTGACAGCGTGGGGCCTGCTTGGGATGCTCTCTCCTCCTCCCTCTCTGCCCCTCCCCCACTCATATGCACTCTCTCTCTCTTGCTCTCTCTCAATAAATAAAGAAACAAATAAATTATTTTACTGTACACAAAGAGACATATCACAGAAATCATCCCAGTGTCTATAATGGAAGAATATATAAATAAACGGTGGCATACTCTTCTACAGCAGAATACTATACGCAGTGAAAATAAACTGTGTGTAACAACAGGGATGAATTTGTGCAACATAGCATTGAATGAAGAAAGGAATAAAACATTTGCTCTATTTACGAAGACTGTCTTTTATATTACTTATATCAAATTCAAAGAATATGCAGAAGTAAACGATACATTGATTAGACATATATATGCGGTCAAACTAGAAAGAAAGAAAAGAAAATGATAAACTCGTGATTCAAGATAGTGGAAGCCTGGAGCAAAAGGAAGGGTAGGGGCAGGGAGAGCTCCCAAACTGTCGATATGTCCAATTTCATCCACTTGGCGGATCTGTTGTTTGCTTGGCCTTTATACTTTCAACATTTATTGTGAGTGTTCATTTGGACATCATGGATATTGAAAGCGTGGTTTCCAATCTCCCATCAAGAAGATCTGCCAATACTGAACTTTTGTATAAACGCAGTAGGTCCCTGTCTTTATCATGAAAACACTTTTTCATTTTTGTCTGATTCAGGCTGGGTCAAGAAGAGAAGACACTTGGCGGATTATTGTGGTGAGTGCCTGAGGGTGGGGCTGCAAACGGGTCTGAGGGTGGAAGATGGGCCTGCTGCGGAGAAATCAGGCTGCTATCAATGGACTCCGGGGGGTGGGGGGAAGGAGGCTGACCATCCTGAGTGTGCTGAAGGCCCCCCACCCTGTGCCAGCATCATGCACCTGATATGAATGCTCAGAACGATCTAGCAGGGTTGGGTAAGTGGAATCATGCATATTTACACATAGGGATATTGGGAATTGGGGAAGTTAATAACTTATCCAAGGCCACACAGCTGGTAAGGGACAGAGCGGGGACTGGACACCAATCTCTGAAGAGCATGCTTTGAACTTTGGATGCAGTTAAGCGATGGCGGGTCAGACTCTGGGGTGTGGCTACAGGAAGAGAGAAGGAAAGCAGAGAGGTTCCGATGTTCTCTACCACCTCTCCTCGTCTTTCTCCTGTCTCGGTTGCACTGATTTTTACTCTCTCTGCCTCCCTTTCCTTTTTCCTCTTTCTCTGAGAAATGGAGCTGAGGAATGTTTTTATTGCTGGCTTGCTTTGTTGAAGGCAGATTTATGCTCCTTTTTTTTTTTTTTTTAGTTTAAAATCGAGTAGGCTATTTTATATCTAAAGTAATTGTAAATAACTATCATTGGTGTGAGACCTTTACTTGATTTTTTTTCTATAGGTCCAAGGCCCTCAGCAGAAAAATGGCTCCCTGTCATTAAATAACAGCTCCCTATCAAGAATAGAACCTGAGGATAATTGACAGAACAATACTGGGCCTATGATGCCTTTCGGTCACCAGGTGGCAGCAAATACTCCTGAAGAAAACCATCAAGCCTTTGCACAACCCACTATATACTGTAGCCAATTCTAGTGGCCAGAAATTTACATAATCTGATTAGTATTCAACAGGGCTTTAAGCTCTTGCTTGGGGAGGATTTTAGCTGTTGTCTAGGAGACAATTTTATCCAAAGGAATCAAGGTTTATTCAGATAGGGGCGCCTGAGTGGCTCAGTTGGTTAATCGTCCCACTCTGGATTTCGACTCAGGTCACGATCTCCCAGTTGTGAGATGGAGCCCCGTGTGGGACTCTGCACTGAGTGCTGAACCTGCTTAGGATTCTCTCTCTCTCTCTCTCTCTCTCTCTCTCTCTGCCCCTGCCTGGCTTGCAAGTGTGCACGGGCTCGCTCTCTCTTTCTCTCAAAATAAATAAATAAATAAACATTTAAAACAACTCGAAAAAGTTTATTCAGGTATATGCAGTAATTCCAGAAGAATCTTTGTCAATAACTTCTTTTGAACAACCTCATCGCCTAGTTAAATCAATTTTTTGAAATTATGTTAAACCTTGAAAGACTTTTATTTTTTTTTAACGTTTTTATTTATTTTTGAGAGAGAGACAGAGTGCGAGCAGCGGAGGAGCAGAGACAGGGAGACACAGAATCTGAAACAGGCTCCAGGCTCTGAGCTGTCAGCACACAGCCCGATGCAGGGCTCGAACTCATGAACCACGAGATCATGACCTGAGCCGAAGTCTGGCACTTAACCGACTGAGCCACCCAGGCACCCCTGAAAGACTGTTTTAAAATAGCTCTTCCACTTTAATCTTTGAAATGCTACATCTCCATTGAGGGTTCTACTAATTTTTTAAATAAGATGTGGAGGAGGTCCCTGAGTTGAGCTGATATAAAGCCACAATAGAAAGGCCTGGGTGGGCATTCTTGCAGCAGGGAGGAGCTTGTGAGGTCCACAAGGGTAGAGGATCCTCAGACTTTTTTATTGTAGCTCAAGTGGTATCATACCCTTTGTGATCATTTGGTGTCTAAAATGGGCAAAGTTTATATTGTGTTAATAATATATTTGGATGCTTGATGAGCTTTTTAATTTTTGAACATTTAGAGCAGTGGTTCTCAACTAGCTGTGATTTTGCTTCTGAAGGGACATTTGGCAAAGCCAAGAGACATTTATGGTTATCACATTGGGGCAAGCTATTGGCATCTAAAGGGTAGAGGCCAGAGATACTGCTAGACATCAACAATGCTGAGAACGGCCCTACACACACAGCAAAGAATTATCTGGCCTGAAATATTGAGAAACCTTGATTTATAGGAACATAGAGGAAATCGAATACCCAAATCCCAAGTACCAGAACCTTAACTATAGTTACTGAGGTTACCATGTGCCCAGCACTGGGGGCTTTACTAATTCACCTCATTTCCCGCAACAATCCCATTTTCTTGTCCCAGTTTTTACGATGAAATTGAGGCTGAAGGAACTCGATGACTTACCCAAGACCACTCTGCCTGGAGCTGGTGGGGCATGGGTTCACACCCAGGCAGTCTAGCTTTAGAATCCTCATGCTTAACCCCTACACAAGCTGCCTTTCCTGTACAAACCAATAAATGAGCTGACAGATCCTGTAACAATAAATAGACGCAGACCTTTGAAGGAATGCCCCCTCCATGACCATATTATCTATTTCCCTTCCGAGCTGGTCATTATGTAGTCCATGTGCACATCTAGGCTTTTTGTTACTGGTCACCCATTGTCCATTGTGAGGATAGAGAATGTGTATAACTGAACAGAGAAGGTGCGTAATAAAGTCTCTTTACTGAAAAAGTGAAAGACCAGATGTATAGATAGAAATTGGTCAGCCTTCCTCTAAACAGCATGACTTCCTGTTCTGGCCCTTTGAAAGGAACCTGGCCCGAGCTACTCAGACACCCATGTTTGCAAACCTTCTTAATTGATAACCCAGCCAAAACTAGAAAGGTTCACAGGGCCATCCCTTCCAGGATTGATTTTTTTATATTTGGCCTTTGGCCATTCGAGTGAGACCAACCAATCAGTGCCTGATGACTGCCTAGTTGTTCCAAGGCACCGGAAGATAAGGAAAAACACAATGGCTAAAAGGAAAGGGTTAAGCTGAGATATTAATGTGTATGTGTTGGGCGTATTGGGGAAAGGGGGAAAGAGGGCAGCCTGAAAGGGAGAAAGCTGCAGGAAAAAAAAAAAAAACAAAACGAACAACCCAGCAGGAATGAAGCATTATGGCTTGCTTGGCTCTCTAAAGAACCAAAAGGGTTGGGCTTTTTTTAAAAACCAAAAACAGCTTGGTCTCTGAGGAAAACTGGGCACAGAGTGGCTTTATCTCAACCAGGTGGAATGTCAGGTCCAGTACAAGATATAAAACCCATGAGAAAAGTAATCTTGCCTGATTCAATCACCATTATATCCCTTGCACCTACAACCATATTGAATGAATGAATGAATCAATCAATCAATCAATCAATGTAGTTGAAGCTAGAGTGATCAGAGAAAAGGTACTGACTTCCTCTGTGATCAAGGGAACTTGAGTCTCAGAACTAGAGCCAGTTTACATATG